>NC_140579.1:502576659-503176659 GCF_964204655.1 Triturus cristatus | reverse complement strand
CCAATCTGTCCACCAGCAGATACAGAGCACATCTACAGGAACAGGAAGTCCACCCACTCCATCAACGTGCAGGTGATCTGTGATGCAGGGAACATCATCACAGATATTGTTGCAAAGTTTCCTGGGAGCACCCACGACTCTTACATCTTCCAGAATAGTGGGATTTACACACGTCTGAGTGCCGGAGAATTCAGAGAGGGATACCTGCTAGGTAAGTAACAGTGACGCCCCTTGAAACATGCAAACATAGTGTATAGAGGCATGTTACTGATGGTTCCCTTTCACCCATCCAGGCGACAGTGCATATGCATGCCGGTCATTCATCCTCACTCCCTACCTACACCCAGCTACCCAGAGTGAGAGACGATACAACGTGGCACACAAAACAACACGCAATGTGGTGGAGCGCACGTTTGGACTACTGAAGAGCAGGTTCCGCTGCCTGCACAAGAGCGGAGGCGCACGCCAGTACAAACCCATCACCTGCTGCAAGATCATTGCCACTTGTGCAATGCTGCACAACCTTGCCACGAAAAAAGGTACAGATGTGGAACTAACATATTTTGAGGACAACGAGGATGAGTCAGGCCAGCCAGAGGGCAACGCAGCTAGAGTGCCAACTGCAATCGATGGGAGAGAGAGACGGGCAGAGATCACATCCAACTATTTCTGAGTAAGTAAGGGGACACAGCGAGTTGTGAGCAGTCATGACGTAGTTTAATGTGGCACCACGCCATGAACACATGATCAGGCCAATCTGGCAATATATCATCTATACAAGGAGTATGTCCAGGGTTACGTCACCCATTGTGAAGTGGCTAGGCAGGGCGACATCAATGTTTGCGCATACGCGCTGCAGTGGTGGATTGCACGGCCTGTGCATCCTCACTAGAGCCAACCCCAAGCCGCCTGCTGCTCCTGCGTGTTTCTGGGACGGGGGGTGTGATGCTGCTGGTGGTGTCGATGCTCTCCGCAGGATCCCCTGCAGCAGTTGTCGACGCCTGACTCGTCAATAGCACCCCTAGTGCACTTGTCACCTGCACCATCCCCCGAGACAGGTCGCTGCAGCACTGTGTTAGGCCCTCCTGCATCGTCACTGAGCGCCGGCACAGTAGGGAAGTGGCAGTTGCCAGACGGTTGAGTGCCCTGCTGGTAGTGTCCCTTCTCTGGCGTTCCCGGCGCCGTGCTTCGATGTCAGCATCTAATTTGCTGCACAACTGCTGGATAGACTGGGACATGTCCCGAATGCCCGCAGCCATGCCGCCAATGTTTGTGTCCATGTTGACTATGCTTGTCTTCATCACCCGCATGTGCCTCTGGACTGACATGACTGCCTTTGATTGCAGGCGCTGTTGCTTTAACATTTGGCCCTCGAGCCCCAAGAAGACACCATGGCCGTCAGTGGGTGCTGGTGGACTCTGGACACGCGACCTGCGGCGCCCTCTTGTTTCCGTCTGTGCTGCCTGTGAGGTGTGGGGCACAGTGGCATGGCTCCCTTCCTGGGGCCCGGTGCGGTCTTCAGGGCCCATGCTGTCGTCTGACGAGGTGTCCAAGGCTCGTAGCCTGGCTGCTGGACGCCTCCTCTGTCTCACGCATGCAAGCGGAGATGTGGCCGGTGAATCGAACATGAGTGGCGAGGCTGGCTCTGGTGGTGGTGATGCTGGCTCACGGTGAGGTGATGCTGGCTCTGTGTGCGGCGATGCTGGCTGTGTTGGTGGTGCGGCTGCCAGTGGGCCTGCTCCCCGGTCTGTACTTGTGCTGGCTGGAGGTGTTTGATGTTGCCGTGGTGCCGTCTCTCCTGCAGCATGCCCTGTCCTGCATGATGTCACATCTGTGGACAGAAATACAACATTGGCTCAGTGTCCCCGAAGGGCTGCATTGCAAGCGGCACAATAAATAATTTCACATTCCAACATGTCCCCTGTCTCCTTGTGCCTCGAGTGCGTGACATGCCTTGTTGCCCTGTAACATTTACGTCATGGTTAGTGTTGCCCTGACTACATCTCCCGAAATGCATTGCCTGTCTGCACTGACACGTGTGGACTGCAGTGTGATTCTCGTTTCACATTTGGGGGATGTGGGATGGGGTAGGGGGGGATACATTGCTGTGCTTTCGTCTTACCTTGGTGTGTTGCGGCTCTGGCAGAGCTGTCGGCGTCCCCAAGACCCACGACGCTCTCTTGCTCGATTGTGGCCGCCACCAGCTCCTCCAGTTCGGTGAGGGCAGGTGCCCTGTTGGTTCCACCTCCGGTCTGGCTGGCCTCCTTCTGGATGTCGCCCATCTTCCTCTTGGTTACAATCCTCAGGTCATACCAGCGCTTTTTGAGGACCTCAATGTCCCTGTGGGTCACTCCCACAGCATTGACCTGCGCCTGGATGGCCAGCCATATGTTGCGCTTTTCCACCTCAGGCACTTGCAGGGATTGCCTGCCGAACAGCTTCTGGTGCTGCTTCACGACCTCCTCCACCAGCACCTGGAGTTCCTTGGGGCTAAATTTCAGCTTCCTCCTCCTTTCCCCTCCGTCTTTCTGTGTTCTCTGGCTGGACATGCTGTTCGTTTACCCGCTCGCACATGCAACTGCTCCCTGCCTCTCCTCTGCACTCCACGCCTCTCCAGGGTCGGCTAATTATGTCCACCTGCCTGGGTGTGGCCACTTCGGCTAATTGAGTACACCTGCCTGGGTGTGGGCAGTTCCAGGTTGGGTGGGCTGTCGTTGCACTGGATTAGCTGTTTCGTCAAGTCATGTGATTTTCTTTACCGACTCCGTACATACCGAATCGGTATTTTCCGAATCGGTAACTACCACCTCGGTATTTTGCGATTCGGTAACTTCCACCTCGGTATTTTCCGATTCGGTAAATACCACCTCGGTATTTACCGATTCGGTGAATTCCGATTCGTGATTACCGAATGTTACCGAATCGGTAACTGTTACCGAATTTTTACCTACATATAACTTACCGATTCTAATTTACCGATTCGGTACGGCTCGGTATTTTAGAACCGGTAACATTTATTTACCTACATGAGGCCCTTTATCTTAGGACACTTTCACTGAGGTCCGAGCCTGGAGGAGCCGAGTCCTACTAGCACACTAAATCTATGGACTCTTTCACTGATGTCGGAGCCTGGAGGAGCCGAGTCCTGCTAGCACACTAAATCTAAGGACTCTATCACAGAGGTCCAAGCCTGTAGGAGCCAGGTCCTGCTAGCACAACAAAATCTAAGGACTCTTTTACTGAGGTCCGAGCCTGGAGGAACTGAGCCCTGCTAGCACACTAAATCTAAGGACTCTTCCACTGAGGTCCGAGCCTGTAGGAGCCGGGTTCTGCTAGCACAACTAAATCTAAGGACTCTTTCACTGAGGTCCGAGCCTGGAGGAGCCGAGTCATGCTAGCACACTAAATCTAAGGACTCTCCCACCGAGGTCTGAGCCTGTAGAAGCCGAGTCCTGCTAGCATACTAAATCTAAGCACTCTTCCACTGAGGTCTGAACCTGGAGCAGCCAAGTGCTGCTAGCACACTAGATCTAAGGACTCTTTCACTGAGGTCCGAGCCTGTAGAAGCCGAGTCCTGGTAGCACACTAAATCTAAGGACCCTTTCACTGAGGGCTGAGCCTGGAGGAGCCGATTCCTGCTAGCACACTAAATCTATGGACTTTTTCACAGAGGTCCGAGCCTGGAGGTGCCGAGTCCTGCTAGCACACTAAATCTAAGGACTCTTTCACTGAGGTCCGAGCCTGGAGGAGCCGGGTCCTCCTAGCACAACAAAATCTAAGGACTTTTACTGAGGTCCGAGCCTAGAGGAGCCGAGTCCTGCTAGCACACTAAATCTAAGGACTCTTCCACTGAGGTCCGAGCCTGGAGCAGCTGAGTGCTGCTAGCACACTAGATCTAAGGACTCTTTCACTGAGGTCCGAGCCTGGAGCAGCCGAGTCCTACTAGCACACTAAATCTAAGGACTCTTTCACTGAGGTCCGAGCATGGAGGAGCCGAGTCCTGCTAGCACACTAAACCTAAGGACTCTTTCACTGAGGTTCGAGCATGGAGGAGCCGAGTCCTTTTAGCACACTAAATCTAAGGACCCTTTCACTGATGTCTGAGCCTGAAGGAGCCGAGTCCTGCTAGCACACAAAATCTATGGACTCTTTCACTGAGGTCCGAGCCTGGAGGAGCCGAGTCCTGCTAGCACTCTAAATCTAAGGAGTCTTCCACTGAGGTCCGAGCCTGGAGGAGCCGGGTCCTACCAGCACAATAAATCTAAGGACTCTTCCACTGAGGTCAGAGCCTGGAGAAGCCGAGTCCTGCTAGCACACTAAATATAAGAACTATTTCACTGAGGTCCGAGCCTGGAGGAGCTGAGTCCTACTAGCACACTAGATCTAAGGACTGTTCCACTGAGGTCCGGTCCTGGAGGAGCCAGGTCCTGCTAGCACAACTAAATCTAAGGACTCTTTCACTGATGTAAGAGCCTGGAGGAGCCGAGTCCTGCTAGCACACAAAATCTATTGACTCTTTCATTGAGGTCCGAGCCTGGAGGAGCCGAGTCCTGCTAGCACTCTAAATCTAAGGACTCTTTCACTGAGGTCCGAGCCTGGAGGAGCCGGTTTCTGCTAGCACAACTAAAATTAAGGACTCTTTCACTGATGTCTGAGCCTGGAGGAGCCGAGTCCTGCTAGCACACAAAATCTATGGACTCTTTCACTGAGGTCCGAGCCTGGAGGAGCCGAGTCCTGCTAGCACTCTAAATCTAAGGACTCTTTCACTGAGGTCCGAGCCTGGAGGAGCCGGTTCCTGCTAGCACAACTAAATCTAAGGACTCTTTCACTGAGGTCGAGCCTGGAGGAGCCGAGTCCTACCAGCACACTAAATCTAAGGACTCTTCCACTGAGGTCAGAGCCTGGAGAAGCCGAGTCCTGCTAGCACACTAAATATAAGAACTATTTCACTGAGGTCCGAGCCTGGAGGAGCTGAATCCTACTAGCACACTAGATCTAAGGACTGTTCCACTGAGGTCCGGGCCTGGAGGAGCCGGGTCCTGCTAGCACAACTAAATCTAAGGACTCTTTCACTGAGCTCCGAGCCTAGAGGAGCCGAGTCCTGCTAGCACACTAAATCTAAGGACTCTTCCACTGAGGTCCGAGCCTGTAGATGCCGAGTCCTGCTAGCACACTAAATCTAAGGACTCTTTCACTGAGGTCCGAGTCTGGAGGAGCCGAGTCCTGCTAGCACACTAAATCTAAGGACTCTTTCAATGAGGTCCGAGTCTGGAGGAGCCGGGTCCTGGTAGCACACTGAATCTAAGCACTCTTTCACTGAGGTCCGAGCCTCTAGAAGCCGAGTCCTGCTAGCACACTAAATCTTAGGACACTTTCACTGAGGTCCGAGCCTGGAGGAGCTGAGTCCTACTAGCACACAAAATCTATGGACTCTTTCACTGATGTCGGAGCCTGGAGGAACCGAGTCCTGCTAGCACACTAAATCTAAGGACTCTATCACAGAGGTCCAAGCCTGGAGGAGCCAGGTCCTGCTAGCACAACAAAATCTAAGGACTCTTTTACTGAGGTCCGAGCCTGGAGGAACTGAGCCCTGCTAGCACACTAAATCTAAGGACTCTTCCACTGAGGTCCGAGCCTGTAGGAGCCGGGTTCTGCTAGCACAACTAAATCTAAGGACTCTTTCACTGAGGTCCGAGCCTGGAGGAGCCGAGTCATGCTAGCACACTAAATCTAAGGACTCTCCCACTACGGTCTGAGCCTGTAGAAGCCGAGTCCTGCTAGCATACTAAATCTAAGCACTCTTCCACTGAGGTCTGAACCTGGAGCAGCCAAGTGCTGCTAGCACACTAGATCTAAGGACTCTTTCACTGAGGTCCGAGCCTGTAGGAGCCGGGTCCTGCTAGGACACTAAATCTAAGGACTCTTTCACTGAGGTCTGAGCCTGGAGGAGCCGAGTCCTGCTAGCACATTTAATCTAAGGACTCTTTCACTGAGGTTCGAGCCTAGAGGAGCCTGGTCCTGCTAGCACAACAAAATCTAAGGACTCTTTCACTGATGTAAGAGCCTGGAGGAGCCGAGTCCTGCTAGCACACAAAATCTATGAACTCTTTCACTGAGGTCCGAGCCTGGAGGAGCCGAGTCCTGCTAGCACTCTATATCTAAGGACTCTTTCACTGAGGTCCGAGCCTGGAGCAGCCGGTTCCTGCTAGCACAACTAAATCTAAGGACTCTTTCACTGATGTCTGAGCCTGGAGGAGCCGAGTCCTGCTAGCACACAAAATCTATGGACTCTTTCACTGAGGTCCGAGCCTGGAGGAGCCGAGTCCTGCTAGCACTCTAAATCTGAGGACTCTTTCACTGAGGTCCGAGCCTGGAGGAGCCGGTTCCTGCTAGCACAACTAAATCTAAGGACTCTTTCACTGAGGTCGAGCCTGGAGGAGCCGAGTCCTACCGGCACACTAAATCTAAGGACTCTTCCACTGAGGTCAGAGCCTGGAGAAGCCGAGTCCTGCTAGCACACTAAATATAAGAACTATTTCACTGAGGTCCGAGCCTGGAGGAGCTGAATCCTACTAGCACACTAAATCTAAGGACTCTTCCACTGAGGTCCAAGCCTGTAGGAGCCGGGTTCTGCTAGCACAACTAAATCTAAGGACTCTTTCACTGAGGTCCGAGCCTGGAGGAGCCGAGTCATGCTAGCACACTAAATCTAAGGACTCTCCCACTGAGGTCTGAGCCTGTAGAAGCCGAGTCCTGCTAGCATACTAAATCTAAGCACTCTTCCACTGAGGTCTGAACCTGGAGCAGCCAAGTGCTTCTAGCACACTAGATCTAAGGACTCTTTCACTGAGGTCCGAGCCTGTAGGAGCCGGGACCTGCTAGGACACTAAATCTAAGGACTCTTTCACTGAGGTCTGAGCCTGGAGGAGCCGAGTCCTGCTAGCACATTCAATCTAAGGACTCTTTCACTGAGGTTCGAGCCTAGAGGAGCCAGGTCCTGCTAGCACAACAAAATCTAAGGACTCTTTCACTGAGGTCCGAGCCTGGAGGAGCCGAGTCCTGCTAGCACAACTAAATCTAAGGACTCTTTCACTGAGGTCCAAGCCTGGAGGAGCCGAGTCCCGCTAGCACACTAAATCTAAGGACTCTTCCACTGAGTTCAGAGCCTGGAGAAGCTGAGTCCTGCTAGCACACTAAATCTAAGGACTCTTTCACTGAGGTCCGAGCCTGGAGGAGCCGAGTCCTGCTAGCACACTAAATCTATGGACTCTTTCACTGAGGTCTGAGCCTGGAGGAGCCGGGTCCTGCTAGCACACTAAATCTAAGGACTCTTTCACTGAGGTCCGAGCTTGTGGAAGCCGAGTCCTGATAGCACACTAAATCTAAGGACTCTTTCACTGAGGTCCGAGCCTGGAGGAGCCGAGTCTTGCTAGCACACTAAATCTATGGACTCTTTCACTGAGGTCTGAGCCTGGAGGAGCCGGGTCCTGCTACCACACTAAATCTAAGGACTCTTTCACTGAGGTCCGAGCTTGTAGAAGCCGAGTCCTGCTAGCACACTAAATCTAAGGACCCTTTCACTGAGGGCTGTGCCTGGAGGAGCCGATTCCTGCTAGCAAACTAAATCTATGGACTTTTTCACTGAGGTCCAAGCCTGGAGGTGCCGAGTCCTGCTAGCACACTAAATCTAAGGACTCTTTCACTGAGGTCCGAGCCTGGAGGAGCCGAGTCCTGCTAGCACACTAAATCTAAGGACTCTTTCACTGAGGTTCGAGCATGGAGGAGCCGAGTCCTTTTAGCACACTAAATCTAAGGACACTTTCACTGATGTCTGAGCCTGAAGGAGCCGAGTCCTGCTAGCACACAAAATCTATGGACTCTTTCAATGAGGTCCGAGCCTGGAGGAGCCGAGTCCTGCTAGCACTCTAAATCTAAGGAGTCTTCCACTGAGGTCCGAGCCTGGAGGAGCCGGGTCCTACCAGCACACTAAATCTAAGGACTGTTCCACTGAGGTCAGAGCCTGGAGAAGCCGAGTCCTGCTAGCACACTAAATATAAGAACTATTTCACTGAGGTCGGAGCCTGGAGGAGCTGAGTCCTACTAGCACACTAGATCTAAGGACTGTTCCACTGAGTCCGGTCCTGGAGGAGCCAGGTCCTGCTAGCACAACTAAATCTAAGGACTCTTTCACTGATGTAAGAGCCTGGAGGAGCCGAGTCCTGCTAGCACACAAAATCTATGGACTCTTTCACTGAGGTCCGAGCCTGGAGAAGCCGAGTCCTGCTAGCACTCTAAATCTAAGGACTCTTTCACTGAGGTCCGAGCCTGGAGGAGCCGGTTCCTGCTAGCACAACTAAATCTAAGGACTCTTTCACTGATGTCTGAGCCTGGAGGAGCCGAGTCCTGCTGGCCCACAAAATCTATGGACTCTTTCACTGAGGTCCGAGCCTGGAGGAGCCGAGTCCTGCTAGCACTCTAAATCTAAGGACTCTTTCACTGAGGTCCGAGCCTGGAGGAGCCGGTTCCTGCTAGCACAACTAAACTAAAGGACTCTTTCACTGAGGTTGAGCCTGGAGGAGCCGAGTCCTACCAGCACACTAAATCTAAGGACTCTTCCACTGAGGTCAGAGCCTGGAGAAGCCGAGTCCTGCTAGCACACTAAATATAAGAACTATTTCACTGAGGTCCGAGCCTGGAGGAGCTGAATCCTACTAGCACACTAGATCTAAGGACTGTTCCACTGAGGTCCGGGCCTGGAGGAGCCGGGTCCTGCTAGCACAACTAAATTTAAGGACTCTTTCACTGAGCTCCGAGCCTGGAGGAGCAGAGTCCTGCTTGCACACTAAATCTAAGGACTCTTCCACTGAGGTCCGAGCCTGTAGAAGCCGAGTCCTGCTAGCACACTAAGGGCCTCATGTAGGTAGCGAAATACCGGTCGGTAACGGCCGATTTTCGGTAAATATGCCGTTACCGACCGGTATACAGACAAGTGAGATGTAGGAGTCCAAAAACCACTTTTCGGTAAATATGAGGCGGTAAATACCGATTCATAGTTACCGAATTCTAAAATACCGATTCATACTTACCGAATACAGAATTAACGAATCGGTAAACATGAAGTGGTAAATATGAAGTGGTAAAAATTTAAAATGACATGTAGGAGCAGTCGGTAATTAAGAAATCCATTAAAATCGGTAATTAAGAGTCGGTAATTAACACGGACTAAAAGCAAGTGGTAACCATCAACAATGGATAAAAACAAACCCAAAATTCAACAGCGTGGACAACATGGCCGCTATGTACGTCATTGCAAGGCGCCTACGTCTACAGGCAGCAGGACTGAGGGTGTGGCGACGGGAGGAACAAATCTACAGACAGCGCATCACACTATTCCAGCTGACTGATGCAGAGATACATGAGAGGTACAGGCTACACCCCGAAACCATCATGGACTTAATCAGGGACCTACACCCACTCCTGGACCAGCCAGTTAGAAGGGCGCACGCCATACCCCCACATGTGCAGGTGCTCTGCAGCCTACATCTGTTGGCATCCGGCAGTTATCAGATGGTGATAGCTGCGGTGGGTGGGGTATCCCAAAGTTGCCTGTCCCGTTTCTTCAGGAAGTTCCTGGATGCCATGATGCAGAGAATGCACCACTACATAAGCTTCCCGAACTCACAGGCTGCACTGCAGAAAACAAAAACTGACTTTTATCACATGGCACAGTTCCCCCATGTCCTCGGCTGTATTGATGGTACCCACATCCCAATCTGTCCACCAGCAGATACAGAGCACATCTACAGGAACAGGAAGTCCACCCACTCCATCAACGTGCAGGTGATCTGTGATGCAGGGAACATCATCACAGATATTGTTGCAAAGTTTCCTGGGAGCACCCACGACTCTTACATCTTCCAGAATAGTGGGATTTACACACGCCTGAGTGCCGGAGAATTCGGAGAGGGATACCTGCTAGGTAAGTAACAGTGACGCCCCTTGAAACATGCAAACATAGTGTATAGAGGCATGTTACTGATGGTTCCCTTTCACCCATCCAGGCGACAGTGCATATGCATGCCGGTCATTCATCCTCACTCCCTACCTACACCCAGCTACCCAGAGTGAGAGACGATACAACGTGGCACACAAAACAACACGCAATGTGGTGGAGCGCACGTTTGGACTACTGAAGAGCAGGTTCCGCTGCCTGCACAAGAGCGGAGGCGCACGCCAGTACAAACCCATCACCTGCTGCAAGATCATTGCCACTTGTGCAATGCTGCACAACCTTGCCACGAAAAAAGGTACAGATGTGGAACTAACATATTTTGAGGACAACGAGGATGAGTCAGGCCAGCCAGAGGGCAACGCAGCTAGAGTGCCAACTGCAATCGATGGGAGAGAGAGACGGGCAGAGATCACATCCAACTATTTCTGAGTAAGTAAGGGGACACAGCGAGTTGTGAGCAGTCATGACGTAGTTTAATGTGGCACCACGCCATGAACACATGATCAGGCCAATCTGGCAATATATCATCTATACAAGGAGTATGTCCAGGGTTACGTCACCCATTGTGAAGTGGCTAGGCAGGGCGACATCAATGTTTGCGCATACGCGCTGCAGTGGTGGATTGCACGGCCTGTGCATCCTCACTAGAGCCAACCCCAAGCCGCCTGCTGCTCCTGCGTGTTTCTGGGACGGGGGGTGTGATGCTGCTGGTGGTGTCGATGCTCTCCGCAGGATCCCCTGCAGCAGTTGTCGACGCCTGACTCGTCAATAGCACCCCTAGTGCACTTGTCACCTGCACCATCCCCCGAGACAGGTCGCTGCAGCACTGTGTTAGGCCCTCCTGCATCGTCACTGAGCGCCGGCACAGTAGGGAAGTGGCAGTTGCCAGACGGTTGAGTGCCCTGCTGGTAGTGTCCCTTCTCTGGCGTTCCCGGCGCCGTGCTTCGATGTCAGCATCTAATTTGCTGCACAACTGCTGGATAGACTGGGACATGTCCCGAATGCCCGCAGCCATGCCGCCAATGTTTGTGTCCATGTTGACTATGCTTGTCTTCATCACCCGCATGTGCCTCTGGACTGACATGACTGCCTTTGATTGCAGGCGCTGTTGCTTTAACATTTGGCCCTCGAGCCCCAAGAAGACACCATGGCCGTCAGTGGGTGCTGGTGGACTCTGGACACGCGACCTGCGGCGCCCTCTTGTTTCCGTCTGTGCTGCCTGTGAGGTGTGGGGCACAGTGGCATGGCTCCCTTCCTGGGGCCCGGTGCGGTCTTCAGGGCCCATGCTGTCGTCTGACGAGGTGTCCAAGGCTCGTAGCCTGGCTGCTGGACGCCTCCTCTGTCTCACGCATGCAAGCGGAGATGTGGCCGGTGAATCGAACATGAGTGGCGAGGCTGGCTCTGGTGGTGGTGATGCTGGCTCACGGTGAGGTGATGCTGGCTCTGTGTGCGGCGATGCTGGCTGTGTTGGTGGTGCGGCTGCCAGTGGGCCTGCTCCCCGGTCTGTACTTGTGCTGGCTGGAGGTGTTTGATGTTGCCGTGGTGCCGTCTCTCCTGCAGCATGCCCTGTCCTGCATGATGTCACATCTGTGGACAGAAATACAACATTGGCTCAGTGTCCCCGAAGGGCTGCATTGCAAGCGGCACAATAAATAATTTCACATTCCAACATGTCCCCTGTCTCCTTGTGCCTCGAGTGCGTGACATGCCTTGTTGCCCTGTAACATTTACGTCATGGTTAGTGTTGCCCTGACTACATCTCCCGAAATGCATTGCCTGTCTGCACTGACACGTGTGGACTGCAGTGTGATTCTCGTTTCACATTTGGGGGATGTGGGATGGGGTAGGGGGGGATACATTGCTGTGCTTTCGTCTTACCTTGGTGTGTTGCGGCTCTGGCAGAGCTGTCGGCGTCCCCAAGACCCACGACGCTCTCTTGCTCGATTGTGGCCGCCACCAGCTCCTCCAGTTCGGTGAGGGCAGGTGCCCTGTTGGTTCCACCTCCGGTCTGGCTGGCCTCCTTCTGGATGTCGCCCATCTTCCTCTTGGTTACAATCCTCAGGTCATACCAGCGCTTTTTGAGGACCTCAATGTCCCTGTGGGTCACTCCCACAGCATTGACCTGCGCCTGGATGGCCAGCCATATGTTGCGCTTTTCCACCTCAGGCACTTGCAGGGATTGCCTGCCGAACAGCTTCTGGTGCTGCTTCACGACCTCCTCCACCAGCACCTGGAGTTCCTTGGGGCTAAATTTCAGCTTCCTCCTCCTTTCCCCTCCGTCTTTCTGTGTTCTCTGGCTGGACATGCTGTTCGTTTACCCGCTCGCACATGCAACTGCTCCCTGCCTCTCCTCTGCACTCCACGCCTCTCCAGGGTCGGCTAATTATGTCCACCTGCCTGGGTGTGGCCACTTCGGCTAATTGAGTACACCTGCCTGGGTGTGGGCAGTTCCAGGTTGGGTGGGCTGTCGTTGCACTGGATTAGCTGTTTCGTCAAGTCATGTGATTTTCTTTACCGACTCCGTACATACCGAATCGGTATTTTCCGAATCGGTAACTACCACCTCGGTATTTTGCGATTCGGTAACTTCCACCTCGGTATTTTCCGATTCGGTAAATACCACCTCGGTATTTACCGATTCGGTGAATTCCGATTCGTGATTACCGAATGTTACCGAATCGGTAACTGTTACCGAATTTTTACCTACATATAACTTACCGATTCTAATTTACCGATTCGGTACGGCTCGGTATTTTAGAACCGGTAAAATTTATTTACCTACATGAGGCCCTTTATCTTAGGACACTTTCACTGAGGTCCGAGCCTGGAGGAGCCGAGTCCTACTAGCACACTAAATCTATGGACTCTTTCACTGATGTCGGAGCCTGGAGGAGCCGAGTCCTGCTAGCACACTAAATCTAAGGACTCTATCACAGAGGTCCAAGCCTGTAGGAGCCAGGTCCTGCTAGCACAACAAAATCTAAGGACTCTTTTACTGAGGTCCGAGCCTGGAGGAACTGAGCCCTGCTAGCACACTAAATCTAAGGACTCTTCCACTGAGGTCCGAGCCTGTAGGAGCCGGGTTCTGCTAGCACAACTAAATCTAAGGACTCTTTCACTGAGGTCCGAGCCTGGAGGAGCCGAGTCATGCTAGCACACTAAATCTAAGGACTCTCCCACCGAGGTCTGAGCCTGTAGAAGCCGAGTCCTGCTAGCATACTAAATCTAAGCACTCTTCCACTGAGGTCTGAACCTGGAGCAGCCAAGTGCTGCTAGCACACTAGATCTAAGGACTCTTTCACTGAGGTCCGAGCCTGTAGAAGCCGAGTCCTGGTAGCACCCTAAATCTAAGGACCCTTTCACTGAGGGCTGAGCCTGGAGGAGCCGATTCCTGCTAGCACACTAAATCTATGGACTTTTTCACAGAGGTCCGAGCCTGGAGGTGCCGAGTCCTGCTAGCACACTAAATCTAAGGACTCTTTCACTGAGGTCCGAGCCTGGAGGAGCCGGGTCCTCCTAGCACAACAAAATCTAAGGACTTTTACTGAGGTCCGAGCCTAGAGGAGCCGAGTCCTGCTAGCACACTAAATCTAAGGACTCTTCCACTGAGGTCCGAGCCTGGAGCAGCTGAGTGCTGCTAGCACACTAGATCTAAGGACTCTTTCACTGAGGTCCGAGCCTGGAGCAGCCGAGTCCTACTAGCACACTAAATCTAAGGACTCTTTCACTGAGGTCCGAGCATGGAGGAGCCGAGTCCTGCTAGCACACTAAACCTAAGGACTCTTTCACTGAGGTTCGAGCATGGAGGAGCCGAGTCCTTTTAGCACACTAAATCTAAGGACCCTTTCACTGATGTCTGAGCCTGAAGGAGCCGAGTCCTGCTAGCACACAAAATCTATGGACTCTTTCACTGAGGTCCGAGCCTGGAGGAGCCGAGTCCTGCTAGCACTCTAAATCTAAGGAGTCTTCCACTGAGGTCCGAGCCTGGAGGAGCCGGGTCCTACCAGCACAATAAATCTAAGGACTCTTCCACTGAGGTCAGAGCCTGGAGAAGCCGAGTCCTGCTAGCACACTAAATATAAGAACTATTTCACTGAGGTCCGAGCCTGGAGGAGCTGAGTCCTACTAGCACACTAGATCTAAGGACTGTTCCACTGAGGTCCGGTCCTGGAGGAGCCAGGTCCTGCTAGCACAACTAAATCTAAGGACTCTTTCACTGATGTAAGAGCCTGGAGGAGCCGAGTCCTGCTAGCACACAAAATCTATTGACTCTTTCATTGAGGTCCGAGCCTGGAGGAGCCGAGTCCTGCTAGCACTCTAAATCTAAGGACTCTTTCACTGAGGTCCGAGCCTGGAGGAGCCGGTTTCTGCTAGCACAACTAAATCTAAGGACTCTTTCACTGATGTCTGAGCCTGGAGGAGCCGAGTCCTGCTAGCACACAAAATCTATGGACTCTTTCACTGAGGTCCGAGCCTGGAGGAGCCGAGTCCTGCTAGCACTCTAAATCTAAGGACTCTTTCACTGAGGTCCGAGCCTGGAGGAGCCGGTTCCTGCTAGCACAACTAAATCTAAGGACTCTTTCACTGAGGTCGAGCCTGGAGGAGCCGAGTCCTACCAGCACACTAAATCTAAGGACTCTTCCACTGAGGTCAGAGCCTGGAGAAGCCGAGTCCTGCTAGCACACTAAATATAAGAACTATTTCACTGAGGTCCGAGCCTGGAGGAGCTGAATCCTACTAGCACACTAGATCTAAGGACTGTTCCACTGAGGTCCGGGCCTGGAGGAGCCGGGTCCTGCTAGCACAACTAAATCTAAGGACTCTTTCACTGAGCTCCGAGCCTAGAGGAGCCGAGTCCTGCTAGCACACTAAATCTAAGGACTCTTCCACTGAGGTCCGAGCCTGTAGATGCCGAGTCCTGCTAGCACACTAAATCTAAGGACTCTTTCACTGAGGTCCGAGTCTGGAGGAGCCGAGTCCTGCTAGCACACTAAATCTAAGGACTCTTTCAATGAGGTCCGAGTCTGGAGGAGCCGGGTCCTGGTAGCACACTGAATCTAAGCACTCTTTCACTGAGGTCCGAGCCTCTAGAAGCCGAGTCCTGCTAGCACACTAAATCTTAGGACACTTTCACTGAGGTCCGAGCCTGGAGGAGCTGAGTCCTACTAGCACACAAAATCTATGGACTCTTTCACTGATGTCGGAGCCTGGAGGAACCGAGTCCTGCTAGCACACTAAATCTAAGGACTCTATCACAGAGGTCCAAGCCTGGAGGAGCCAGGTCCTGCTAGCACAACAAAATCTAAGGACTCTTTTACTGAGGTCCGAGCCTGGAGGAACTGAGCCCTGCTAGCACACTAAATCTAAGGACTCTTCCACTGAGGTCCGAGCCTGTAGGAGCCGGGTTCTGCTAGCACAACTAAATCTAAGGACTCTTTCACTGAGGTCCGAGCCTGGAGGAGCCGAGTCATGCTAGCACACTAAATCTAAGGACTCTCCCACTACGGTCTGAGCCTGTAGAAGCCGGGTTCTGCTAGCACACTAAATCTATGGACTCTTTCACTGAGGTCTGAGCCTGGAGGAGCCGGGTCCTGCTAGCACACTAAATCAAAGGACTCTTTCACTGAGGTCCGAGCTTGTAGAAGCCGAGTCCTGCTAGCACACTAAATCTAAGGACCCTTTCACTGAGGGCTGAGCCTGGAGGAGCCGATTCCTGCTAGCACACTAAATCTATGGACTTTTTCACTGAGGTCCGAGCCTGGAGGTGCCGAGTCCTGCTAGCACACTAAATCTATGGACTTTTTCACTGAGGTCCGAGCCTAGAGGAGCCGAGTCCTGCTAGCACACTAAATCTAAGGACTCTTCCACTGAGGTCCGAGCCTGGAGCAGCTGAGTGCTGCTAGCACACTAGACCTAAGGACTCTTTCACTGAGGTCCGAGCCTGGAGCAGCCGAGTCCTACTAGCACACTAAATCTAAGGACTCTTTCACTGAGGTCCGAGCATGGAGGAGCCGAGTCCTGCTAGCACACTAAATCTAAGGACTCTTTCACTGAGGTTTGAGCATGGAGGAGCCGAGTCCTTTTAGCACACTAAATCTAAGGACTCTTCCACTGAGGTCAGAGCCTGGAGAAGCCGAGTCCTGCTAGCACACTAAATATAAGAACTATTTCACTGAGGTCCGAGCCTGGAGGAGCTGAATCCTACTAGCACACTAGATCTAAGGACTGTTCCACTGAGGTCCGGGCCTGGAGGAGCCGGGTCCTGCTAGCACAACTAAATCTAAGGACTCTTTCACTGAGCTCCGAGCCTAGAGGAGCCGAGTCCTGCTAGCACACTAAATCTAAGGACTCTTCCACTGAGGTCCGAGCCTGTAGAAGCCGAGTCCTGCTAGCACACTAAATCTAAGGACTCTTTCACTGAGGTCCGAGTCTGGAGGAGCCGAGTCCTGCTAGCACACTAAATCTAAGGACTCTTTCAATGAGGTCCGAGTCTGGAGGAGCCGGGTCCTGCTAGCACATTGAATCTAAGCACTCTTTCACTGAGGTCCGAGCCTCTAGAAGCCGAGTCCTGCAAGCACACTAAATCTTAGGACACTTTCACTGAGGTCCGAGCCTGGAGAAGCCGAGTCCTACTAGCACACTAAATCTATGGACTCTTTCACTGATGTCGGAGCCTGGAGGAGCCGAGTCCTGCTAGCACACTAAATCTAAGGACTCTATCACAGAGGTCCAAGCCTGGAGGAGCCAGGTCCTGCTAGCACAACAAAATCTAAGGACTCTTTTACTGAGGTCCGAGCCTGGAGGAACTGAGCCCTGCTAGCACACTAAATCTAAGGACTCTTCCACTGAGGTCTGAGCCTGTAGGAGCCGGGTTCTGCTAGCACAACTAAATCTAAGGACTCTTTCACTGAGGTCCGAGCCTGGAGGAGCCGAGTCATGCTAGCACACTAAATCTAAGGACTCTCCCACTACGGTCTGAGCCTGTAGAAGCCGAGTCCTGCTAGCATACTAAATCTAAGCACTCTTCCACTGAGGTCTGAACCTGGAGCAGCCAAGTGCTGCTAGCACACTAGATCTAAGGACTCTTTCACTGAGGTCCGAGCCTGTAGGAGCCGGGTCCTGCTAGGACACTAAATCTAAGGACTCTTTCACTGAGGTCTGAGCCTGGAGGAGCCGAGTCCTGCTAGCACATTTAATCTAAGGACTCTTTCACTGAGGTTCGAGCCTAGAGGAGCCTGGTCCTGCTAGCACAACAAAATCTAAGGACTCTTTCACTGATGTAAGAGCCTGGAGGAGCCGAGTCCTGCTAGCACACAAAATCTATGGACTCTTTCACTGAGGTCCGAGCCTGGAGGAGCCGAGTCCTGCTAGCACTCTATATCTAAGGACTCTTTCACTGAGGTCCGAGCCTGGAGCAGCCGGTTCCTGCTAGCACAACTAAATCTAAGGACTCTTTCACTGATGTCTGAGCCTGGAGGAGCCGAGTCCTGCTAGCACACAAAATCTATGGACTCTTTCACTGAGGTCCGAGCCTGGAGGAGCCGAGTCCTGCTAGCACTCTAAATCTAAGGACTCTTTCACTGAGGTCCGAGCCTGGAGGAGCCGGTTCCTGCTAGCACAACTAAATCTAAGGACTCTTTCACTGAGGTCGAGCCTGGAGGAGCCGAGTCCTACCAGCACACTAAATCTAAGGACTCTTCCACTAAGGCCAGAGCCTGGAGAAGCCGAGTCCTGCTAGCACACTAAATATAAGAACTATTTCACTGAGGTCCGAGCCTGGAGGAGCTGAATCCTACTAGCACACTAAATCTAAGGACTCTTCCACTGAGGTCCAAGCCTGTAGGAGCCGGGTTCTGCTAGCACAACTAAATCTAAGGACTCTTTCACTGAGGTCCGAGCCTGGAGGAGCCGAGTCATGCTAGCACACTAAATCTAAGGACTCTCCCACTGAGGTCTGAGCCTGTAGAAGCCGAGTCCTGCTAGCATACTAAATCTAAGCACTCTTCCACTGAGGTCTGAACCTGGAGCAGCCAAGTGCTGCTAGCACACTAGATCTAAGGACTCTTTCACTGAGGTCCGAGCCTGTAGGAGCCGGGTCCTGCTAGGACACTAAATCTAAGGACTCTTTCACTGAGGTCTGAGCCTGGAGGAGCCGAGTCCTGCTAGCACATTCAATCTAAGGACTCTTTCACTGAGGTTCGAGCCTAGAGGAGCCAGGTCCTGCTAGCACAACAAAATCTAAGGACTCTTTCACTGAGGTCCGAGCCTGGAGGAGCCGAGTCCTGCTAGCACAACTAAATCTAAGGACTCTTTCACTGAGGTCCAAGCCTGGAGGAGCCGAGTCCCGCTAGCACACTAAATCTAAGGACTCTTCGACTGAGTTCAGAGCCTGGAGAAGCTGAGTCCTGCTAGCACACTAAATCTAAGGACTCTTTCACTGAGGTCCGAGCCTGGAGGAGCCGAGTCCTGCTAGCACACTAAATCTATGGACTCTTTCACTGAGGTCTGAGCCTGGAGGAGCCGGGTCCTGCTAGCACATTAAATCTAAGGACTCTTTCACTGAGGTCCGAGCTTGTGGAAGCCGAGTCCTGATAGCACACTAAATCTAAGGACTCTTTCACTGAGGTCCGAGCCTGGAGGAGCCGAGTCCTGCTAGCACACTAAATCTATGGACTCTTTCACTGAGGTCTGAGCCTGGAGGAGCCGGGTCCTGCTAGCACACTAAATCTAAGGACTCTTTCACTGAGGTCCGAGCTTGTAGAAGCCGAGTCCTGCTAGCACACTAAATCTAAGGACGCTTTCACTGAAGGCTGAGCCTGGAGGAGCCGATTCCTGCTAGCACACTAAATCTATGGACTTTTTCACTGAGGTCCAAGCCTGGAGGTGCCGAGTCCTGCTAGCACACTAAATCTAAGGACACTTTCACTGAGGTCCGAGCCTGGAGGAGCCGAGTCCTGCTAGCACACTAAATCTAAGGACTCTTTCACTGAGGTTCGAGCATGGAGGAGCTGAGTCCTTTTAGCACACTAAATCTAAGGACACTTTCACTGATGTCTGAGCCTGAAGGAGCCGAGTCCTGCTAGCACACAAAATCTATGGACTCTTTCACTGAGGTCCGAGCCTGGAGGAGCCGAGTCCTGCTAGCACTCTAAATCTAAGGAGTCTTCCACTGAGGTCCGAGCCTGGATGAGCCGGGTCCTACCAGCACACTAAATCTAAGGACTCTTCCACTGAGGTCAGAGCCTGGAGAAGCCGAGTCCTGCTAGCACACTAAATATAAGAACTATTTCACTGAGGTCCGAGCCTGGAGGAGCTGAGTCCTACTAGCACACTAGATCTAAGGACTGTTCCACTGAGGTCCGGTCCTGGAGGAGCCAGGTCCTGCTAGCACAACTAAATCTAAGGACTCTTTCACTGATGTAAGAGCCTGGAGGAGCCGAGTCCTGCTAGCACACAAAATCTATGGACTCTTTCACTGAGGTCTGAGCCTGGAGGAGCCGAGTCCTGCTAGCACTCTAAATCTAAGGACTCTTTCACTGAGGTCCGAGCCTGAAGGAGCCGGTTCCTGCTAGCACAACTAAATCTAAGGACTCTTTCACTGATGTCTGAGCCTGGAGGAGCTGAGTCCTGCTGGCACACAAAATCTATGGACTCTTTCACTGAGGTCCGAGCCTGGAGGAGCCGAGTCCTGCTAGCACTCTAAATCTAAGGACTCTTTCACTGAGGTCCGAGCCTGGAGGAGCCGGTTCCTGCTAGCACAACTAAACTAAAGGACTCTTTCACTGAGGTCGAGCCTGGAGGAGCCGAGTCCTACCAGCACACTAAATCTAAGGACTCTTCCACTGAGGTCAGAGCCTGGAGAAGCTGAGTCCTGCTAGCACACTAAATATAAGAACTATTTCACTGAGGTCCGAGCCTGGAGGAGCTGAATCCTACTAGCACACTAGATCTAAGGACTGTTCCACTGAGGTCCGGGCCTGGAGGAGCCGGGTCCTGCTAGCACAACTAAATTTAAGGACTCTTTCACTGAGCTCCGAGCCTGGAGGAGCCGAGTCCTGCTAGCACACTAAATCTAAGGACTCTTCCACTGAGGTCCGAGCCTGTAGAAGCCGAGTCCTGCTAGCACACTAAATCTTAGGACACTTTCACTGAGGTCCGAGCCTGGAGGAGCCGAGTCCTACTAGCACACTAAATCTATGGACTCTTTCACTGATGTCGGAGCCTGGAGGAGCCGAGTCCTTCTAGCACACTAAATCTAAGGACTCTATCACAGAGGTCCAAGCCTGGAGGAGCCAGGTCCTGCTAGCACAACAAAATCTAAGGACTCTTTTACTGAGGTCCGAGCCTGGAGGAACTGAGCCCTGCTAGCACACTAAATCTAAGGACTCTTCCACTGAGGTCCGAGCCTGTAGGAGCCGGGTTCTGCTAGCACAACTAAATCTAAGGACTCTTTCACTGAGGTCCGAGCCTGGAGGAGCCGAGTCATGCTAGCACACTAAATCTAAGGACTCTCCCACTGAGGTCTGAGCCTGTAGAAGCCGAGTCCTGCTAGCATACTAAATCTAAGCACTCTTCCACTGAGGTCTGAACCTGGAGCAGCCAAGTGCTGCTAGCACACTAGATCTAAGGACTCTTTCACTGAGGTCCGAGCCTGTAGGAGCCAGTCCTGCTAGGACACTAAATCTAAGGACTCTTTCACTGAGGTCTGAGCCTGGAGGAGCCGAGTCCTGCTAGCACATTCAATCTAAGGACTCTTTCACTGAGGTCCGAGCCTGGAGGTGCCGAGTCCTGCTAGCACACTAAATCTAAGGACTCTTTCACTGAGGTCTGAACCTGGAGCATCCGAGTCCTGCTAGCACACTAAATCTAAGGACTCTTTTCCACTGAGGTCTGAGCCTGTAGACGCCGAGTCCTGCTAGCATACTAAATCTAAGCACTCATCCACTGAGGTCTGAGCCTGGAGCAGCCGAGTGCTGCTAGGACACTAAATCTAAGGACTCTTTCACTGAGGTCCGAGCCTAGAGGAGCCAGGTCCTGCTAGCACAACTAAATCTAAGGACTCTTTCACTGAGGTCCGAGCCTGGAGGAGCCGAGTCCTTCTAGCACACTAAATCTAAGGACTCTTCCACTGAGGTCCGAGGCTGGAGGTGCCGGGTCCTGCTAGCACATTCAATCAAAGGACTCTTTCACTGACGTCCGAGCCTGGAGGAGCAGAGTCCTGCTAGCACACTAAATCTAAGGACTCTTTCACTGAGGTCCGAGCCTGGAGGAGCCAAGTCCTGCTAGCATCCTAAATCTAAGGACTCTTTCACTGAGGTCCGAGCCTGGAGCAGCCGAGTCCTGCTAGCACACTAAATCTAAGGACTCTTTCAATGAGGTCCGAGTCTGGAGGAGCCGGGTCCTGCTAGCACACTGAATCTAAGCACTCTTTCACTGAGGTCCGAGCCTCTAGAAGCCGAGTCCTGCTAGCACACTAAATCTTAGGACACTTTCACTGAGGTCCGAGCCTGGAGGAGCCGAGTCCTACTAGCACACAAAATCTATGGACTCTTTCACTGATGTCGGAGCCTGGAGGAGCCGAGTCCTGCTAGCACACTAAACCTAAGGACTCTATCACAGAGGTCCAAGCCTGGAGGAGCCAGGTCCTGCTAGCACAACAAAATCTAAGGACTCTTTTACTGAGGTCCGAGCCTGGAGGAACTGAGCCCTGCAAGCACACTAAATCTAAGGACTCTTCCACTGAGGTCCGAGCCTGTAGGAGCCGGGTTCTGCTAGCACAACTAAATCTAAGGACTCTTTCACTGAGGTCCGAGCCTGGAGGAGCCGAGTCATGCTAGCACACTAAATCTAAGGACTCTCCCACTACGGTCTGAGCCTGTAGAAGCCGGGTTCTGCTAGCACACTAAATCTATGGACTCTTTCACTGAGGTCTGAGCCTGGAGGAGCCGGGTCCTGCTAGCACACTAAATCAAAGGACTCTTTCACTGAGGTCCGAGCTTGTAGAAGCCGAGTCCTGCTAGCACACTAAATCTAAGGACCCTTTCACTGAGGGCTGAGCCTGGAGGAGCCGATTCCTGCTAGCACACTAAATCTATGGACTTTTTCACTGAGGTCCGAGCCTGGAGGTGCCGAGTCCTGCTAGCACACTAAATCCAATGACTCTTTCACTGAGGTCCGAGCCTGGAGGAGCCGGGTCCTCCTAGCACAACAAAATCTAAGGACTTTTACTGAGGTCCGAGCCTAGAGGAGCCGAGTCCTGCTAGCACACTAAATCTAAGGACTCTTCCACTGAGGTCCGAGCCTGGAGCAGCTGAGTGCTGCTAGCACACTAGATCTAAGGACTCTTTCACTGAGGTCCGAGCCTGGAGCAGCCGAGTCCTACTAGCACACTAAATCTAAGGACTCTTTCACTGAGGTCCGAGCATGGAGGAGCCGAGTCCTGCTAGCACACTAAATCTAAGGACTCTTTCACTGAGGTTCGAGCATGGAGGAGCCGAGTCCTTTAAGCACACTAAATCTAAGGACCCTTTCACTGATGTCTGAGCCTGAAGGAGGCGAGTCCTGCTAGCACACAAAATCTATGGACTCTTTCACTGAGGTCCGAGCCTGGAGGAGCCGAGTCCTGCTAGCACTCTAAATCTAAGGAGTCTTCCACTGAGGTCCGAGCCTGGAGGAGCCGGGTCCTACCAGCACACTAAATCTAAGGACTCTTCCACTGAGGTCAGAGCCTGGAGAAGCCGAGTCCTGCTAGCACACTAAATATAAGAACTATTTCACTGAGGTCCGAGCCTGGAGGAGCTGAGTCCTACTAGCACACTAGATCTAAGGACTGTTCCACTGAGGTCCGGTCCTGGAGGAGCCAGGTCCTGCTAGCACAACTAAATCTAAGGACTCTTTCACTGATGTAAGAGCCTGGAGGAGCCGAGTCCTGCTAGCACACAAAATCTATGGACTCTTTCACTGAGGTCCGAGCCTGGAGCAGCTGAGTGCTGCTAGCACACTAGATCTAAGGACTCTTTCACTGAGGTCCGAGCCTGGAGCAGCCGAGTCCTACTAGCACACTAAATCTAAGGACTCTTTCACTGAGGTCCGAGCATGGAGGAGCCGAGTCCTGCTAGCACACTAAATCTAAGGACTCTTTCACTGAGGTTCGAGCATGGAGGAGCCGAGTCCTTTAAGCACACTAAATCTAAGGACCCTTTCACTGATGTCTGAGCCTGAAGGAGGCGAGTCCTGCTAGCACACAAAATCTATGGACTCTTTCACTGAGGTCCGAGCCTGGAGGAGCCGAGTCCTGCTAGCACTCTAAATCTAAGGAGTCTTCCACTGAGGTCCGAGCCTGGAGGAGCCGGGTCCTACCAGCACACTAAATCTAAGGACTCTTCCACTGAGGTCAGAGCCTGGAGAAGCCGAGTCCTGCTAGCACACTAAATATAAGAACTATTTCACTGAGGTCCGAGCCTGGAGGAGCTGAGTCCTACTAGCACACTAGATCTAAGGACTGTTCCACTGAGGTCCGGTCCTGGAGGAGCCAGGTCCTGCTAGCACAACTAAATCTAAGGACTCTTTCACTGATGTAAGAGCCTGGAGGAGCCGAGTCCTGCTAGCACACAAAATCTATGGACTCTTTCACTGAGGTCCGAGCCTGGAGGAGCCGAGTCCTGCTAGCACTCTAAATCTAAGGACTCTTTCACTGAGGTCCGAGCCTGGAGGAGCCGGTTCCTGCTAGCACAACTAAATCTAAGGACTCTTTCACTGATGTCTGAGCCTGGAGGAGCCGAGTCCTGCTAGCACACAAAATCTATGGACTCTTTCACTGAGGTCCGAGCCTGGAGGAGCCGAGTCCTGCTAGCACTCTAAATCTAAGGACTCTTTCACTGAGGTCCGAGCCTGGAGGAGCCGGTTCCTGCTAGCACAACTAAATCTAAGGACTCTTTCACTGAGGTCGAGCCTGGAGGAGCCGAGTCCTACCAGCACACTAAATCTAAGGACTCTTCCACTGAGGTCAGAGCCTGGAGAAGCCGAGTCCTGCTAGCACACTAAATATAAGAACTATTTCACTGAGGTCCGAGCCTGGAGGAGCTGAATCCTACTAGCACACTAGATCTAAGGACTGTTCCACTGAGGTCCGGGCCTGGAGGAGCCGGGTCCCGCTAGCACAACTAAATCTAAGGACTCTTTCACTGAGCTCCGAGCCTAGAGGAGCCGAGTCCTGCTAGCACACTAAATCTAAGGACTCTTCCACTGAGGTCCGAGCCTGTAGAAGCCGAGTCCTGCTAGCACACTAAATCTAAGGACTCTTTCACTGAGGTCCGAGTCTGGAGGAGCCGAGTCCTGCTAGCACACTAAATCTAAGGACTCTTTCAATGAGGTCCGAGTCTGGAGGAGCCGGGTCCTGCTAGCACACTGAATCTAAGCACTCTTTCACTGAGGTCCGAGCCTCTAGAAGCCGAGTCCTGCTAGCACACTAAATCTTAGGACACTTTCACTGAGGTCCGAGCCTGGAGGAGCCGAGTCCTACTAGCACACTAAATCTATGGACTCTTTCACTGATGTCGGAGCCTGGAGGAGCCGAGTCCTGCTAGCACACTAAATCTAAGGACTCTATCACAGAGGTCCAAGCCTGGAGGAGCCAGGTCCTGCTAGCACAACAAAATCTAAGGACTCTTTTACTGAGGTCCGAGCCTGGAGGAACTGAGCCCTGCTAGCACACTAAATCTAAGGACTCTTCCACTGAGGTCCGAGCCTGTAGGAGCCGGGTTCTGCTAGCACAACTAAATCTAAGGACTCTTTCACTGAGGTCCGAGCCTGGAGGAGCCGAGTCATGCTAGCACACTAAATCTAAGGACTCTCCCACTACGGTCTGAGCCTGTAGAAGCCGAGTCCTGCTAGCATACTAAATCTAAGCACTCTTCCACTGAGGTCTGAACCTGGAGCAGCCAAGTGCTGCTAGCACACTAGATCTAAGGACTCTTTCACTGAGGTCCGAGCCTGTAGGAGCCGGGTCCTGCTAGGACACTAAATCTAAGGACTCTTTCACTGAGGTCTGAGCCTGGAGGAGCCGAGTCCTGCTAGCACATTTAATCTAAGGACTCTTTCACTGAGGTTCGAGCCTAGAGGAGCCTGGTCCTGCTAGCACAACAAAATCTAAGGACTCTTTCACTGATGTAAGAGCCTGGAGGAGCCGAGTCCTGCTAGCACACAAAATCTATGGACTCTTTCACTGAGGTCCGAGCCTGGAGGAGCCGAGTCCTGCTAGCACTCTATATCTAAGGACTCTTTCACTGAGGTCCGAGCCTGGAGCAGCCGGTTCCTGCTAGCACAACTAAATCTAAGGACTCTTTCACTGATGTCTGAGCCTGGAGGAGCCGAGTCCTGCTAGCACACAAAATCTATGGACTCTTTCACTGAGGTCCGAGCCTGGAGGAGCCGAGTCCTGCTAGCACTCTAAATCTGAGGACTCTTTCACTGAGGTCCGAGCCTGGAGGAGCCGGTTCCTGCTAGCACAACTAAATCTAAGGACTCTTTCACTGAGGTCGAGCCTGGAGGAGCCGAGTCCTACCGGCACACTAAATCTAAGGACTCTTCCACTGAGGTCAGAGCCTGGAGAAGCCGAGTCCTGCTAGCACACTAAATATAAGAACTATTTCACTGAGGTCCGAGCCTGGAGGAGCTGAATCCTACTAGCACACTAAATCTAAGGACTCTTCCACTGAGGTCCAAGCCTGTAGGAGCCGGGTTCTGCTAGCACAACTAAATCTAAGGACTCTTTCACTGAGGTCCGAGCCTGGAGGAGCCGAGTCATGCTAGCACACTAAATCTAAGGACTCTCCCACTGAGGTCTGAGCCTGTAGAAGCCGAGTCCTGCTAGCATACTAAATCTAAGCACTCTTCCACTGAGGTCTGAACCTGGAGCAGCCAAGTGCTGCTAGCACACTAGATCTAAGGACTCTTTCACTGAGGTCCGAGCCTGTAGGAGCCGGGACCTGCTAGGACACTAAATCTAAGGACTCTTTCACTGAGGTCTGAGCCTGGAGGAGCCGAGTCCTGCTAGCACATTCAATCTAAGGACTCTTTCACTGAGGTTCGAGCCTAGAGGAGCCAGGTCCTGCTAGCACAACAAAATCTAAGGACTCTTTCACTGAGGTCCGAGCCTGGAGGAGCCGAGTCCTGCTAGCACAACTAAATCTAAGGACTCTTTCACTGAGGTCCAAGCCTGGAGGAGCCGAGTCCCGCTAGCACACTAAATCTAAGGACTCTTCCACTGAGTTCAGAGCCTGGAGAAGCTGAGTCCTGCTAGCACACTAAATCTAAGGACTCTTTCACTGAGGTCCGAGCCTGGAGGAGCCGAGTCCTGCTAGCACACTAAATTTATGGACTCTTTCACTGAGGTCTGAGCCTGGAGGAGCCGGGTCCTGCTAGCACACTAAATCTAAGGACTCTTTCACTGAGGTCCGAGCTTGTGGAAGCCGAGTCCTGATAGCACACTAAATCTAAGGACTCTTTCACTGAGGTCCGAGCCTGGAGGAGCCGAGTCTTGCTAGCACACTAAATCTATGGACTCTTTCACTGAGGTCTGAGCCTGGAGGAGCCGGGTCCTGCTACCACACTAAATCTAAGGACTCTTTCACTGAGGTCCGAGCTTGTAGAAGCCGAGTCCTGCTAGCACACTAAATCTAAGGACCCTTTCACTGAGGGCTATGCCTGGAGGAGCCGATTCCTGCTAGCAAACTAAATCTATGGACTTTTTCACTGAGGTCCAAGCCTGGAGGTGCCGAGTCCTGCTAGCACACTAAATCTAAGGACTCTTTCACTGAGGTCCGAGCCTGGAGGAGCCGAGTCCTGCTAGCACACTAAATCTAAGGACTCTTTCACTGAGGTTCGAGCATGGAGGAGCCGAGTCCTTTTAGCACACTAAATCTAAGGACACTTTCACTGATGTCTGAGCCTGAAGGAGCCGAGTCCTGCTAGCACACAAAATCTATGGACTCTTTAAATGAGGTCCGAGCCTGGAGGAGCCGAGTCCTGCTAGCACTCTAAATCTAAGGAGTCTTCCACTGAGGTCCGAGCCTGGAGAAGCCGGGTCCTACCAGCACACTAAATCTAAGGACTGTTCCACTGAGGTCAGAGCCTGGAGAAGCCGAGTCCTGCTAGCACACTAAATATAAGAACTATTTCACTGAGGTCCGAGCCTGGAGGAGCTGAGTCCTACTAGCACACTAGATCTAAGGACTGTTCCACTGAAGTCCGGTCCTGGAGGAGCCAGGTCCTGCTAGCACAACTAAATCTAAGGACTCTTTCACTGATGTAAGAGCCTGGAGGAGCCAAGTCCTGCTAGCACACAAAATCTATGGACTCTTTCACTGAGGTCCGAGCCTGGAGGAGCCGAGTCCTGCTAGCACTCTAAATCTAAGGACTCTTTCACTGAGGTCCGAGCCTGGAGGAGCCGGTTCCTGCTAGCACAACTAAATCTAAGGACTCTTTCACTGATGTCTGAGCCTGGAGGAGCCGAGTCCTGCTGGCACACAAAATCTGTGGACTCTTTCACTGAGGTCTGAGCCTGGAGGAGCCGAGTCCTGCTAGCACTCTAAATCTAAGGACTCTTTCACTGAGGTCCGAGCCTGGAGGAGCCGGTTCCTGCTAGAACAACTAAACTAAAGGACTCTTTCACTGAGGTCGAGCCTGGAGGAGCCGAGTCCTACCAGCACACTAAATCTAAGGACTCTTCCACTGAGGTCAGAGCCTGGAGAAGCCGAGTCCTGCTAGCACACTAAATATAAGAACTATTTCACTGAGGTCCGAGCCTGGAGGAGCTGAATCCTACTAGCACACTAGATCTAAGGACTGTTCCACTGAGGTCCGGGCCTGGAGGAGCCGGGTCCTGCTAGCACAACTAAATTTAAGGACTCTTTCACTGAGCTCCGAGCCTGGAGGAGCAGAGTCCTGCTTGCACACTAAATCTAAGGACTCTTCCACTGAGGTCCGAGCCTGTAGAAGCCGAGTCCTGCTAGCACACTAAATCTTAGGACACTTTCACTGAGGTCCGAGCCTGGAGGAGCCGAGTCCTACTAGCACACTAAATCTATGGACTCTTTCACTGATGTCGGAGCCTGGAGGAGCCGAGTCCTGCTAGCACACTAAATCTAAGGACTCTATCACAGAGGTCCAAGCCTGTAGGAGCCAGGTCCTGCTAGCACAACAAAATCTAAGGACTCTTTTACTGAGGTCCGAGCCTGGAGGAACTGAGCCCTGCTAGCACACTAAATCTAAGGACTCTTCCACTGAGGTCCGAGCCTGTAGGAGCCGAGTTCTGCTAGCACAACTAAATCTAAGGACTCTTTCACTGAGGTCCGAGCCTGGAGGAGCCGAGTCATGCTAGCACACTAAATCTAAGGACTCTCCCACCGAGGTCTGAGCCTGTAGAAGCCGAGTCCTTCTAGCATACTAAATCTAAGCACTCTTCCACTGAGGTCTGAACCTGGAGCAGCCAAGTGCTGCTAGCACACTAGATCTAAGGACTCTTTCACTGAGGTCCGAGCCTGTAGAAGCCGAGTCCTGGTAGCACACTAAATCTAAGGACCCTTTCACTGAGGGCTGAGCCTGGAGGAGCCGATTCCTGCTAGCACACTAAATCTATGGACTTTTTCACAGAGGTCCGAGCCTGGAGGTGCCGAGTCCTGCTAGCACACTAAATCTAAGGACTCTTTCACTGAGGTCCGAGCCTGGAGGAGCCGGGTCCTCCTAGCACAACAAAATCTAAGGACTTTTACTGAGGTCCGAGCCTAGAGGAGCCGAGTCCTGCTAGCACACTAAATCTAAGGACTCTTCCACTGAGGTCCGAGCCTGGAGCAGCTGAGTGCTGCTAGCACACTAGATCTAAGGACTCTTTCACTGAGGTCCGAGCCTGGAGCAGCCGAGTCCTACTAGCACACTAAATCTAAGGACTCTTTCACTGAGGTCCGAGCATGGAGGAGCCGAGTCCTGCTAGCACACTAAACCTAAGGACTCTTTCACTGAGGTTTGAGCATGGAGGAGCCGAGTCCTTTTAGCACACTAAATCTAAGGACCCTTTCACTGATGTCTGAGCCTGAAGGAGCCGAGTCCTGCTAGCACACAAAATCTATGGACTCTTTCACTGAGGTCCGAGCCTGGAGGAGCCGAGTCCTGCTAGCACTCTAAATCTAAGGAGTCTTCCACTGAGGTCCGAGCCTGGAGGAGCCGGGTCCTACCAGCACAATAAATCTAAGGACTCTTCCACTGAGGTCAGAGCCTGGAGAAGCCGAGTCCTGCTAGCACACTAAATATAAGAACTATTTCACTGAGGTCCGAGCCTGGAGGAGCTGAGTCCTACTAGCACACTAGATCTAAGGACTGTTCCACTGAGGTCCGGTCCTGGAGGAGCCAGGTCCTGCTAGCACAACTAAATCTAAGGACTCTTTCACTGATGTAAGAGCCTGGAGGAGCCGAGTCCTGCTAGCACACAAAATCTATTGACTCTTTCATTGAGGTCCGAGCCTGGAGGAGCCGAGTCCTGCTAGCACTCTAAATCTAAGGACTCTTTCACTGAGGTCCGAGCCTGGAGGAGCCGGTTTCTGCTAGCACAACTAAATCTAAGGACTCTTTCACTGATGTCTGAGCCTGGAGGAGCCGAGTCCTGCTAGCACACAAAATCTATGGACTCTTTCACTGAGGTCCGAGCCTGGAGGAGCCGAGTCCTGCTAGCACTCTAAATCTAAGGACTCTTTCACTGAGGTCCGAGCCTGGAGGAGCCGGTTCCTGCTAGCACAACTAAATCTAAGGACTCTTTCACTGAGGTCGAGCCTGGAGGAGCCGAGTCCTACCAGCACACTAAATCTAAGGACTCTTCCACTGAGGTCAGAGCCTGGAGAAGCCGAGTCCTGCTAGCACACTAAATATAAGAACTATTTCACTGAGGTCCGAGCCTGGAGGAGCTGAATCCTACTAGCACACTAGATCTAAGGACTGTTCCACTGAGGTCCGGGCCTGGAGGAGCCGGGTCCTGCTAGCACAACTAAATCTAAGGACTCTTTCACTGAGCTCCGAGCCTAGAGGAGCCGAGTCCTGCTAGCACACTAAATCTAAGGACTCTTCCACTGAGGTCCGAGCCTGTAGATGCAGAGTCCTGCTAGCACACTAAATCTAAGGACTCTTTCACTGAGGTCCGAGTCTGGAGGAGCCGAGTCCTGCTAGCACACTAAATCTAAGGACTCTTTCAATGAGGTCCGAGTCTGGAGGAGCCGGGTCCTGGTAGCACACTGAATCTAAGCACTCTTTCACTGAGGTCCGAGCCTCTAGAAGCCGAGTCCTGCTAGCACACTAAATCTTAGGACACTTTCACTGAGGTCCGAGCCTGGAGGAGCTGAGTCCTACTAGCACACAAAATCTATGGACTCTTTCACTGATGTCGGAGCCTGGAGGAACCGAGTCCTGCTAGCACACTAAATCTAAGGACTCTATCACAGAGGTCCAAGCCTGGAGGAGCCAGGTCCTGCTAGCACAACAAAATCTAAGGACTCTTTTACTGAGGTCCGAGCCTGGAGGAACTGAGCCCTGCTAGCACACTAAATCTAAGGACTCTTCCACTGAGGTCCGAGCCTGTAGGAGCCGGGTTCTGCTAGCACAACTAAATCTAAGGACTCTTTTACTGAGGTCCGAGCCTGGAGGAGCCGAGTCATGCTAGCACACTAAATCTAAGGACTCTCCCACTACGGTCTGAGCCTGTAGAAGCCGGGTTCTGCTAGCACACTAAATCTATGGACTCTTTCACTGAGGTCTGAGCCTGGAGAAGCCAGGTCCTGCTAGCACACTAAATCAAAGGACTCTTTCACTGAGGTCCGAGCTTGTAGAAGCCGAGTCCTGCTAGCACACTAAATCTAAGGACCCTTTCACTGAGGGCTGAGCCTGGAGGAGCCGATTCCTGCTAGCACACTAAATCTATGGACTTTTTCACTGAGGTCCGAGCCTGGAGGTGCCGAGTCCTGCTAGCACACTAAATCTATGGACTTTTTCACTGAGGTCCGAGCCTAGAGGAGCCGAGTCCTGCTAGCACACTAAATCTAAGGACTCTTCCACTGAGGTCCGAGCCTGGAGCAGCTGAGTGCTGCTAGCACACTAGATCTAAGGACTCTTTCACTGAGGTCCGAGCCTGGAGCAGCCGAGTCCTACTAGCACACTAAATCTAAGGACTCTTTCACTGAGGTCCGAGCATGGAGGAGCCGAGTCCTGCTAGCACACTAAATCTAAGGACTCTTTCACTGAGGTTTGAGCATGGAGGAGCCGAGTCCTTTTAGCACACTAAATCTAAGGACCCTTTCACTGATGTCTGAGCCTGAAGGAGCCGAGTCCTGCTAGCACACAAAATCTATGGACTCTTTCACTGAGGTCCGAGCCTGGAAGAGCCGAGTCCTGCTAGCACTCTAAATCTAAGGAGTCTTCCACTGAGGTCCGAGCCTGGAGGAGCCGGGTCCTACCAGCACATTAAATCTAAGGACTCTTCCACTGAGGTCAGAGCCTGGAGGAGCTGAGTCCTACTAGCACACTAGATCTAAGGACTGTTCCACTGAGGTCCGGTCCTGGAGGAGCCAGGTCCTGCTAGCACAACTAAATCTAAGGACTCTTTCACTGATGTAAGAGCCTGGAGGAGCCGAGTCCTGCTAGCACACAAAATCTATGGACTCTTTCACTGAGGTCCGAGCCTGGAGGAGCCGAGTCCGGCTAGCACTCTAAATCTAAGGACTCTTTCACTGAGGTCCGAGCCTGGAGGAGCCGGTTCCTGCTAGCACAACTAAATCTAAGGACTCTTTCACTGATGCCTGAGCCTGGAGGAGCCGAGTCCTGCTAGCACACAAAATCTATGGACTCTTTCACTGAGGTCCGAGCCTGGAGGAGCCGGTTCCTGCTAGCACAACTAAATCTAAGGACTCTTTCACTGAGGTCGAGCCTGGAGGAGCCGAGTCCTACCAGCACACTAAATCTAAGGACTCTTCCACTGAGGTCAGAGCCTGGAGAAGCCGAGTCCTGCTAGCACACTAAATATAAGAACTATTTCACTGAGGTCCGAGCCTGGAGGAGCTGAATCCTACTAGCACACTAGATCTAAGGACTGTTCCACTGAGGTCCGGGCCTGGAGGAGCCGGGTCCTGCTAGCACAACTAAATCTAAGGACTCTTTCACTGAGCTCCGAGCCTAGAGGAGCCGAGTCCTGCTAGCACACTAAATCTAAGGACTCTTCCACTGAGGTCCGAGCCTGTAGAAGCCGAGTCCTGCTAGCACACTAAATCTAAGGACTCTTTCACTGAGGTCCGAGTCTGGAGGAGCCGAGTCCTGCTAGCACACTAAATCTAAGGACTCTTTCAATGAGGTCCGAGTCTGGAGGAGCCGGGTCCTGCTAGCACATTGAATCTAAGCACTCTTTCACTGAGGTCCGAGCCTCTAGAAGCCGAGTCCTGCAAGCACACTAAATCTTAGGACACTTTCACTGAGGTCCGAGCCTGGAGAAGCCGAGTCCTACTAGCACACTAAATCTATGGACTCTTTCACTGATGTCGGAGCCTGGAGGAGCCGAGTCCTGCTAGCACACTAAATCTAAGGACTCTATCACAGAGGTCCAAGCCTGGAGGAGCCAGGTCCTGCTAGCACAACAAAATCTAAGGACTCTTTTACTGAGGTCCGAGCCTGGAGGAACTGAGCCCTGCTAGCACACTAAATCTAAGGACTCTTCCACTGAGGTCCGAGCCTGTAGGAGCCGGGTTCTGCTAGCACAACTAAATCTAAGGACTCTTTCACTGAGGTCCGAGCCTGGAGGAGCCGAGTCATGCTAGCACACTAAATCTAAGGACTCTCCCACTACGGTCTGAGCCTGTAGAAGCCGAGTCCTGCTAGCATACTAAATCTAAGCACTCTTCCACTGAGGTCTGAACCTGGAGCAGCCAAGTGCTGCTAGCACACTAGATCTAAGGACTCTTTCACTGAGGTCCGAGCCTGTAGGAGCCGGGTCCTGCTAGGACACTAAATCTAAGGACTCTTTCACTGAGGTCTGAGCCTGGAGGAGCCGAGTCCTGCTAGCACATTTAATCTAAGGACTCTTTCACTGAGGTTCGAGCCTAGAGGAGCCTGGTCCTGCTAGCACAACAAAATCTAAGGACTCTTTCACTGATGTAAGAGCCTGGAGGAGCCGAGTCCTGCTAGCACACAAAATCTATGGACTCTTTCACTGAGGTCCGAGCCTGGAGGAGCCGAGTCCTGCTAGCACTCTATATCTAAGGACTCTTTCACTGAGGTCCGAGCCTGGAGCAGCCGGTTCCTGCTAGCACAACTAAATCTAAGGACTCTTTCACTGATGTCTGAGCCTGGAGGAGCCGAGTCCTGCTAGCACACAAAATCTATGGACTCTTTCACTGAGGTCCGAGCCTGGAGGAGCCGAGTCCTGCTAGCACTCTAAATCTAAGGACTCTTTCACTGAGGTCCGAGCCTGGAGGAGCCGGTTCCTGCTAGCACAACTAAATCTAAGGACTCTTTCACTGAGGTCGAGCCTGGAGGAGCCGAGTCCTACCAGCACACTAAATCTAAGGACTCTTCCACTGAGGCCAGAGCCTGGAGAAGCCGAGTCCTGCTAGCACACTAAATATAAGAACTATTTCACTGAGGTCCGAGCCTGGAGGAGCTGAATCCTACTAGCACACTAAATCTAAGGACTCTTCCACTGAGGTCCAAGCCTGTAGGAGCCGGGTTCTGCTAGCACAACTAAATCTAAGGACTCTTTCACTGAGGTCCGAGCCTGGAGGAGCCGAGTCATGCTAGCACACTAAATCTAAGGACTCTCCCACTGAGGTCTGAACCTGTAGAAGCCGAGTCCTGCTAGCATACTAAATCTAAGCACTCTTCCACTGAGGTCTGAACCTGGAGCAGCCAAGTGCTGCTAGCACACTAGATCTAAGGACTCTTTCACTGAGGTCCGAGCCTGTAGGAGCCGGGTCCTGCTAGGACACTAAATCTAAGGACTCTTTCACTGAGGTCTGAGCCTGGAGGAGCCGAGTCCTGCTAGCACATTCAATCTAAGGACTCTTTCACTGAGGTTCGAGCCTAGAGGAGCCAGGTCCTGCTAGCACAACAAAATCTAAGGACTCTTTCACTGAGGTCCGAGCCTGGAGGAGCCGAGTCCTGCTAGCACAACTAAATCTAAGGACTCTTTCACTGAGGTCCAAGCCTGGAGGAGCCGAGTCCCGCTAGCACACTAAATCTAAGGACTCTTCCACTGAGTTCAGAGCCTGGAGAAGCTGAGTCCTGCTAGCACACTAAATCTAAGGACTCTTTCACTGAGGTCCGAGCCTGGAGGAGCCGAGTCCTGCTAGCACACTAAATCTATGGACTCTTTCACTGAGGTCTGAGCCTGGAGGAGCCGGGTCCTGCTAGCACATTAAATCTAAGGACTCTTTCACTGAGGTCCGAGCTTGTGGAAGCCGAGTCCTGATAGCACACTAAATCTAAGGACTCTTTCACTGAGGTCCGAGCCTGGAGGAGCCGAGTCCTGCTAGCACACTAAATCTATGGACTCTTTCACTGAGGTCTGAGCCTGGAGGAGCCGGGTCCTGCTAGCACACTAAATCTAAGGACTCTTTCACTGAGGTCCGAGCTTGTAGAAGCCGAGTCCTGCTAGCACACTAAATCTAAGGACCCTTTCACTGAGGGCTGAGCCTGGAGGAGCCGATTCCTGCTAGCACACTAAATCTATGGACTTTTTCACTGAGGTCCAAGCCTGGAGGTGCCGAGTCCTGCTAGCACACTAAATCTAAGGACACTTTCACTGAGGTCCGAGCCTGGAGGAGCCGAGTCCTGCTAGCACACTAAATCTAAGGACTCTTTCACTGAGGTTCGAGCATGGAGGAGCCGAGTCCTTTTAGCACACTAAATCTAAGGACACTTTCACTGATGTCTGAGCCTGAAGGAGCCGAGTCCTGCTAGCACACAAAATCTATGGACTCTTTCACTGAGGTCCGAGCCTGGAGGAGCCGAGTCCTGCTAGCACTCTAAATCTAAGGAGTCTTCCACTGAGGTCCGAGCCTGGATGAGCCGGGTCCTACCAGCACACTAAATCTAAGGACTCTTCCACTGAGGTCAGAGCCTGGAGAAGCCGAGTCCTGCTAGCACACTAAATATAAGAACTATTTCACTGAGGTCCAAGCCTGGAGGAGCTGAGTCCTACTAGCACACTAGATCTAAGGACTGTTCCACTGAGGTCCGGTCCTGGAGGAGCCAGGTCCTGCTAGCACAACTAAATCTAAGGACTCTTTCACTGATGTAAGAGCCTGGAGGAGCCGAGTCCTGCTAGCACACAAAATCTATGGACTCTTTCACTGAGGTCTGAGCCTGGAGGAGCCGAGTCCTGCTAGCACTCTAAATCTAAGGACTCTTTCACTGAGGTCCGAGCCTGAAGGAGCCGGTTCCTGCTAGCACAACTAAATCTAAGGACTCTTTCACTGATGTCTGAGCCTGGAGGAGCTGAGTCCTGCTGGCACACAAAATCTATGGACTCTTTCACTGAGGTCCGAGCCTGGAGGAGCCGAGTCCTGCTAGCACTCTAAATCTAAGGACTCTTTCACTGAGGTCCGAGCCTGGAGGAGCCGGTTCCTGCTAGCACAACTAAACTAAAGGACTCTTTCACTGAGGTCGAGCCTGGAGGAGCCGAGTCCTACCAGCACACTAAATCTAAGGACTCTTCCACTGAGGTCAGAGCCTGGAGAAGCCGAGTCCTGCTAGCACACTAAATATAAGAACTATTTCACTGAGGTCCGAGCCTGGAGGAGCTGAATCCTACTAGCACACTAGATCTAAGGACTGTTCCACTGAGGTCCGGGCCTGGAGGAGCCGGGTCCTGCTAGCACAACTAAATTTAAGGACTCTTCCACTGAGGTCCGAGCCTGTAGAAGCCGAGTCCTGCTAGCACACTAAATCTTAGGACACTTTCACTGAGGTCCGAGCCTGGAGGAGCCGAGTCCTACTAGCACACTAAATCTATGGACTCTTTCACTGATGTCGGAGCCTGGAGGAGCCGAGTCCTTCTAGCACACTAAATCTAAGGACTCTATCACAGAGGTCCAAGCCTGGAGGAGCCAGGTCCTGCTAGCACAACAAAATCTAAGGACTCTTTTACTGAGGTCCGAGCCTGGAGGAACTGAGCCCTGCTAGCACACTAAATCTAAGGACTCTTCCACTGAGGTCCGAGCCTGTAGGAGCCGGGTTCTGCTAGCACAACTAAATCTAAGGACTCTTTCACTGAGGTCCGAGCCTGGAGGAGCCGAGTCATGCTAGCACACTAAATCTAAGGACTCTCCCACTGAGGTCTGAGCCTGTAGAAGCCGAGTCCTGCTAGCATACTAAATCTAAGCACTCTTCCACTGAGGTCTGAACGTGGAGCAGCCAAGTGCTGCTAGCACACTAGATCTAAGGACTCTTTCACTGAGGTCCGAGCCTGTAGGAGCCAGTCCTGCTAGGACACAAAATCTAAGGACTCTTTCACTGAGGTCTGAGCCTGGAGGAGCCGAGTCCTGCTAGCACATTCAATCTAAGGACTCTTTCACTGAGGTCCGAGCCTGGAGGTGCCGAGTCCTGCTAGCACACTAAATCTAAGGACTCTTTCACTGAGGTCTGAACCTGGAGCATCCGAGTCCTGCTAGCACACTAAATCTAAGGACTCTTTTCCACTGAGGTCTGAGCCTGTAGACGCCGAGTCCTGCTAGCATACTAAATCTAAGCACTCATCCACTGAGGTCTGAGCCTGGAGCAGCCGAGTGCTGCTAGGACACTAAATCTAAGGACTCTTTCACTGAGGTCCGAGCCTAGAGGAGCCAGGTCCTGCTAGCACAACTAAATCTAAGGACTCTTTCACTGAGGTCCGAGCCTGGAGGAGCCGAGTCCTTCTAGCACACTAAATCTAAGGACTCTTCCACTGAGGTCCGAGGCTGGAGGTGCCGGGTCCTGCTAGCACATTCAATCAAAGGACTCTTTCACTGACGTCCGAGCCTGGAGGAGCAGAGTCCTGCTAGCACACTAAATCTAAGGACTCTTTCACTGAGGTCCGAGCCTGGAGGAGCCAAGTCCTGCTAGCATCCTAAATCTAAGGACTCTTTCACTGAGGTCCGAGCCTGGAGCAGCCGAGTCCTGCCAGCGCACTAAAGCTAAGGACTTTTTCACTGAGGTCCGAGCCTAGAGGAGCCAGGTCCTGCTAGCACAACTAAATCTAAGGACTCTTTCACTGAGGTCCGAGCCTGGAGGAGCCGAGTCCTTCTAGCACACTAAATCTAAGGACTCTTCCACTGAGGTCCGAGCCTGGAGAAGCCGAGTCCTGCTAGCACACTAATTCTAAGGACTATTTCACTGAGATCCGAGCCTGGAGCAGAAGAGTCCTTCTAGTACACTAGATCTAAGGACTGTTCCACTGAGGTCCGAGCCTAGAGAAGCCGGGTCCTGCTAGCACAACTAAATCTAAGGACTCTTTCACGGAGGTCCGAGCCTGGAGGAGCCGAGGCCTGCTAGCACAGTAAATCTAAGGACTATTCCACTGAGGTCCGAGCCTGTTGAAGCCGAGTCCTGCTAGCACACTAAATCTAAGGACTCTTTCACTGAGGTCCGAGTCTGGAGGAGCCGGGTCCTGCTAGCACACTAAATCTAAGGACTCTTTCACTGAGGTCCGAGCCTGTAGAAGCCGAGTCCTGCTAGCATACTAAATCCAAGGACTCTTTCACTGAGGTCTGAGCCTGTTGAAGCCGAGTCCTGCTAGCACACTAAATCTAAGGACTCTTTCACTGAGGTCCGAGTCTGGAGGAGCCGGGTCCTGCTAGCACACTAAATCTAAGGACACTTTCACTGAGGTCCGAGCCTGTAGAAGCCGAGTCCTGCTAGCATACTAAATCCAAGGACTCTTTCACTGAGGTCTGAGCCTGGAGGAGCCGAGTCCTGCAAGCACACTAAATCTATGGACTCTTTCACTGAGGTCAGAGCCTGGAGGAGCAGAGTCCTGCTAGCACACTAAATCAAAAGACTCTTTCACTGATGTCCGAGCCTGGAGGAGCCAGCTCCTGCTAGCACAACAAAATCTAATGACACTTTTGCTGAGGTCCGAGCCTGGAGGAGCCGAGCCCTGCTTGCACACTAAAATTAAGGACTCTTCCACTGATGTCCGAGCCTGGAGGAGACGGGTCATGCTAGCACAACTAAATCTAAGGACTCTTTCACTGAGGTCCGAGCCTGGAGGAGCCGAGTCCTGCTAGCACACTAAATCGATGGACTCTTTCACTGAGGTCCGAGCCTGGAGGAGCCGGGTCCTGCTAGCCCACAAAATCTAAGGACACTTTGAATGAGGTCCGAGCTTGTAGAAGCCGAGTCCTGCTAGCATACTAAATCTAAGGACCCTTTCACTGATGTCTGAGCCTGGAGTAGCCGAGTCCTGCTAGCACACAAAATCTATGGACTCTTTCACTGAGGTCCGAGCCTGGAGGAGCTGGTTCCTGCTAGCACAACTAAATCTAAGGACTCTTTCACTGAGGTCGAGCCTGGAGGAGCCGAGTCCTACTAGCACACTAAATCTATGGACTCTTTCACTGATGTCGGAGCCTGGAGGAGCCGAGTCCTGCTAGCACACTAAATCTAAGGACTCTATCACAGAGGTCCAAGCCTGGAGGAGCCAGGTCCTGCTAGCACAACAAAATCTAAGGACTCTTTTACTGAGGTCCGAGCCTGGAGGAACTGAGCCCTGCTAGCACACTAAATCTAAGGACTCTTCCACTGAGGTCCGAGCCTGTAGGAGCCGGGTTCTGCTAGCACAACTAAATCTAAGGACTCTTTCACTGAGGTCCGAGCCTGGAGGAGCCGAGTCATGCTAGCACACTAAATCTAAGGACTCTCCCACTGAGGTCTGAGCCTGTAGAAGCCGAGTCCTGCTAGCATACTAAATCTAAGCACTCTTCCACTGAGGTCTGAACCTGGAGCAGCCAAGTGCTGCTAGCACACTAGATCTAAGGACTCTTTCACTGAGGTCCGAGCCTGTAGGAGCCAGTCCTGCTAGGACACTAAATCTAAGGACTCTTTCACTGAGGTCTGAGCCTGGAGGAGCCGAGTCCTGCTAGCACATTCAATCTAAGGACTCTTTCACTGAGGTCCGAGCCTGGAGGTGCCGAGTCCTGCTAGCACACTAAATCTAAGGACTCTTTCACTGAGGTCTGAACCTGGAGCATCCGAGTCCTGCTAGCACACTAAATCTAAGGACTCTTTTCCACTGAGGTCTGAGCCTGTAGACGCCGAGTCCTGCTAGCATACTAAATCTAAGCACTCATCCACTGAGGTCTGAGCCTGGAGCAGCCGAGTGCTGCTAGGACACTAAATCTAAGGACTCTTTCACTGAGGTCCGAGCCTAGAGGAGCCAGGTCCTGCTAGCACAACTAAATCTAAGGACTCTTTCACTGAGGTCCGAGCCTGGAGGAGCCGAGTCCTTCTAGCACACTAAATCTAAGGACTCTTCCACTGAGGTCCGAGGCTGGAGGTGCCGGGTCCTGCTAGCACATTCAATCAAAGGACTCTTTCACTGACGTCCGAGCCTGGAGGAGCAGAGTCCTGCTAGCACACTAAATCTAAGGACTCTTTCACTGAGGTCCGAGCCTGGAGGAGCCAAGTCCTGCTAGCATCCTAAATCTAAGGACTCTTTCACTGAGGTCCGAGCCTGGAGCAGCCGAGTCCTGCCAGCGCACTAAAGCTAAGGACTTTTTCACTGAGGTCCGAGCCTAGAGGAGCCAGGTCCTGCTAGCACAACTAAATCTAAGGACTCTTTCACTGAGGTCCGAGCCTGGAGGAGCCGAGTCCTTCTAGCACACTAAATCTAAGGACTCTTCCACTGAGGTCCGAGCCTGGAGAAGCCGAGTCCTGCTAGCACACTAATTCTAAGGACTATTTCACTGAGATCCGAGCCTGGAGCAGAAGAGTCCTTCTAGTACACTAGATCTAAGGACTATTCCACTGAGGTCCGAGCCTGTTGAAGCCGAGTCCTGCTAGCACACTAAATCTAAGGACTCTTTCACTGAGGTCCGAGTCTGGAGGAGCCGGGTCCTGCTAGCACACTAAATCTAAGGACTCTTTCACTGAGGTCTGAGCCTGGAGGAGCCGAGTCCTGCAAGCACACTAAATCTATGGACTCTTTCACTGAGGTCAGAGCCTGGAGGAGCAGAGTCCTGCTAGCACACTAAATCAAAAGACTCTTTCACTGATGTCCGAGCCTGGAGGAGCCAGCTCCTGCTAGCACAACAAAATCTAATGACACTTTTGCTGAGGTCCGAGCCTGGAGGAGCCGAGCCCTGCTTGCACACTAAAATTAAGGACTCTTCCACTGATGTCCGAGCCTGGAGGAGACGGTTCCTGCTAGCACAACTAAATCTAAGGACTCTTTCACTGAGGTCCGAGCCTGGAGGAGCCGAGTCCTGCTAGCACACTAAATCGATGGACTCTTTCACTGAGGTCCGAGCCTGGAGGAGCCGGGTCCTGCTAGCCCACAAAATCTAAGGACACTTTGAATGAGGTCCGAGCTTGTAGAAGCCGAGTCCTGCTAGCATACTAAATCTAAGGACCCTTTCACTGATGTCTGAGCCTGGAGTAGCCGAGTCCTGCTAGCACACAAAATCTATGGACTCTTTCACTGAGGTCCGAGCCTGGAGGAGCTGGTTCCTGCTAGCACAACTAAATCTAAGGACTCTTTCACTGAGGTCGAGCCTGGAGGAGCCGAGTCCTACCAGCACACTAAATCTAAGGACTCTTCCACTGAGGTCAGAGCCTGGAGAAGCCGAGTCCTGCTAGCACACTAAATATAAGAACTATTTCACTGAGGTCCGAGCCTGGAGGAGCTGAATCCTACTAGCACACTAGATCTAAGGACTGTTCCACTGAGGTCCGGGCCTGGAGGAGCCGGGTCCTGCTAGCACAACTAAATCTAAGGACTCTTTCACTGAGCTCCGAGCCTGGAGGAGTCGAGTCCTGCTAGCACACTAAATCTAAGGACTCTTTCAATGAGGTCCGAGTCTGGAGGAGCCGGGTCCTGCAAGCACACTAAATCTAAGCACTCTTTCACTGAGGTCCGAGCCTCTAGAAGCCGAGTCCTGCTAGCACACTAAATCTAAGGACACTTTCACTGAGGTCCGAGCCTGGAGGAGCCGAGTCCTACTAGCACACTAAATCTATGGACTCTTTCACTGATGTCGGAGCCTGGAGGAGCCGAGTCCTGCTAGCACACTAAATCTAAGGACTCTATCACAGAGGTCCAAGCCTGGAGGAGCCAGGTCCTGCTAGCACAACAAAATCTAAGGACTCTTTTACTGAGGTCCGAGCCTGGAGGAACTGAGCCCTGCTAGCACACTAAATCTAAGGACTCTTCCACTGAGGTCCGAGCCTGTAGGAGCCGGGTTCTGCTAGCACAACTAAATCTAAGGACTCTTTCACTGAGGTCCAAGCCTGGAGGAGCCGAGTCCTACTAGCACACTAAATCTATGGACTCTTTCACTGATGTCGGAGCCTGGAGGAGCCGAGTCCTGCCAGCACACTAAATCTAAGGACTCTATCACAGAGGTCCAAGCCTGGAGGAGCCAGGTCCTGCTAGCACAACAAAATCTAAGGACTCTTTTACTGAGGTCCGAGCCTGGAGGAACTGAGCCCTGCTAGCACACTAAATCTAAGGACTCTTCCACTGAGGTCCGAGCCTGTAGGAGCCGGGTTCTGCTAGCACAACTAAATCTAAGGACTCTTTCACTGAGGTCCGAGCCTGGAGGAGCCGAGTCATGCTAGCACACTAAATCTAAGGACTCTCCCACTGAGGTCTGAGCCTGTAGAAGCCGAGTCCTGCTAGCATACTAAATCTAAGCACTCTTCCACTGAGGTCTGAACCTGGAGCAGCCAAGTGCTGCTAGCACACTAGATCTAAGGACTCTTTCACTGAGGTCCGAGCCTGTAGGAGCCAGTCCTGCTAGGACACTAAATCTAAGGACTCTTTCACTGAGGTCTGAGCCTGGAGGAGCCGAGTCCTGCTAGCACATTCAATCTAAGGACTCTTTCACTGAGGTCCGAGCCTGGAGGTGCCGAGTCCTGCTAGCACACTAAATCTAAGGACTCTTTCACTGAGGTCTGAACCTGGAGCATCCGAGTCCTGCTAGCACACTAAATCTAAGGACTCTTTTCCACTGAGGTCTGAGCCTGTAGACGCCGAGTCCTGCTAGCATACTAAATCTAAGCACTCATCCACTGAGGTCTGAGCCTGGAGCAGCCGAGTGCTGCTAGGACACTAAAACTAAGGACTCTTTCACTGAGGTCCGAGCCTAGAGGAGCCAGGTCCTGCTAGCAAAACTAAATCTAAGGACTCTTTCACTGAGGTCCGAGCCTGGAGGAGCCGAGTCCTTCTAGCACACTAAATCTAAGGACTCTTCCACTGAGGTCCGAGGCTGGAGGTGCCGGGTCCTGCTAGCACATTCAATCAAAGGACTCTTTCACTGACGTCCGAGCCTGGAGGAGCAGAGTCCTGCTAGCACACTAAATCTAAGGACTCTTTCACTGAGGTCCGAGCCTGGAGGAGCCAAGTCCTGCTAGCATCCTAAATCTAAGGACTCTTTCACTGAGGTCCGAGCCTGGAGCAGCCGAGTCCTGCCAGCGCACTAAAGCTAAGGACTTTTTCACTGAGGTCCGAGCCTAGAGGAGCCAGGTCCTGCTAGCACAACTAAATCTAAGGACTCTTTCACTGAGGTCCGAGCCTGGAGGAGCCGAGTCCTTCTAGCACACTAAATCTAAGGACTCTTCCACTGAGGTCCGAGCCTGGAGAAGCCGAGTCCTGCTAGCACACTAATTCTAAGGACTATTTCACTGAGATCCGAGCCTGGAGCAGAAGAGTCCTTCTAGTACACTAGATCTAAGGACTGTTCCACTGAGGTCCGAGCCTAGAGAAGCCGGGTCCTGCTAGCACAACTAAATCTAAGGACTCTTTCACGGAGGTCCGAGCCTGAAGGAGCGGAGGCCTGCTAGCACAGTAAATCTAAGGACTATTCCACTGAGGTCCGAGCCTGTTGAAGCCGAGTCCTGCTAGCACACTAAATCTAAGGACTCTTTCACTGAGGTCCGAGTCTGGAGGAGCCGGGTCCTGCTAGCACACTAAATCTAAGGACTCTTTCACTGAGGTCTGAGCCTGGAGGAGCCGAGTCCTGCAAGCACACTAAATCTATGGACTCTTTCACTGAGGTCAGAGCCTGGAGGAGCAGAGTCCTGCTAGCACACTAAATCAAAAGACTCTTTCACTGATGTCCGAGCCTGGAGGAGCCAGCTCCTGCTAGCACAACAAAATCTAATGACACTTTTGCTGAGGTCCGAGCCTGGAGGAGCCGAGCCCTGCTTGCACACTAAAATTAAGGACTCTTCCACTGATGTCCGAGCCTGGAGGAGACGGTTCCTGCTAGCACAACTAAATCTAAGGACTCTTTCACTGAGGTCCGAGCCTGGAGGAGCCGAGTCCTGCTAGCACACTAAATCGATGGACTCTTTCACTGAGGTCCGAGCCTGGAGGAGCCGAGTCCTACTAGCACACTAAATCTATGGACTCTTTCACTGATGTCGGAGCCTGGAGGAGCCGAGTCCTGCTAGCACACTAAATCTAAGGACTCTATCACAGAGGTCCAAGCCTGGAGGAGCCAGGTCCTGCTAGCACAACAAAATCTAAGGACTCTTTTACTGAGGTCCGAGCCTGGAGGAACTGAGCCCTGCTAGCACACTAAATCTAAGGACTCTTCCACTGAGGTCCGAGCCTGTAGGAGCCGGGTTCTGCTAGCACAACTAAATCTAAGGACTCTTTCACTGAGGTCCAAGCCTGGAGGAGCCGAGTCCTACTAGCACACTAAATCTATGGACTCTTTCACTGATGTCGGAGCCTGGAGGAGCCGAGTCCTGCCAGCACACTAAATCTAAGGACTCTATCACAGAGGTCCAAGCCTGGAGGAGCCAGGTCCTGCTAGCACAACAAAATCTAAGGACTCTTTTACTGAGGTCCGAGCCTGGAGGAACTGAGCCCTGCTAGCACACTAAATCTAAGGACTCTTCCACTGAGGTCCGAGCCTGTAGGAGCCGGGTTCTGCTAGCACAACTAAATCTAAGGACTCTTTCACTGAGGTCCGAGCCTGGAGGAGCCGAGTCATGCTAGCACACTAAATCTAAGGACTCTCCCACTGAGGTCTGAGCCTGTAGAAGCCGAGTCCTGCTAGCATACTAAATCTAAGCACTCTTCCACTGAGGTCTGAACCTGGAGCAGCCAAGTGCTGCTAGCACACTAGATCTAAGGACTCTTTCACTGAGGTCCGAGCCTGTAGGAGCCAGTCCTGCTAGGACACTAAATCTAAGGACTCTTTCACTGAGGTCTGAGCCTGGAGGAGCCGAGTCCTGCTAGCACATTCAATTTAAGGACTCTTTCACTGAGGTCCGAGCCTGGAGGTGCCGAGTCCTGCTAGCACACTAAATCTAAGGACTCTTTCACTGAGGTCTGAACCTGGAGCATCCGAGTCCTGCTAGCACACTAAATCTAAGGACTCTTTTCCACTGAGGTCTGAGCCTGTAGACGCCGAGTCCTGCTAGCATACTAAATCTAAGCACTCATCCACTGAGGTCTGAGCCTGGAGCAGCCGAGTGCTGCTAGGACACTAAATCTAAGGACTCTTTCACTGAGGTCCGAGCCTAGAGGAGCCAGGTCCTGCTAGCACAACTAAATCTAAGGACTCTTTCACTGAGGTCCGAGCCTGGAGGAGCCGAGTCCTTCTAGCACACTAAATCTAAGGACTCTTCCACTGAGGTCCGAGGCTGGAGGTGCCGGGTCCTGCTAGCACATTCAATCAAAGGACTCTTTCACTGACGTCCGAGCCTGGAGGAGCAGAGTCCTGCTAGCACACTAAATCTAAGGACTCTTTCACTGAGGTCCGAGCCTGGAGGAGCCAAGTCCTGCTAGCATCCTAAATCTAAGGACTCTTTCACTGAGGTCCGAGCCTGGAGCAGCCGAGTCCTGCCAGCGCACTAAAGCTAAGGACTTTTTCACTGAGGTCCGAGCCTAGAGGAGCCAGGTCCTGCTAGCACAACTAAATCTAAGGACTCTTTCACTGAGGTCCGAGCCTGGAGGAGCCGAGTCCTTCTAGCACACTAAATCTAAGGACTCTTCCACTGAGGTCCGAGCCTGGAGAAGCCGAGTCCTGCTAGCACACTAATTCTAAGGACTATTTCACTGAGATCCGAGCCTGGAGCAGAAGAGTCCTTCTAGTACACTAGATCTAAGGACTGTTCCACTGAGGTCCGAGCCTAGAGAAGCCGGGTCCTGCTAGCACAACTAAATCTAAGGACTCTTTCACGGAGGTCCGAGCCTGGAGGAGCCGAGGCCTGCTAGCACAGTAAATCTAAGGACTATTCCACTGAGGTCCGAGCCTGTTGAAGCCGAGTCCTGCTAGCACACTAAATCTAAGGACTCTTTCACTGAGGTCCGAGTCTGGAGGAGCCGGGTCCTGCTAGCACACTAAATCTAAGGACTCTTTCACTGAGGTCTGAGCCTGGAGGAGCCGAGTCCTGCAAGCACACTAAATCTATGGACTCTTTCACTGAGGTCAGAGCCTGGAGGAGCAGAGTCCTGCTAGCACACTAAATCAAAAGACTCTTTCACTGATGTCCGAGCCTGGAGGAGCCAGCTCCTGCTAGCACAACAAAATCTAATGACACTTTTGCTGAGGTCCGAGCCTGGAGGAGACGAGCCCTGCTTGCACACTAAAATTAAGGACTCTTCCACTGATGTCCGAGCCTGGAGGAGACGGTTCCTGCTAGCACAACTAAATCTAAGGACTCTTTCACTGAGGTCCGAGCCTGGAGGAGCCGAGTCCTGCTAGCACACTAAATCGATGGACTCTTTCACTGAGGTCCGAGCCTGGAGGAGCCGGGTCCTGCTAGCCCACAAAATCTAAGGACACTTTGAATGAGGTCCGAGCTTGTAGAAGCCGAGTCCTGCTAGCATACTAAATCTAAGGACCCTTTCACTGATGTCTGAGCCTGGAGTAGCCGAGTCCTGCTAGCACACAAAATCTATGGACTCTTTCACTGAGGTCCGAGCCTGGAGGAGCTGGTTCCTGCTAGCACAACTAAATCTAAGGACTCTTTCACTGAGGTCGAGCCTGGAGGAGCCGAGTCCTACCAGCACACTAAATCTAAGGACTCTTCCACTGAGGTCAGAGCCTGGAGAAGCCGAGTCCTGCTAGCACACTAAATATAAGAACTATTTCACTGAGGTCCGAGCCTGGAGGAGCTGAATCCTACTAGCACACTAGATCTAAGGACTGTTCCACTGAGGTCCGGGCCTGGAGGAGCCGGGTCCTGCTAGCACAACTAAATCTAAGGACTCTTTCACTGAGCTCCGAGCCTGGAGGAGTCGAGTCCTGCTAGCACACTAAATCTAAGGACTCTTTCAATGAGGTCCGAGTCTGGAGGAGCCGGGTCCTGCAAGCACACTAAATCTAAGCACTCTTTCACTGAGGTCCGAGCCTCTAGAAGCCGAGTCCTGCTAGCACACTAAATCTAAGGACTCTATCACAGAGGTCCAAGCCTGGAGGAGCCAGGTCCTGCTAGCACAACAAAATCTAAGGACTCTTTTACTGAGGTCCGAGCCTGGAGGAACTGAGCCCTGCTAGCACACTAAATCTAAGGACTCTTCCACTGAGGTCCGAGCCTGTAGGAGCCGGGTTCTGCTAGCACAACTAAATCTAAGGACTCTTTCACTGAGGTCCAAGCCTGGAGGAGCCGAGTCCTACTAGCACACTAAATCTATGGACTCTTTCACTGATGTCGGAGCCTGGAGGAGCCGAGTCCTGCCAGCACACTAAATCTAAGGACTCTATCACAGAGGTCCAAGCCTGGAGGAGCCAGGTCCTGCTAGCACAACAAAATCTAAGGACTCTTTTACTGAGGTCCGAGCCTGGAGGAACTGAGCCCTGCTAGCACACTAAATCTAAGGACTCTTCCACTGAGGTCCGAGCCTGTAGGAGCCGGGTTCTGCTAGCACAACTAAATCTAAGGACTCTTTCACTGAGGTCCGAGCCTAGAGGAGCCGAGTCATGCCAACACACTAAATCTAAGGACTCTCCCACTGAGGTCTGAGCCTGTAGAAGCCGAGTCCTGCTAGCATACTAAATCTAAGCACTCTTCCACTGAGGTCTGAACCTGAAGCAGCCAAGTGCTGCTAGCACACTAGATCTAAGGACTCTTTCACTGAGGTCCGAGCCTGTAGGAGCCGGGTCCTGCTAGGACACTAAATCTAAGGACTCTTTCACTGAGGTCTGAGACTGCAGGAGCCGAGTCCTGCTAGCACATTCAATCTAAGGGCTCTTTCACTGAGGTCCGAGCCTGGAAGTGCCGAGTCCTGCTAGCACACTAAATCTAAGGACTCTTTCACTGAGGTTCGAGCCTAGAGGAGCCAGGTCCTGCTAGCACAACAAAATCTAAGGACTCTTTCACTGAGGTCCGAGCCTGGAGGAGCCGAGTCCTGCTAGCACAACTAAATCTAAAGACTCTTTCACTGAGGTCCAAGCCTGGAGGAGCCGAGTCCCGCTAGCACACTAAATCTAAGGACTCTTTCACTGAGGTCCGAGCTTGTGGAAGCCGAGTCCTGATAGCACACTAAATCTAAAGACTCTTTCACTGAGGTCCGAGCCTGGAGGAGCCGAGTCCTGCTAGCACACTAAATCTATGGACTCTTTCACTGAGGTCTGAGCCTGGAGGAGCCGGGTCCTGCTAGCACACTAAATCTATGGACTCTTTCACTGAGTTCTGAGCCTGGAGGAGCCGGGTCCTGCTAGCACACTAAATCTAAGGACCCTTTCACTGAGAGCTGAGCCTGGAGGAGCCGATTCCTGCTAGCACACTAAATCTATGGACTTTTTCACTGAGGTCCGAGCCTGGAGGTGCCGAGTCCTGCTAGCACACTAAATCTAAGGACTTTTTCACTGAGGTCCGAGCCTGGAGGAGCCGGGTCCTCCTAGCACAACAAAATCTAAGGACTTTTACTGAGGTCCGAGCCTAGAGGAGCCGAGTCCTACTAGCTCACTAAATCTAAAGGACTCTTCCACTGAGGTCCGAGCCTGGAGCAGCTGAGTGCTGCTAGCACACTAGATCTAAGGACTCTTTTACTGAGGTCCGAAACTGAAGCATCCGAGTCCTACTAGCACACTAAATCTAAGGACTCTTTCACTGAGGTCCGAGCCTGGAGGAGCCAAGTCCTGCTAGCACACTAAATCTAAGGACTCTTTTACAGAGGTCCGGGCCTGGAGGAGCTGAGTCCCGCTAGCACACTAAATCTAAGGACTCTCACTGAGGTCCGAGCATGGAGGAGCCGAGTCCTGCTAGCACACTAAATCTAAGGACTCTTTCACTGAGGTTCGAGCATGGAGGAGCCGAGTCCTTTTAGCACACTAAATCTAAGGACCCTTTCACTGATGTCTGAGCCTGAAGGAGCCGAGTCCTGCTAGCACACAAAATCTATGGACTCTTTCACTGAGGTCCGAGCCTGGAGGAGCCGAGTCCTGCTAGCACTCTAAATCTAAGGAGTCTTCCACTGAGGTCTGAGCCTGGAGGAGCCGAGTCCTGATAGCACACTAAATCTAAGGACTCTTTCACTGAGGTCCGAGCCTGGAGGAGCCGAGTCCTGCTAGCACACTAAATCTATGGACTCTTTCACTGAGATCTGAGCCTGGAGGAGCCGGGTCCTGCTAGCACACTAAATCTATGGACTCTTTCACTGAGGTCTGAGCCTGGAGGAGCCGGGTCCTGCTAGCACACTAAATCTAAGGACCCTTTCACTGAGGGCTGAGCCTGGAGGAGCCGATTCCTGCTAGCACACTAAATCTATGGACTTTTTCACTGAGGTCCGAGCCTGGAGGTGCCGAGTCTTGCTAGCACACTAAATCTAAGGACTCTTTCACTGAGGTCCGAGCCTGGAGGAGCCGGGTCCTCCTAGCACAACAAAATCTAAGGACTTTTACTGAGGTCCGAGCCTAGAGGAGCCGAGTCCTGCTAGCACACTAAATCTAAGGACTCTTCCACTGAGGTCCGAGCCTGGAGCAGCTGAGTGCTGCTAGCACACTGGATCTAAGGACTCTTTCACTGAGGTCCGAGCCTGGAGCATCCGAGTCCTACTAGAACACTAAATCTAAGGACTCTTTCACTGAGGTCCGAGCCAGGAGGTACCGAGTCTTGCTAGCACACTAAATCTAAGGACTCTTTCACTGAGGTCTGAACCTGGAGCATCCGAGTCCTGCTAGCGCACTAAATCTAAGGACTCTTTCACTGAGGTTCGAGCCTAGAGGAGCCAGGTCCTGCTAGCACAACAAAATCTAAGGAGTCTTCCACTGAGGTCCGAGCCTGGAGGAGCCGGGTCCTACCAGCACACTAAATCTAAGGACTCTTCCACTGAGGTCAGAGCCTGGAGAAGCCGAGTCCTGCTAGCACACTAAATATAAGAACTCTTCCACTGAGGTCTGAACCTGGAGCAGCCAAGTGCTGCTAGCACACTAGATCTAAGGACTCTTTCACTGAGGTCCGAGCCTGTAAGAGCCGGGTCCTGCTAGGACACTAAATCTAAGGACTCTTTCACTGAGGTCTGAGCCTGGAGGAGCCGAGTCCTGCTAGCACATTCAATCTAAGGACTCTTTTACTGAGGTCCGAGCCAGGAGGTGCCGAGTCTTGCTAGCACACTAAATCTAAGGACTCTTTCACTGACGTCTGAACCTGGAGCATCCGAGTCCTGCTAGCACACTAAATCTAAGGACTCTTTCACTGAGGTCCGAGCCTGGAGGAGCCGAGTCCTGCTAGCACACTAAATCTATGGACTCTTTCACTGAGGTCTGAGCCTGGAGGAGCCGGGTCCTGCTAGCACACTAAATCTAAGGACTCTTTCACTGAGGTCCGAGCTTGTGGAAGCCGAGTCCTGATAGCACACTAAATCTAAGGACTCTTTCACTGAGGTCCGAGCCTGGAGGAGCCGAGTCCTGCTAGCACACTAAATCTATGGACTCTTTCACTGAGGTCTGAGCCTGGAGGAGCCGGGTCCTGCTAGCACACTAAATCTATGGACTCTTTCACTGAGTTCTGAGCCTGGAGGAGCCGGGTTCTGCTAGCACACTAAATCTAAGGACCCTTTCACTGAGGGCTGAGCCTGGAGGAGCCGATTCCTGCTAGCACACTAAATCTATGGACTTTTTCACTGAGGTCCGAGCCTGGAGGTGCCGAGTCCTGCTAGCACACTAAATCTAAGGACTCTTTCACTGAGGTCCGAGCCTGGAGGAGCCGGGTCCTCCTAGCACAACAAAATCTAAGGACTTTTACTGAGGTCCGAGCCTAGAGGAGCCGAGTCCTACTAGCACACTAAATCTAAAGGACTCTTCCACTGAGGTCCGAGCCTGGAGCAGCTGAGTGCTGCTAGCACACTAGATCTAAGGACTCTTTTACTGAGGTCCGAAACTGGAGCATCCGAGTCCTACTAGCACACTAAATCTAAGGACTCTTTCACTGAGGTTCGAGCCTGGAGGAGCCAAGTCCTGCTAGCACACTAAATCTAAGGACTCTTTCACAGAGGTCCGGGCCTGGAGGAGCTGAGTCCCGCTAGCACACTAAATCTAAGGACTCTTTCACTGAGGTCCGAGCATGGAGGAGCCGAGTCCTGCTAGCACACTAAATCTAAGGACTCTTTCACTGAGGTTCGAGCATGGAGGAGCCGAGTCCTTTTAGCACACTAAATCTAAGGACCCTTTCACTGATGTCTGAGCCTGAAGGAGCCGAGTCCTGCTAGCACACAAAATCTATGGACTCTTTCACTGAGGTCCGAGCCTGGAGGAGCCGAGTCCTGCTAGCACTCTCAATCTAAGGAGTCTTCCACTGAGGTCTGAGCCTGGAGGAGCCGAGTCCTGATAGCACACTAAATCTAAGGACTCTTTCACTGAGGTCCGAGCCTGGAGGAGCCGAGTCCTGCTAGCACACTAAATCTATGGATTCTTTCACTGAGATCTGAGCCTGGAGGAGCCGGGTCCTGCTAGCACACTAAATCTATGGACTCTTTCACTGAGGTCTGAGCCTGGAGGAGCCGGGTCCTGCTAGCACACTAAATCTAAGGACCCTTTCACTGAGGGCTGAGCCTGGAGGAGCCGATTCCTGCTAGCACACTAAATCTATGGACTTTTTCACTGAGGTCCGAGCCTGGAGGTGCCGAGTCTTGCTAGCACACTAAATCTAAGGACTCTTTCACTGAGGTCCGAGCCTGGAGGAGCCGGGTCCTCCTAGCACAACAAAATCTAAGGACTTTTACTGAGGTCCGAGCCTAGAGGAGCCGAGTCCTGCTAGCACACTAAATCTAAGGACTCTTCCACTGAGGTCCGAGCCTGGAGCAGCCTAGTGCTGCTAGCACACTGGATCTAAGGACTCTTTCACTGAGGTCCGAGCCTGGAGCATCCGAGTCCTACTAGAACACTAAATCTAAGGACTCTTTCACTGAGGTCCGAGCCAGGAGGTACCGAGTCTTGCTAGCACACTAAATCTAAGGACTCTTTCACTGAGGTCTGAACCTGGAGCATCCGAGTCCTGCTAGCACACTAAATCTAATGACTCTTTCACTGAGGTTCGAGCCTAGAGGAGCCAGGTCCTGCTAGCACAACAAAATCTAAGGAGTCTTCCACTGAGGTCCGAGCCTGGAGGAGCCGGGTCCTACCAGCACACTAAATCTAAGGACTCTTCCACTGAGGTCAGAGCCTGGAGAAGCCGAGTCCTGCTAGCACACTAAATATAAGAACTCTTCCACTGAGGTCTGAACCTGGAGCAGCCAAGTGCTGCTAGCACACTAGATCTAAGGACTCTTTCACTGAGGTCCGAGCCTGTAGGAGCCGGGTCCTGCTAGGACACTAAATCTAAGGACTCTTTCACTGAGGTCCGAGCCTGGAGGAGTCGAGTCCCGCTAGCACACTAAATCTAAGGACTCTTCCACTGAGTTCCGAGCCTGGAGAAGCTGAGTCCTGCTAGCACACTAAATCTAAGGACTATTTCACTGAGGTCCGAGCCTTGAGCAGCCGAGTCCTTCTAGCACACCATATCTAAGGACTGTTCCACTGAGGTCCAAGCCTAGAGGAGCCGGGTCCTGCTAGCACAACTAAATCTAAGGACTCTTTCACTGAGGTCCGAGCCTGGAGGAGCCGAGTCCTGCTAGCACACTAAATATAAGGACTCTGCTACTGAGGTCCGAGCATGTGGAAGACGAGTCCTGATAGCACACTAAATCTAAGGACTCTTTCACTGAGGTCCGAGCCAGGAGGTGCCGAGTCTTGCTAGCACACTAAATCTAAGGACTCTTTCACTGAGGTCTGAACCTGGAGCATCCGAGTCCTGCTAGCACACTAAATCTAAGGACTCTTTCACTGAGGTTCGAGCCTAGAGGAGCCAGGTCCTGCTAGCACAACAAAATCTAAGGACTCTTTCACTGAGGTCCGATCCTGGAGGAGCCGAGTCCTGCTAGCACAACTAAATCTAAGGACTCTTTCACTGAGGTCCGAGCCTGGAGGAGTCGAGTCCCGCTAGCACACTAAATCTAAGGACTCTTCCACTGAGTTCCGAGCCTGGAGAAGCTAAGTCCTGCTAGCACACTAAATCTAAGGACTATTTCACTGAGGTCCGAGCCTGGAGCAGCCGAGTCCTTCTAGCACACCAGATCTAAGGACAGTTCCACTGAGGTCCAAGCCTAGAGGAGCCGGGTCCTGCTAGCACAACTAAATCTAAGGACTCTTTCACTGAGGTCCGAGCCTGGAGGAGCCAAGTCCTGCTAGCACACTAAATATAAGGACTCTGCTACTGAGGTCCGAGCATGTGGAAGACGAGTCCTGATAGCACACTAAATCTAAGGACTCTTTCACTGAGGTCCGAGCCTGGAGGAGCCGAGTCCTGCTAGCACACTATATCTATGGACTCTTTCACTGAGGTCTGAGCCTGGAGGAGCCGGGTCCTGCTAGCACACTAAATCTAAGGACTCTTTCACTGAGGTCCGAGCTTGTTGAAGCCGAGTCCTGCTAGCACACTAAATCTAAGGACTCTTTCACTGAGGGCTGAGCCTGGAGGAGCCGATTCCTGCTAGCACACTAAATCTATGGACTTTTTCACTGAGGTCCGAGCCTGGAGGTGCCGAGTCCTGCTAGCACACTAAATCTAAGGACTCTTTCACTGAGGTCCGAGCCTGGAGGAGCCGGGTCCTCCTAGCACAACAAAATCTAAGGACTTTTACTGAGGTCCGAGCCTAGAGGAGCCGAGTCCTGCTAGCACACTAAATCTAAGGACTCTTCCACTGAGGTCCGAGCCTGGAGCAGCTGAGTGCTGCTAGCACACTAGATCTAAGGACCCTTTCACTGAGGTCCGAGCCTGGAGCAGCCGAGTCCTACTAGCACACTAAATCTAAGGACTCTTTTACTGAGGTCCGAGCCTGAAGGAACCAAGTCCTGCTAGCACACTAAATCTAAGGACTCTTTCACAGAGGTCCGGGCCTGGAGGAGCCGAGTCCCGCTAGCACACTAAATCTAAGGACTCTTTCACTGAGGTCCGAGCATGGAGGAGCCGAGTCCTGCTAGCACACTAAATCGATGCACTCTTTCACTGATGTCCGAGCCTGGTGGAGCCGGGTCCTGCTAGCACACTAAATATAAGGACTCTTCCACTGAGGTCCGAGCCTGTGGAAGCCGAGTCCTGATAGCACACTAAATCTAAGGACTCTTTCACTGAGGTCCGAGCCTGGAGGAGCCGTTTCCTGCTAGCACACTAAATCTATGGACTCTTTCACTGAGGTCTGAGCCTGGAGGAGCCGGGTCCTGCTAGCACACTAAATCTAAGGACTCTTTCACTGAGGTAAGAGCTTGTAGAAGCCGAGTCCTGCTAGCACACTAAATCTAAGGACCCTTTCACTGAGGGCTGAGCCTGGAGGAGCCGATTCCTGCTAGCACACTAAATCTATGGACTTTTTCACTGAGGTCCGAGCCTGGAGGTGCGGAGTCCTGCTAGCACACTAAATCTAAGGACTCTTTCACTGAGGTCTGAGCCTGGAGGAGCCGGGTCCTCCTAGCACAACAAAATCTAAGGACTTTTACTGAGGTCCGAGCCTAGAGGAGCCGAGTCCTGCTAGCACACTAAATCTAAGGACTCTTCCACTGAGGTCCGAGCCTGGAGCAGCTGAGTGCTGCTAGCACACTAGAACTAAGGACTCTTTCACTGAGGACCGAGCCTGGAGCAGCCGAGTCCTACAAGCACACTAAATCTAAGGAGTCTTCCACTGAGGTCCGAGCCTGGAGGAGCCGGGTCCTACCAGCACACTAAATCTAAGGACTCTTCCACTGAGGTCAGAGCCTGGAGAAGCCGAGTCCTGCTAGCACACTAAATATAAGAACTATTTCACTGAGGTCCGAGCCTGGAGGAGCCGAGTCCTACTAGCACACTAGATCTAAGGACTGTTCCACTGAGGTCCGGTCCTGGAGGAGCCAGGTCCAGCTAGCACAACTAAATCTAAGGACTCTTTCGCTGAGGTCCGAGCCTGGAGGAGCCGGGTCCTGCTACCACACTAAATCTAAGGACTCTTTCAATGAGGTCCGAGCTTGTAGAAGCTGAGTCCTTTTAGCACACTAAATCTAAGGACCCTTTCACTGATGTCTGAGCCTGAAGGAGCCGAGTCCTGCTAGCACACAAAATCTAAGGACTCTTTCACTGAGGTCCGAGCCTGGAGGAGCCGAGTCCTGCTAGCACTCTAAATCTAAGGAGTCTTCCACTGAGGTCCGAGCCTGGAGGAGCCGGGTCCTACCAGCACACTAAATCTAAGGACTCTTCCACTGAGGTCAGAGCCTGGAGAAGCCGAGTCCTGCTAGCACACTAAATATAAGAACTATTTCACTGAGGTCCGAGCCTGGAGGAGCTGAGTCCTACTAGCACACTAAATCTAAGGACTCTTTCACTGAGGTCCGAGCCTGGAGGAGCCGGGTCCTCCTAGCACAACAAAATCTAAGGACTTTTACTGAGGTCCGAGCCTAGAGGAGCCGAGTCCTGCTAGCACACTAAATCTAAGGACTCTTCCACTGAGGTCCGAGCCTGGAGCAGCTGAGTGCTGCTAGCACACTGGATCTAAGGACTCTTTCACTGAGGTCCGAGCCTGGAGCATCCGAGTCCTACTAGAACACTAAATCTAAGGACTCTTTCACTGAGGTCCGAGCCAGGAGGTACCAAGTCTTGCTAGCACACTAAATCTAAGGACTCTTTCACTGAGGTCTGAACCTGGAGCATCCGAGTCCTGCTAGCGCACTAAATCTAAGGACTCTTTCACTGAGGTTCGAGCCTAGAGGAGCCAGGTCCTGCTAGCACAACAAAATCTAAGGAGTCTTCCACTGAGGTCCGAGCCTGGAGGAGCCGGGTCCTACCAGCACACTAAATCTAAGGACTCTTCCACTGAGGTCAGAGCCTGGAGAAGCCGAGTCCTGCTAGCACACTAAATATAAGAACTCTTCCACTGAGGTCTGAACCTGGAGCAGCCAAGTGCTGCTAGCACACTAGATCTAAGGACTCTTTCACTGAGGTCCGAGCCTGTAAGAGCCGGGTCCTGCTAGGACACTAAATCTAAGGACTCTTTCACTGAGGTCTGAGCCTGGAGGAGCCGAGTCCTGCTAGCACATTCAATCTAAGGACTCTTTTACTGAGGTCCGAGCCAGGAGGTGCCGAGTCTTGCTAGCACACTAAATCTAAGGACTCTTTCACTGACGTCTGAACCTGGAGCATCCGAGTCCTGCTAGCACACTAAATCTAAGGACTCTTTCACTGAGGTCCGAGCCTGGAGGAGCCGAGTCCTGCTAGCACACTAAATCTATGGACTCTTTCACTGAGGTCTGAGCCTGGAGGAGCCGGGTCCTGCTAGCACACTAAATCTAAGGACTCTTTCACTGAGGTCCGAGCTTGTGGAAGCCGAGTCCTGATAGCACACTAAATCTAAGGACTCTTTCACTGAGGTCCGAGCCTGGAGGAGCCGAGTCCTGCTAGCACACTAAATCTATGGACTCTTTCACTGAGGTCTGAGCCTGGAGGAGCCGGGTCCTGCTAGCACACTAAATCTATGGACTCTTTCACTGAGTTCTGAGCCTGGAGGAGCCGGGTTCTGCTAGCACACTAAATCTAAGGACCCTTTCACTGAGGGCTGAGCCTGGAGGAGCCGATTCCTGCTAGCACACTAAATCTATGGACTTTTTCACTGAGGTCCGAGCCTGGAGGTGCCGAGTCCTGCTAGCACACTAAATCTAAGGACTCTTTCACTGAGGTCCGAGCCTGGAGGAGCCGGGTCCTCCTAGCACAACAAAATCTAAGGACTTTTACTGAGGTCCGAGCCTAGAGGAGCCGAGTCCTACTAGCACACTAAATCTAAAGGACTCTTCCACTGAGGTCCGAGCCTGGAGCAGCTGAGTGCTGCTAGCACACTAGATCTAAGGACTCTTTTACTGAGGTCCGAAACTGGAGCATCCGAGTCCTACTAGCACACTAAATCTAAGGACTCTTTCACTGAGGTTCGAGCATGGAGGAGCCAAGTCCTGCTAGCACACTAAATCTAAGGACTCTTTCACAGAGGTCCGGGCCTGGAGGAGCTGAGTCCCGCTAGCACACTAAATCTAAGGACTCTTTCACTGAGGTCCGAGCATGGAGGAGCCGAGTCCTGCTAGCACACTAAATCTAAGGACTCTTTCACTGAGGTTCGAGCATGGAGGAGCCGAGTCCTTTTAGCACACTAAATCTAAGGACCCTTTCACTGATGTCTGAGCCTGAAGGAGCCGAGTCCTGCTAGCACACAAAATCTATGGACTCTTTTACTGAGGTCCGAGCCTGGAGGAGCCGAGTCCTGCTAGCACTCTCAATCTAAGGAGTCTTCCACTGAGGTCTGAGCCTGGAGGAGCCGAGTCCTGATAGCACACTAAATCTAAGGACTCTTTCACTGAGGTCCGAGCCTGGAGGAGCCGAGTCCTGCTAGCACACTAAATCTATGGATTCTTTCACTGAGATCTGAGCCTGGAGGAGCCGGGTCCTGCTAGCACACTAAATCTATGGACTCTTTCACTGAGGTCTGAGCCTGGAGGAGCCGGGTCCTGCTAGCACACTAAATCTAAGGACCCTTTCACTGAGGGCTGAGCCTGGAGGAGCCGATTCCTGCTAGCACACTAAATCTATGGACTTTTTCACTGAGGTCCGAGCCTGGAGGTGCCGAGTCTTGCTAGCACACTAAATCTAAGGACTCTTTCACTGAGGTCCGAGCCTGGAGGAGCCGGGTCCTCCTAGCACAACAAAATCTAAGGACTTTTACTGAGGTCCGAGCCTAGAGGAGCCGAGTCCTGCTAGCACACTAAATCTAAGGACTCTTCCACTGAGGTCCGAGCCTGGAGCAGCCTAGTGCTGCTAGCACACTGGATCTAAGGACTCTTTCACTGAGGTCCGAGCCTGGAGCATCCGAGTCCTACTAGAACACTAAATCTAAGGACTCTTTCACTGAGGTCCGAGCCAGGAGGTACCGAGTCTTGCTAGCACACTAAATCTAAGGACTCTTTCACTGAGGTCTGAACCTGGAGCATCCGAGTCCTGCTAGCACACTAAATCTAATGACTCTTTCACTGAGGTTCGAGCCTAGAGGAGCCAGGTCCTGCTAGCACAACAAAATCTAAGGAGTCTTCCACTGAGGTCCGAGCCTGGAGGAGCCGGGTCCTACCAGCACACTAAATCTAAGGACTCTTCCACTGAGGTCAGAGCCTGGAGAAGCCGAGTCCTGCTAGCACACTAAATATAAGAACTCTTCCACTGAGGTCTGAACCTGGAGCAGCCAAGTGCTGCTAGCACACTAGATCTAAGGACTCTTTCACTGAGGTCCGAGCCTGTAGGAGCCGGGTCCTGCTAGGACACTAAATCTAAGGACTCTTTCACTGAGGTCTGAGCCTGGAGGAGCCGAGTCCTGCTAGCACATTCAATCTAAGGACTCTTTCACTGAGGTCCGAGCCAGGAGGTGCCGAGTCTTGCTAGCACACTAAATCTAAGGACTCTTTCACTGAGGTCTGAACCTGGAGCATCCGAGTCCTGCTAGCACACTAAATCTAAGGACTCTTTCACTGAGGTTCGAGCCTAGAGGAGCCAGGTCCTGCTAGCACAACAAAATCTAAGGACTCTTTCACTGAGGTCCGATCCTGGAGGAGCCGAGTCCTGCTAGCACAACTAAATCTAAGGACTCTTTCACTGAGGTCCGAGCCTGGAGGAGTCGAGTCCCGCTAGCACACTAAATCTAAGGACTCTTCCACTGAGTTCCGAGCCTGGAGAAGCTGAGTCCTGCTAGCACACTAAATCTAAGGACTATTTCACTGAGGTCCGAGCCTTGAGCAGCCGAGTCCTTCTAGCACACCATATCTAAGGACTGTTCCACTGAGGTCCAAGCCTAGAGGAGCCGGGTCCTGCTAGCACAACTAAATCTAAGGACTCTTTCACTGAGGTCCGAGCCTGGAGGAGCCGAGTCCTGCTAGCACACTAAATATAAGGACTCTGCTACTGAGGTCCGAGCATGTGGAAGACGAGTCCTGATAGCACACTAAATCTAAGGACTCTTTCACTGAGGTCCGAGCCAGGAGGTGCCGAGTCTTGCTAGCACACTAAATCTAAGGACTCTTTCACTGAGGTCTGAACCTGGAGCATCCGAGTCCTGCTAGCACACTAAATCTAAGGACTCTTTCACTGAGGTTCGAGCCTAGAGGAGCCAGGTCCTGCTAGCACAACAAAATCTAAGGACTCTTTCACTGAGGTCCGATCCTGGAGGAGCCGAGTCCTGCTAGCACAACTAAATCTAAGGACTCTTTCACTGAGGTCCGAGCCTGGAGGAGTCGAGTCCCGCTAGCACACTAAATCTAAGGACTCTTCCACTGAGTTCCGAGCCTGGAGAAGCTAAGTCCTGCTAGCACACTAAATCTAAGGACTATTTCACTGAGGTCCGAGCCTGGAGCAGCCGAGTCCTTCTAGCACACCAGATCTAAGGACTGTTCCACTGAGGTCCAAGCCTAGAGGAGCCGGGTCCTGCTAGCACAACTAAATCTAAGGACTCTTTCACTGAGGTCCGAGCCTGGAGGAGCCAAGTCCTGCTAGCACACTAAATATAAGGACTCTGCTACTGAGGTCCGAGCATGTGGAAGACGAGTCCTGATAGCACACTAAATCTAAGGACTCTTTCACTGAGGTCCGAGCCTGGAGGAGCCGAGTCCTGCTAGCACACTATATCTATGGACTCTTTCACTGAGGTCTGAGCCTGGAGGAGCCGGGTCCTGCTAGCACACTAAATCTAAGGACTCTTTCACTGAGGTCCGAGCTTGTTGAAGCCGAGTCCTGCTAGCACACTAAATCTAAGGACTCTTTCACTGAGGGCTGAGCCTGGAGGAGCCGATTCCTGCTAGCACACTAAATCTATGGACTTTTTCACTGAGGTCCGAGCCTGGAGGTGCCGAGTCCTGCTAGCACACTAAATCTAAGGACTCTTTCACTGAGGTCCGAGCCTGGAGGAGCCGGGTCCTCCTAGCACAACAAAATCTAAGGACTTTTACTGAGGTCCGAGCCTAGAGGAGCCGAGTCCTGCTAGCACACTAAATCTAAGGACTCTTCCACTGAGGTCCGAGCCTGGAGCAGCTGAGTGCTGCTAGCACACTAGATCTAAGGACCCTTTCACTGAGGTCCGAGCCTGGAGCAGCCGAGTCCTACTAGCACACTAAATCTAAGGACTCTTTTACTGAGGTCCGAGCCTGAAGGAACCAAGTCCTGCTAGCACACTAAATCTAAGGACTCTTTCACAGAGGTCCGGGCCTGGAGGAGCCGAGTCCCGCTAGCACACTAAATCTAAGGACTCTTTCACTGAGGTCCGAGCATGGAGGAGCCGAGTCCTGCTAGCACACTAAATCGATGCACTCTTTCACTGATGTCCGAGCCTGGTGGAGCCGGGTCCTGCTAGCACACTAAATATAAGGACTCTTCCACTGAGGTCCGAGCCTGTGGAAGCCGAGTCCTGATAGCACACTAAATCTAAGGACTCTTTCACTGAGGTCCGAGCCTGGAGGAGCCGTTTCCTGCTAGCACACTAAATCTATGGACTCTTTCACTGAGGTCTGAGCCTGGAGGAGCCGGGTCCTGCTAGCACACTAAATCTAAGGACTCTTTCACTGAGGTAAGAGCTTGTAGAAGCCGAGTCCTGCTAGCACACTAAATTTAAGGACCCTTTCACTGAGGGCTGAGCCTGGAGGAGCCGATTCCTGCTAGCACACTAAATCTATGGACTTTTTCACTGAGGTCCGAGCCTGGAGGTGCGGAGTCCTGCTAGCACACTAAATCTAAGGACTCTTTCACTGAGGTCTGAGCCTGGAGGAGCCGGGTCCTCCTAGCACAACAAAATCTAAGGACTTTTACTGAGGTCCGAGCCTAGAGGAGCCGAGTCCTGCTAGCACACTAAATCTAAGGACTCTTCCACTGAGGTCCGAGCCTGGAGCAGCTGAGTGCTGCTAGCACACTAGAACTAAGGACTCTTTCACTGAGGACCGAGCCTGGAGCAGCCGAGTCCTACAAGCACACTAAATCTAAGGAGTCTTCCACTGAGGTCCGAGCCTGGAGGAGCCGGGTCCTACCAGCACACTAAATCTAAGGACTCTTCCACTGAGGTCAGAGCCTGGAGAAGCCGAGTCCTGCTAGCACACTAAATATAAGAACTATTTCACTGAGGTCCGAGCCTGGAGGAGCCGAGTCCTACTAGCACACTAGATCTAAGGACTGTTCCACTGAGGTCCGGTCCTGGAGGAGCCAGGTCCAGCTAGCACAACTAAATCTAAGGACTCTTTCGCTGAGGTCCGAGCCTGGAGGAGCCGGGTCCTGCTACCACACTAAATCTAAGGACTCTTTCAATGAGGTCCGAGCTTGTAGAAGCTGAGTCCTTTTAGCACACTAAATCTAAGGACCCTTTCACTGATGTCTGAGCCTGAAGGAGCCGAGTCCTGCTAGCACACAAAATCTAAGGACTCTTTCACTGAGGTCCGAGCCTGGAGGAGCCGAGTCCTGCTAGCACTCTAAATCTAAGGAGTCTTCCACTGAGGTCCGAGCCTGGAGGAGCCGGGTCCTACCAGCACACTAAATCTAAGGACTCTTCCACTGAGGTCAGAGCCTGGAGAAGCCGAGTCCTGCTAGCACACTAAATATAAGAACTATTTCACTGAGGTCCGAGCCTGGAGGAGCTGAGTCCTACTAGCACACTAGATCTAAGGACTGTTCCACTGAGGTCCGGTCCTGGAGGAGCCAGGTCCTGCTAGCACAACTAAATCTAAGGACTCTTTCACTGATGTAAGAGCCTGGAGGAGCCGAGTCCTGCTAGCACACTAAATCTAAGGACTCTTCCACTGAGGTCTGAGCCTGTAGAAGCCGAGTCCTGCTAGCAAACTAAATCTAAGCACTCAACCACTGAGGTCTGAGCCTGGAGCAGCCGAGTGCTGCTAGCACACTAGATCTAAGGACTCTTTCACTGACTTCCGAGCATGTAGGAGCCGGGTCCTGCTAGGACACTAAGTCTAAGGACTCTTCCACTGAGGTCCGAGCCTGTAGGAGCCGGGTCCTGCTAGGACACTAAATCTAAGGACTCTTTTACTGATGTCCGAGCCTGGAGGAGCCGAGTCCTACTAGCACACTAAATCTATGGACTCTTTCACTGATGTCGGAGCCTGGAGGAGCCAGGTCCTGCTAGCACAACAACAGCTAAGGACTCTTTTACTGAGGTCCGAGCCTGGAGGAGCTGAGCCCTGCTAGCACACTAAATCTAAGGACTCTTTCACTGAGGTCCGAGCCTGCAGGAGCCGGGTTCTGCTAGCACAACTAAATCTAAGGACTCTCTCACTGAGGTCCGAGCCTGGAGGAGCCGAGTCATGCTAGCACACTAAATCTAAGGACTCTCCCACTGAGGTCTGAGCCTGTAGAAGCCGAGTCCTGCTAGCATACTAAATCTAAGCACTCTACCACTGAGGTCTGAACCTGGAGCAGCCAAGTGCTGCTAGCACACTAGATCTAAGGACTCTTTCACTGAGGTCCGAGCCTGTGGGAGCCGGGTCCTGCTAGGACAATAAATCTAAGGACTCTTTCACTGAGGTCTGAGCCTGGAGGAGCCGGGTCCTGCTAGCACATTCAATCTAAGGACTCTTTCACTGAGGTCCGAGCCTGGAGGTGCCGAGTCCTGCTAGCACACTAAATCTAAGGACTCTTTCACTGAGGTCTGAACCTGGAGCATCCGAGTCCTGCTAGCACACTAAATCTAAGAACTATTTCACTGAGGTCCGAGCCTGGAGGAGCTGAGTCCTACTAGCACACTAGATCTAAGGACTGTTCCACTGAGGTCCGGTCCTGGAGGAGCCAGGTCCAGCTAGCACAACTAAATCTAAGGACTCTTTCGCTGAGGTCCGAGCCTGGAGGAGCCGGGTCCTGCTACCACACTAAATCTAAGGACTCTTTCAATGAGGTCCGAGCTTGTAGAAGCTGAGTCCTTTTAGCACACTAAATCTAAGGACCCTTTCACTGATGTCTGAGCCTGAAGGAGCCGAGTCCTGCTAGCACACAAAATCTAAGGACTCTTTCACTGAGGTCCGAGCCTGGAGGAGCCGAGTCCTGCTAGCACTCTAAATCTAAGGAGTCTTCCACTGAGGTCCGAGCCTGGAGGAGCCGGGTCCTACCAGCACACTAAATCTAAGGACTCTTCCACTGAGTTCAGAGCCTGGAGAAGCCGAGTCCTGCTAGCACACTAAATATAAGAACTATTTCACTGAGGTCCGAGCCTGGAGGAGCTGAGTCCTACTAGCACACTAGATCTAAGGACTGTTCCACTGAGGTCCGGTCCTGGAGGAGCCAGGTCCTGCTAGCACAACTAAATCTAAGGACTCTTTCACTGATGTAAGAGCCTGGAAGAGCCGAGTCCTGCTAGCACACTAAATCTAAGGACTCTTCCACTGAGGTCTGAGCCTGTAGAAGCCGAGTCCTGCTAGCTAACTAAATCTAAGCACTCAACCAGAGAGGTCTGAGCCTGGAGCAGCCAATGCTGCTAGCACACTAGATCTAAGGACTCTTTCACTGACTTCCGAGCATGTAGGAGCCGGGTCCTGCTAGGACACTAAGTCTAAGGACTCTTCCACTGAGGTCCGAGCCTGTAGGAGCCGGGTCCTGCTAGGACACTAAATCTAAGGACTCTTTTACTGATGTCCGAGCCTGGAGGAGCCGAGTCCTACTAGCACACTAAATCTATGGACTCTTTCACTGATGTCGGAGCCTGGAGGAGCCAGGTCCTGCTAGCACAACAACAGCTAAGGACTCTTTTACTGAGGTCCGAGCCTGGAGGAGCTGAGCCCTGCTAGCACACTAAATCTAAGGACTCTTTCACTGAGGTCCGAGCCTGCAGGAGCCGGGTTCTGCTAGCACAACTAAATCTAAGGACTCTCTCACTGAGGTCCGAGCCTGGAGGAGCCGAATCATGCTAGCACACTAAATCTAAGGACTCTCCCACTGAGGTCTGAGCCTGTAGAAGCCGAGTACTGCTAGCATACTAAATCTAAGCACTCTTCCACTGAGGTCTGAACCTGGAGCAGCCAAGTGCTGCTAGCACACTAGATCTAAGGACTCTTTCACTGAGGTCCAAGCCTGTAGGAGCCGGGTCCTGCTAGGACAATAAATCTAAGGACTCTTTCACTGAGGTCTGAGCCTGGAGGAGCCGGGTCCTGCTAGCACATTCAATCTAAGGACTCTTTCACTGAGGTCCGAGCCTGGAGGTGCCGAGTCCTGCTAGCACACTAAATCTAAGGACTCTTTCACTGAGGTCTGAACCTGGAGCATCCGAGTCCTGCTAGCACACTAAATCTAAGGACTCTTTCACTGAGGTTCGAGCCTAGAGGAGCCATTTCCTGCTAGCACAAAGAAATCTAAGGACTCTTTCACAGAGGTCCGGGCCTGGAGGAGCCGAGTCCTGCTAGCACACTAAATCTAAGGACTCTTTCACTGAGGTTCGAGCATGGAGGAGCCGAGTCCTGCTAGCACACTAAGTCTAAGGACTCTTTCACTGAGGTCCGAGCCTGGAGGAGCCGAGTCCTGCTAGCACACTAAATCGATGCACTCTTTCACTGACGTCCGAGCCTGGAGGAGCCGGGTCCTGCTAGCACACTAAATCTAAGGACTCTTTCAATGAGGTCCGAGCTTGTAGAAGCTGAGTCCTTTTAGCACACTAAATCTAAGGACCCTTTCACTGATGTCTGAGCCTGAAGGAGCCGAGTCCTGCTAGCACACAAAATCTATGGACTCTTTCACTGAGGTCCGAGCCTAGAGGAGCCATTTCCTGCTAGCACAACGAAATCTAAGGACTCTTTCACTGAGGTCCGAGCCTGGAGGAGCCGAGTCCTGCTAGCACACTAGATCTAAGGACTCTTTCACTGAGGTCCGAGCCTGGAGCAGCCGAGTCCTACTAGCACACTAAATCTAAGGACTCTTTCACTGAGGTCTGAGCCTGGAGGAGCCAAGTCCTGCTAGCACACTAAATCTAAGGACGCTTTCACAGAGGTCCGGGCCTGGAGGAGCCGAGTCCCGCTAGCACACGAAATCTAAGGACTCTTTCACTGAGGTCCGAGCCTGGAGGAGCCGAGTCCTGCTAGCACACTAGATCTAAGGACTCTTTCACTGAGGTCCGAGCCTGGAGCAGCCGAGTCCTACTAGCACACTAAATCTAAGGACTCTTTCACTGAGGTCTGAGCCTGGAGGAGCCGAGTCCTACTAGCACACTAAATCTATGGACTCTTTCACTGATGTCGGAGCCTGGAGGAGCCGAGTCCTGCTAGCACACTAAATATAAGGACTCTATCACAGAGGTCCAAGCCTGGAGGATCCAGGTCCTGCTAGCACAACAAAATCTAAGGACTCTTTTACTGAGGTCCGAGCCTGGAGGAGCTGAGCACTGCTAGCACACTAAATCTAAGGACTCTTCCACTGAGGTCCGAGCCTGTAGGAGCCGTGTTCTGCTAGCACAACTAAATCTAAGGACTCTTTCACTGAGGTCCGAGCCTGGAGGAGCAGAGTCATGCTAGCACACTAAATCTAAGGACTCTCCCACTGAGGTCTGAGCCTGTAGAAGCCGAGTCCTGCTAGCATACTAAATCTAAGCACTCTTCCACTGAGGTCTGAACCTGGAGCAGCCAAGTGCTGCTAGCACACTAGATCTAAGGACTCTTTCACTGAGATCCGAGCCTGTAGGAGCCGGGTCCTGCTAGGACACTAAATCTAAGGACTCTTTCACTGAGGTCTGAGCCTGGAGGAGCCGGGTCCTGCTAGCACATTCAATCTAAGTACTCTTTCACTGAGTTCCGAGCCTGGAGGTGCCGAGTCTTGCTAGCACACTAAATCTAAGGACTCTTTCACTGAGGTCCGAACCTGGAGCATCCGAGTCCTGCTAGCACACTAAATCTAAGGACTCTTTCACTGAGGTTCGAGCCTAGAGGAGCCATTTCCTGCTAGCACAACGAAATCTAAGGACTCTTTCACTGAGGTCCGAGCCTGGAGGAGCCGAGTCCTGCTAGCACACTAGATCTAAGGACTCTTTCACTGAGGTCCGAGCCTGGAGCAGCCGAGTCCTACTAGCACACTAAATCTAAGGACTCTTTCACTGAGGTCTGAGCCTGGAGGAGCCAAGTCCTGCTAGCACACTAAATCTAAGGACGCTTTCACAGAGGTCCGGGCCTGGAGGAGCCGAGTCCCGCTAGCACACTAAATCTAAGGACTCTTTCACTGAGGTCCGAGCATGGAGGAGCCGAGTCCTGCTAGCACACTAAATCTAAGGACTCTTTCACTGAGGTTCGAGCATGGAGGAGCCGGGTCCTGCTAGCACACTAAATCTAAGGACTCTTTCAATGAGGTCCGAGCTTGTAGAAGCTGAGTCCTTTTAGCACACTAAATCTAAGGACCCTTTCACTGATGACTGAGCCTGAAGGAGCCGAGTCCTGCTAGCACACAAAATCTATGGACTCTTTCACTGAGGTCCGAGCCTGGAGGAGCCGAGTCCTGCTAGCATATTAAATCGATGGACTCTTTCACTGAGGTCCGAGCCTGGAGGAGCCGAGGCCTGCTAGCACTCTAAATCTAAGGAGTCTTCCACTGAGGTCCGAGCCTGGAGGAGCTGGGTCCTACCAGCACACTAAATCTAAGGACTCTTCCACTGAGGTCAGAGCTTGAAGAAGCCGAGTCCTGCTAGCACACTAAATATAAGAACTATTTCACTGAGGTCCGAGCCTGGTGGAGCTGAGTCCTACTAGCACACTAGATCTAAGGACTGTTCCACTGAGGTCCGGTCCTGGAGGAGCCAGGTCCAGCTAGCACAACTAAATCTAAGGACTCTTTCGCTGAGGTCCGAGCCTGGAGGAGCCGGGTCCTGCTAGCACACTAAATCTAAGGACTCTTTCAATGAGGTCCGAGCTTGTAGAAGCTGAGTCCTTTTAGCACACTAAATCTAAGGACCCTTTCACTGATGACTGAGCCTGAAGGAGCCGAGTCCTGCTAGCACACAAAATCTATGGACTCTTTCACTGAGGTCCGAGCCTGGAGGAGCCGAGTCCTGCTAGCACTCTAAATCTAAGGAGTCTTCCACTGAGGTCCGAGCCTGGAGGAGCCGGGTCCTACCAGCACACTAAATCTAAGGACTCTTCCACTGAGTTCAGAGCCTGGAGAAGCTGAGTCCTGCTAGCACACTAAATATAAGAACTATTTCACTGAGGTCCGAGCCTGGAGGAGCTGAGTCCTACTAGCACACTAGATCTAAGGACTGTTCCACTGAGGTCCGGTCCTGGAGGAGCCAGGTCCTGCTAGTACAACTAAATCTAAGGACTCTTTCACTGATGTAAGAGCCTGGAGGAGCCGAGTCCTGCTAGCACACTAAATCTAAGGACTCTCCCACTGAGGTCTGAGCCTGTAGAAGCCGAGTCCTGCTAGCATACTAAATCTAAGCACTCTTCCACTGAGGTCTGAACCTGGAGCAGCCAAGTGCTGCTAGCACACTAGATCTAAGGACTCTTTCACTGAGGTCCGAGCCTGTAGGAGCCGGGTCCTGCTAGGACACTAAATCTAAGGACTCTTTCACTGAGGTCTGAGCCTGGAGGAGCCGGGTCCTGCTAGCACATTCAATCTAAGGACTCTTTCACTGATGTCCGAACCTGGAGCATCCGAGTCCTGCTAGCACACTAAATCTAAGGACTCTTTCACTGAGGTTCGAGCCTAGAGGAGCCATTTCCTACTAGCACAACGAAATCTAAGGACTCTTTCACTGAGGTCCGAGCCTGGAGGAGCCGAGTCCTGCTAACACACTAGATCTAAGGACTCTTTCACTGAGGTCCGAGCCTGGAGCAGCCGAGTCCTACTAGCACACTAAATCTAAGGACTCTTTCACTGAGGTCCGAGCCTGGAGGAGCCAAGTCCTGCTAGCACACTAAATCTAAGGACTCTTTCACAGCGGTCCGGGTCTGGAGGAGCCGAGTCCCGCTAGCACACTAAATCTAAGGACTCTTTCACTGAGGTCCGAGCATGGAGGAGCCGAGTCCTGCTAGCACACTAAATCTAAGGACTCTTTCACTGAGGTTCGAGCATGGAGGAGCCGAGTCCTGCTAGCACACTAAGTCTAAGGACTCTTTCACTGAGGTCCGAGCCTGGAGGAGCCGAGTCCTGCTAGCATACTAAATCGATGCACTCTTTCACTGAGGTCCGAGCCTGGAGGAGCCGAGTCCTGCTAGCACTCTAAATCTAAGGAGTCTTCCACTGAGGTCCGAGCCTGGAGGAGCCGGGTCCTACCAGCACACTAAATCTAAGGACTCTTCCACTGAGGTCAGAGCCTGGAGAAGCCGAGTCCTGCTAGCACACTAAATATAAGAACTATTTCACTGAGGTCCGAGCCTGGAGGAGCTGAGTCCTACTAGCACACTAGATCTAAGGACTGTTCCACTGAGGTCCGGTCCTGGAGGAGCCAGGTCCAGCTAGCACAACTAAATCTAAGGACTCTTTCGCTGAGGTCCGAGCCTGGAGGAGCCGGGTCCTGCTACCACACTAAATCTAAGGACTCTTTCAATGAGGTCCGAGCTTGTAGAAGCTGAGTCCTTTTAGCACACTAAATCTAAGGACCCTTTCACTGATGTCTGAGCCTGAAGGAGCCGAGTCCTGCTAGCACACAAAATCTAAGGACTCTTTCACTGAGGTCCGAGCCTGGAGGAGCCGAGTCCTGCTAGCACTCTAAATCTAAGGAGTCTTCCACTGAGGTCCGAGCCTGGAGGAGCCGGGTCCTACCAGCACACTAAATCTAAGGACTCTTCCACTGAGTTCAGAGCCTGGAGAAGCCGAGTCCTGCTAGCACACTAAATATAAGAACTATTTCACTGAGGTCCGAGCCTGGAGGAGCTGAGTCCTACTAGCACACTAGATCTAAGGACTGTTCCACTGAGGTCCGGTCCTGGAGGAGCCAGGTCCTGCTAGCACAACTAAATCTAAGGACTCTTTCACTGATGTAAGAGCCTGGAGGAGCCGAGTCCTGCTAGCACACTAAATCTAAGGACTCTTCCACTGAGGTCTGAGCCTGTAGAAGCCGAGTCCTGCTAGCAAACTAAATCTAAGCACTCAACCAGAGAGGTCTGAGCCTGGAGCAGCCAATGCTGCTAGCACACTAGATCTAAGGACTCTTTCACTGACTTCCGAGCATGTAGGAGCCGGGTCCTGCTAGGACACTAAGTCTAAGGACTCTTCCACTGAGGTCCGAGCCTGTAGGAGCCGGGTCCTGCTAGGACACTAAATCTAAGGACTCTTTTACTGATGTCCGAGCCTGGAGGAGCCGAGTCCTACTAGCACACTAAATCTATGGACTCTTTCACTGATGTCGGAGCCTGGAGGAGCCAGGTCCTGCTAGCACAACAACAGCTAAGGACTCTTTTACTGAGGTCCGAGCCTGGAGGAGCTGAGCCCTGCTAGCATACTAAATCTAAGGACTCTTTCACTGAGGTCCGAGCCTGCAGGAGCCGGGTTCTGCTAGCACAACTAAATCTAAGGACTCTCTCACTGAGGTCCGAGCCTGGAGGAGCCGAGTCATGCTAGCACACTAAATCTAAGGACTCTCCCACTGAGGTCTGAGCCTGTAGAAGCCGAGTCCTGCTAGCATACTAAATCTAAGCACTCTTCCACTGAGGTCTGAACCTGGAGCAGCCAAGTGCTGCTAGCACACTAGATCTAAGGACTCTTTCACTGAGGTCCGAGCCTGTAGGAGGCGGGTCCTGCTAGGACAATAAATCTAAGGACTCTTTCACTGAGGTCTGAGCCTGGAGGAGCCGGGTCCTGCTAGCACATTCAATCTAAGGACTCTTTCACTGAGGTCCGAGCCTGGAGGTGCCGAGTCCTGCTAGCACACTAAATCTAAGGACTCTTTCACTGAGGTCTGAACCTGGAGCATCCGAGTCCTGCTAGCACACTAAATCTAAGAACTATTTCACTGAGGTCCGAGCCTGGAGGAGCTGAGTCCTACTAGCACACTAGATCTAAGGACTGTTCCACTGAGGTCCGGTCCTGGAGGAGCCAGGTCCAGCTAGCACAACTAAATCTAAGGACTCTTTCGCTGAGGTCCGAGCCTGGAGGAGCCGGGTCCTGCTACCACACTAAATCTAAGGACTCTTTCAATGAGGTCCGAGCTTGTAGAAGCTGAGTCCTTTTAGCACACTAAATCTAAGGACCCTTTCACTGATGTCTGAGCCTGAAGGAGCCGAGTCCTGCTAGCACACAAAATCTAAGGACTCTTTCACTGAGGTCCGAGCCTGGAGGAGCCGAGTCCTGCTAGCACTCTAAATCTAAGGAGTCTTCCACTGAGGTCCGAGCCTGGAGGAGCCGGGTCCTACCAGCACACTAAATCTAAGGACTCTTCCACTGAGTTCAGAGCCTGGAGAAGCCGAGTCCTGCTAGCACACTAAATATAAGAACTATTTCACTGAGGTCCGAGCCTGGAGGAGCTGAGTCCTACTAGCACACTAGATCTAAGGACTGTTCCACTGAGGTCCAAGCCTGTAGGAGCCGGGTCCTGCTAGGACACTAAATCTAAGGACTCTTTTACTGATGTCCGAGCCTGGAGGAGCCGAGTCCTACTAGCACACTAAATCTATGGACTCTTTCACTGATGTCGGAGCCTGGAGGAGCCAGGTCCTGCTAGCATAACAACAGCTAAGGACTCTTTTACTGAGGTCCGAGCCTGGAGGAGCTGAGCCCTGCTAGCACACTAAATCTAAGGACTCTTTCACTGAGGTCCGAGCCTGCAGGAGCCGGGTTCTGCTAGCACAACTAAATCTAAGGACTCTCTCACTGAGGTCCGAGCCTGGAGGAGCCTAGTCATGCTAGCACACTAAATCTAAGGACTCTCCCACTGAGGTCTGAGCCTGTAGAAGCCGAGTACTGCTAGCATACTAAATCTAAGCACTCTTCCACTGAGGTCTGAACCTGGAGCAGCCAAGTGCTGCTAGCACACTAGATCTAAGGACTCTTTCACTGAGGTCCGAGCCTGTAGGAGCCGGGTCCTGCTAGGACAATAAATCTAAGGACTCTTTCACTGAGGTCTGAGCCTGGAGGAGCCGGGTCCTGCTAGCACATTCAATCTAAGGACTCTTTCACTGAGGTCCGAGCCTGGAGGTGCCGAGTCCTGCTAGCACACTAAATCTAAGGACTCTTTCACTGAGGTCTGAACCTGGAGCATCCGAGTCCTGCTAGCACACTAAATCTAAGGACTCTTTCACTGAGGTTCGAGCCTAGAGGAGCCATTTCCTGCTAGCACAAAGAAATCTAAGGACTCTTTCACAGAGGTCCGGGCCTGGAGGAGCCGAGTCCTGCTAGCACACTAAATCTAAGGACTCTTTCACTGAGGTTCGAGCATGGAGGAGCCGAGTCCTGCTAGCACACTAAGTCTAAGGACTCTTTCACTGAGGTCCGAGACTGGAGGAGACGAGTCCTGCTAGCACACTAAATCGATGCACTCTTTCACTGACGTCCGAGCCTGGAGGAGCCGGGTCCTGCTAGCACACTAAATCTAAGGACTCTTTCAATGAGGTCCGAGCTTGTAGAAGCTGAGTCCTTTTAGCACACTAAATCTAAGGACCCTTTCACTGATGTCTGAGCCTGAAGGAGCCGAGTCCTGCTAGCACACAAAATCTATGGACTCTTTCACTGAGGTCCGAGCCTGGAGGAGCCGAGTCCTGCTAGCACTCTAAATCTAAGGAGTCTTCCACTGAGGTCCGAGCCTGGAGGAGCCGGGTCCTACCAGCACACTAAATCTAAGGACTCTTCCACTGAGGTCAGAGCCTGGAGAAGCCGAGTCCTGCTAGCACACTAAATATAAGAACTATTTCACTGAGGTCCGAGCCTGGAGGAGCTGAGTCCTACTAGCACACTAGATCTAAGGACTGTTCCACTGAGGTCCGGTCCTGGAGGAGCCAGGTTCTGCTAGCACAACTAAATCTAAGGACTCTTTCACTGATGTAAGAGCCTGGAGGAGCCGAGTACTGCTAGCACACTAAATCTAAGGACTCTTCCACTGAGGTCTGAGCCTGTAGAAGCTGAGTCCTGCTAGCAAACTAAATCTAAGCACTCAACCACTGAGGTCTGAGCCTGGAGCAGCCGAGTGCTGCTAGCACACTAGATCTAAGGACTCTTTCACTGACTTCCGAGCATGTAGGAGCCGGGTCCTGCTAGGACACTAAGTCTAAGGACTCTTCCACTGAGGTCCGAGCCTGTAGGAGCCGGGTCCTGCTAGGACACTAAATCTAAGGACTCTTTCACTGAGGTCCGAGCCTGGAGGAGCCGAGTCCTACTAGCACTCTAAATCTATGGACTCTTTCACTGATGTCGGAGCCTGGAGGAGCCGAGTCCTGCTAGCACACTAAATATAAGGACTCTATCACAGAGGTCCAAGCCTGGAGGATCCAGGTCCTGCTAGCACAACAAAATCTAAGGACTCTTTTACTGAGGTCCGAGCCTGGAGGAGCTGAGCCCTGCTAGCACACTAAATCTAAGGACTCTTCCACTGAGGTCCGAGCCTGTAGGAGCCGTGTTCTGCTAGAACAACTAAATCTAAGGACTCTTTCACTGAGGTCCGAGCCTGGAGGAGCAGAGTCATGCTAGCACACTAAATCTAAGGACTCTCCCACTGAGGTCTGAGCCTGTAGAAGCCGAGTCCTGCTAGCATACTAAATCTAAGCACTCTTCCACTGAGGTCTGAACCTGGAGCAGCCAAGTGCTGCTAGCACACTAGATCTAAGGACTCTTTCACTGAGATCCGAGCCTGTAGGAGCCGGGTCCTGCTAGGACACTAAATCTAAGGACTCTTTCACTGAGGTCTGAGCCTGGAAGAGCCGGGTCCTGCTAGCACATTCAATCTAAGGACTCTTTCACTGAGTTCCGAGCCTGGAGGTGCCGAGTCCTGCTAGCACACTAAATCTAAGGACTCTTTCACTGAGGTCCGAACCTGGAGCATCCGAGTCCTGCTAGCACACTAAATCTAAGGACTCTTTCACTGAGGTTCGAGCCTAGAGGAGCCATTTCCTGCTAGCACAACGAAATCTAAGGACTCTTTCACTGAGGTCCGAGCCTGGAGGAGCCGAGTCCTGCTAGCACACTAGATCTAAGGACTCTTTCACTGAGGTCCGAGCCTGAAGCAGCCGAGTCCTACTAGCACACTAAATCTAAGGACTCTTTCACTGAGGTCTGAGCCTGGAGGAGCCAAGTCCTGCTAGCACACTAAATCTAAGAACGCTTTCACAGAGGTCCGGGCCTGGAGGAGCCGAGTCCCGCTAGCACACTAAATCTAAGGACTCTTTCACTGAGGTCCGAGCATGGAGGAGCCGAGTCCTGCTAGCACACTAAATCTAAGGACTCTTTCACTGAGGTTCGAGCATGGAGGAGCCGGGTCCTGCTAGCACACTAAATCTAAGGACTCTTTCAATGAGGTCCGAGCTTGTAGAAGCTGAGTCCTTTTAGCACACTAAATCTAAGGACCCTTTCACTGATGACTGAGCCTGAAGGAGCCGAGTCCTGCTAGCACACAAAATCTATGGACTCTTTCACTGAGGTCCGAGCCTGGAGGAGCCGAGTCCTGCTAGCATATTAAATCGATGGACTCTTTCACTGAGGTCCGAGCCTGGAGGAGCCGAGGCCTGCTAGCACTCTAAATCTAAGGAGTCTTCCACTGAGGTCCGAGCCTGGAGGAGCTGGGTCCTACCAGCACACTAAATCTAAGGACTCTTCCACTGAGGTCAGAGCCTGAAGAAGCCGAGTCCTGCTAGCACACTAAATATAAGAACTATTTCACTGAGGTCCGAGCCTGGTGGAGCTGAGTCCTACTAGCACACTAGATCTAAGGACTGTTTCACTGAGGTCCGTTCCTGGAGGAGCCAGGTCCAGCTAGCACAACTAAATCTAAGGACTCTTTCGCTGAGGTCCGAGCCTGGAGGAGCCGGGTCCTGCTAGCACACTAAATCTAAGGACTCTTTCAATGAGGTCCGAGCTTGTAGAAGCTGAGTCCTTTTAGCACACTAAATCTAAGGACCCTTTCACTGATGACTGAGCCTGAAGGAGCCGAGTCCTGCTAGCACACAAAATCTATGGACTCTTTCACTGAGGTCCGAGCCTGGAGGAGCCGAGTCCTGCTAGCACTCTAAATCTAAGGAGTCTTCCACTGAGGTCCGAGCCTGGAGGAGCCGGGTCCTACCAGCACACTAAATCTAAGGACTCTTCCACTGAGTTCAGAGCCTGGAGAAGCCGAGTCCTGCTAGCACACTAAATATAAGAACTATTTCACTGAGGTCCGAGCCTGGAGGAGCTGAGTCCTACTAGCACACTAGATCTAAGGACTGTTCCACTGAGGTCCGGTCCTGGAGGAGCCAGGTCCTGCTAGTACAACTAAATCTAAGGACTCTTTCACAGATGTAAGAGCCTGGAGGAGCCGTGTCCTGCTAGCACACTAAATCTAAGGACTCTCCCACTGAGGTCTGAGCCTGTAGAAGCCGAGTCCTGCTAGCATACTAAATCTAAGCACTCTTCCACTTAGGTCTGAACCTGGAGCAGCCAAGTGCTGCTAGCACACTAGATCTAAGGACTCTTTCACTGAGGTCCGAGCCTGTAGGAGCCGGGTCCTGCTAGGACACTAAATCTAAGGACTCTTTCACTGAGGTCTGAGCCTGGAGGAGCCGGGTCCTGCTAGCACATTCAATCTAAGGACTCTTTCACTGATGTCCGAACCTGGAGCATCCGAGTCCTGCTAGCACACTAAATCTAAGGACTCTTTCACTGAGGTTCGAGCCTAGAGGAGCCATTTCCTACTAGCACAACGAAATCTAAGAACTCTTTCACTGAGGTCCGAGCCTGGAGGAGCCGAGTCCTGCTAACACACTAGATCTAAGGACTCTTTCACTGAGGTCCGAGCCTGGAGCAGCTGAGTCCTATTAGCACACTAAATCTAAGGACTCTTTCACTGAGGTCCGAGCCTGGAGGAGCCAAGTCCTGCTAGCACACTAAATCTAAGGACTCTTTCACTGAGGTCCGAGCCTGGAGGAGCCAAGTCCTGCTAGCACACTAAATCTAAGGACTCTTTCACAGAGGTCCGGGCCTGGAGGAGCCGAGTCCCGCTAGCACACTAAATCTAAGGACTCTTTCACTGAGGTCCGAGCATGGAGGAGCCGAGTCCTGCTAGCACACTAAGTCTAAGGACTCTTTCACTGAGGTCCGAGCCTGGAGGAGCCGAGTCCTGCTAGCATACTAAATCGATGCACTCTTTCACTGAGGTCCGAGCCTGGAGGAGCCGAGTCCTGCTAGCACTCTAAATCTAAGGAGTCTTCCACTGAGGTCCGAGCCTGGAGGAGCCGGGTCCTACCGGCACACTAAATCTAAGGACTCTTCCACTGAGGTCAGAGCCTGGAGAAGCCGAGTCCTGCTAGCACACTAAATATAAGAACTATTTCACAGAGGTCCGAGCCAGGAGGAGCTGAGTCCTACTAGCACACTAGATCTAAGGAGTGTTCCACTGAGGTCCGGTCCTGGAGGAGACAGGTCCAGCTAGCACAACTAAATCTAAGGACTCTTTCGCTGAGGTCCGAGCCTGGAGGAGCCGGGTCCTGCTACCACACTAAATCTAGGGACTCTTTCAATGAGGTCCGAGCTTGTAGAAGCTGAGTCCTTTTAGCACACTAAATCTAAGGACCCTTTCACTGATGTCTGAGCCTGAAGGAGCCGAGTCCTGCTAGCACACAAAATCTATGGACTCTTTCACTGAGGTCCGAGCCTGGAGGAGCCGAGTCCTGCTAGCACTCTAAATCTAAGGAGTCTTCCACTGAGGTCCGAGCCTGGAGGAGCCGGGTCCTACCAGCACACTAAATCTAAGGACTCTTCCACTGAGTTCAGAGCCTGGAGAAGCCGAGTCCTGCTAGCACACTAAATATAAGAACTATTTCACTGAGGTCCGAGCCTGGAGGAGCTGAGTCCTACTAGCACACTAGATCTAAGGACTGTTCCACTGAGGTCCGGTCCTGGAGGAGCCAGGTCCTGCTAGCACAACTAAATCTAAGGACTCTTTCACTGATGTAAGAGCCTGGAGGAGCCGAGTCCTGCTAGCACACTAAATCTAAGGACTCTTCCACTGAGGTCTGAGCCTGTAGAAGCCGAGTCCTGCTAGCAAACTAAATCTAAGCACTCAACCAGAGAGGTCTGAGCCTGGAGCAGCCAATGCTGCTAGCACACTAGATCTAAGGACTCTTTCACTGACTTCCGAGCATGTAGGAGCCGGGTCCTGCTAGGACACTAAGTCTAAGGACTCTTCCACTGAGGTCCGAGCCTGTAGGAGCCGGGTCCTGCTAGGACACTAAATCTAAGGACTCTTTTACTGATGTCCGAGCCTGGAGGAGCCGAGTCCTACTAGCACACTAAATCTATGGACTCTTTCACTGATGTCGGAGCCTGGAGGAGCCAGGTCCTGCTAGCACAACAACAGCTAAGGACTCTTTTACTGAGGTCCGAGCCTGGAGGAGCTGAGCCCTGCTAGCACACTAAATCTAAGGACTCTTTCACTGAGGTCCGAGCCTGCAGGAGCCGGGTTCTGCTAGCACAACTAAATCTAAGGACTCTCTCACTGAGGTCCGAGCCTGGAGGAGCCGAGTCATGCTAGCACACTAAATCTAAGGACTCTCCCACTGAGGTCTGAGCCTGTAGAAGCCGAGTCCTGCTAGCATACTAAATCTAAGCACTCTTCCACTGAGGTCTGAACCTGGAGCAGCCATGTGCTGCTAGCACACTAGATCTAAGGACTCTTTCACTGAGGTCCGAGCCTGTAGGAGCCGGGTCCTGCTAGGACACTAAATCTACGGACTCTTTCACTGAGGTCTGAGCCTGGAGGAGCCGGGTCCTGCTAGCGCATTCAATCTAAGGACTCTTTCACTGAGGTCCGAGCCTGGAGGTGCCGAGTCCTGCTAGCACACTAAATCTAAGAACGCTTTCACAGAGGTCCGGGCCTGGAGGAGCCGAGTCCCGCTAGCACACTAAATCTAAGGACTCTTTCACTGAGGTCCGAGCATGGAGGAGCCGAGTCCTGCTAGCACACTAAATCTAAGGACTCTTTCACTGAGGTTCGAGCATGGAGGAGCCGGGTCCTGCTAGCACACTAAATCTAAGGACTCTTTCAATGAGGTCCGAGCTTGTAGAAGCTGAGTCCTTTTAGCACACTAAATCTAAGGACCCTTTCACTGATGACTGAGCCTGAAGGAGCCGAGTCCTGCTAGCACACAAAATCTATGGACTCTTTCACTGAGGTCCGAGCCTGGAGGAGCCGAGTCCTGCTAGCATATTAAATCGATGGACTCTTTCACTGAGGTCCGAGCCTGGAGGAGCCGAGGCCTGCTAGCACTCTAAATCTAAGGAGTCTTCCACTGAGGTCCGAGCCTGGAGGAGCTGGGTCCTACCAGCACACTAAATCTAAGGACTCTTCCACTGAGGTCAGAGCCTGAAGAAGCCGAGTCCTGCTAGCACACTAAATATAAGAACTATTTCACTGAGGTCCGAGCCTGGTGGAGCTGAGTCCTACTGGCACACTAGATCTAAGGACTGTTCCACTGAGGTCCGGTCCTGGAGGAGCCAGGTCCAGCTACCACAACTAAATCTAAGGACTCTTTCGCTGAGGTCCGAGCCTGGAGGAGCCGGGTCCTGCTAGCACACTAAATCTAAGGACTCTTTCAATGAGGTCCGAGCTTGTAGAAGCTGAGTCCTTTTAGCACACTAAATCTAAGGACCCTTTCACTGATGACTGAGCCTGAAGGAGCCGAGTCCTGCTAGCACACAAAATCTATGGACTCTTTCACTGAGGTCCGAGCCTGGAGGAGCCGAGTCCTGCTAGCACTCTAAATCTAAGGAGTCTTCCACTGAGGTCCGAGCCTGGAGGAGCCGGGTCCTACCAGCACACTAAATCTATGGACTCTTCCACTGAGTTCAGAGCCTGGAGAAGCCGAGTCCTGCTAGCACACTAAATATAAGAACTATTTCACTGAGGTCCGAGCCTGGAGGAGCTGAGTCCTACTAGCACACTAGATCTAAGGACTGTTCCACTGAGGTCCGGTCCTGGAGGAGCCAGGTCCTGCTAGTACAACTAAATCTAAGGACTCTTTCACTGATGTAAGAGCCTGGAGGAGCCGTGTCCTGCTAGCACACTAAATCTAAGGACTCTCCCACTGAGGTCTGAGCCTGTAGAAGCCGAGTCCTGCTAGCATACTAAATCTAAGCACTCTTCCACTGAGGTCTGAACCTGGAGCAGCCAAGTGCTGCTAGCACACTAGATCTAAGGACTCTTTCACTGAGGTCCGAGCCTGTAGGAGCCGGGTCCTGCTAGGACACTAAATCTAAGGACTCTTTCACTGAGGTCTGAGCCTGGAGGAGCCGGGTCCTGCTAGCACATTCAATCTAAGGACTCTTTCACTGATGTCCGAACCTGGAGCATCCGAGTCCTGCTAGCACACTAAATCTAAGGACTCTTTCACTGAGGTTCGAGCCTAGAGGAGCCATTTCCTACTAGCACAACGAAATCTAAGGACTCTTTCACTGAGGTCCGAGCCTGGAGGAGCCGAGTCCTGCTAACACACTAGATCTAAGGACTCTTTCACTGAGGTCCGAGCCTGGAGCAGCTGAGTCCTACTAGCACACTAAATCTAAGGACTCTTTCACTGAGGTCCGAGCCTGGAGGAGCCAAGTCCTGCTAGCACACTAAATCTAAGGACTCTTTCACTGAGGTCCGAGCCTGGAGGAGCCAAGTCCTGCTAGCACACTAAATCTAAGGACTCTTTCACAGAGGTCCGGGCCTGGAGGAGCCGAGTCCCGCTAGCACACTAAATCTAAGGACTCTTTCACTGAGGTCCGAGCATGGAGGAGCCGAGTCCTGCTAGCACACTAAGTCTAAGGACTCTTTCACTGAGGTCCGAGCCTGGAGGAGCCGAGTCCTGCTAGCATACTAAATCGATGCACTCTTTCACTGAGGTCCGAGCCTGGAGGAGCCGAGTCCTGCTAGCACTCTAAATCTAAGGAGTCTTCCACTGAGGTCCGAGCCTGGAGGAGCCGGGTCCTACCGGCACACTAAATCTAAGGACTCTTCCACTGAGGTCAGAGCCTGGAGAAGCCGAGTCCTGCTAGCACACTAAATATAAGAACTATTTCACAGAGGTCCGAGCCAGGAGGAGCTGAGTCCTACTAGCACACTAGATCTAAGGAGTGTTCCACTGAGGTCCGGTCCTGGAGGAGCCAGGTCCAGCTAGCACAACTAAATCTAAGGACTCTTTCGCTGAGGTCCGAGCCTGGAGGAGCCGGGTCCTGCTACCACACTAAATCTAAGGACTCTTTCAATGAGGTCCGAGCTTGTAGAAGCTGAGTCCTTTTAGCACACTAAATCTAAGGACCCTTTCACTGATGTCTGAGCCTGAAGGAGCCGAGTCCTGCTAGCACACAAAATCTATGGACTCTTTCACTGAGGTCCGAGCCTGGAGGAGCCGAGTCCTGCTAGCACTCTAAATCTAAGGAGTCTTCCACTGAGGTCCGAGCCTGGAGGAGCCGGGTCCTACCAGCACACTAAATCTAAGGACTCTTCCACTGAGTTCAGAGCCTGGAGAAGCCGAGTCCTGCTAGCACACTAAATATAAGAACTATTTCACTGAGGTCCGAGCCTGGAGGAGCTGAGTCCTACTAGCACACTAGATCTAAGGACTGTTCCACTGAGGTCCGGTCCTGGAGGAGCCAGGTCCTGCTAGCACAACTAAATCTAAGGACTCTTTCACTGATGTAAGAGCCTGGAGGAGCCGAGTCCTGCTAGCACACTAAATCTAAGGACTCTTCCACTGAGGTCTGAGCCTGTAGAAGCCGAGTCCTGCTAGCAAACTAAATCTAAGCACTCAACCAGAGAGGTCTGAGCCTGGAGCAGCCAATGCTGCTAGCACACTAGATCTAAGGACTCTTTCACTGACTTCCGAGCATGTAGGAGCCGGGTCCTGCTAGGACACTAAGTCTAAGGACTCTTCCACTGAGGTCCGAGCCTGTAGGAGCCGGGTCCTGCTAGGACACTAAATCTAAGGACTCTTTTACTGATGTCCGAGCCTGGAGGAGCCGAGTCCTACTAGCACACTAAATCTATGGACTCTTTCACTGATGTCGGAGCCTGGAGGAGCCAGGTCCTGCTAGCACAACAACAGCTAAGGACTCTTTTACTGAGGTCCGAGCCTGGAGGAGCTGAGCCCTGCTAGCACACTAAATCTAAGGACTCTTTCACTGAGGTCCGAGCCTGCAGGAGCCGGGTTCTGCTAGCACAACTAAATCTAAGGACTCTCTCACTGAGGTCCGAGCCTGGAGGAGCCGAGTCATGCTAGCACACTAAATCTAAGGACTCTCCCACTGAGGTCTGAGCCTGTAGAAGCCGAGTCCTGCTAGCATACTAAATCTAAGCACTCTTCCACTGAGGTCTGAACCTGGAGCAGCCATGTGCTGCTAGCACACTAGATCTAAGGACTCTTTCACTGAGGTCCGAGCCTTTAGGAGCCGGGTCCTGCTAGGACTCTAAATCTAAGGACTCTTTCACTGAGGTCTGAGCCTGGAGGAGCCGGGTCCTGCTAGCCCATTCAATCTAAGGACTCTTTCACTGAGGTCCGAGCCTGGAGGTGCCGAGTCCTGCTAGCACACTAAATCTAAGGACTCTTTCACTGAGGTCCGAACCTGGAGCATCCGAGTCCTGCTAGCACACTAAATCTAAGGACTCTTTCACTGAGGTTCGAGCCTAGAGGAGCCATTTCCTGCTAGCACAACGAAATCTAAGGACTCTTTCACTGAGGTCCGAACCTGGAGCAGCCGGGTCCTGCTAGGACACTAAGTCTAAGGACTCTTCCACTGAGGTCCGAGCCTGTAGGAGCCGGGTCCTGCTAGGACACTAAATCTAAGGACTCTTTCACTGAGGTCCGAGCCTGGAGGAGCCGAGTCCTACTAGCACACTAAATCTATTGACTCTTTCACTGATGTCGGAGCCTGGAGGAGCCGAGTCCTGCTAGCACACTAAATCTAAGGACTCTATCACAGAGGTCCAAGCCTGGAGGAGCCAGGTCCTGCTAGCACAACAAAATCTAAGGAATCTTTTACTGAGGTTCGAGCCTGGAGGAGCTGAGCCCTGCTAGCACACTAAATCTAAGGACTCTTTCACTGAGGTCCGAGCCTGTAGGAGCCGGGTTCTGCTAGCACAACTAAATCTAAGGACTCTTTCACTGAGGTCCGAGCCTGGAGGAGCCGAGTCATGCTAGCACACTAAATCTAAGGACTCTCCCACTGAGGTCTGAGCCTGTAGAAGCCGAGTCCTGCTAGCATACTAAATCTAAGCACTCTTCCACTGAGGTCTGAACCTGGAGCAGCCAAGTGCTGCTAGCACACTAGATCTAAGGACTCTTTCACTGAGGTCCGAGCCTGTAGGAGCCGGGTCCTGCTAGGACACTAAATCTAAGGACTCTTTCACTGAGGTCTGAGCCTGGAGGAGCCGGGTCCTGCTAGCACATTCAATCTAAGGACTCTTTCACTGAGGTATGAGCCTGGAGGTGCCGAGTCCTGCTAGCACACTAAATCTAAGGACTCTTTCACTGAGGTCCGAACCTGGAGCATCCGAGTCCTGCTAGCACACTAAATCTAAGGACTCTTTCACTGAGGTTCGAGCCTAGAGGAGCCATTTCCTGATAGCAAATCGAAATCTAAGGACTCTTTCACTGAGGTCCGAGCCTGGAGGAGCCGAGTCCTGCTAGCACAATAGATCTAAGGACTCTTTCACTGAGGTCCGAGCCTGGAGCAGCCGAGTCCTACTAGCACACTAAATCTAAGGACTCTTTCACTGAGGTCCGAGCCTGGAGGAGCCAAGTCCTGCTAGCACACTAAATCTAAGGACTCTTTCACAGAGGTCCGGGCCTGGAGGAGCCGAGTCCTTCAAGCACACTAAATCTAAGGACTCTTTCACTGAGGTCCGAGCATGGAGGAGCCGAGTCCTGCTAGCACACTAAATCTAAGGACTCTTTAACTGAGGTTCGAGCATGGAGGAGCCGAGTCCTGCTAGCACACTAAGTCTAAGGACTCTTTCACTGAGGTCCGAGCCTGGAGGAGCCGAGTCCTGCTAGCATACTAAATCGATGCACTCTTTTACTGAGGTCCGAGCCTGGAGGAGCCGGGTCCTGCTAGCACACTAAATCTAAGGACTCTTTCAATGAGGTCCGAGCTTGTAGAAGCGGAGTCCTTTTAGCACACTAAATCTAAGGACCCTTTCACTGATGTCTGAGTCTGAAGGAGCCGAGTCCTGCTAGCACACAAAATCTATGGACTCTTTCACTGAGGTCCGAGCCTGGAGGAGCCGAGTCCTGCTAGCACTCTAAATCTAAGGAGTCTTCCACTGAGGTCCGAGCCTGGAGGAGCCGGGTCCTACCAGCACACTAAATCTAAGGACTCTTCCACTGAGGTCAGAGCCTGGAGAAGCCGAGTCCTGCTAGCACACTAAATATAAGAACTATTTCACTGAGGTCCGAGCCTGGAGGAGCTGACTCCTACTAGCACACTAGATCTAAGGACTGTTCCACTGAGGTCCGGTCCTGGAGGAGCCAGGTCCTGCTAGCGCAACTAAATCTAAGGACTCTTTCACTGATGTAAGAGCCTGGAGGAGCGAGTCCTGCTAGCACACTAAATCTAAGGACTCTTCCACTGAGGTCTGAGCCTGTAGAAGCCGAGTCCTGCTAGCAAACTAAATCTAAGCACTCATTCCCTGAGGTCTGAGCCTGGAGCAGCCGAGTGCTGCTAGCACACTAGATCTAAGGACTCTTTCAATGACTTCCGAGCATGTAGGAGCCGGGTCCTGCTAGGACACTAAGTCTAAGGACTCTTCCACTGAGGTCCGAGCCTGTAGGAGCCGGGTCCTGCTAGGACACTAAATCTAAGGAATCTTTCACTGAGGTCCGAGCCTGGAGGAGCCGAGTCCTACTAGCACACTAAATCTATGGACTCTTTCACTGATGTCCGAGCCTGGAGGAGCCGAGTCCTGCTAGCACACTAAATCTAAGGACTCTATCACTGAGGTCCAAGCCTTGAGGAGCCAGGTCCTGCTAGCACAACAAAATCTAAGGACACTTTTACTGAGGTCCGAGCCTGGAGGAGCTGAGCCCTGCTAGCACACTAAATCTAAGGACTCTTCCACTGAGGTCTGAGCCTGTAGAAGCCGAGTCCTGCTAGCATACTAAATCTAAGCACTCTTCCACTGAGGTCTGAACCTGGAGCAGCCAAGTGCTGCTAGCACACTAGATCTAAGGACTCTTTCACTGAGGTCCGAGCCTGTAGGAGCCGGGTCCTGCTAGGACACTAAATCTAAGGACTCTTTCACTGAGGTCTGAGCCTGGAGGAGCCGGGTCCTGCTAGCACATTCAATCTAAGGACTCTTTCACTGAGGTCCGAGCCTGGAGGTGCAGAGTCCTGCTAGCACACTAAATCTAAGGACTCTTTCACTGAGGTCGAACCTGGAGCCTCCGAGTCCTGCTGGCACACTAAATCTAAGGACTCTTTCACTGAGGTTCGAGCCTAGAGGAGCCATTTCCTGCTAGCACAACAAAATCTAAGGACTCTTTCACTGAGGTCCGAGCCTGGAGGAGCCGAGTCCTGCTAGCACAACTAAATCTAAGGACTCTTTCACTGAGGTCCGAGCCTGGAGGAGCCGAGTCCCGCTAGCACACTAAATCTAAGGACTATTTCACTGAGGTCCGAGCCTGGAGGAGCTGACTCCTACTAGCACACTAGATCTAAGGACTGTTCCACTGAGGTCCGGTCCTGGAGGAGCCAGGTCCTGCTAGCACAACTAAATCTAAGGACTCTTTCACTGATGTAAGAGCCTGGAGGAGCCGAGTCCTGCTAGCACACTAAATCTAAGGACTCTTCCACTGAGGTCTGAGCCTGTAGAAGCCGAGTCCTGCTAGCAAACTAAATCTAAGCACTCATCCACTGAGGTCTGAGCCTGGAGCAGCCGAGTGCTGCTAGCACACTAGATCTAAGGACTCTTTCACTGATTTCCGAGCATGTAGGAGCCGGGTCCTGCTAGGACACTAAGTCTAAGGACTCTTCCACTGAGGTCCGAGCCTGTAGGAGCCGGGTCCTGCTAGGACACTAAATCTAAGGACTCTTTCACTGAGGTCCGAGCCTGGAGGAGCCGAGTCCTACTAGCACACTAAATCTATGGACTCTTTCACTGATGTCGGAGCCTGGAGGAGCCGAGTCCTGCTAGCACACTAAATCTAAGGACTCTATCACAGAGGTCCAAGCCTGGAGGAGCCAGGTCCTGCTAGCACAACAAAATCTAAGGAATCTTTTACTGAGGTTCGAGCCTGGAGGAGCTGAGCCCTGCTAGCACACTAAATCTAAGGACTCTTTCACTGAGGTCCGAGCCTGTAGGAGCCGGGTTCTGCTAGCACAACTAAATCTAAGGACTCTTTCACTGAGGTCCGAGCCTGGAGGAGCCGAGTCATGCTAGCACACTAAATCTAAGGACTCTCCCACTGAGGTCTGAGCCTGTAGAAGCCGAGTCCTGCTAGCATACTAAATCTAAGCACTCTTCCACTGAGGTCTGAACCTGGAGCAGCCAAGTGCTGCTAGCACACTAGATCTAAGGACTCTTTCACTGAGGTCCGAGCCTGTAGGAGCCGGGTCCTGCTAGGACACTAAACCTAAGGACTCTTTCACTGAGGTCTGAGCCTGGAGGAGCCGGGTCCTGCTAGCACATTCAATCTAAGGACTCTTTCACTGAGGTATGAGCCTGGAGGTGCCGAGTCCTGCTAGCACACTAAATCTAAGGACTCTTTCACTGAGGTCCGAACCTGGAGCATCCGAGTCCGGCTAGCACACTAAATCTAAGGACTCTTTCACTGAGGTTCGAGCCTAGAGGAGCCATTTCCTGCTAGCACAACGAAATCTAAGGACTCTTTCACTGAGGTCCGAGCCTGGAGGAGCCGAGTCCTGCTAGCACAATAGATCTAAGGACTCTTTCACTGAGGTCCGAGCCTGGAGCAGCCGAGTCCTACTAGCACACTAAATCTAAGGACTCTTTCACTGAGGTCCGAGCCTGGAGGAGCCAAGTCCTGCTAGCACACTAAATCTAAGGACTTTTTCACAGAGGTCCGGGCCTGGAGGAGCCGAGTCCTTCTAGCACACTGAATCTAAGGACTCTTTCACTGAGGTCCGAGCATGGAGGAGCCGGGTCCTGCTAGCACACTAAATCTAAGGACTCTTTAACTGAGGTTCGAGCATGGAGGAGCCGAGTCCTGCTAGCACACTAAGTCTAAGGACTCTTTCACTGAGGTCGGAGCCTGGAGGAGCCGAGTCCTGCTAGCATACTAAATCGATGCACTCTTTTACTGAGGTCCGAGCCTAGAGGAGCCGGGTCCTGCTAGCACACTAAATCTAAGGACTCTTTCAATGAGGTCCGAGCTTGTAGAAGCTGAGTCCTTTTAGCACACTAAATCTAAGGACCCTTTCACTGATGTCTGAGTCTGAAGGAGCCGAGTCCTGCTAGCACACAAAATCTATGGACTCTCTCACTGAGGTCCAAGCCTGGAGGTGCCGCGTCCTGCTAGCACACTAAATCTAAGGACTCTTTCACTGAGGTCCGAGCTTGTAGAAGCCGAGTCCTGCTAGCACACTAAATCTAAGGACCCTTTCACTGAGGGCTGAGCCTGGAGGAGCCGATTCCTGCTAGCACACTAAATCTATGGACTTTTTCACTGAGGTCCGAGCCTGGAGGTGCCGAGTCCTGCTAGCACACTAAATCTAAGGACTCTTTCACTGAGGTCCGAGCCTGGAGGAGCCAGGTCCTCCTAGCACAACAAAATCTAAGGACTTTTACTGAGGTCCGAGCCTAGAGGAGCCGAGTCCTGCTAGCACACTAAATCTAAGGACTCTTCCACTGAGGTCCGAGCCTGGAGCAGCTGAGTGCTGCTAGCACACTAGATCTAAGGACTCTTTCACTGAGGTGTGAGCCTGGAGCAGCCGAGTCCTGCTAGCACACTAAATCTAAGGACTCTTTCACTGAGGTCCGAGCCTGGAGGAGCCAAGTCCTGCTAGCACACTAAATCTAAGGACTCTTTCACAGAGGTCCGGGCCTGGAGGAGCCGAGTCCCGCTAGCACACTAAATCTAAGGACGATTTCACTGAGGTCCGAGCATGGAGGAGCCGAGTCCTGCTAGCACACTAAATCTAAGGACTCTTTCACTGAGGTTCGAGCATGGAGGAGCCGAGTCCTGCTAGCACACTAAATCGATGCACTCTTTCACTGAGGTCCGAGCCTGGAGGAGCCGGGTCCTGCTAGCACACTAAATCTAAGGACTCTTTCAATGAGGTCCGAGCTTGTAGAAGCCGAGTCCTTTTAGCACACTAAATCTAAGGACCCTTTCACTGATGTCTGAGCCTGAAAGAGCCGAGTCCTGCTAGCACACAAAATCTATGGACTCTTTCACTGAGGTCCAAGCCTGGAGGAGCCGAGTCCTGCTAGCACTCTAAATCTAAGGAGTCTTCCACTGAGGTCCGAGCCTGGAGGAGCTGGGTCCTACCAGCACACTAAATCTAAGGACTCTTCCACTGAGGTCAGAGCTTGGAGAAGCCGAGTCCTGCTAGCACACTAAATATAAGAACTATTTCACTGAGGTCCGAGCCTGGAGGAGCTGAGTCCTACTTGCACACTAGATCTAAGGACTGTTCCACTGAGGTCCGGTCCTGGAGGAGCCAGGTCCTGCTAGCGCAACTAAATCTAAGGACTCTTTCACTGATTTAAGACCCTGGAGGAGCCGAGTCCTGCTAGCACACTAAATCTAAGGACTCTTCCACTGAGGTCTGAGCCTGTAGAAGCCGAGTCCTGCTAGCAAACTAAATCCCTGAGGTCTGAGCCTGGAGCAGCCGAGTGCTGCTAGCACACTAGATCTAAGGACTCTTTCAATGACTTCCGAGCATGTAGGAGCTGGGTCCTGCTAGGACACTAAGTCTAAGGACTCTTCCACTGAGGTCCGAGCCTGTAGGAGCCGGGTCCTGCTAGGACACTAAATCTAAGGACTCTTTCACTGAGGTCCGAGCCTGGAGGAGCCGAGTCCTACTAGCACACTAAATCTATGGACTCTTTCACTGATGTCCGAGCCTGGAGGAGCCGAGTCCTGCTAGCACACTAAATCTAAGGACTCTATCACTGAGGTCCAAGCCTTGAGGAGCCAGGTCCTGCTAGCACAACAAAATCTAAGGACACTTTTACTGAGGTCCGAGCCTGGAGGAGCTGAGCCCTGCTAGCACACTAAATCTAAGGACTCTTCCACTGAGGTCTGAGCCTGTAGAAGCCGAGTCCTGCTAGCATACTAAATCTAAGCACTCTTCCACTGAGGTCTGAACCTGGAGCAGCCAAGTGCTGCTAGCACACTAGATCTAAGGACTCTTTCACTGAGGTCCGAGCCTGTAGGAGCCGGGTCCTGGTAGGACACTAAATCTAAGGACTCTTTCACTGAGGTCTGAGCCTGGAGGAGCCGGGTCCTGCTAGCACATTCAATCTAAGGACTCTTTCACTGAGGTCCGAGCCTGGAGGTGCAGATTCCTGCTAGCACACTAAATCTAAGGACTCTTTCACTGAGGTCGAACCTGGAGCATCCGAGTCCTGCTGGCACACTAAATCTAAGGACTCTTTCACTGAGGTTCGAGCCTAGAGGAGCCATTTCCTGCTAGCACAACAAAATCTAAGGACTCTTTCACTGAGGTCCGAGCCTGGAGGAGCCGAGTCCTGCTAGCACAACTAAATCTAAGGACTCTTTCACTGAGGTCCGAGCCTGGAGGAGCCGAGTCCCGCTAGCACACTAAATCTAAGGACTATTTCACTGAGGTCCGAGCCTGGAGGAGCTGACTCCTACTAGCACACTTGATCTAAGGACTGTTCCACTGAGGTCCGGTCCTGGAGGAGCCAGGTCCTGCTAGCAAAACTAAATCTAAGGACTCTTTCACTGATGTAAGAGCCTGGAGGAGCCGAGTCCTGCTAGCACACTAAATCGAAGGACTCTTCCACTGAGGTCTGAGCCTGTAGAAGCCGAGTCCTGCTAGCAAACTAAATCTAAGCACTCATCCACTGAGGTCTGAGCCTGGAGCAGCCGAGTGCTGCTAGCACACTAGATCTAAGGACTCTTTCACTGACTTCCGAGCATGTAGGAGCCGGGTCCTGCTAGGACACTAAGTCTAAGGACTCTTCCACTGAGGTCCGAGCCTGTAGGAGCCGGGTCCTGCTAGGACACTAAATCTAAGGACTCTGTCACTGAGGTCCAAACCTGGAGGAGCCGAGTCCTACTAGCACACTAAATCTATGGACTCTTTCACTGATGTCCGAGCCTGGAGGAGCCGAGTCCTGCTAGCACACTAAATCTAAGGACTCTATCACTGAGGTCCAAGCCTGGAGGAGCCAGGTCCTGCTAGCACAACAAAATCTAAGGACTCTTTTACTGAGGTCCGAGCCTGGAGGAGCTGAGCCCTGCTAGCACACTAAATCTAAGGACTCTTCCACTGAGGTCTGAGCCTGTAGAAGCCGAGTCCTGCTAGCATACTAAATCTAAGCACTCTTCCACTGAGGTCTGAACCTGGAGCAGCCAAGTGCTGCTAGCACACTAGATCTAAGGACTCTTTCACTGAGGTCCGAGCCTGTAGGAGCCGGGTCCTGCTAGGACACTAAATCTAAGGATTCTTTCACTGAGGTCTGAGCCTGGAGGAGCCGGGTCCTGCTAGCACATTCAATCTAAGGACTCTTTCACTGAGGTCCGAGCCTGGAGGTGCAGAGTCCTGCTAGCACACTAAATCTAAGGACTCTTTCACTGAGGTCCGAACCTGGAGCATCCGAGTCCTGCTCGCACACTAAATCTAAGGACTCTTTCACTGAGGTTCGAGCCTAGAGGAGCCATTTCCTGCTAGCACAACGAAATCTAAGGACTCTTTCACTGAGGTCCGAGCCTGGAGGAGCCGAGTCCTGCTAGCACAACTAAATCTAAGGACTCTTTCACTGAGGTCCGAGCCTGGAGGAGCCGAGTCCCGCTAGCACACTAAATCTAAGGACTCTTCCACTGAGGTCTGAGCCTGGAGCAGCCGAGTCCTTCTAGCACACTAGATCTAAGGACTGTTCCACTGAGGTCCGAGCCTAGAGGAGCCGGGTACTGCTAGCACACTAAATATAAGGACTCTTCCACTGAGGTCCGAGCCTGTGGAAGCCGAGTCCTGATAGCACACTAAATCTAAGGACTCTTTCACTGAGGTCCAAGCCTGGAGGAGCCGAGTCCTGCTAGCACACTAAATCTAAGGACTCTTTCACTGAGGTCCGAGCCTGGAGCAGCCGAGTCCTGCTAGCGCACTAAAGCTAAGGACACTTTCACTGAGGTCCGAGCCTAGAGGAGCCAGGTCCTGCTAGCACAACTAAATCTAAGGACTCGGAGGAGCCTAGCGCGCAACCAAGATGGCCGCGTAGGTGCGAAGCTCCCGAGGACCTCCGCGACCTCCTGAATTAATCCTGATTATATCCTGTCTTTGACGAGGGGACTGTGTCTGTGTACCCGAGCTGAGGCGGCACCCGTTTTCCGTTTTCGAATCGGACCCCGGACACTGGTGGGAGCACCGATCGAAGATTGCGGCCCTCTCCGCGCCGGCCCCCCGGATTGGAGTTGTGGGGCGATCCGGGGACAAAGCGAACAACAACGGCGGGCAGGGCTGGGCGACTCGCGTACCCCGCGCTTTCACTTTCGCTTTTGCGCCCTCCTTGCCCTCAAGCGAGGTAGGGTTGCGGAGCGGGGTGCGGTGGTGTGGCCTTGCCCCTGTGCCCGGCTGACCCGCCGGCTGTGAGTCGTCCTGCGGTGCAGTGGTCAACCCCCCCCCCCGGAACCCGTGAACTGGTTTACCGGCCCTTTCGAGGAGATTGGCACGACTTTGGGAGTGCGACATGTCCACAAAGCAAGATGGCGACCGGGCCAAGGTGAAATCGACCCGCCGCGGCCCGGCACATCAGTCAAACAGTATGGACCGCTACACCCTCCAGAAGGGATCCCCAGAGGCACAGCGTACATCCCCCGCGGGCCCGGCTGAGGCGTCTGCTCAGCCCGCGGATCTGACCCTCCGGGACGTCATGGGCGCCATTGCCGAAATGAAGGCCTCGGTGGACCAGCGCTTTGATACTCTGGCGCAGAAGATAGACTCGGCCCTGGTGGAGGTGGGCCTGGTGAGAGCCGACTTGTCTAAAACAAATGACCGGGTCGATTCCCTGGCCCACACCACCTTAAGTCTCACTACAGACGTGGCGGCCCTTCAAAAGGAGGTGCACCGGCTTGGCCAGGCGAGCGCCATGATGGACCGTCGATTGGAGGACGCCGAGGGTCGGGCCCGGAGGAACAACGTTCGTATTGTCGGGGTGCCGGAGGGACGGGAGGAGGAGGCGGCAGATTTGTTTGTGGAAGACCTGATCCTCACCCATCTCCAGCCCCGGGGGCTGAGTAAACTTTTTGCGGTGGAACGTGCTCACAGGGTCCCCGGAGGAAGACCTAAGGTCGGAGCTCCGCCGCGGCCTCTCATTGCCCGGATTTTTAACTTTCGGGACAGAGACGCTATCTTGCAGACTTCCAGGCTACAGGGACCGGTCAAGCTTGATAATATGGACGTGAATTTCTACCCTGACTTTACTCCGACGGTCCAAAAGCAGAGACTGAGTTTTCTCGGAGTTAAACGTCGCCTACGGGACATGAACCTTAAGTACTCAATGCTTTTTCCAGCTAAGCTGAGGGTGGAGGTGGATGGTCGCACGCATTTTTTTGACCGTCCCGAGGCGGCTGGGGACTGGTTGGATACTCTGCCTGGGGATCGGGGCCGGGGGGGTGGGGGGGGTGCGGTTGGCGGGGAGGGCGCATCGGATCAGAACTGAGGGGTGAATAGTAGGCCTTGCTCTGGACAACATTTTGGTTACCATTCACTGATCGTGTATGTTCCCCTCCTATGGAGGTCGTACGGGGTCCGTTGGGGGCTTTCCCTCCTCCTCTGGGGGACTAGTTAGTTTTTCATCTATGGGGCGACAGGCACACTGCACTTTGGGGGGGCTGTCTGGGCTCATGCAGGGGTGCAGGGAGGGGGGAGTTCTGTTGGGATGGGTGGGTGGGGGTGGAGTGTTGTTTGTTTGCACCGCAAGGCGAACCCTTTACTGTATTGTTGTTTTTGAGATGCTCTTTGGGGGACGATTGATGGCTTTCATGTATGATGGGGGGTAGGGACCTGACTGTGTTATCATGGAACGTTAATGGACTGGGGGATAGGATTAAGCGTGGTGTGGTCCTGCAGTATCTGAAACGAATTTCACCAGATGTGATCTTCCTGCAGGAGACACACCTTATAGGTAATTCCTTTCATGCCATGAATCGGAGAGGCTATCGCTTGGTGGCCCACTCGGGCTTCACCTCGGGCTCGCGGGGGGTGGGCATCATGATTAAGAACTCGCTCCCATTGGAGATTGATGAGGTGCGCCATGATGAGAGGGGACGTTACACTGGCTTGGTGGGTAGAATGGAGGGCAGAGTGGTCGTTTTTGTATCAGTGTACGTTCCGCCGGGGTTGCAATCTACCACGTTTGCGGACCTGGGGCGCCTCCTCCTTGACCTCCCGGATGGGCTTCTGGTAGTTGGGGGGGACTTTAATGCGGTGGCTTCAGGGTCTATGGATCGTCATCCCCCCAGGGACCTCCCCCGGGCACAGGCGTGGCTGTCCGGCCTCTTAGATACACTAGGATTGGTGGATTGCTGGCGACTAAAGCATCCCGCTCAGCTGCAATACACCTTCCACTCGGGTGCCCATGGTAGCCTCTCGCGGCTTGATTATATCCTTGTTCCTGCGGCCTATGCTGGGAGGGTGGGAGAGGTGCGCCATTTGGCGCGGGGTATTTCAGATCACTCCCCACTACTGCTGCATCTGGATGTCTTCCCGAGGGGGCAGGGCAGGGTGGCCCCAATTAATGCCTGGTACCTGCGCGACCCCACTATTCGAGCCGAATTGATCAAATCCTTGCAGCGGTACTTTGAGGAGAATGTGGGGTCTGTCCCTTCTGCCATCTCCCTTTGGGAGGCTTTTAAGGTAGTTCTTAGGGGGGAGGCCCTCTCCTTTATCTCCAATGCCCGGAGGCGCGAGCGGGAGGAGGTAACCCGGGTGGAGGCCGAAATTACTGAACTAGAGGGAACCCTGGGGAGCGGGGTGACGGATGCCACATTGCATGTTTTACACCTCAAGCAGGCGGCCTATAGGGCCCTCGTCACGGAGGCGGCCAGGGGCCTCAGTAGAGAGCAACAGGGGCGACTGTATGATGTGGGTGATAAGGCCGGTAAATTGATAGCGTGGTTGGATAAAAAGGAGAGAGCGAGTCGTGTGGTTCCGTTGATCGAGAGGATGGATGGTGTATGTGTCACCGAGCCGGACGCCATTGTCTCCTGCTTCGCGGATTATTTCCGCGAGGTATATTCCCCGGTTTCTCCCTGTTCGGAGGAGGATTCCCATGCCCTGCTTCGGGACATCGCGCTGCCCTCCCTTTCGGTGGAGGACAGGGATTCGCTGGACGCTCCTCCCACCTCGGACGAAATTGCCCTTGCTATCCGCTCGGTCGCATCTGGCAAGGCCATGGGCCCCAATGGCATTCCTATCGAGCTGTACAAGCTGCGACCGGATGTGCTGGCGCCCCACCTGCGCGCGATGTTCCTGGCGGCCTGCTCGCGGGGTTCCCTTCCGCCGGACCAGCGTCTGGCCACGATCGTGGTGATCCACAAGGAGGGGAGACCCCGTGAGCGGGTCACATCCTATAGGCCTATCTCGCTCTTGAATGCGGAGCCCAAAATCCTCGCCAAGGTGCTGGCCAACCGGCTGGTCGGCGTGGTGGGCGACTTGGTCCACCAAGACCAGTCCGGCTTCATACCCCATCGTAACACGGCCCTTAATCTGCGACGCTTGCACGGGGTGCTCGCGCGTGTCCCGTTCGTGCGGGAACCGGCCATCTTGGCGTCCTTGGATGCCACCATGGCGTTTGATACGCTTGAGTGGCCATACATTTGGGCGATGCTGGCGAAGTTTGGCTTCGGACCGGGCTTCATCAGCTGGGTCAAATTGTTGTATTCCGGCCCATTGGCGCAGGTGGTGGTGAATGGACGAGTTTCGGCCCCATTCGCACTGGGACGGGGTACGCGACAGGGCTGCCCCCTGTCGCCTCTCCTGTTTGCACTGGCCCTTGAGCCCCTGGCGGAGTGGCTGCGGTGGCACCCTTCCATCCGTGGTCTCCGTTGGACCCCCTAGCATGAGGACCGTGTGTCCCTCTACGCTGATGATATCCTTCTATATCTCGCCTCCCCGCGTAAATCACTGATCGTCCTAGTTGATGTTTTGCGCTCATTCGGTCGCAACTCAGGCCTCGTCATCAACTGGGCGAAATCCTGTGTATATGTGCTTGCCGGGGAGGCTCCGGTCCTACCACGGGACTGTCCGATCCAGATCGCCTCCCAGGGGTTTCGGTACCTGGGTATATATATTACTCTGGACCCGGAGGCCCGCTACGAGCGGAATTTGCTGCCCCCCCTCCAGCGCTTGAAGGAGGACGTGGTGCGTTGGCGGCATCTGCCGCTTTCGCCGCTTGGCCGAGCGGCCTTGTTTAAAATGATGTCGTTGCCGCGCTTTCTGTACGCTCTCCAGAACACTATGGATTTGGTTCCGGCGCGCTACTTCCGAGAGGTGGAGAGTTTGCAGCGTCGCCTGTTCTGGGACGGGAGGCCACGTATCGCCTTGGCTAAATTGACGCTCCCGTGGTACGATGGGGGGGTTGCCCTCCCGGATATTAAACGGTATTACTGGGCCTCCCAGCTAGCTGCGATTAATCATGGCCTTTACGGGCCCGCCCTGAACCCGGCATTTGAAATGGACAAGATGCTCCTGCCCGGTGGCGACTACAATCGGGCGCTTTACTCTGGCGCGCCGGACCCTCGCCTGACGGGACCAACGCATGTCATGGTGCGTGTATGGCACGCGGCTAACGCAGCTATGGGGTGGAAGGACCGTTTGACCCGGGCGTCACCGCTATATGCATCGGCGAGGTTGGGCTCCTTGTGGACCTCGAAGGGCTTCGAGAAATGGGACACGATCGGCATCAGCACAGTGGGAGATCTCTGGACGAGGGGGGGATTCAAAACTTTGGAGATGCTGCAGACGGAGTTTCAGTTGCAAGGCAGTGAGTACTTCCGGTACTTACAAGTCCGCCACGCGCTGGGCTCCGTCTTCCCGGATGTCGCGTCCATTCCGGAGTCTTCCCCCCTGGAGGACAGAGTGCTGGATGGCCATGTCCCAGACAGCACGATCTCCCTTATATACAAAAAACTGATTAACGACCGATCGGGCCTGCTGACTGGCCTCCGCGAGGCCTGGGTTGCCGATGGGCTGGAGTTGGACGACGAGGACTGGATGTCCGCGGTGGCTTCTCCGAAGGAGGTGGCCATCCCGGCTCGCCTTCGCTTCGTCCAGCTTAAGATCCTCCACCGGGTCTATGTGACGGGGCCAAGGCTTCTACGTATGGGCTTAGCTGAGGATGGACTGTGTAAGCGTGGCTGTGGTGCTTTGGCAACTTTCTTGCATATTCTGTGGGAATGCCCAAAGGTGGAGCGATTCTGGCGTGGTGTGCATGAGGTCCTGCGAGTGGTTACGCGTGTCGTGCTGTTGCCTGAAGCGAGGAGATGCTTGCTGAATGTGTGGGAGACAAATGACTACTCGGTTCCGCAGACGCGGTGGGTGACTCTGGGATACATGATCGCTAAGCGTGACATTGCTCAATTGTGGGGATCCCAGAGGCCTCCGGCGGTGTCGGCCTGGAAAGAACACATGGATTGGTGTATGTTTCGTGAAAAGGTGGTGTATGTTGCGAGGGGTAAGCCTGGGGCGTGGGTGAAAATCTGGGGCCCCTGGAACGCCTATCGCGGGGGTATTTGCGAGCCGCCGCTGCTGCCGGTTGCTTCACCAGCTCCGTCCCCCTGGCCGATCCCCTCCCCCAGCCATGGGCACGTGGTTCCCCAGTCCCTGATCTGTTCTCATTCCCCTCTTCAGAGTTTGGCGATTGGTTGGGGTTCCCCACTTAAGGAGCGCGTGCTGTCACTTGGGATTGCGGGTTGCCTTGCGGGTGTGGTTGTTTTTGTGTTGTTGTGTTTTGACAAAAGGAAACCGTATTGTTGGTTTGGAGTTATGTGGCCTGCACTACTGATATCTCCTGATTTACCCTTTTTGCACCGCCAAGAGATTTTTCTGTATGTATGTCATATGCTACTGCTACTCTAGCGGCCGGCCAGACGGTTGTAGGCCCATACTTGTAACTATTTGAGATTGTAATAAACGGTTTCAAAAAAAAAAAAAAAAAAAAAAAAAATCTAAGGACTCTTTCACTGAGGTCCGAGCCTGGAGAAGCCGAGTCCTGCTAGCACACTAAATCTAAGGACTCTTCCACTGAGGTCCGAGCCTGGAGAAGCCGAGTCCTGCTAGCACACTAATTCTAAGGACTATTTCACTGAGATCCGAGCCTGGAGCAGAAGAGTCCTTCTAGCACACTAGATCTAAGGACTGTTCCACTGAGGTCCGAGCCTAGAGAAGCCGGGTCCTGCTAGCACAACCAAATCTAAGGACTCTTTCACGGAGGTCCGAGCCTGGAGGAGCCGAGGCCTGCTAGCACACTAAATCTAAGGACTATTGCACTGAGGTCCGAGCCTGTTGAAGCCGAGTCTTGCTAGCACACTAAATCTAAGGACTCTTTCACTGAGGTCCGAGTCTGGAGGAGCCGGGTCCTGCTAGCACACTAAATCTAAGGACTCTTTCACTGAGGTCCGAGCCTGTAGAAGCCGAGTCCTGCTAGCATACTAAATCCAATGACTCTTTCACTGAGGTCTGAGCCTGGAGGAGCCGAGTCCTGCAAGCACACTAAATCTATGGACTCTTTCACTGAGGTCCGAGCCTGGAGGAGCAAAATCCTGCTAGCACACTAAATCAAAAGACTCTTCCACTGATGTCCGAGCCTGGAGGAGACGGGTCCTGCTAGCACAACTAAATCTAAGGACTCTTTCACTGAGGTCCGAGCCTGGAGGAGCCGAGTCCTGCTAGCACACTAATTCTAAGGACTCTTTCACTGAGGTCCGAGCCTGGAAGAGCCGAGTCCTGCTAGCACACTAAATCGATGGACTCTTTCACTGAGGTCCGAGCCTGGAGGAACCGGGTCCTGCTAGCACACTAAATCTAAGGACTCTTTGAATGAGGTCTGAGCTTGTAGAAGCCGAGTCCTGCTAGCACACTAAATCTAAGGACCCTTTCACTGATGTCTGAGCCTGGAGGAGCCGAGTCCTGCTAGCACACAAAATCTATGGACTCTTTCACTGAGGTCCGAGCCTGGAGGAGCCGAGTCCTGCTAGCACTCTAAATCTAAGGACTCTTTCACTGAGGTCCGAGCCTGGAGGAGCCGGTTCCTGTAAGCACAACTTAATCTAAGTACTCTTTCACTGAGGTCGAGCCTGGAGGAGCCGAGTCCTACTAGCACACTAAATCTAAGGACTCTTCCACTGAGGTCAGAGCCTGGAGAAGCCGAGTCCTGCTAGCACACTAAATCTAAGCACTATTTCACTGAGGTCCGAGCCTGGAGGAGCTGAATCCTACTAGCACACTAGATCTAAGGACTGTTCCACTGAGGTCCGGGCCTGGAGGAGCCGGGTCCTGCTAGCACAACTAAATCTAAGGACACTTTCACTGAGCTCCGAGCCTGGAGGAGCCGAGTCCTGCTAGCACACTAAATCTAAGGACTCTTCCACTGAGGTCCGAGCCTGTAGAAGCCGAGTCCTGCTAGCACACTAAATCTAAGGACTCTTTCACTGAGGTCCGAGTCTGGAGGAGCCGAGTCCTGCTAGCACACTAAATCTAAGGACTCTTTCACTGAGGTCCGAGTCTGGAGGAGCCGGGTCCTGCTAGCACACTAAATCTAAGCACTCTTTCACTGAGGTCCGAGCCTCTAGAAGCCGAGTCTTGCTAGCACACTAAATCTAAGGACTCTTTCACTGAGGTCCGAACCTGGAGCATCCGAGTCCTGCTAGCACACTAAATCTAAGGACTCTTTCACTGAGGTTCGAGCCTAGAGGAGCCATTTCCTGCTAGCACAACGAAATCTAAGGACTCTTTCACTGAGGTCCGAGCCTGGAGGAGCCGAGTCCTGCTAGCACAACTAAATCTAAGGACTCTTTCACTGAGGTCCGAGCCTGGAGGAGCCGAGTCCCGCTAGCACACTAAATCTAAGGACTCTTCCACTGAGGTCCGAGCCTGGAGCAGCCGAGTCCTTCTAGCACACTAGATCTAAGGACTGTTCCACTGAGGTCCGAGCCTAGAGGAGCCGGGTCCTGCTAGCACACTAAATATAAGGACTCTTCCACTGAGGTCCGAGCCTGTGGAAGCCGAGTCCTGATAGCACACTAAATCTAAGGATTTGTTCACTGAGGTCCGAGCCTGGAGGAGCCGAGTCCTGCTAGCACACTAAATCTAAGGACTCTTCCACTGAGGTCCGAGCCTGGAGAAGCCGAGTCCTGCTAGCACACTAATTCTAAGGACTATTTCACTGAGATCCGAGCCTGGAGCAGAAGAGTCCTTCTAGCACACTAGATCTAAGGACAGTTCCACTGAGGTCCGAGCCTAGAGAAGCCGGGTCCTGCTAGCACAACTAAATCCAATGACTCTTTCACTGAGGTCTGAGCCTGGAGGAGCCGAGTCCTGCCAGCACACTAAATCTATGGACTCTTTCACTGAGGTCCGAGCCTGGAGGAGAAAAGTCCTGCTAGCACACTAAATCAAAAGACTCTTTCACTGAGGTCCGAGCCTGGAGGAGCCGGGTCCTGCTAGCACAACAAAATCTAAGGACACTTTTGCTGAGGTCCGAGCCTGGAGGAGCTGAGTCCTGCTAGCACTCTAAATCTAAGGACTCTTTCACTAAGGTCCGAGCCTGGAGGAGCCGGTTCCTGCTAGCACAACTAAATCTAAGGACTCTTTCACTGAGGTCGAGCCTGGAGGAGCCGAGTCCTACCAGCACACTAAATCTAAGGACTCTTACACTGAGGTCAGAGCCTGAAGAAGCCGAGTCCTGCTAGCACACTAAATATAAGAACTATTTCACTGAGGTCCGAGCCTGGAGGAGCTGAATCCTACTAGCACACTAGATCTAAGGACTGATCCACTGAGGTCCGGGCCTGGAGGAGCCGGGTCCTGCTAGCACAACTAAATCTAAGGACTCTTTCACTGAGCTCCGAGCCTGGAGGAGCTGAGTCCTGCTAGCACACTAAATCTAAGGACTCTTTCACTGAGGTCCGAGTCTGGAGGAGCCGAATCCTGCTAGCACACTAAATCTAAGGACTCTTTCACTGAGGTCCGAGTCTGGAGGAGCCGAGTCCTCCTAGCACACTAAATCTAAAGACTCTTTCACTGAGGTCCGAGCCTGGAGCAGCCGAGTCCTGCTAGCGCACTAAAGCTAAGGACTCTTTCACTGAGGTCCCAGCCTAGAGGAGCCAGGTCCTGCTAGCACAACTAAATCTAAGGATTTGTTCACTGAGGTCCGAGCCTGGAGGAGCCGAGTCCTGCTAGCACACTAAATCTAAAGACTCTTCCACTGAGGTCCGAGCCTGGAGAAGCCGAGTCCTGCTAGCACACTAATTCTAAGGACTATTTCACTGAGATCCGAGCCTGGAGCAGAAGAGTCCTTCTAGCACACTAGATCTAAGGACAGTTCCACTGAGGTCCGAGCCTAGAGAAGCCGGGTCCTGCTAGCACAACTAAATCCAATGACTCTTTCACTGAGGTCTGAGCCTGGAGGAGCCGAGTCCTGCCAGCACACTAAATCTATGGACTCTTTCACTGAGGTCCGAGCCTGGAGGAGCAAAGTCCTGCTAGCACACTAAATCAAAAGACTCTTTCACTGAGGTCATGAGCCTGGAGGAGCCGGGTCCTGCTAGCACAACAAAATCTAAGGACACTTTTGCTGAGGTCCGAGCCTGGAGGAGCTGAGTCCTGCTAGCACTCTAAATCTAAGGACTCTTTCACTAAGGTCCGAGCCTGGAGGAGCCCGTTCCTGCTAGCACAACTAAATCTAAGGACTCTTTCACTGAGGTCGAGCCTGGAGGAGCCGAGTCCTACCAGCACACTAAATCTAAGGACTCTTCCACTGAGGTCAGAGCCTGGAGAAGCCGAGTCCTGCTAGCACACTAAATATAAGAACTATTTCACTGAGGTCCGAGCCTGGAGGAGCTGAATCCTACTAGCACACTAGATCTAAGGACTGATCCACTGAGGTCCGGGCCTGGAGGAGCCGGGTCCTGCTAGCACAACTAAATCTAAGGACTCTTTCACTGAGCTCCGAGCCTGGAGGAGCTGAGTCCTGCTAGCACACTAAATCTAAGGACTCTTTCACTGAGGTCCGAGTCTGGAGGAGCCGAGTCCTGCTAGCACACTAAATCTAAGGACTCTTTCACTGAGGTCCGAGTCTGGAGGAGCCGGGTCCTGCTAGCACACTAAATCTAAGCACTCTTTCACTGAGGTCCGAGCCTCTAGAAGCCGAGTCCTGCTAGCACACTAAATCTAAGGACACTATCACTGAGGTCCGAGCCAGGAGGAGCCGAGTCCTACTAGCACACTAAATCTATGGACTCTTTCACTGATGTCGGAGCCTGGAGGAGCCGAGTCCTGCTAGCACACTAAATCTAAGGACTCTATCACAGAGGTCCAAGCCTGGATGAGCTACGTCCTGCTAGCACAACAAAATCTAAGGACTCTTTTACTGAGGTCCGAGCCTGGAGGAACTGAGCCCTGCTAGCACACTAAATCTAAGGACTCTTCCACTGAGGTCCGAGCCTGTAGGAGCCGGGTTCTGCTAGCACAACTAAATCTAAGGACTCTTTCACTGAGGTCCGAGCCTGGAGGAGCCGAGTCATGCTAGCACACTAAATCTAAGGACTCTCCCACTGAGGTCTGAGCCTGTAGAAGCCGAGTCCTGCTAGCATACTAAATCTAAGCACTCTTCCACTGAGGTCTGAACCTGGAGCAGCCAAGTGCTGCTAGCACACTAGATCTAAGGACTCTTTCACTGAGGTCCGAGCCTGTAGGAGCCGGGTCCTGCTAGGACACTAAATCTAAGGACTCTTTCACTGAGGTCTGAGCCTGGAGGAGCCGAGTCCTGCTAGCACATTCAATCTAAGGACTCTTTCACTGAGGTCCGAGCCTGGAGGTGCCGCGTCCTGCTAGCACACTAAATCTAAGGACTCTTTCACTGAGGTCCGAACCTGGAGCATCCGAGTCCAGCTAGCACACTAAATCTAAGGACTCTTTCACTGAGGTTCGAGCCTAGAGGAGCCAGGTCCTGCTAGCACAACAAAATCTAAGGACTCTTTCACTGAGGTCCGAGCCTGGAGGAGCCGAGTCCTACTAGCACAACTAAATCTAAGGACTCTTTCACTGAGGTCCGAGCCTGGAGGAGCCGAGTCCCGCTAGCACACTAAATCTAAGGACTCTTCCACTGAGTTCCGATCCTGGAGAAGCTGAGACCTGCTAGCACACTAAATCTAAGGACTATTTCACTGAGGTCCGAGCCTAGAGCAGCCGAGTCCTGATAGCACACTAGATCTAAGGACTGTTCCACTGAGGTCCGAGCCTAGGGGAGCCGGGTCCTGCTAGCACAACTAAATCTAAGGACTCTTCCACTGAGGTCCGAGCCTGTGGAAGCCGAGTCCTGATAGCACACTAAATCTAAGGACTCTTTCACTGAGGTCCGAGCCTGGAGGAGCCGAGTCCTGCTAGCACACTAAATCTATGGACTTTTTCACTGAGGTCTGAGCCTCGAGGAGCCGGGTCCTGCTAGCACACTAAATCTAAGGACTCTTTCACTGAGGTCCGAGCTTGTAGAAGCCGAGTCCTGCTAGCACACTAAATCTAAGGACCCTTTCACTGAGGGCTGAGCCTGGAGGAGCCGATTCCTGCTAGCACACTAAATCTATGGACTTTTTCACTGAGGTCCGAGCCTGGAGGTGCCGAGTCCTGCTAGCACACTAAATCTAAGGACTCTTTCACTGAGGTCCGAGCCTGGAGGAGCCAGGTCCTCCTAGCACAACAAAATCTAAGGACTTTTACTGAGGTCCGAGCCTAGAGGAGCCGAGTCCTGCTAGCACACTAAATCTAAGGACTCTTCCACTGAGGTCCGAGCCTGGAGCAGCTGAGTGCTGCAAGCACACTAGATCTAAGGACTCTTTCACTGAGGTCCGAGCCTGGAGCAGCCGAGTCCTGCTAGCACACTAAATCTAAGGACTCTTTCACTGAGGTCCGAGCCTGGAGGAGCCAAGTCCTGCTAGCACACTAAATCTAAGGACTCTTTCACAGAGGTCCGGGCCTGGAGGAGCCGAGTCCCGCTAGCACACTAAATCTAAGGACGATTTCACTGAGGTCCGAGCATGGAGGAGCCGAGTCCTGCTAGCACACTAAATCTAAGGACTCTTTCACTGAGGTTCGAGCATGGAGGAGCCGAGTCCTGCTAGCACACTAAATCGATGCACTCTTTCACTGAGGTCCGAGCCTGGAGGAGCCGGGTCCTGCTAGCACACTAAATCTAAGGACTCTTTCAATTAGGTCCGAGCTTGTAGAAGCCGAGTCCTTTTAGCACACTAAATCTAAGGACCCTTTCACTGATGTCTGAGCCTGAAAGAGCCGAGTCCTGCTAGCACACAAAATCTATGGACTCTTTCACTGAGGTCCGAGCCTGGAGGAGCCGAGTCCTGCTAGCACTCTAAATCTAAGGAGTCTTCCACTGAGGTCCGAGCCTGGAGGAGCCGGGTCCTACCAGCACACTAAATCTAAGGACTCTTCCACTGAGGTCAGAGCCTGGAGAAGCCGAGTCCTGCTAGCACACTACATATAAGAACTATTTCACTGAGGTCCGAGCCTGGAGGAGCTGAGTCCTACTTGCACACTAGATCGAAGGACTGTTCCACTGAGGTCCGGTACTGGAGGAGCCAGGTCCTGCTAGCACAACTAAATCTAAGGACTCTTTCACTGATGTAAGAGCCTGGAGGAGCCGAGTCCTGCTAGCACACTAAATTTAAGGACTCTTCCACTGAGGTCTGAGCCTGTAGAAGCCGAGTCCTGCTAGCAAACTAAATCTAAGCACTCATCCACTGAGGTCTGAGCCTGGAGCATCCGAGTGCTGCTAGCACACTAGATCTAAGGACTCTTTCACTGACTTCCGAGCATGTAGGAGCTGGGTCCTGCTAGGACACTAAGTCTAAGGACTCTTCCACTGAGGTCCGAGCCTGTAGGAGCCGGGTCCTGCAAGGACACTAAATCTAAGGACTCTTTCACTGAGGTCCGAGCCTGGAGGAGCCGAGTCCTACTAGCACACTAAATCTATGGACTCTTTCACTGATGTCGGAGCCTGGAGGAGCCGAGTCCTGCTAGCACACTAAATCTAAGGACTCTATCACAGAGGTCCAAGCCTGGAGGAGCCAGGTCCTGCTAGCACAACAAAATCTAAGGACTCTTTTACTGAGGTCCGAGCCTGGAGGAGCTGAGCCCTGCTAGCACACTGAATCTAAGGACTCTTCCACTGAGGTCCGAGCCTGTAGAAGCCGGGTTCTGCTAGCACAACTAAATCTAAGGACTCTTTCACTGAGGTCCGAGCCTGGAGGAGCCGAGTCATGCTAGCACACTAAATCTAAGGACTCTCCCACTGAGGTCTGAGCCTGTAGAAGCCGAGTCCTGCTAGCAAACTAAATCTAAGCACTCATCCACTGAGGTCTGAGCCTGGAGCATCCAAGTGCTGCTAGCACACTAGATCTAAGGACTCTTCCACTGAGGTCCGAGCCTGTAGGAGCCGGGTCCTGCTAGGACACTAAATCTAAGGACTCTTTCACTGAGGTCCGAGCCTGGAGGAGCCGAGTCCTACTAGCACACTAAATCTATGGACTCTTTCACTGATGTCGGAGCCTGGAGGAGCCGAGTCCTGCTAGCACACTAAATCTAAGGACTCTATCACAGAGGTCCAAGCCTGGAGGAGCCAGGTCCTGCTAGCACAACAAAATCTAAGGACTCTTTCAGTGAGGTCCGTGCCTGTAGGAGCCGGGTCCTGCTAGGACACTAAATCTAAGGACTCTTTCACTGAGGTCTAAAACCTGGAGGAGCCGGGTCCTGCTAGCACATTCAATCTAAGGACTCTTTCACTGAGGTCCGAGCCTGGAGGTGCCGATTCCTGCTAGCACACTAAATCTAAGGACTCTTTCACTGAGGTCCGAACCTGGAGCATCCGAGTCCTGCTAGCACACTAAATCTAAGGACACTTTCACTGAGGTTCGAGCCTAGAGGAGCCAGTTCCTGCTAGCACAACGAAATCTAAGGACTCTTTCACTGAGGTCCGAGCCTGGAGGAGCCGAGTCCTGCTAGCACAACTAAATCTAAGGACTCTTTCACTGAGGTCCGAGCCTGGAGGAGCCGAGTCCCGCTAGCACACTGAATCTAAGGACTCTTCCACTGAGGTCCGAGCCTGGAGCAGCCGAGTCCTTCTAGCACACTAGATCTAAGGACTGTTCCACTGAGGTCCGAGCCTAGAGAAGCCGGGTCCTGCTAGCACACTAAATATAAGGACTCTTCCACCGAGGTCCGAGCCTGTGGAAGCCGAGTCCTGATAGCACACTAAATCTAAGGACTCTTTCACTGAGGTCCAAGTCTGGAGGAGCCGAGTCCTGCTAGCACACTTAATCTATGGACTCATTCACTGAGGTCCGAGCCTGGAGGAGCCGGGTCCTCCTAGCACACTAAATCTAAGGACTCTTTCACTGAGGTCCGAGCTTGTAGAAGCCGAGTCCTGCTAGCACACTAAATCTAAGGACCCTTTCACTGAGGGCTGAGCCTGGAGGAGCCGATTCCTGCTAGCACACTAAATCTATGGACTATTTCACTGAGGTCCGAGCCTGGAGGTGCCGAGTCCTGCTAGCACAATAAATCTAAGGACTCTTTCACTGAGGTCCGAGCCTGGAGGTACCGGGTCCTCCTAGCACAACAAAATCTAAGGACTTTTACTGAGGTCCGAGCCTAGAGGAGCAGAGTCCTGCTAGCACACTAAATCTAAGGACTCTTCCACTGAGGTCCGAGCCTGGAGCAGCTGAGTGCTGCTAGCACCCTAGATCTAAGGACTCTTTCACTGAGGTCCGAGCCTGGAGCAGCCAAGTCCTGCTAGCACACTAAATATAAGGACTCTTTCACTGAGGTCCGAGCCTGGAGGAGCCAAGTCCTGCTAGCACACTAAATCTAAGGACTCTTTCACAGAGGTCCGAGCATGGAGGAGCCGAGTCCTGCTAGCACACTAAATCTAAGGACTCTTTCACTGAGGTCCGAGCATGGAGGAGCCGAGTCCTGCTAGCACTCTAAGTCTAAGGACTCTTTCACTGAGGTCCGAGCCTGGAGGAGCCGAGTCCTGCTAGCAAACTAAATCGATGCTCTCTTTCACTGAGGTCCGAGCCTGGAGGAGCCGGGTCCTGCTAGCACACTAAATCTAAAGACTCTTTCAATGAGGTCCGAGCTTGTAGAAGCCGAGTCCTGTTAGCACACTAAATCTATGGACATTTTCACTGATGTCTGAGCCTGAAGGAGCCGAGTCTTGCTAGCACACAAAATCTATGGACTCTTTCACTGAGGTCCGAGCCTGGAGCTGCCGAGTCCTGCTAGCACTCTAAATCTAAGGACTCTTCCACTGAGGTCCGAGCCTGGAGGAGCCGGGTCCTACCAGCACACTAAATCTAAGGACTCTTCCACTGAGGTCAGAGCTTGGAGAAGCCGAGCCCTGCTAGGACACTAAATATAAGAACTATTTCACTGAGGTCCGAGCCTGGAGGAGCTGAGTCCTACTAGCACACTAGATCTAAGGACTGTTCCACTGAGGTCCGGTCCTGGAGGAGCCGGGTCCTGCTAGCACAACTAAATCTAAGGACTCTTTCACTGATGTCCGAGCCTGGAGGAGCCGAGTCCTGCTAGCAAACTAAATTTAAGTACTCACCCACTGAGGTCTGAGCCTGGAGCAGCCGAGTGCTGCTAGCACACTAGATCTAAGGACTCTTTCACTGACTTCCGAGCATGTAGGAGCCGGGTCCTGCTAGCACACTAAATCTAAGGACTCTTTCACAGAGGTCCGGGCCTGGAGGAGCTGAGTCCCGCTAGCACACTAAATCTAAGGACTCTTTCATTGAGGTCCGAGCATGGAGGAGCCGACTCCTGCTAGCACACTAAATCTAAGGACTCTTTCACTGAGGTCCGAGCATGGAGGAGCCGAGTCCTGCTAGCACTCTAAGTCTAAGGACTCTTTCACTGAGGTCCGAGCCTGGAGGAGCCGAGTCCTGCTAGCACACTAAATCGATGCTCTCTTTCACTGAGGTCCGAGCTTGGAGGAGCCGGGTCCTGCTAGCACACTAAATCTAAAGACTCTTTCAATGAGGTCCGAGCTTGTAGAAGCCGAGTCCTGTTAGCACACTAAATCTAAGGACATTTTCACTGATGTCTGAGCCTGAAGGAGCCGAGTCTTGCTAGCACACAAAATCTATGGACTCTTTCACTGAGGTCCGAGCCTGGAGCAGCCGAGTCCTGCTAGCACTCTAAATCTAAGGACTCTTCCACTGAGGTCCGAGCCTGGAGGAGCCGGGTCCTACCAGCACACTAAATCTAAGGACTCTTCCACTGAGGTCAGAGCTTGGAGAAGCCGAGCCCTGCTAGGACACTAAATATAAGAACTATTTCACTGAGGTCCGAGCCTGGAGTAGCTGAGTCCTACTAGCACACTAGATCTAAGGACTGTTCCACTGAGGTCCGGTCCTGGAGGAGCCGGGTCCTGCTAGCACAACTAAATCTAAGGACTCTTTCACTGAGGTCCGAGCCTGGAGGAGCCGAGTCCTGCTAGCACACTAAATCGATGCTCTCTTTCACTGAGGTCCGAGCTTGGAGGAGCCGGGTCCTGCTAGCACACTAAATCTAAAGACTCTTTCAATGAGGTCCGAGCTTGTAGAAGCCGAGTCCTGTTAGCACACTAAATCTAAGGACATTTTCACTGATGTCTGAGCCTGAAGGAGCCGAGTCTTGCTAGCACACAAAATCTATGGACTCTTTCACTGAGGTCCGAGCCTGGAGCAGCCGAGTCCTGCTAGCACTCTAAATCTAAGGACTCTTCCACTGAGGTCCGAGCCTGGAGGAGCCGGGTCCTACCAGCACACTAAATCTAAGGACTCTTCCACTGAGGTCAGAGCTTGGAGAAGCCGAGCCCTGCTAGGACACTAAATATAAGAACTATTTCACTGAGGTCCGAGCCTGGAGGAGCTGAGTCCTACTAGCACACTAGATCTAAGGACTGTTCCACTGAGGTCCGGTCCTGGAGGAGCCGGGTCCTGCTAGCACAACTAAATCTAAGGACTCTTTCACTGATGTCCGAGCCTGGAGGAGCCGAGTCCTGCTAGCAAACTAAATTTAAGTACTCACCCACTGAGGTCTGAGCCTGGAGCAGCCGAGTGCTGCTAGCACACTAGATCTAAGGACTCTTTCACTGACTTCCGAGCATGTAGGAGCCGGGTCCTGCTAGGACATTAAATCTAAGGACTCTTTCAATGAGGTCCGAGCCTGGAGGAGCCGGGTCCTGCTAGCACATTCAATCAAAGGACTCTTTCACTGACGTCCGAGCCTGGAGGAGCAGAGTCCTGCTAGCACATTAAATCTAAGTACTCTTTCACTGAGGTCCGAGCCTGGAGGAACTGAGCCCTGCTAGCACACTAAATCAAAAGACTCTTTCACTGAGGTCCGAGCCTGGAGGAGCCGGGTCCTGCTAGCACATCAAAATCTAAGGACGCTTTTACTGAGGTCCCAGCCTGGTGGAGCCGAGCCCTGCTAGTACAGTAAATCTAAGGACTCTTCCACTGATGTCCGAGCCTGGAGGAGACTGGTCCTGCTAGCACAACTAAATCTAAGGACTCTTTCACTGAGGTCCGAGCCTGGAGGAGCCGAGTCCTGCTAGCACACTAAATCTAAGGACTCTTTCACTGAGGTCCGAGCCTGGAGGAGCCGAGTCCTGCTAGCCCACTAAATCGATGGACTCTTTCACTGAGGTCCGAGCCTGGAGGAGCCGGGTCCTGCTAGCACACTAAATCTAAGTACTCTTTGGATGAGGTCCGAGCTTATAGAAGCCGAGTCCTGCTAGCACACTAAATCTAAGGACCCTTTCACTGTTGTCTGAGCCTGGAAGAGCCGAGTCCTGCTAGCACACAAAATCTATGGACTCTTTCACTGAGGTCCGACCCTGGAGGAGCTGAGTCCTGCTAGCACTCTAAATCTAAGGACTCTTTCACTGAGGTCGAGCCTGGAGGAGCCGGGTCCTACCAGCACACTAAATCTAAGGACTCTTCCACTGAGGTCAGAGCCTGGAGAAGCCGAGTCCTGCTAGCACACTAAATATAAGAACTATTTCACTGAGGTCCGAGCCTGGAGGAGCTGAGTCCTACTTGCACACTAGATCTAAGGACTGTTCCACTGAGGTCCGGTCCTGGAGGAGCCAGGTCCTGCTAGCACAACTTAATCTAAGGACTCTTTCACTGATGTAAGAGCCTGGAGGAGCCGAGTCCTGCTAGCACACTAAATTTAAGGACTCTTCCACTGAGGTCTGAGCCTGTAGAAGCCGAGTCCTGCTAGCAAACTAAATCTAAGCACTCATCCACTGAGGTCTGAGCCTGGAGCATCCGAGTGCTGCTAGCACACTAGATCTAAGGACTCTTTCACTGACTTCCGAGCATGTAGGAGCCGGGTCCTGCTAGGACACTAAGTGTAAGGACTCTTCCACTGAGGTCCGAGCCTGTAGGAGCCGGGTCCTGCAAGGACACTAAATCTAAGGACTCTTTCACTGAGGTCCGAGCCTGGAGGAGCCGAGTCCTACTAGCACACTAAATCTATGGACTCTTTCACTGATGTCGGAGCCTGGAGGAGCCGAGTCCTGCTAGCACACTAAATCTAAGGACTCTATCACAGAGGTCCAAGCCTGGAGGAGCCAGGTCCTGCTAGCACAACAAAATCTAAGGACTCTTTTACTGAGGTCCGAGCCTAGAGGAGCTGAGCCCTGCTAGCACACTGAATCTAAGGACTCTTCCACTGAGGTCCGAGCCTGTAGAAGCCGGGTTCTGCTAGCACAACTAAATCTAAGGACTCTTTCACTGATGTAAGAGCCTGGAGGAGCCGAGTCATGCTAGCACACTAAATCTAAGGACTCTCCCACTGAGGTCTGAGCCTGTAGAAGCCGAGTCCTGCTAGCAAACTAAATCTAAGCACTCATGCACTGAGGTCTGAGCCTGGAGCATCCAAGTGCTGCTAGCACGCTAGATCTAAGGACTCTTCCACTGAGGTCCGAGCCTGTAGGAGCCGGGTCCTGCTAGGACACTAAATCTAAGGACTCTTTCACTGAGGTCCGAGCCTGGAGGAGCCGAGTCCTACTAGCACACTAAATCTATGGACTCTTTCACTGATGTCGGAGCCTGGAGGAGCCGAGTCCTGCTAGCACACTAAATCTAAGGACTCTATCACAGAGGTCCAAGCCTGGAGGAGCCAGGTCCTGCTAGCACAACAAAATCTAAGGACTCTTTCAGTGAGGTCCGTGCCTGTAGGAGCCGGGTCCTGCTAGGACACTAAATCTAAGGACTCTTTCACTGAGGTCTAAGACCTGGAGGAGCCGGGTCCTGCTAGCACATTCAATCTAAGGACTCTTTCACTGAGGTCCGAGCCTGGAGGTGCCGATTCCTGCTAGCACACTAAATCTAAGGACTCTTTCACTGAGGTCAGAACCTGGAACATCCGAGTCCTGCTAGCACACTAAATCTAAGGACTCTTTCACTGAGGTCTAAGACCTGGAGGAGCCGGGTCCTGCTAGCACATTCAATCTAAGGACTCTTTCACTGAGGTCCGAGCCTGGAGGTGCCGATTCCTGCTAGCACACTAAATCTAAGGACTCTTTCACTGAGGTCCGAACCTGGAGCATCCGAGTCCTGCTAGCACACTAAATCTAAGGACTCTTTCACTGAGGTTCGAGCCTAGAGGAGCCAGTTCCTGCTAGCACAACGAAATCTAAGGACTCTTTCACTGAGGTCCGAGCCTGGAGGAGCCGAGTCCTGCTAGCACAACTAAATCTAAGGACTCTTTCACTGAGGTCCGAGCCTGGAGGAGCCGAGTCCCGCTAGCACACTGAATCTAAGGACTCTTCCACTGAGGTCCGAGCCTGGAGCAGCCGAGTCCTTCTAGCACACTAGATCTAAGGACTGTTCCACTGAGGTCCGAGTCTAGAGAAGCCGGGTCCTGCTAGCACACTAAATATAAGGACTCTTCCACCGAGGTCCGAGCCTTTGGAAGCCGAGTCCTGATAGCACACTAAATCTAAGGACTCTTTCACTGAGGTCCAAGTCTGGAGGAGCCGAGTCCTGCTAGCACACTAAATCTATGGACTCATTCACTGAGGTCCGAGCCTGGAGGAGCCGGGTCCTCCTAGCACACTAAATCTAAGGACTCTTTCACTGAGGTCCGAGCTTGTAGAAGCCGAGTCCTGCTAGCACACTAAATCTAAGGACCCTTTCACTGAGGTCCGAGCCTGGAGGTGCCGAGTCCTGCTAGCACACTAAATCTAAGGACTCTTTCACTGAGGTCCGAGCCTGGAGGAACCGGGTCCTCCTAGCACAACAAAATCTAAGGACTTTTACTGAGGTCCGAGCCTAGAGGAGCAGAGTCCTGCTAGCACACTAAATCTAAGGACTCTTCCACTGAGGTCCGAGCCTGGAGCAGCTGAGTGCTGCTAGCACCCTAGATCTAAGGACTCTTTCACTGAGGTCCGAGCCTGGAGCAGCCAAGTCCTGCTAGCACACTAAATCTAAGGACTCTTTCACTGAGGTCCGAGCCTGGAGGAGCCAAGTCCTGCTAGCACACTAAATCTAAGGACTCTTTCACAGAGGTCCGGGCCTGGAGGAGCTGAGTCCCGCTAGCACACTAAATCTAAGGACTCTTTCATTGAGGTCCGAGCATGGAGGAGCCGAGTCCTGCTAGGACACTAAATCTAAGGACTCTTTCACTGAGGTCCGAGCATGGAGGAGCCGAGTCCTGCTAGCACTCTAAGTCTAAGGACTCTTTCACTGAGGTCCGAGCCTGGAGGAGCCGAGTACTGCTAGCACACTAAATCGATGCTCTCTTTCACTGAGGTCCGAGCCTGGAGGGGCCGGGTCCTGCTAGCACACTAAATCTAAAGACTCTTTCAATGAGGTCCGAGCTTGTAGAAGCCGAGTCCTGTTAGCACACTAAATCTAAGGACATTTTCACTGATGTCTGAGCCTGAAGCAGCCGAGTCCTGCTAGCACACAAAATCTATGGACTCTTTCACTGAGGTCCGAGCCTGGAGCAGCCGAGTCCTGCTAGCACTCTAAATCTAAGGACTCTTCCACTGAGGTCCGAGCCTGGAGGAGCCGGGTCCTACCAGCACACTAAATCTAAGGACTCTTCCACTGAGGTCAGAGCCTGGAGAAGCCGAGCCCTGCTAGGACACTAAATATAAGAACTATTTCACTGAGGTCCGAGCCTGGAGTAGCTGAGTCCTACTAGCACACTAGATCTAAGGACTGTTCCACTGAGGTCCGGTCCTGGAGGAGCCGGGTCCTGCTAGCACAACTAAATCTAAGGACTCTTTCACTGATGTCCGAGCCTGGAGGAGCCGAGTCCTGCTAGCAAACTAAATTTAAGTACTCACCCACTGAGGTCTGAGCCTGGAGCAGCCGAGTGCTGCTAGCACACTACATCTAAGGACTCTTTCACTGACTTCCGAGCATGTAGGAGCCGGGTCCTGCTAGGACACTAAATCTAAGGACTCTTTCAATGAGGTCCGAGCCTGGAGGAGCCGGGTCCTGCTAGCACATTCAATCAAAGGACTCTTTCACTGACGTCCGAGTCTGGAGGAGCAGAGTCCTGCTAGCACATTAAATCTAAGTACTCTTTCACTGAGGTCCGAGCCTGGAGGAACTGAGCCCTGCTAGCACACTAAATCAAAAGACTCTTTCACTGAGGTCCGAGCCTGGAGGAGCCGGGTCCTGCTAGCACATCAAAATCTAAGGACGCTTTTACTGAGGTCCCAGCCTGGTGGAGCCGAGCCCTGCTAGCACACTAAATCTAAGGACTCTTCCACTGATGTCCGAGCCTGGAGGAGACGGGTCCTGCTAGAACAACTAAATCTAAGGACTCTTTCACTGAGGTCCGAGCCTGGAGGAGCCGAGTCCTGCTAGCACACTAAATCTAAGGACTCTTTCACTAAGTTCCGAGCCTGGAGGAGCCGAGTCCTGCTAGCCCACTAAATCGATGGACTCTTTCACTGAGGTCCGAGCCTGGAGGAGCCGGGTCCTGCTAGCACACTAAATCTAAGTACTCTTTGGATGAGGTCCGAGCTTATAGAAGCCGAGTCCTGCTAGCACACTAAATCTAAGGACCCTTTCACTGATGTCTGAGCCTGGAAGAGCCGAGTCCTGCTAGCACACAAAATCTATGGACTCTTTCACTGAGGTCCGAGCCTGGAGGAGCTGAGTCCTGCCAGCACTCTAAATCTAAGGACTCTTTCACTGAGGTCGAGCCTGGAGGAGCCGAGTCCTATCAGCACACTAAATCTAAGGACTCTTCCACTTAGGTCAGAGCCTGGAGAAGCCGAGTCCTGCTAGCACACTAAATAAAAGAACTATTTCACTGAGGTCCGAGCCTGGAGGAGCTGAATCCTACTAGCACACTAGATCTAAGGACTGTTCCACTGAGGTCCGGTCCTGGAGGAGCCAGGTCCTGCTAGCACAACTAAATCTAAGGACTCTTTCACTGATGTAAGAGCCTGGAGGAGCCGAGTCCTGCTAGCACACTAAATTTAAGGACTCTTCCACTGAGGTCTGAGCCTGTAGAAGCCGAGTCCTGCTAGCAAACTAAATCTAAGCACTCATCCACTGAGGTCTGAGCCTGGAGCATCCGAGTGCTGCTAGCACACTAGATCTAAGGACTCTTTCACTGACTTCCGAGCATGTAGGAGCCGGGTCCTGCTAGGACACTAAGTCTAAGGACTCTTCCACTGAGGTCCGAGCCTGTAGGAGCCGGGTCCTGCTAGGACACTAAATCTAAGGACTCTTTCACTGAGGTCCGAGCCTGGAGTAGCCGAGTCCTACTAGCACACTAAATCTATGGACTCTTTCACTGATGTCGGAGCCTGGAGGAGCCGAGTCCTGCTAGCACACTAAATCTAAGGACTCTATCACAGAGGTCCAAGCCTGGAGGAGCCAGGTCCTGCTAGCACAACAAAATCTAAGGACTCTTTTACTGAGGTCCGAGCCTGGAGGAGCTGAGCCCTGCTAGCACACTAAATCTAAGGACTCTTCCACTGAGGTCCGAGCCTGTAGGAGCCGGGTTCTGCTAGCACAACTAAATCTAAGGACTCTTTCACTGAGGTCCGAGCCTGGAGGAGCCGAGTCATGCTAGCACACTAAATCTAAGGACTCTCCCACTGAGGTCTGAGCCTGTAGAAGCCGAGTCCTGCTAGCAAACTAAATCTAAGCACTCATCCACTGAGGTCTGAGCCTGGAGCATCCGAGTGCTGCTAGCACACTAGATCTAAGGACTCTTTCACTGTTGTCTGAGCCTGGAAGAGCCGAGTCCTGCTAGCACACAAAATCTAAGGACTGTTCCACTGAGGTCCGAGCCTAGAGGAGCCGGGTCCTGCTAGCACAACTAAATCTAAGGACTCTTTCACTGAGGTCCGAACCTGGAGGAGCCGAGTCCTGCTAGCAAACTAAATCTAAGGACTCTTCCACTGAGGTCCGAGCCTGTAGAAGCCGAGTCCTGTTAGCACACCAAATCTAAGGACTGTTTCACTGAGGTCCGAGCTTGGAGAAGCCGAGTCCTGCTAGCACACTAGATCTATGGACTATTCCACTGAGGTCCGAGCCTAGAGGAGCCGGGTCCTGCTAGCACAACTAAATCTAAGGACTCTTTCACTGAGGTCCGAGCCTGGAGGTGTCCGGTCATGCTAGCAAATTAAATCTAAGGACTCTTTCACTGTGTTCCGAGCCTGGAGGAGCCAGTCCTGCTAGCACACTAAATCTATGGACTCTTTCACTGAGGTCCGAGCCTGGAGGAGCCGAGTCCTGCTAGCACACTAAATCTATGGACTCTTTCACTGAGGTCCGAGCCTGCAGGAGCCGGGTCCTCCTAGCACACTAGATCTAAGGACTGTTCCACTGAGGTCCGAGCCTAGAGGAGCCGGGTCCTGCTAGCACAACTAAATCTAAGGACTCTTTCACTGAGGTCCGAGCCTGGAGTAGCCGAGTCCTGCTAGCACACTAAATCTATGGACTCTTTTACAGAGGTCCGAGCCTGGAGGAGCCGAGTCCTGCTAGCACACTAAATCTAAGGACTCTTTCACTGAGGTCCGAGCTTGGAGAAGCCGAGTCCTGCTAGCACACTAGATCTAAGGACTGTTCCACTGAGGTACGAGCCTAGAGGAGCCGGGTCCTGCTAGCACAACTAAATCTAAGGACTCTTTCACTGAGGTCCGCGCCTGGAGAAGCCGAGTCCTGCTAGCACACTAAATCTAAGGACTCTTCCACTGAGGTCCGAGCCTGTAGAAGCCGAGTCCTGCTAGCACACTAAATCTAAGGACTCTTCCACTGAGGTCCGAGCCTGTAGAAGCCGAGTCCTGCTAGCACACTAAATCTAAGGACTCTTTCACTGAGGTCCGAGCTTGTAGAAGCCGAGTCCTGCTAGCACACTAAATCTAAGTACTCTTTCACTGAGGTCTGAGCCTGGAGGAGCCGAGTCCTGCTAGCACACTAAATCTATGGACTCTTTCACTGAGGTCAGAGCCTGGAAGAGCCGAGTCCTGCTAGCACACTAAATCTAAGGACTCTTTAACTGAGGTCCGAGCCTGGAGGAGCCGAGTCCTGCTAGCACACTAAATCTATGGACTCTTTAACTGAGGTCCGAGCATGGAGGAGCTGGGTCCTGCTAGCACACTAAATCTTAGGACTCTTTCAATGAGGTCCGAGCTTGTAGAAGCCGAGTCCTGCTAGCACACTAAATCTAAGTATACTTTCACTGAGGTCTGAGCCTGGAGGAGCCGAGTCCTGCTAGCACACTAAATCTATGGACTCTTTCACTGAGGTCCGAGCCTGGAGGAGCCGAGTCCTGCTAGCACACTAAATCTAAGGACTCTTTCACTGAGGTCCGAGCTTGGAGAAGCCGAGTCCTGCTAGCACACTAGATCTAAGGACTGTTCCACTGAGGTCCGAGCCTGGAGGAGCCGGGTCCTGCTAGCACACTAAATCTAAGGACTCTTTCACTGAGGTCCGAGCTTGTAAAAGCCGAGTCCTGCTAGCACACTAAATCTAAGTACTCTTTCACTGAGGTCTGAGCCTGGAGGAGCCGAGTCCTGCTAGCACACTAAGTCTATGGACTCTGTCACTGAGGTCCGAGCCTGGAGGAGCCGAGTCCTGCTAGCACACTAAATCTAAGGACTCTTTCACTGAGGTCCAAGCCTGGAGGAGCCGGGTCCTGGTAGCACACTAAATCTAAGGACTCTTTCACTGAGGTCCGAGCCTGTAGAAGCCGAGTCCTGCTAGCACACTAAATCTAAGGACTCTTTCACTGAGGACCTAGCCTGGAGGAGCCGAGTCCCGCTAGCACACTAAATCTATGGACTCTTTAACTGAGGTCCGAGTCTGGAGGAGCCGAGTCCCGCTAGCACACTAAATCTATGGACTCTTTCACTGGGGACCGAGCCTGGAGGAGTCGGGTCATGCTAGCAAATTAAATCTACGGACTCTTTCACTGAGGTCCGAGCCTGGAGGAGCCAGGTCCTGCTAGAACACTAAATCTATGGACTCTTTCACTGGGGTCCGAGCCTGGAGGAGCCGAGTCCTGCTAGCACACTAAATCTAAGGACTCTTTCACTGAGGTCCGAGCCTGGAGGAGCCGGGTCCTGCTAGCACACTAGATCTAAGGACTGTTCCACTGATGTCCGAGCCTAGAGGAGCCGGGTCCTGCTAGCACAACTAAATCTAAGGACTATTTCACTGAGGTCCGAGCCTGGAGGAGCCGAGTCCTGCTAGCAAACTAAATCTAAGGACTCTTCCACTGAGGTCCGAGCCTGTAGAAGCCGAGTCCTGCTAGCACACCAAATCTAAGGACTGTTTCACTGAGGTCCGAGCTTGGAGAAGCCGAGTCCTGCTAGCACACTAGATCTAAGGACTATTCCACTGAGGTCCGAGCCTAGAGGAGCCGGGTCCTGCTAGCACAACTAAATCTGAGGACTCTTTCACTGAGGTCCGAGCCTGGAGGAGCCGAGTCCTGCTAGCACACTAAATCTAAGGACTCTTCCACTGAGGTCCGATCCTGGAGGAGCCGAGATCTGCTAGCACACTAAATCTAAGGACTCTTTCACTGAGGTCCGAGCCTGGAGGAGTCCGGTCATGCTAGCAAATTAAATCTAAGGACTCTTTCACTGAGGTCCGAGCCTGGAGGAGCCGGCCCTGCTAGCACACTAAATCAATGACTCTTTCACTGAGGTCCGAGCCTGGAGGAGCCGAGTCCTGCTAGCACACTAAATCTAAGGACTCTTTCACTGAGGTCCGAGCCTGGAGGAGCCGGGTCCTCCTAGCACACTAGATCTAAGGACTGTTCCACTGAGGTCCGAGCCTAGAGGAGCCGGGTCCTGCTAGCACAACTAAATCTAAGGACTCTTTCACTGAGGTCCGAGCCTGGAGGAGCCGAGTCCTGCTAGCACACTAAATCTATGGACTCTTTTACTGAGGTCCGAGCCTGGAGGAGCCGAGTCCTGCTTGCACACTAAATCTAAGGACTCTTTCACTGAGGTCTGAGCTTGGAGAAGCCGGGTCCTGCTAGCACACTAGATCTAAGGACTGTTCCACTGAGGTCCGAGCCTAGAGGAGCCGGGTCCTGCTAGCACAACTAAATCTAAGGACTCTTTCACTGAGGTCCGAGCCTGGAGGAGTCCGGTCATGCTAGCAAATTAAATCTAAGGACTCTTTCACTGTGTTCCGAGCCTGGAGGAGCCAGTCCTGCTAGCACACTAAATCTATGGACTCTTTCACTGAGGTCCGAGCCTGGAGGAGCCGAGTCCTGCTAGCACACTAAATCTATGGACTCTTTCACTGAGGTCCGAGCCTGCAGGAGCCGGGTCCTCCTAGCACACTAGATCTAAGGACTGTTCCACTGAGGTCCGAGCCTAGAGGAGCCGGGTCCTGCTAGCACAACTAAATCTAAGGACTCTTTCACTGAGGTCCGAGCCTGGAGGAGCCGAGTCCTGCTAGCACACTAAATCTATGGACTCTTTTACTGAGGTCCGAGCCTGGAGGAGCCGAGTCCTGCTAGCACACTAAATCTAAGGACTCTTTCACTGAGGTCTGAGCTTGGAGAAGCCGGGTCCTGCTAGCACACTAGATCTAAGGACTGTTCCACTGAGGTCCGAGCCTAGAGGAGCCGGGTCCTGCTAGCACAACTAAATCTAAGGACTCTTTCACTGAGGTCCGCGCCTGGAGTAGCCGAGTCCTGCTAGCACACTAAATCTAAGGACTCTTCCACTGAGGTCCGAGCCTGTAGAAGCCGAGTCCTGTTAGCACACCAAATCTAAGGACTGTTTCACTGAGGTCCGAGCTTGGAGAAGCCGAGTCCTGCTAGCACACTAGATCTATGGACTATTCCACTGAGGTCCGAGCCTAGAGGAGCCGGGTCCTGCTAGCACAACTAAATCTAAGGACTCTTTCACTGAGGTCCGAGCCTGGAGGAGTCCGGTCATGCTAGCAAATTAAATCTAAGGACTCTTTCACTGTGTTCCGAGCCTAGAGGAGCCGGGTCCTGCTAGCACAACTAAATCTGAGGACTCTTTCACTGAGGTCCGAGCCTGGAGGAGCCGAGTCCTGCTAGCACACTAAATCTAAGGACTCTTCCACTGAGGTCCGATCCTGGAGGAGCCGAGATCTGCTAGCACACTAAATCTAAGGACTCTTTCACTGAGGTCCGAGCCTGGAGGAGTCCGGTCATGCTAGCAAATTAAATCTAAGGACTCTTTCACTGAGGTCCGAGCCTGGAGGAGCCGGCCCTGCTAGCACACTAAATCAATGACTCTTTTACTGAGGTCCGAGCCTGGAGGAGCCGAGTCCTGCTAGCACACTAAATCTAAGGACTCTTTCACTGAGGTCCAAGCCTGGAGGAGCCGGGTCCTGGTAGCACACTAAATCTAAGGACTCTTTCACTGAGGTCCGAGCCTGTAGAAGCCGAGTCCTGCTAGCACACTAAATCTAAGGACTCTTTCACTGAGGACCTAGCCTGGAGGAGCCGAGTCCCGCTAGCACACTAAATCTATGGACTCTTTAACTGAGGTCCGAGTCTGGAGGAGCCGAGTCCCGCTAGCACACTAAATCTATGGACTCTTTCACTGGGGACCGAGCCTGGAGGAGTCGGGTCATGCTAGCAAATTAAATCTACGGACTCTTTCACTGAGGTCCGAGCCTGGAGGAGCCGGGTCCTGCTAGCACACTAAATCTATGGACTCTTTCACTGGGGTCCGAGCCTGGAGGAGCCGAGTCCTGCTAGCACACTAAATCTAAGGACTCTTTCACTGAGGTCTGAGCTTGGAGAAGCCGGGTCCTGCTAGCACACTAGATCTAAGGACTGTTCCACTGAGGTCCGAGCCTAGAGGAGCCGGGTCCTGCTAGCACAACTAAATCTAAGGACTCTTTCACTGAGGTCCGCGCCTGGAGTAGCCGAGTCCTGCTAGCACACTAAATCTAAGGACTCTTCCACTGAGGTCCGAGCCTGTAGAAGCCGAGTCCTGTTAGCACACCAAATCTAAGGACTGTTTCACTGAGGTCCGAGCTTGGAGAAGCCGAGTCCTGCTAGCACACTAGATCTATGGACTATTCCACTGAGGTCCGAGCCTAGAGGAGCCGGGTCCTGCTAGCACAACTAAATCTAAGGACTCTTTCACTGAGGTCCGAGCCTGGAGGAGTCCGGTCATGCTAGCAAATTAAATCTAAGGACTCTTTCACTGTGTTCCGAGCCTAGAGGAGCCGGGTCCTGCTAGCACAACTAAATCTGAGGACTCTTTCACTGAGGTCCGAGCCTGGAGGAGCCGAGTCCTGCTAGCACACTAAATCTAAGGACTCTTCCACTGAGGTCCGATCCTGGAGGAGCCGAGATCTGCTAGCACACTAAATCTAAGGACTCTTTCACTGAGGTCCGAGCCTGGAGGAGTCCGGTCATGCTAGCAAATTAAATCTAAGGACTCTTTCACTGAGGTCCGAGCCTGGAGGAGCCGGCCCTGCTAGCACACTAAATCAATGACTCTTTTACTGAGGTCCGAGCCTGGAGGAGCCGAGTCCTGCTAGCACACTAAATCTAAGGACTCTTTCACTGAGGTCCAAGCCTGGAGGAGCCGGGTCCTGGTAGCACACTAAATCTAAGGACTCTTTCACTGAGGTCCGAGCCTGTAGAAGCCGAGTCCTGCTAGCACACTAAATCTAAGGACTCTTTCACTGAGGACCTAGCCTGGAGGAGCCGAGTCCCGCTAGCACACTAAATCTATGGACTCTTTAACTGAGGTCCGAGTCTGGAGGAGCCGAGTCCCGCTAGCACACTAAATCTATGGACTCTTTCACTGGGGACCGAGCCTGGAGGAGTCGGGTCATGCTAGCAAATTAAATCTACGGACTCTTTCACTGAGGTCCGAGCCTGGAGGAGCCGGGTCCTGCTAGCACACTAAATCTATGGACTCTTTCACTGGGGTCCGAGCCTGGAGGAGCCGAGTCCTGCTAGCACACTAAATCTAAGGACTCTTTCACTGAGGTCCGAGCCTGGAGGAGCCGGGTCCTGCTAGCACACTAGATCTAAGGACTGTTCCACTGATGTCCGAGCCTAGAGGAGCCGGGTCCTGCTAGCACAACTAAATCTAAGGACTATTTCACTGAGGTCCGAGCCTGGAGGAGCCGAGTCCTGCTAGCAAACTAAATCTAAGGACTCTTCCAGTGAGGTCCGAGCCTGTAGAAGCCGAGTCCTGCTAGCACACCAAATCTAAGGACTGTTTCACTGAGGTCCGAGCTTGGAGAAGCCGAGTCCTGCTAGCACACTAGATCTAAGGACTATTCCACTGAGGTCCGAGCCTAGAGGAGCCGGGTCCTGCTAGCACAACTAAATGTGAGGACTCTTTCACTGAGGTCCGAGCCTGGAGGAGCCGAGTCCTGCTAGCACACTAAATCTAAGGACTCTTCCACTGAGGTCCGATCCTGGAGGAGCCGAGATCTGCTAGCACACTAAATCTAAGGACTCTTTCACTGAGGTCCGAGCCTGGAGGAGTCCGGTCATGCTAGCAAATTAAATCTAAGGACTCTTTCACTGAGGTCCGAGCCTGGAGGAGCCGGCCCTGCTAGCACACTAAATCAATGACTCTTTCACTGAGGTCCGAGCCTGGAGGAGCTGAGTCCTGCTAGCACACTAAATCTAAGGACTCTTTCACTGAGGTCCGAGCCTGGAGGAGCCGGGTCCTCCTAGCACACTAGATCTAAGGACTGTTCCACTGAGGTCCGAGCCTAGAGGAGCCGGGTCCTGCTAGCACAACTAAATCTAAGGACTCTTTCACTGAGGTCCGAGCCTGGAGGAGCCGAGTCCTGCTAGCACACTAAATCTATGGACTCTTTTACTGAGGTCCGAGCCTGGAGGAGCCGAGTCCTGCTAGCACACTAAATCTAAGGACTCTTTCACAGAGGTCTGAGCTTGGAGAAGCCGGGTCCTGCTAGCACACTAGATCTAAGGACTGTTCCACTGAGGTCCGAGCCTAGAGGAGCCGGGTCCTGCTAGCACAACTAAATCTAAGGACTCTTTCACTGAGGTCCGCGCCTGGAGTAGCCGAGTCCTGCTAGCACACTAAATCTAAGGACTCTTCCACTGAGGTCCGAGCCTGTAGAAGCCGAGTCCTGTTAGCACACCAAATCTAAGGACTGTTTCACTGAGGTCCGAGCTTGGAGAAGCCGAGTCCTGCTAGCACACTAGATCTATGGACTATTCCACTGAGGTCCGAGCCTAGAGGAGCCGGGTCCTGCTAGCACAACTAAATCTAAGGACTCTTTCACTGAGGTCCGCGCCTGGAGAAGCCGAGTCCTGCTAGCACACTAAATCTAAGGACTCTTCCACTGAGGTCCGAGCCTGTAGAAGCCGAGTCCTGCTAGCACACTAAATCTAAGGACTCTTTCACTGAGGTCCGAGCTTGTAGAAGCCGAGTCCTGCTAGCACACTAAATCTAAGTACTCTTTCACTGAGGTCTGAGCCTGGAGGAGCCGAGTCCTGCTAGCACACTAAATCTATGGACTCTTTCACTGAGGTCAGAGCCTGGAAGAGCCGAGTCCTGCTAGCACACTAAATCTAAGGACTCTTTAACTGAGGTCCGAGCCTGGAGGAGCCGAGTCCTGCTAGCACACTAAATCTATGGACTCTTTAACTGAGGTCCGAGCCTGGAGGAGCTGGGTCCTGCTAGCACACTAAATCTTAGGACTCTTTCAATGAGGTCCGAGCTTGTAGAAGCCGAGTCCTGCTAGCACACTAAATCTAAGGACTCTTTCACTGAGGTCTGAGCTTGGAGAAGCCGGGTCCTGCTAGCACACTAGATCTAAGGACTGTTCCACTGAGGTCCGAGCCTAGAGGAGCCGGGTCCTGCTAGCACAACTAAATCTAAGGACTCTTTCACTGAGGTCCGCGCCTGGAGTAGCCGAGTCCTGCTAGCACACTAAATCTAAGGACTCTTCCACTGAGGTCCGAGCCTGTAGAAGCCGAGTCCTGTTAGCACACCAAATCTAAGGACTGTTTCACTGAGGTCCGAGCTTGGAGAAGCCGAGTCCTGCTAGCACACTAGATCTATGGACTATTCCACTGAGGTCCGAGCCTAGAGGAGCCGGGTCCTGCTAGCACAACTAAATCTAAGGACTCTTTCACTGAGGTCCGAGCCTGGAGGAGTCCGGTCATGCTAGCAAATTAAATCTAAGGACTCTTTCACTGTGTTCCGAGCCTAGAGGAGCCGGGTCCTGCTAGCACAACTAAATCTGAGGACTCTTTCACTGAGGTCCGAGCCTGGAGGAGCCGAGTCCTGCTAGCACACTAAATCTAAGGACTCTTCCACTGAGGTCCGATCCTGGAGGAGCCGAGATCTGCTAGCACACTAAATCTAAGGACTCTTTCACTGAGGTCCGAGCCTGGAGGAGTCCGGTCATGCTAGCAAATTCAATCTAAGGACTCTTTCACTGAGGTCCGAGCCTGGAGGAGCCGGCCCTGCTAGCACACTAAATCAATGACTCTTTCACTGAGGTCCGAGCCTGGAGGAGCCGAGTCCTGCTAGCACACTAAATCTAAGGACTCTTTCACTGAGGTCCAAGCCTGGAGGAGCCGGGTCCTGGTAGCACACTAAATCTAAGGACTCTTTCACTGAGGTCCGAGCCTGTAGAAGCCGAGTCCTGCTAGCACACTAAATCTAAGGACTCTTTCACTGAGGACCTAGCCTGGAGGAGCCGAGTCCCGCTAGCACACTAAATCTATGGACTCTTTAACTGAGGTCCGAGTCTGGAGGAGCCGAGTCCCGCTAGCACACTAAATCTATGGACTCTTTCACTGGGGACCGAGCCTGGAGGAGTCGGGTCATGCTAGCAAATTAAATCTACGGACTCTTTCACTGAGGTCCGAGCCTGGAGGAGCCGGGTCCTGCTAGCACACTAAATCTATGGACTCTTTCACTGGGGTCCGAGCCTGGAGGAGCCGAGTCCTGCTAGCACACTAAATCTAAGGACTCTTTCACTGAGGTCCGAGCCTGGAGGAGCCGGGTCCTGCTAGCACACTAGATCTAAGGACTGTTCCACTGATGTCCGAGCCTAGAGGAGCCGGGTCCTGCTAGCACAACTAAATCTAAGGACTATTTCACTGAGGTCCGAGCCTGGAGGAGCCGAGTCCTGCTAGCAAACTAAATCTAAGGACTCTTCCACTGAGGTCCGAGCCTGTAGAAGCCGAGTCCTGCTAGCACACCAAATCTAAGGACTGTTTCACTGAGGTCCGAGCTTGGAGAAGCCGAGTCCTGCTAGCACACTAGATCTAAGGACTATTCCACTGAGGTCCGAGCCTAGAGGAGCCGGGTCCTGCTAGCACAACTAAATCTGAGGACTCTTTCACTGAGGTCCGAGCCTGGAGGAGCCGAGTCCTGCTAGCACACTAAATCTAAGGACTCTTCCACTGAGGTCCGATCCTGGAGGAGCCGAGATCTGCTAGCACACTAAATCTAAGGACTCTTTCACTGAGGTCCGAGCCTGGAGGAGTCCGGTCATGCTAGCAAATTAAATCTAAGGACTCTTTCACTGAGGTCCGAGCCTGGAGGAGCCGGCCCTGCTAGCACACTAAATCAATGACTCTTTCACTGAGGTCCGAGCCTGGAGGAGCCGAGTCCTGCTAGCACACTAAATCTAAGGACTCTTTCACTGAGGTCCGAGCCTGGAGGAGCCGGGTCCTCCTAGCACACTAGATCTAAGGACTGTTCCACTGAGGTCCGAGCCTAGAGGAGCCGGGTCCTGCTAGCACAACTAAATCTAAGGACTCTTTCACTGAGGTCCGAGCCTGGAGGAGCCGAGTCCTGCTAGCACACTAAATCTATGGACTCTTTTACTGAGGTCCGAGCCTGGAGGAGCCGAGTCCTGCTAGCACACTAAATCTAAGGACTCTTTCACTGAGGTCTGAGCTTGGAGAAGCCGGGTCCTGCTAGCACACTAGATCTAAGGACTGTTCCACTGAGGTCCGAGCCTAGAGGAGCCGGGTCCTGCTAGCACAACTAAATCTAAGGACTCTTTCACTGAGGTCCGCGCCTGGAGTAGCCGAGTCCTGCTAGCACACTAAATCTAAGGACTCTTCCACTGAGGTCCGAGCCTGTAGAAGCCGAGTCCTGTTAGCACACCAAATCTAAGGACTGTTTCACTGAGGTCCGAGCTTGGAGAAGCCGAGTCCTGCTAGCACACTAGATCTATGGACTATTCCACTGAGGTCCGAGCCTAGAGGAGCCGGGTCCTGCTAGCACAACTAAATCTAAGGACTCTTTCACTGAGGTCCGCGCCTGGAGTAGCCGAGTCCTGCTAGCACACTAAATCTAAGGACTCTTCCACTGAGGTCCGAGCCTGTAGAAGCCGAGTCCTGTTAGCACACCAAATCTAAGGACTGTTTCACTGAGGTCCGAGCTTGGAGAAGCCGAGTCCTGCTAGCACACTAGATCTATGGACTATTCCACTGAGGTCCGAGCCTAGAGGAGCCGGGTCCTGCTAGCACAACTAAATCTAAGGACTCTTTCACTGAGGTCCGCGCCTGGAGAAGCCGAGTCCTGCTAGCACACTAAATCTAAGGACTCTTCCACTGAGGTCCGAGCCTGTAGAAGCCGAGTCCTGCTAGCACACTAAATCTAAGGACTCTTTCACTGAGGTCCGAGCTTGTAGAAGCCGAGTCCTGCTAGCACACTAAATCTAAGTACTCTTTCACTGAGGTCTGAGCCTGGAGGAGCCGAGTCCTGCTAGCACACTAAATCTATGGACTCTTTCACTGAGGTCAGAGCCTGGAAGAGCCGAGTCCTGCTAGCACACTAAATCTAAGGACTCTTTAACTGAGGTCCGAGCCTGGAGGAGCCGAGTCCTGCTAGCACACTAAATCTATGGACTCTTTAACTGAGGTCCGAGCCTGGAGGAGCTGGGTCCTGCTAGCACACTAAATCTTAGGACTCTTTCAATGAGGTCCGAGCTTGTAGAAGCCGAGTCCTGCTAGCACACTAAATCTAAGGACTCTTTCACTGAGGTCTGAGCTTGGAGAAGCCGGGTCCTGCTAGCACACTAGATCTAAGGACTGTTCCACTGAGGTCCGAGCCTAGAGGAGCCGGGTCCTGCTAGCACAACTAAATCTAAGGACTCTTTCACTGAGGTCCGCGCCTGGAGTAGCCGAGTCCTGCTAGCACACTAAATCTAAGGACTCTTCCACTGAGGTCCGAGCCTGTAGAAGCTGAGTCCTGTTAGCACACCAAATCTAAGGACTGTTTCACTGAGGTCCGAGCTTGGAGAAGCCGAGTCCTGCTAGCACACTAGATCTATGGACTATTCCACTGAGGTCCGAGCCTAGAGGAGCCGGGTCCTGCTAGCACAACTAAATCTAAGGACTCTTTCACTGAGGTCCGAGCCTGGAGGAGTCCGGTCATGCTAGCAAATTAAATCTAAGGACTCTTTCACTGTGTTCCGAGCCTAGAGGAGCCGGGTCCTGCTAGCACAACTAAATCTGAGGACTCTTTCACTGAGGTCCGAGCCTGGAGGAGCCGAGTCCTGCTAGCACACTAAATCTAAGGACTCTTCCACTGAGGTCCGATCCTGGAGGAGCCGAGATCTGCTAGCACACTAAATCTAAGGACTCTTTCACTGAGGTCCGAGCCTGGAGGAGTCCGGTCATGCTAGCAAATTCAATCTAAGGACTCTTTCACTGAGGTCCGAGCCTGGAGGAGCCGGCCCTGCTAGCACACTAAATCAATGACTCTTTCACTGAGGTCCGAGCCTGGAGGAGCCGAGTCCTGCTAGCACACTAAATCTAAGGACTCTTTCACTGAGGTCCAAGCCTGGAGGAGCCGGGTCCTGGTAGCACACTAAATCTAAGGACTCTTTCACTGAGGTCCGAGCCTGTAGAAGCCGAGTCCTGCTAGCACACTAAATCTAAGGACTCTTTCACTGAGGACCTAGCCTGGAGGAGCCGAGTCCCGCTAGCACACTAAATCTATGGACTCTTTAACTGAGGTCCGAGTCTGGAGGAGCCGAGTCCCGCTAGCACACTAAATCTATGGACTCTTTCACTGGGGACCGAGCCTGGAGGAGTCGGGTCATGCTAGCAAATTAAATCTACGGACTCTTTCACTGAGGTCCGAGCCTGGAGGAGCCGGGTCCTGCTAGCACACTAAATCTATGGACTCTTTCACTGGGGTCCGAGCCTGGAGGAGCCGAGTCCTGCTAGCACACTAAATCTAAGGACTCTTTCACTGAGGTCCGAGCCTGGAGGAGCCAGGTCCTGCTAGCACACTAGATCTAAGGACTGTTCCACTGATGTCCGAGCCTAGAGGAGCCGGGTCCTGCTAGCACAACTAAATCTAAGGACTATTTCACTGAGGTCCGAGCCTGGAGGAGCCGAGTCCTGCTAGCAAACTAAATCTAAGGACTCTTCCACTGAGGTCCGAGCCTGTAGAAGCCGAGTCCTGCTAGCACACCAAATCTAAGGACTGTTTCACTGAGGTCCGAGCTTGGAGAAGCCGAGTCCTGCTAGCACACTAGATCTAAGGACTATTCCACTGAGGTCCGAGCCTAGAGGAGCCGGGTCCTGCTAGCACAACTAAATCTGAGGACTCTTTCACTGAGGTCCGAGCCTGGAGGAGCCGAGTCCTGCTAGCACACTAAATCTAAGGACTCTTCCACTGAGGTCCGATCCTGGAGGAGCCGAGATCTGCTAGCACACTAAATCTAAGGACTCTTTCACTGAGGTCCGAGCCTGGAGATGTCCGGTCATGCTAACAAATTAAATCTAAGGACTCTTTCACTGAGGTCCGAGCCTGGAGGAGCCGGCCCTGCTAGCACACTAAATCAATGACTCTTTCACTGAGGTCCGAGCCTGGAGGAGCCGAGTCCTGCTAGCACACTAAATCTAAGGACTCTTTCACTGAGGTCCGAGCCTGGAGGAGCCGGGTCCTCCTAGCACACTAGATCTAAGGACTGTTCCACTGAGGTCCGAGCCTAGAGGAGCCGGGTCCTGCTAGCACAACTAAATCTAAGGACTCTTTCACTGAGGTCCGAGCCTGGAGGAGCCGAGTCCTGCTAGCACACTAAATCTATGGACTCTTTTACTGAGGTCCGAGCCTGGAGGAGCCGAGTCCTGCTAGCACACTAAATCTAAGGACTCTTTCACTGAGGTCTGAGCTTGGAGAAGCCGGGTCCTGCTAGCACACTAGATCTAAGGACTGTTCCACTGAGGTCCGAGCCTAGAGGAGCCGGGTCCTGCTAGCACAACTAAATCTAAGGACTCTTTCACTGAGGTCCGCGCCTGGAGTAGCCGAGTCCTGCTAGCACACTAAATCTAAGGACTCTTCCACTGAGGTCCGAGCCTGTAGAAGCCGAGTCCTGTTAGCACACCAAATCTAAGGACTGTTTCACTGAGGTCCGAGCTTGGAGAAGCCGAGTCCTGCTAGCACACTAGATCTATGGACTATTCCACTGAGGTCCGAGCCTAGAGGAGCCGGGTCCTGCTAGCACAACTAAATCTAAGGACTCTTTCACTGAGGTCCGAGCCTGGAGGAGTCCGGTCATGCTAGCAAATTAAATCTAAGGACTCTTTCACTGTGTTCCGAGCCTGGAGGAGCCAGTCCTGCTAGCACACTAAATCTATGGACTCTTTCACTGAGGTCCGAGCCTGGAGGAGCCGAGTCCTGCTAGCACACTAAATCTATGGACTCTTTCACTGAGGTCCGAGCCTGCAGGAGCCGGGTCCTCCTAACACACTAGATCTAAGGACTGTTCCACTGAGGTCCGAGCCTAGAGGAGCCGGGTCCTGCTAGCACAACTAAATCTAAGGACTCTTTCACTGAGGTCCGAGCCTGGAGGAGCCGAGTCCTGCTAGCACACTAAATCTATGGACTCTTATTCAGAGGTCCGAGCCTGGAGGAGCCGAGTCCTGCTAGCACACTAAATCTAAGGACTCTTTCACTGAGGTCCGAGCTTGGAGAAGCCGAGTCCTGCTAGCACACTAGATCTAAGGACTGTTCCACTGAGGTACGAGCCTAGAGGAGCCGGGTCCTGCTAGCACAACTAAATCTAAGGACTCTTTCACTGAGGTCCGCGCCTGGAGAAGCCGAGTCCTGCTAGCACACTAAATCTAAGGACTCTTCCACTGAGGTCCGAGCCTGTAGAAGCCGAGTCCTGCTAGCACACTAAATCTAAGGACTCTTTCACTGAGGTCCGAGCTTGTAAAAGCCGAGTCCTGCTAGCACACTAAATCTAAGTACTCTTTCACTGAGGTCTGAGCCTGGAGGAGCCGAGTCCTGCTAGCACACTAAATCTATGGACTCTTTCACTGAGGTCAGAGCCTGGAAGAGCCGAGTCCTGCTAGCACACTAAATCTAAGGACTCTTTAACTGAGGTCCGAGCCTGGAGGAGCCGAGTCCTGCTAGCACACTAAATCTATGGACTCTTTAACTGAGGTCCGAGCCTGGAGGAGCTGGGTCCTGCTAGCACACTAAATCTTAGGACTCTTTCAATGAGGTCCGAGCTTGTAGAAGCCGAGTCCTGCTAGCACACTAAATCTAAGTATACTTTCACTGAGGTCTGAGCCTGGAGGAGCCGAGTCCTGCTAGCACACTAAATCTATGGACTCTTTCACTGAGGTCCGAGCCTGGAGGAGCCGAGTCCTGCTAGCACACTAAATCTAAGGACTCTTTCACTGAGGTCCGAGCTTGGAGAAGCCGAGTCCTGCTAGCACACTAGATCTAAGGACTGTTCCACTGAGGTCCGAGCCTGGAGGAGCCGGGTCCTGCTAGCACACTAAATCTAAGGACTCTTTCACTGAGGTCCGAGCTTGTAAAAGCCGAGTCCTGCTAGCACACTAAATCTAAGTACTCTTTCACTGAGGTCTGAGCCTGGAGGAGCCGAGTCCTGCTAGCACACTAAGTCTATGGACTCTGTCACTGAGGTCCGAGCCTGGAGGAGCCGAGTCCTGCTAGCACACTAAATCTAAGGACTCTTTCACTGAGGTCCAAGCCTGGAGGAGCCGGGTCCTGGTAGCACACTAAATCTAAGGACTCTTTCACTGAGGTCCGAGCCTGTAGAAGCCGAGTCCTGCTAGCACACTAAATCTAAGGACTCTTTCACTGAGGACCTAGCCTGGAGGAGCCGAGTCCCGCTAGCACACTAAATCTATGGACTCTTTAACTGAGGTCCGAGTCTGGAGGAGCCGAGTCCCGCTAGCACACTAAATCTATGGACTCTTTCACTGGGGACCGAGCCTGGAGGAGTCGGGTCATGCTAGCAAATTAAATCTACGGACTCTTTCACTGAGGTCCGAGCCTGGAGGAGCCGGGTCCTGCTAGCACACTAAATCTATGGACTCTTTCACTGGGGTCCGAGCCTGGAGGAGCCGAGTCCTGCTAGCACACTAAATCTAAGGACTCTTTCACTGAGGTCCGAGCCTGGAGGAGCCGGGTCCTGCTAGCACACTAAATCTAAGGACTGTTCCACTGAGGTCCGAGCCTGTAGAAGCCGAGTCCTGCTAGCACACCAAATCTAAGGACTGTTTCACTGAGGTCCGAGCTTGGAGAAGCCGAGTCCTGCTAGCACACTAGATCTAAGGACTATTCCACTGAGGTCCGAGCCTAGAGGAGCCGGGTCCTGCTAGCACAACTAAATCTGAGGACTCTTTCACTGAGGTCCGAGCCTGGAGGAGCCGAGTCCTGCTAGCACACTAAATCTAAGGACTCTTCCACTGAGGTCCGATCCTGGAGGAGCCGAGATCTGCTAGCACACTAAATCTAAGGACTCTTTCACTGAGGTCCGAGCCTGGAGGAGTCCGGTCATGCTAGCAAATTAAATCTAAGGACTCTTTCACTGAGGTCCGAGCCTGGAGGAGCCGGCCCTGCTAGCACACTAAATCAATGACTCTTTCACTGAGGTCCGAGCCTGGAGGAGCCGAGTCCTGCTAGCACACTAAATCTAAGGACTCTTTCACTGAGGTCCGAGCCTGGAGGAGCCGGGTCCTCCTAGCACACTAGATCTAAGGACTGTTCCACTGAGGTCCGAGCCTAGAGGAGCCGGGTCCTGCTAGCACAACTAAATCTAAGGACTCTTTCACTGAGGTCCGAGCCTGGAGGAGCCGAGTCCTGCTAGCACACTAAATCTATGGACTCTTTTACTGAGGTCCGAGCCTGGAGGAGCCGAGTCCTGCTAGCACACTAAATCTAAGGACTCTTTCACTGAGGTCCGAGCTTGGAGAAGCCGGGTCCTGCTAGCACACTAGATCTAAGGACTGTTCCACTGAGGTCCGAGCCTAGAGGAGCCGGGTCCTGCTAGCACAACTAAATCTAAGGACTCTTTCACTGAGGTCCGCGCCTGGAGTAGCCGAGTCCTGCTAGCACACTAAATCTAAGGACTCTTCCACTGAGGTCCGAGCCTGTAGAAGCCGAGTCCTGCTAGCACACTAAATCTAAGGACTCTTTCACTGAGGTCCAAGCCTGGAGGAGCCGAGTCCTGCTAGCACAATAAATCTATGGACTCTTTCACTGAGGTCCGCGCCTGGAGGAGCCGAGTCCTGCTAGCACACTAAATCTAAGGACTCTTCCACTGAGGTCCGGGCCTGTAGAAGCCGAGTCCTGCTAGCACACTAAATCTAAGGACTCTTTAACTGAGGTCCGAGCCTGGAGGAGCCGAGTCCTGCTAGCACACTAAATCTATGGACTCTTTAACTGAGGTCCGAGCCTGGAGGAGCTGGGTCCTGCTTTCACACTAAATCTTAGGACTCTTTCAATGAGGTCCGAGCTTGTAGAAGCCGAGTCCTGCTAGCACACTAAATCTAAGTACACTTTCACTGAGGTCTGAGCCTGGAGGAGCCGAGTCCTGCTAGCACACTAAATCTATGGACTCTTTCACTGAGGTCCGAGCCTGGAGGAGCCGAGTCCTGCTAGCACACTAAATCTAAGGACTCTTTAACTGAGGTCCGAGTCTGGAGGAGCCGAGTCCCGCTAGCACACTAACTCTTTGGACTCTTTCACTGAGGACCGAGCCTGGAGCAGCCGAGTCCTGCTAGCACACTAAATCTAAGGACTCTTTCACAGAGGTCCGAGCCTGGAGGAACGGGGTCCTGCTAGCACACTAAATCTAAGGACTCTTTCACTGAGGTCCGAGCCTGGAGGAGTCGGGTCCTGCTAGCACATTAACTCTAAGGACTCTTTCACTGAGGTCCGAGCCTGGAGGAGCCAGGTCCTGCTAGCACACTAAATCTATGGACTCTTTCACTGAGGTCCGAGCTTGGAGAAGCCGAGTCCTGCTAGCACACTAGATCTAAGGACTGTTCCACTGAGGTCCGAGCCTGGAGGAGCCGGGTCCTGCTAGCACACTAAATCTAAGGACTCTTTCACTGAGGTCCGAGCTTGTAGAAGCCGAGTCCTGCTAGCACACTAAATCTAAGTACTCTTTCACTGAGGTCCGAGCCTGGAGGAGCCGAGTCCTGCTAGCACACTAAATCTAAGGACACTTTCACTGAGGTCCAAGCCTGGAGGAGCCGGGTCCTGCTAGCACACTAAATCTAAGGACTCTTTCACTGAGGTCCGAGCCTGTAGAAGCCAAGTCCTGCTAGCACACTAAATCTAAGGACTCTTTCACTGAGGTCCGAGCCTGGAGGAGCCGAGTCCCGCTAGCACACTAAATCTATGGACTCTTTAACTGAGGTCCGAGTCTGGAGGAGCCGAGTCCCGCTAGCACACTAAATCTATGGACTCTTTCACTGAGGACCGAGCCTGGAGGAGTCGGGTCATGCTAGCAAATTAAATCTATGGACTCTTTCACTGAGGTCCGAGCCAGGAGGAGCCGGGTCCTGCTAGCACACTAAATCTAAGGACTCTTTCACTGAGGTCCGAGCCTGGAGGAGCCGGGTCCTGCTAGCACACTAGATCTAAGGACTGTTCCACTGAGGTCCGAGCCTAGAGGAGCCGGGTCCTGCTAGCACAACTAAATCTAAGGACTCTTTCACTGAGGTCCGAGCCTGGAGGAGCCGAGTCCTGCTAGCAAACTAAATCTAAGGACTCTTCCACTGAGGTCCGAGCTTGTAGAAACCGAGTCCTGCTAGCACACCAAATCTAAGGACTGTTTCACTGAGGTCCGAGCTTGGAGAAGCCGAGTCCTGCTAGCACACTAGATCTATGGACTATTCCACTGAGGTCCGAGCCTAGAGGAGCCTGGTCCTGCTAGCACAACTAAATCTAAGGACTCTTTCACTGAGGTCCGAGCCTGGAGGAGCCGAGTCCTGCTAGCACACTAAATCTAAGGACTCTTCCACTGAGGTCCGATCCTGGAGGAGCCGAGTCCTGCTAGCACACTAAATCTAAGGACTCTTTCACTGAGGTCCGAGCCTGGAGGAGTCCGGTCATGCTAGCAAATTAAATCTAAGGACTCTTTCACTGTGTTCCGAGCCTGGAGGAGCCGGTCCTGCTAGCACACTAAATCTATGGACTCTTTCACTGAGGTCCGAGCCTGGAGGAGCCGAGTCCTGCTAGCACACTAAATCTATTGACTCTTTCACTGAGGTCCGAGCCTGCAGGAGCCGGGTCCTCCTAGCACACTAGATCTAAGGACTGTTCCACTGAGGTCCGAGCCTAGAGGAGCCGGGTCCTGCTAGCACAACTAAATCTAAGGACTCTTTCACTGAGGTCCGAGCCTGGAGGAGCCGAGTCCTGCTAGCACACTAAATCTATGGACTCTTTTACAGAGGTCCGAGCCTGGAGGAGCCGAGTCCTGCTAGCACACTAAATCTAAGGACTCTTTCACTGAGGTCCGCGCCTGGAGAAGCTGGGTCCTGCTAGCACACTAAATCTTAGGACTCTTCCACTGAGGTCCGAGCTTGTAGAAGCCGAGTCCTGCTAGCACACTAAATCTAAGTACTCTTTCACTGAGGTCTGAGCCTGGAGGAGCCGAGTCCTGCTAGCACACTAAATCTATGGACTCTTTCACTGAGGTCAGAGCCTGGAAGAGCCGAGTCCTGCTAGCACACTAAATCTAAGGACTCTTTAACTGAGGTCCGAGCCTGGAGGAGCCGAGTCCTGCTAGCACACTAAATCTATGGACTCTTTAACTGAGGTCCGAGCCTGGAGGAGCTGGGTCCTGCTAGCACACTAAATCTTAGGACTCTTTCAATGAGGTCCGAGCTTGGAGAAGCCAAGTCCTGCTAGCACACTAGATCTAAGGACTGTTCCACTGAGGTCCGAGCCTAGAGGAGCCGGGTCCTGCTAGCACAACTAAATCTAAGGACTCTTTCACTGAGGTCCGCGCCTGGAGAAGCTGGGTCCTGCTAGCACACTAAATCTAAGTACTCTTTCACTGAGGTCCGAGCCTGGAGGAGCCGAGTCCTGCTAGCACACTAAATCTAAGGACACTTTCACTGAGGTCCAAGCCTGGAGGAGCCGGGTCCTGCTAGCACACTAAATCTAAGGACTCTTTCACTGAGGTCCGAGCCTGTAGAAGCCAAGTCCTGCTAGCACACTAAATCTAAGGACTCTTTCACTGAGGTCCGAGCCTGGAGGAGCCGAGTCCCGCTAGCACACTAAATCTATGGACTCTTTAACTGAGGTCCGAGTCTGGAGGAGCCGAGTCCCGCTAGCACACTAAATCTATGGACTCTTTCACTGAGGACCGAGCCTGGAGGAGTCGGGTCATGCTAGCAAATTAAATCTATGGACTCTTTCACTGAGGTCCGAGCCAGGAGGAGCCGGGTCCTGCTAGCACACTAAATCTAAGGACTCTTTCACTGAGGTCCGAGCCTGGAGGAGCCGGGTCCTGCTAGCACACTAGATCTAAGGACTGTTCCACTGAGGTCCGAGCCTAGAGGAGCCGGGTCCTGCTAGCACAACTAAATCTAAGGACTCTTTCACTGAGGTCTGAGCCTGGAGGAGCCGAGTCCTGCTAGCAAACTAAATCTAAGGACTCTTCCACTGAGGTCCGAGCTTGTAGAAACCGAGTCCTGCTAGCACACCAAATCTAAGGACTGTTTCACTGAGGTCCGAGCTTGGAGAAGCCGAGTCCTGCTAGCACACTAGATCTATGGACTATTCCACTGAGGTCCGAGCCTAGAGGAGCCTGGTCCTGCTAGCACAACTAAATCTAAGGACTCTTTCACTGAGGTCCGAGCCTGGAGGAGCCGAGTCCTGCTAGCACACTAAATCTAAGGACTCTTCCACTGAGGTCCGATCCTGGAGGAGCCGAGTCCTGCTAGCACACTAAATCTAAGGACTCTTTCACTGAGGTCCGAGCCTGGAGGAGTCCGGTCATGCTAGCAAATTAAATCTAAGGACTCTTTCACTGTGTTCCGAGCCTGGAGGAGCCGGTCCTGCTAGCACACTAAATCTATGGACTCTTTCACTGAGGTCCGAGCCTGGAGGAGCCGAGTCCTGCTAGCACACTAAATCTATTGACTCTTTCACTGAGGTCCGAGCCTGCAGGAGCCGGGTCCTCCTAGCACACTAGATCTAAGGACTGTTCCACTGAGGTCCGAGCCTAGAGGAGCCGGGTCCTGCTAGCACAACTAAATCTAAGGACTCTTTCACTGAGGTCCGAGCCTGGAGGAGCCGAGTCCTGCTAGCACACTAAATCTATGGACTCTTTTACAGAGGTCCGAGCCTGGAGGAGCCGAGTCCTGCTAGCACACTAAATCTAAGGACTCTTTCACTGAGGTCCGCGCCTGGAGAAGCTGGGTCCTGCTAGCACACTAAATCTTAGGACTCTTCCACTGAGGTCCGAGCTTGTAGAAGCCGAGTCCTGCTAGCACACTAAATCTAAGTACTCTTTCACTGAGGTCTGAGCCTGGAGGAGCCGAGTCCTGCTAGCACACTAAATCTATGGACTCTTTCACTGAGGTCAGAGCCTGGAAGAGCCGAGTCCTGCTAGCACACTAAATCTAAGGACTCTTTAACTGAGGTCCGAGCCTGGAGGAGCCGAGTCCTGCTAGCACACTAAATCTATGGACTCTTTAACTGAGGTCCGAGCCTGGAGGAGCTGGGTCCTGCTAGCACACTAAATCTTAGGACTCTTTCAATGAGGTACGAGCTTGGAGAAGCCGAGTCCTGCTAGCACACTAGATCTAAGGACTGTTCCACTGAGGTCCGAGCCTAGAGGAGCCGGGTCCTGCTAGCACAACTAAATCTAAGGACTCTTTCACTGAGGTCCGCGCCTGGAGAAGCTGGGTCCTGCTAGCACACTAAATCTTAGGACTCTTCCACTGAGGTCCGAGCTTGTAGAAGCCGAGTCCTGCTAGCACACTAAATCTAAGTACTCTTTCACTGAGGTCTGAGCCTGGAGGAGCCGAGTCCTGCTAGCACACTAAATCTATGGACTCTTTCACTGAGGTCTGAGCCTGGAGGAGCCGAGTCCTGCTAGCACACTAAATCTATGGACTCTTTCACTGAGGTCAGAGCCTGGAAGAGCCGAGTCCTGCTAGCACACTAAATCTAAGGACTCTTTAACTGAGGTCCGAGCCTGGAGGAGCCGAGTCCTGCTAGCACACTAAATCTATGGACTCTTTAACTGAGGTCCGAGCCTGGAGGAGCTGGGTCCTGCTAGCACACTAAATCTTAGGACTCTTTCAATGAGGTCCGAGCTTGTAGAAGCTGAGTCCTGCTAGCACACTAAATCTAAGTACACTTTCACTGAGGTCTGAGCCTGGAGGAGCCGAGTCCTGCTAGCACACTAAATCTATGGACTCTTTCACTGAGGTCCGAGCCTGGAGGAGCCGAGTCCTGCTAGCACACTAAATCTAAGGACTCTTTCACTGAGGTCCGAGCCTGGAGGAACGGGGTCCTGCTAGCACACTAAATCTAAGGACTCTTTCACTGAGGTCCGAGCCTGGAGGTGTCGGGTCCTGCTAGCACATTAACTCTAAGGACTCTTTCACTGAGGTCTGAGCCTGGAGGAGCCGGGTCCTGCTAGCACACTAAATCTACGGACTCTTTCACTGAGGTCCGAGCTTGGAGAAGCCGAGTCCTGCTAGCACACTAGATCTAAGGACTCTTCCACTGAGGTCCGAGCCTGGAGGAGCCGGGTCCTGCTAGCACACTAAATCTAAGGACTCTTTCACTGAGGTCCGAGCTTGTAAAAGCCGAGTCCTGCTAGCACACTAAATCTAAGTACTCTTTCACTGAGGTCTGAGCCTGGAGGAGCCGAGTCCTGCTAGCACACTAAGTCTATGGACTCTTTCACTGAGGTCCGAGCCTGGAGGAGCCGAGTCCTGCTAGCACACTAAATCTAAGGACTCTTTCACTGAGGTCCAAGCCTGGAGGTGCCGGGTCCTGCTAGCACACTAAATCTAAGGACTCTTTCACTGAGGTCCGAGCCTGTAGAAGCCAAGTCCTGCTAGCACACTAAATCTAAGGACTCTTTCACTGAGGTCCGAGCCTGGAGGAGCCGAGTCCCGCTAGCACACTAAATCTATGGACTCTTTAACTGAGGTCCGAGTCTGGAGGAGCCGAGTCCCGCTAGCACACTAAATCTATGGACTCTTTCACTGGGGACCGAGCCTGGAGGAGTCGGGTCATGCTAGCAAATTAAATCTACGGACTCTTTCACTGAGGTCCGAGCCTGGAGGAGCCGGGTCCTGCTAGCACACTAAATCTATAGACTCTTTCACTGGGGTCCGAGCCTGGAGGAGCCGAGTCCTGCTAGCACACTAAATCTAAGGACTCTTTCACTGAGGTCCGAGCCTGGAGGAGCCGGGTCCTGCTAGCACACTAGATCTAAGGACTGTTCCAATGAGGTCCGAGCCTAGAGGAGCCGGGTCCTGCTAGCACAACTAAATCTAAGGACTATTTCACTGAGGTCCGAGCCTGGAGGAGCCGAGTCCTGCTAGCAAACTAAATCTAAGGACTCTTCCACTGAGGTCCGAGCCTGTAGAAGCCGAGTCCTGCTAGCACACCAAATCTAAGGACTGTTTCACTGAGGTCCGAGCTTGGAGAAGCCGAGTCCTGCTAGCACACTAGATCTAAGGACTATTCCACTGAGGTCCGAGCCTAGAGGAGCCGGGTCCTGCTAGCACAACTAAATCTAAGGACTCTTTCACTGAGGTCCGAGCCTGGAGGAGCCGAGTCCTGCTAGCACACTAAATCTAAGGACTCTTCCACTGAGGTCCGATCCTGGAGGAGCCGAGATCTGCTAGCACACTAAATCTAAGGACTCTTTCACTGAGGTCCAAGCCTGGAGGAGTCCGGTCATGCTAGCAAATTAAATCTAAGGACTCTTTCACTGAGGTCCGAGCCTGGAGGAGCCGGTCCTGCTAGCACACTAAATCTATGGACTCTTTCACTGAGGTCCGAGCCTGGAGGAGCCGAGTCCTGCTAGCACACTAAATCTAAGGACTCTTTCACTGAGGTCCGAGCCTGGAGGAGCCGGGTCCTCCTAGCACACTAGATCTAAGGACTGTTCCACTGAGGTCCGAGCCTAGAGGAGCCGGGTCCTGCTAGCACAACTAAATCTAAGGACTCTTTCACTGAGGTCCGAGCCTGGAGGAACCGAGTCCTGCTAGCACACTAAATCTAAGGACTCTTTCACTGAGGTCCGAGCTTGGAGAAGCCGGGTCCTGCTAGCACACTAGATCTAAGGACTGTTCCACTGAGGTCCGAGCCTAGAGGAGCCGGGTCCTGCTAGCACAACTAAATCTAAGGACTCTTTCACTGAGGTCCGCGCCTGGAGTAGTCGAGTCCTGCTAGCACACTAAATCTAAGGACTCTTCCACTGAGGTCCGAGCCTGTAGAAGCCGAGTCCTGCTAGCACACTAAATCTAAGGACTCTTTCACTGAGGTCCAAGCCTGGAGGAGCCGAGTCCTGCTAGCACAATAAATCTATGGACTCTTTCACTGAGGTCCGCGCCTGGAGGAGCCGAGTCCTGCTAGCACACTAAATCTAAGGACTCTTCCACTGAGGTCCGAGCCTGTAGAAGCCGAGTCCTGCTAGCACACTAAATCTAAGGACTCTTTAACTGAGGTCCGAGCCTGGAGGAGCCGAGTCCTGCTAGCACACTAGATCTAAGGACTGTTCCACTGAGGTCCGAGCCTGGAGGAGCCGGGTCCTGCTAGCACACTAAATCTAAGGACTCTTTCACTGAGGTCCGAGCTTGTAGAAGCCGAGTCCTGCTAGCACACTAAATCTAAGTACTCTTTCACTGAGGTCTGAGCCTGGAGGAGCCGAGTCCTGCTAGCACACTAAGTCTATGGACTCTTTCACTGAGGTCCGAGCCTGGAGGAGCCGAGTCCTGCTAGCACACTAAATCTAAGGACTCTTTCACTGAGGTCCAAGCCTGGAGGAGCCGGGTCCTGCTAGCACACTAAATCTAACGACTCTTTCACTGAGGTCCGAGCCTGTAGAAGCCAAGTCCTGCTAGCACACTAAATCTAAGGACTCTTTCACTGAGGTCCGAGCCTGGAGGAGCCGAGTCCCGCTAGCACACTAAATCTATGGACTCTTTAACTGAGGTCCGAGTCTGGAGGAGCCGAGTCCCGCTAGCACACTAAATCAATGGACTCTTTCACTGAGGACCGAGCCTGGAGGAGTCGGGTCATGCTAGCAAATTAAATCTATGGACTCTTTCACTGAGGTCCGAGCCAGGAGGAGCCGGGTCCTGCTAGCACACTAAATCTAAGGACTCTTTCACTGAGGTCCGAGCCTGGAGGAGCCGGGTCCTGCTAGCACACTAGATCTAAGGACTGTTCCACTGAGGTCCGAGCCTAGAGGAGCCGGGTCCTGCTAGCACAACTAAATCTAAGGACTCTTTCACTGAGGTCCGAGCCTGGAGGAGACGAGTCCTGCTAGCAAACTAAAACTAAGGACTCTTCCACTGAGGTCCGAGCCTGTAGAAGCCGAGTCCTGCTAGCACACCAAATCTAAGGACTGTTTCACTGAGGTCCGAGCTTGGAGAAGCCGAGTCCTGCTAGCACACTAGATCTATGGACTATTCCACTGAGGTCCGAGCCTAGAGGAGCCGGGTCCTGCTAGCACAACTAAATCTAAGGACTCTTTCACTGAGGTCCGAGCCTGGAGGAGCCGAGTCCTGCTAGCACACTAAATCTAAGGACTCTTCCACTGAGGTCCGATCCTGGAGGAGCCGAGTCCTGCTAGCACACTAAATCTAAGGACTCTTTCACTGAGGTCCGAGCCAGGAGGAGTCCGGTCATGCTAGCAAATTAAATCTAAGGACTCTTTCACTGTGTTCCGAGCCTGGAGGAGCCGGTCCTGCTAGCACACTAAATCTATGGACTCTTTCACTGAGGTCCGAGCCTGGAGGAGCCGAGTCCTGCTAGCACACTAAATCTATGGACTCTTTCACTGAGGTCCGAGCCTGGAGGAGTCCGGTCATGCTAGCAAATTAAATCTAAGGACTCTTTCACTGAGGTCCGAGCCTGGAGGAGCCGGTCCTGCTAGCACACTAAATCTATGGACTCTTTCACTGAGGTCCGAGCCTGGAGGAGCCGAGTCCTGCTAGCACAATAAATCTAAGGACTCTTTCACTGAGGTCCGAGCCTGGAGGAGCCGGGTCCTCCTAGCACACTAGATCTAAGGACTGTTCCACTGAGGTCCGAGCCTAGAGGAGCCGGGTCCTGCTAGCACAACTAAATCTAAGGACTCTTTCACTGAGGTCCGAGCCTGGAGGAACCGAGTCCTGCTAGCACACTAAATCTAAGGACTCTTTCACTGAGGTCCGAGCTTGGAGAAGCCGGGTCTTGCTAGCACACTAGATCTAAGGACTGTTCCACTGAGGTCCGAGCCTAGAGGAGCCGGGTCCTGCTAGCACAACTAAATCTAAGGACTCTTTCACTGAGGTCCGCGCCTGGAGTAGCCGAGTCCTGCTAGCACACTAAATCTAAGGACTCTTCCACTGAGGTCCGAGCCTGTAGAAGCCGAGTCCTGCTAGCACACTAAATCTAAGGACTCTTTCACTGAGGTCCAAGCCTGGAGGAGCCGAGTCCTGCTAGCACAATAAATCTATGGACTCTTTCACTGAGGTCCGCGCCTGGAGGAGCCGAGTCCTGCTAGCACACTAAATCTAAGGACTCTTCCACTGAGGTCCGAGCCTGTAGAAGCCGAGTCCTGCTAGCACACTAAATCTAAGGATTTTTTAACTGAGGTCCGAGCCTGGAGGAGCCGAGTCCTGCTAGCACACTAAATCTATGGACTCTTTAACTGAGGTCCGAGCCTGGAGGAGCTGGGTCCTGCTTTCACACTAAATCTTAGGACTCTTTCAATGAGGTCCGAGCTTGTAGAAGCCGAGTCCTGCTAGCACACTAAATCTAAGTACACTTTCACTGAGGTCTGAGCCTGGAGGAGCCGAGTCCTGCTAGCACACTAAATCTATGGACTCTTTCACTGAAGTCCGAGCCTGGAGGAGCCGAGTCCTGCTAGCACACTAAATCTAAGGACTCTTTAACTGAGGTCCGAGTCTGGAGGAGCCGAGTCCCGCTAGCACACTAAATCTTTAGACTCTTTCACTGAGGACCGAGCCTGGAGCAGCCGAGTCCTGCTAGCACACTAAATCTAAGGACTCTTTCACAGAGGTCCGAGCCTGGAGGAACGGGGTCCTGCTAGCACACTAGATCTAAGGACTGTTCCACTGAGGTCCGAGCCTGGAGGAGCCGGGTCCTGCTAGCACACTAAATCTATGGACTCTTTCACTGAGGTCCGAGCTTGGAGAAGCCGAGTCCTGCTAGCACACTAGATCTAAGGACTGTTCCACTGAGGTCCGAGCCTGGAGGAGCCGGGTCCTGCTAGCACACTAAATCTAAGGACTCTTTCACTGAGGTCCGAGCTTGTAGAAGCCGAGTCCTGCTAGCACACTAAATCTAAGTACTCTTTCACTGAGGTCTGAGCCTGGAGGAGCCGAGTCCTGCTAGCACACTAAGTCTATGGACTCTTTCACTGAGGTCCGAGCCTGGAGGAGCCGAGTCCTGCTAGCACACTAAATCTAAGGACTCTTTCACTGAGGTCCCAGCCTGTAGAAGCCAAGTCCTGCTAGCACACTAAATCTATGGACTCTTTCACTGAGGTCCGAGCCTGGAGGAGCCGAGTCCCGCTAGCACACTAAATCTATGGACTCTTTAACTGAGGTCCGAGTCTGGAGGAGCCGAGTCCCGCTAGCACACTAAATCTATGGACTCTTTCACTGAGGACCGAGCCTGGAGGAGTCGGGTCATGCTAGCAAATTAAATCTATGGACTCTTTCACTGAGGTCCGAGCCAGGAGGAGCCGGGTCCTGCTAGCACACTAAATCTAAGGACTGTTCCACTGAGGTCCGAGCCTAGAGGAGCCGGGTCCTGCTAGCACAACTAAATCTAAGGACTCTTTCACTGAGGTCCGAGCCTGGAGGAGCCGAGTCCTGCTAGCAAACTAAATCTAAGGACTCTTCCACTGAGGTCCGAGCCTGTAGAAGCCGAGTCCTGCTAGCACACCAAATCTAAGGACTGTTTCACTGAGGTCCGAGCTTGGAGAAGCCGAGTCCTGCTAGCACACTAGATCTAAGGACTATTCCACTGAGGTCCGAGCCTAGAGGAGCCGGGTCCTGCTAGCACAACTAAATCTGAGGACTCTTTCACTGAGGTCCGAGCCTGGAGGAGCCGAGTCCTGCTAGCACACTAAATCTAAGGACTCTTCCACTGAGGTCCGATCCTGGAGGAGCCGAGATCTGCTAGCACACTAAATCTAAGGACTCTTTCACTGAGGTCCGAGCCTGGAGGAGTCCGGTCATGCTAGCAAATTAAATCTAAGGACTCTTTCACTGAGGTCCGAGCCTGGAGGAGCCGGCCCTGCTAGCACACTAAATCAATGACTCTTTCACTGAGGTCCGAGCCTGGAGGAGCCGAGTCCTGCTAGCACACTAAATCTAAGGACTCTTTCACTGAGGTCCGAGCCTGGAGGAGCCGGGTCCTCCTAGCACACTAGATCTAAGGACTGTTCCACTGAGGTCCGAGCCTAGAGGAGCCGGGTCCTGCTAGCACAACTAAATCTAAGGACTCTTTCACTGAGGTCCGAGCCTGGAGGAGCCGAGTCCTGCTAGCACACTAAATCTATGGACTCTTTTACTGAGGTCCGAGCCTGGAGGAGCCGAGTCCTGCTAGCACACTAAATCTAAGGACTCTTTCACTGAGGTCTGAGCTTGGAGAAGCCGGGTCCTGCTAGCACACTAGATCTAAGGACTGTTCCACTGAGGTCCGAGCCTAGAGGAGCCGGGTCCTGCTAGCACAACTAAATCTAAGGACTCTTTCACTGAGGTCCGCGCCTGGAGTAGCCGAGTCCTGCTAGCACACTAAATCTAAGGACTCTTCCACTGAGGTCCGAGCCTGTAGAAGCCGAGTCCTGTTAGCACACCAAATCTAAGGACTGTTTCACTGAGGTCCGAGCTTGGAGAAGCCGAGTCCTGCTAGCACACTAGATCTATGGACTATTCCACTGAGGTCCGAGCCTAGAGGAGCCGGGTCCTGCTAGCACAACTAAATCTAAGGACTCTTTCACTGAGGTCCGAGCCTGGAGGAGTCCGGTCATGCTAGCAAATTAAATCTAAGGACTCTTTCACTGTGTTCCGAGCCTGGAGGAGCCAGTCCTGCTAGCACACTAAATCTATGGACTCTTTCACTGAGGTCCGAGCCTGGAGGAGCCGAGTCCTGCTAGCACACTAAATCTATGGACTCTTTCACTGAGGTCCGAGCCTGCAGGAGCCGGGTCCTCCTAACACACTAGATCTAAGGACTGTTCCACTGAGGTCTGAGCCTAGAGGAGCCGGGTCCTGCTAGCACAACTAAATCTAAGGACTCTTTCACTGAGGTCCGAGCCTGGAGGAGCCGAGTCCTGCTAGCACACTAAATCTATGGACTCTTATTCAGAGGTCCGAGCCTGGAGGAGCCGAGTCCTGCTAGCACACTAAATCTAAGGACTCTTTCACTGAGGTCCGAGTTTGGAGAAGCCGAGTCCTGCTAGCACACTAGATCTAAGGACTGTTCCACTGAGGTACGAGCCTAGAGGAGCCGGGTCCTGCTAGCACAACTAAATCTAAGGACTCTTTCACTGAGGTCCGCGCCTGGAGAAGCCGAGTCCTGCTAGCACACTAAATCTAAGGACTCTTCCACTGAGGTCCGAGCCTGTAGAAGCCGAGTCCTGCTAGCACACTAAATCTAAGGACTCTTTCACTGAGGTCCGAGCTTGTAGAAGCCGAGTCCTGCTAGCACACTAAATCTAAGTACTCTTTCACTGAGGTCTGAGCCTGGAGGAGCCGAGTCCTGCTAGCACACTAAATCTATGGACTCTTTCACTGAGGTCAGAGCCTGGAAGAGCCGAGTCCTGCTAGCACACTAAATCTAAGGACTCTTTAACTGAGGTCCGAGCCTGGAGGAGCCGAGTCCTGCTAGCACACTAAATCTATGGACTCTTTAACTGAGGTCCGAGCCTGGAGGAGCTGGGTCCTGCTAGCACACTAAATCTTAGGACTCTTTCAATGAGGTCCGAGCTTGTAGAAGCCGAGTCCTGCTAGCACACTAAATCTAAGTATACTTTCACTGAGGTCTGAGCCTGGAGGAGCCGAGTCCTGCTAGCACACTAAATCTATGGACTCTTTCACTGAGGTCCGAGCCTGGAGGAGCCGAGTCCTGCTAGCACACTAAATCTAAGGACTCTTTCACTGAGGTCCGAGCTTGGAGAAGCCGAGTCCTGCTAGCACACTAGATCTAAGGACTGTTCCACTGAGGTCCGAGCCTGGAGGAGCCGGGTCCTGCTAGCACACTAAATCTAAGGACTCTTTCACTGAGGTCCGAGCTTGTAAAAGCCGAGTCCTGCTAGCACACTAAATCTAAGTACTCTTTCACTGAGGTCTGAGCCTGGAGGAGCCGAGTCCTGCTAGCACACTAAGTCTATGGACTCTGTCACTGAGGTCCGAGCCTGGAGGAGCCGAGTCCTGCTAGCACACTAAATCTAAGGACTCTTTCACTGAGGTCCAAGCCTGGAGGAGCCGGGTCCTGGTAGCACACTAAATCTAAGGACTCTTTCACTGAGGTCCGAGCCTGTAGAAGCCGAGTCCTGCTAGCACACTAAATCTAAGGACTCTTTCACTGAGGACCTAGCCTGGAGGAGCCGAGTCCCGCTAGCACACTAAATCTATGGACTCTTTAACTGAGGTCCGAGTCTGGAGGAGCCGAGTCCCGCTAGCACACTAAATCTATGGACTCTTTCACTGGGGACCGAGCCTGGAGGAGTCGGGTCATGCTAGCAAATTAAATCTACGGACTCTTTCACTGAGGTCCGAGCCTGGAGGAGCCGGGTCCTGCTAGCACACTAAATCTATGGACTCTTTCACTGGGGTCCGAGCCTGGAGGAGCCGAGTCCTGCTAGCACACTAAATCTAAGGACTCTTTCACTGAGGTCCGAGCCTGGAGGAGCCGGGTCCTGCTAGCACACTAAATCTAAGGACTGTTCCACTGAGGTCCGAGCCTGTAGAAGCCGAGTCCTGCTAGCACACCAAATCTAAGGACTGTTTCACTGAGGTCCGAGCTTGGAGAAGCCGAGTCCTGCTAGCACACTAGATCTAAGGACTATTCCACTGAGGTCCGAGCCTAGAGGAGCCGGGTCCTGCTAGCACAACTAAATCTGAGGACTCTTTCACTGAGGTCCGAGCCTGGAGGAGCCGAGTCCTGCTAGCACACTAAATCTAAGGACTCTTCCACTGAGGTCCGATCCTGGAGGAGCCGAGATCTGCTAGCACACTAAATCTAAGGACTCTTTCACTGAGGTCCGAGCCTGGAGGAGTCCGGTCATGCTAGCAAATTAAATCTAAGGACTCTTTCACTGAGGTCCGAGCCTGGAGGAGCCGGCCCTGCTAGCACACTAAATCAATGACTCTTTCACTGAGGTCCGAGCCTGGAGGAGCCGAGTCCTGCTAGCACACTAAATCTAAGGACTCTTTCACTGAGGTCCGAGCCTGGAGGAGCCGGGTCCTCCTAGCACACTAGATCTAAGGACTGTTCCACTGAGGTCCGAGCCTAGAGGAGCCGGGTCCTGCTAGCACAACTAAATCTAAGGACTCTTTCACTGAGGTCCGAGCCTGGAGGAGCCGAGTCCTGCTAGCACACTAAATCTATGGACTCTTTTACTGAGGTCCGAGCCTGGAGGAGCCGAGTCCTGCTAGCACACTAAATCTAAGGACTCTTTCACTGAGGTCCGAGCTTGGAGAAGCCGGGTCCTGCTAGCACACTAGATCTAAGGACTGTTCCACTGAGGTCCGAGCCTAGAGGAGCCGGGTCCTGCTAGCACAACTAAATCTAAGGACTCTTTCACTGAGGTCCGCGCCTGGAGTAGCCGAGTCCTGCTAGCACACTAAATCTAAGGACTCTTCCACTGAGGTCCGAGCCTGTAGAAGCCGAGTCCTGCTAGCACACTAAATCTAAGGACTCTTTCACTGAGGTCCAAGCCTGGAGGAGCCGAGTCCTGCTAGCACAATAAATCTATGGACTCTTTCACTGAGGTCCGCGCCTGGAGGAGCCGAGTCCTGCTAGCACACTAAATCTAAGGACTCTTCCACTGAGGTCCGGGCCTGTAGAAGCCGAGTCCTGCTTGCACACTAAATCTAAGGACTCTTTAACTGAGGTCCGAGCCTGGAGGAGCTGAGTCCTGCTAGCACACTAAATCTATGGACTCTTTAACTGAGGTCCGAGCCTGGAGGAGCTGGGTCCTGCTTTCACACTAAATCTTAGGACTCTTTCAATGAGGTCCGAGCTTGTAGAAGCCGAGTCCTGCTAGCACACTAAATCTAAGTACACTTTCACTGAGGTCTGAGCCTGGAGGAGCCGAGTCCTGCTAGCACACTAAATCTATGGACTCTTTCACTGAGGTCCGAGCCTGGAGGAGCCGAGTCCTGCTAGCACACTAAATCTAAGGACTCTTTAACTGAGGTCCGAGTCTGGAGGAGCCGAGTCCCGCTAGCACACTAACTCTTTGGACTCTTTCACTGAGGACCGAGCCTGGAGCAGCCGAGTCCTGCTAGCACACTAAATCTAAGGACTCTTTCACAGAGGTCCGAGCCTGGAGGAACGGGGTCCTGCTAGCACACTAAATCTAAGGACTCTTTCACTGAGGTCCGAGCCTGGAGGAGTCGGGTCCTGCTAGCACATTAACTCTAAGGACTCTTTCACTGAGGTCCGAGCCTGGAGGAGCCAGGTCCTGCTAGCACACTAAATCTATGGACTCTTTCACTGAGGTCCGAGCTTGGAGAAGCCGAGTCCTGCTAGCACACTAGATCTAAGGACTGTTCCACTGAGGTCCGAGCCTGGAGGAGCCGGGTCCTGCTAGCACACTAAATCTAAGGACTCTTTCACTGAGGTCCGAGCTTGTAGAAGCCGAGTCCTGCTAGCACACTAAATCTAAGTACTCTTTCACTGAGGTCCGAGCCTGGAGGAGCCGAGTCCTGCTAGCACACTAAATCTAAGGACACTTTCACTGAGGTCCAAGCCTGGAGGAGCCGGGTCCTGCTAGCACACTAAATCTAAGGACTCTTTCACTGAGGTCCGAGCCTGTAGAAGCCAAGTCCTGCTAGCACACTAAATCTAAGGACTCTTTCACTGAGGTCCGAGCCTGGAGGAGCCGAGTCCCGCTAGCACACTAAATCTATGGACTCTTTAACTGAGGTCCGAGTCTGGAGGAGCCGAGTCCCGCTAGCACACTAAATCTATGGACTCTTTCACTGAGGACCGAGCCTGGAGGAGTCGGGTCATGCTAGCAAATTAAATCTATGGACTCTTTCACTGAGGTCCGAGCCAGGAGGAGCCGGGTCCTGCTAGCACACTAAATCTAAGGACTCTTTCACTGAGGTCCGAGCCTGGAGGAGCCGGGACCTGCTAGCACACTAGATCTAAGGACTGTTCCACTGAGGTCCGAGCCTAGAGGAGCCGGGTCCTGCTAGCACAACTAAATCTAAGGACTCTTTCACTGAGGTCCGAGCCTGGAGGAGCCGAGTCCTGCTAGCAAACTAAATCTAAGGACTCTTCCACTGAGGTCCGAGCTTGTAGAAACCGAGTCCTGCTAGCACACCAAATCTAAGGACTGTTTCACTGAGGTCCGAGCTTGGAGAAGCCGAGTCCTGCTAGCACACTAGATCTATGGACTATTCCACTGAGGTCCGAGCCTAGAGGAGCCTGGTCCTGCTAGCACAACTAAATCTAAGGACTCTTTCACTGAGGTCCGAGCCTGGAGGAGCCGAGTCCTGCTAGCACACTAAATCTAAGGACACTTCCACTGAGGTCCGATCCTGGAGGAGCCGAGTCCTGCTAGCACACTAAATCTAAGGACTCTTTCACTGAGGTCCGAGCCTGGAGGAGTCCGGTCATGCTAGCAAATTAAATCTAAGGACTCTTTCACTGTGTTCCGAGCCTGGAGGAGCCGGTCCTGCTAGCACACTAAATCTATGGACTCTTTCACTGAGGTCCGAGCCTGGAGGAGCCGAGTCCTGCTAGCACACTAAATCTATTGACTCTTTCACTGAGGTCCGAGCCTGCAGGAGCCGGGTCCTCCTAGCACACTAGATCTAAGGACTGTTCCACTGAGGTCCGAGCCTAGAGGAGCCGGGTCCTGCTAGCACAACTAAATCTAAGGACTCTTTCACTGAGGTCCGAGCCTGGAGGAGCCGAGTCCTGCTAGCACACTAAATCTATGGACTCTTTTACAGAGGTCCGAGCCTGGAGGAGCCGAGTCCTGCTAGCACACTAAATCTAAGGACTCTTTCACTGAGGTCCGCGCCTGGAGAAGCTGGGTCCTGCTAGCACACTAAATCTTAGGACTCTTCCACTGAGGTCCGAGCTTGTAGAAGCCGAGTCCTGCTAGCACACTAAATCTAAGTACTCTTTCACTGAGGTCTGAGCCTGGAGGAGCCGAGTCCTGCTAGCACACTAAATCTATGGACTCTTTCACTGAGGTCAGAGCCTGGAAGAGCCGAGTCCTGCTAGCACACTAAATCTAAGGACTCTTTAACTGAGGTCCGAGCCTGGAGGAGCCGAGTCCTGCTAGCACACTAAATCTATGGACTCTTTAACTGAGGTCCGAGCCTGGAGGAGCTGGGTCCTGCTAGCACACTAAATCTTAGGACTCTTTCAATGAGGTCCGAGCTTGGAGAAGCCGAGTCCTGCTAGCACACTAGATCTAAGGACTGTTCCACTGAGGTCCGAGCCTAGAGGAGCCGGGTCCTGCTAGCACAACTAAATCTAAGGACTCTTTCACTGAGGTCCGCGCCTGGAGAAGCTGGGTCCTGCTAGCACACTAAATCTAAGTACTCTTTCACTGAGGTCCGAGCCTGGAGGAGCCGAGTCCTGCTAGCACACTAAATCTAAGGACACTTTCACTGAGGTCCAAGCCTGGAGGAGCCGGGTCCTGCTAGCACACTAAATCTAAGGACTCTTTCACTGAGGTCCGAGCCTGTAGAAGCCAAGTCCTGGTAGCACACTAAATCTAAGGACTCTTTCACTGAGGTCCGAGCCTGGAGGAGCCGAGTCCCGCTAGCACACTAAATCTATGGACTCTTTAACTGAGGTCCGAGTCTGGAGGAGCCGAGTCCCGCTAGCACACTAAATCTATGGACTCTTTCACTGAGGACCGAGCCTGGAGGAGTCGGGTCATGCTAGCAAATTAAATCTATGGACTCTTTCACTGAGGTCCGAGCCAGGAGGAGCCGGGTCCTGCTAGCACACTAAATCTAAGGACTCTTTCACTGAGGTCCGAGCCTGGAGGAGCCGGGTCCTGCTAGCACACTAGATCTAAGGACTGTTCCACTGAGGTCCGAGCCTAGAGGAGCCGGGTCCTGCTAGCACAACTAAATCTAAGGACTCTTTCACTGAGGTCCGAGCCTGGAGGAGCCGAGTCCTGCTAGCAAACTAAATCTAAGGACTCTTCCACTGAGGTCCGAGCTTGTAGAAACCGAGTCCTGCTAGCACACCAAATCTAAGGACTGTTTCACTGAGGTCCGAGCTTGGAGAAGCCGAGTCCTGCTAGCACACTAGATCTATGGACTATTCCACTGAGGTCCGAGCCTAGAGGAGCCTGGTCCTGCTAGCACAACTAAATCTAAGGACTCTTTCACTGAGGTCCGAGCCTGGAGGAGCCGAGTCCTGCTAGCACACTAAATCTAAGGACTCTTCCACTGAGGTCCGATCCTGGAGGAGCCGAGTCCTGCTAGCACACTAAATCTAAGGACTCTTTCACTGAGGTCCGAGCCTGGAGGAGTCCGGTCATGCTAGCAAATTAAATCTAAGGACTCTTTCACTGTGTTCCGAGCCTGGAGGAGCCGGTCCTGCTAGCACACTAAATCTATGGACTCTTTCACTGAGGTCCGAGCCTGGAGGAGCCGAGTCCTGCTAGCACACTAAATCTATTGACTCTTTCACTGAGGTCCGAGCCTGCAGGAGCCGGGTCCTCCTAGCACACTAGATCTAAGGACTGTTCCACTGAGGTCCGAGCCTAGAGGAGCCGGGTCCTGCTAGCACAACTAAATCTAAGGACTCTTTCACTGAGGTCCGAGCCTGGAGGAGCCGAGTCCTGCTAGCACACTAAATCTATGGACTCTTTTACAGAGGTCCGAGCCTGGAGGAGCCGAGTCCTGCTAGCACACTAAATCTAAGGACTCTTTCACTGAGGTCCGCGCCTGGAGAAGCTGGGTCCTGCTAGCACACTAAATCTTAGGACTCTTCCACTGAGGTCCGAGCTTGTAGAAGCCGAGTCCTGCTAGCACACTAAATCTAAGTACTCTTTCACTGAGGTCTGAGCCTGGAGGAGCCGAGTCCTGCTAGCACACTAAATCTATGGACTCTTTCACTGAGGTCAGAGCCTGGAAGAGCCGAGTCCTGCTAGCACACTAAATCTAAGGACTCTTTAACTGAGGTCCGAGCCTGGAGGAGCCGAGTCCTGCTAGCACACTAAATCTATGGACTCTTTAACTGAGGTCCGAGCCTGGAGGAGCTGGGTCCTGCTAGCACACTAAATCTTAGGACTCTTTCAATGAGGTACGAGCTTGGAGAAGCCGAGTCCTGCTAGCACACTAGATCTAAGGACTGTTCCACTGAGGTCCGAGCCTAGAGGAGCCGGGTCCTGCTAGCACAACTAAATCTAAGGACTCTTTCACTGAGGTCCGCGCCTGGAGAAGCTGGGTCCTGCTAGCACACTAAATCTTAGGACTCTTCCACTGAGGTCCGAGCTTGTAGAAGCCGAGTCCTGCTAGCACACTAAATCTAAGTACTCTTTCACTGAGGTCTGAGCCTGGAGGAGCCGAGTCCTGCTAGCACACTAAATCTATGGACTCTTTCACTGAGGTCTGAGCCTGGAGGAGCCGAGTCCTGCTAGCACACTAAATCTATGGACTCTTTCACTGAGGTCAGAGCCTGGAAGAGCCGAGTCCTGCTAGCACACTAAATCTAAGGACTCTTTAACTGAGGTCCGAGCCTGGAGGAGCCGAGTCCTGCTAGCACACTAAATCTATGGACTCTTTAACTGAGGTCCGAGCCTGGAGGAGCTGGGTCCTGCTAGCACACTAAATCTTAGGACTCTTTCAATGAGGTCCGAGCTTGTAGAAGCTGAGTCCTGCTAGCACACTAAATCTAAGTACACTTTCACTGAGGTCTGAGCCTGGAGGAGCCGAGTCCTGCTAGCACACTAAATCTATGGACTCTTTCACTGAGGTCCGAGCCTGGAGGAGCCGAGTCCTGCTAGCACACTAAATCTAAGGACTCTTTCACTGAGGTCCGAGCCTGGAGGAACGGGGTCCTGCTAGCACACTAAATCTAAGGACTCTTTCACTGAGGTCCGAGCCTGGAGGTGTCGGGTCCTGCTAGCACATTAACTCTAAGGACTCTTTCACTGAGGTCTGAGCCTGGAGGAGCCGGGTCCTGCTAGCACACTAAATCTACGGACTCTTTCACTGAGGTCCGAGCTTGGAGAAGCCGAGTCCTGCTAGCACACTAGATCTAAGGACTCTTCCACTGAGGTCCGAGCCTGGAGGAGCCGGGTCCTGCTAGCACACTAAATCTAAGGACTCTTTCACTGAGGTCCGAGCTTGTAAAAGCCGAGTCCTGCTAGCACACTAAATCTAAGTACTCTTTCACTGAGGTCTGAGCCTGGAGGAGCCGAGTCCTGCTAGCACACTAAGTCTATGGACTCTTTCACTGAGGTCCGAGCCTGGAGGAGCCGAGTCCTGCTAGCACACTAAATCTAAGGACTCTTTCACTGAGGTCCAAGCCTGGAGGTGCCGGGTCCTGCTAGCACACTAAATCTAAGGACTCTTTCACTGAGGTCCGAGCCTGTAGAAGCCAAGTCCTGCTAGCACACTAAATCTAAGGACTCTTTCACTGAGGTCCGAGCCTGGAGGAGCCGAGTCCCGCTAGCACACTAAATCTATGGACTCTTTAACTGAGGTCCGAGTCTGGAGGAGCCGAGTCCCGCTAGCACACTAAATCTATGGACTCTTTCACTGGGGACCGAGCCTGGAGGAGTCGGGTCATGCTAGCAAATTAAATCTACGGACTCTTTCACTGAGGTCCGAGCCTGGAGGAGCCGGGTCCTGCTAGCACACTAAATCTATAGACTCTTTCACTGGGGTCCGAGCCTGGAGGAGCCGAGTCCTGCTAGCACACTAAATCTAAGGACTCTTTCACTGAGGTCCGAGCCTGGAGGAGCCGGGTCCTGCTAGCACACTAGATCTAAGGACTGTTCCAATGAGGTCCGAGCCTAGAGGAGCCGGGTCCTGCTAGCACAACTAAATCTAAGGACTATTTCACTGAGGTCCGAGCCTGGAGGAGCCGAGTCCTGCTAGCAAACTAAATCTAAGGACTCTTCCACTGAGGTCCGAGCCTGTAGAAGCCGAGTCCTGCTAGCACACCAAATCTAAGGACTGTTTCACTGAGGTCCGAGCTTGGAGAAGCCGAGTCCTGCTAGCACACTAGATCTAAGGACTATTCCACTGAGGTCCGAGCCTAGAGGAGCCGGGTCCTGCTAGCACAACTAAATCTAAGGACTCTTTCACTGAGGTCCGAGCCTGGAGGAGCCGAGTCCTCCTAGCACACTAAATCTAAGGACTCTTCCACTGAGGTCCGATCCTGGAGGAGCCGAGATCTGCTAGCACACTAAATCTAAGGACTCTTTCACTGAGGTCCAAGCCTGGAGGAGTCCGGTCATGCTAGCAAATTAAATCTAAGGACTCTTTCACTGAGGTCCGAGCCTGGAGGAGCCGGTCCTGCTAGCACACTAAATCTATGGACTCTTTCACTGAGGTCCGAGCCTGGAGGAGCCGAGTCCTGCTAGCACACTAAATCTAAGGACTCTTTCACTGAGGTCCGAGCCTGGAGGAGCCGGGTCCTCCTAGCACACTAGATCTAAGGACTGTTCCACTGAGGTCCGAGCCTAGAGGAGCCGGGTCCTGCTAGCACAACTAAATCTAAGGACTCTTTCACTGAGGTCCGAGCCTGGAGGAACCGAGTCCTGCTAGCACACTAAATCTAAGGACTCTTTCACTGAGGTCCGAGCTTGGAGAAGCCGGGTCCTGCTAGCACACTAGATCTAAGGACTGTTCCACTGAGGTCCGAGCCTAGAGGAGCCGGGTCCTGCTAGCACAACTAAATCTAAGGACTCTTTCACTGAGGTCCGCGCCTGGAGTAGTCGAGTCCTGCTAGCACACTAAATCTAAGGACTCTTCCACTGAGGTCCGAGCCTGTAGAAGCCGAGTCCTGCTAGCACACTAAATCTAAGGACTCTTTCACTGAGGTCCAAGCCTGGAGGAGCCGAGTCCTGCTAGCACAATAAATCTATGGACTCTTTCACTGAGGTCCGCGCCTGGAGGAGCCGAGTCCTGCTAGCACACTAAATCTAAGGACTCTTCCACTGAGGTCCGAGCCTGTAGAAGCCGAGTCCTGCTAGCACACTAAATCTAAGGACTCTTTAACTGAGGTCCGAGCCTGGAGGAGCCGAGTCCTGCTAGCACACTAGATCTAAGGACTGTTCCACTGAGGTCCGAGCCTGGAGGAGCCGGGTCCTGCTAGCACACTAAATCTAAGGACTCTTTCACTGAGGTCCGAGCTTGTAGAAGCCGAGTCCTGCTAGCACACTAAATCTAAGTACTCTTTCACTGAGGTCTGAGCCTGGAGGAGCCGAGTCCTGCTAGCACACTAAGTCTATGGACTCTTTCACTGAGGTCCGAGCCTGGAGGAGCCGAGTCCTGCTAGCACACTAAATCTAAGGACTCTTTCACTGAGGTCCAAGCCTGGAGGAGCCGGGTCCTGCTAGCACACTAAATCTAACGACTCTTTCACTGAGGTCCGAGCCTGTAGAAGCCAAGTCCTGCTAGCACACTAAATCTAAGGACTCTTTCACTGAGGTCCGAGCCTGGAGGAGCCGAGTCCCGCTAGCACACTAAATCTATGGACTCTTTAACTGAGGTCCGAGTCTGGAGGAGCCGAGTCCCGCTAGCACACTAAATCAATGGACTCTTTCACTGAGGACCGAGCCTGGAGGAGTCGGGTCATGCTAGCAAATTAAATCTATGGACTCTTTCACTGAGGTCCGAGCCAGGAGGAGCCGGGTCCTGCTAGCACACTAAATCTAAGGACTCTTTCACTGAGGTCCGAGCCTGGAGGAGCCGGGTCCTGCTAGCACACTAGATCTAAGGACTGTTCCACTGAGGTCCGAGCCTAGAGGAGCCGGGTCCTGCTAGCACAACTAAATCTAAGGACTCTTTCACTGAGGTCCGAGCCTGGAGGAGACGAGTCCTGCTAGCAAACTAAAACTAAGGACTCTTCCACTGAGGTCCGAGCCTGTAGAAGCCGAGTCCTGCTAGCACACCAAATCTAAGGACTGTTTCACTGAGGTCCGAGCTTGGAGAAGCCGAGTCCTGCTAGCACACTAGATCTATGGACTATTCCACTGAGGTCCGAGCCTAGAGGAGCCGGGTCCTGCTAGCACAACTAAATCTAAGGACTCTTTCACTGAGGTCCGAGCCTGGAGGAGCCGAGTCCTGCTAGCACACTAAATCTAAGGACTCTTCCACTGAGGTCCGATCCTGGAGGAGCCGAGTCCTGCTAGCACACTAAATCTAAGGACTCTTTCACTGAGGTCCGAGCCAGGAGGAGTCCGGTCATGCTAGCAAATTAAATCTAAGGACTCTTTCACTGTGTTCCGAGCCTGGAGGAGCCGGTCCTGCTAGCACACTAAATCTATGGACTCTTTCACTGAGGTCCGAGCCTGGAGGAGCCGAGTCCTGCTAGCACACTAAATCTATGGACTCTTTCACTGAGGTCCGAGCCTGGAGGAGTCCGGTCATGCTAGCAAATTAAATCTAAGGACTCTTTCACTGAGGTCCGAGCCTGGAGGAGCCGGTCCTGCTAGCACACTAAATCTATGGACTCTTTCACTGAGGTCCGAGCCTGGAGGAGCCGAGTCCTGCTAGCACAATAAATCTAAGGACTCTTTCACTGAGGTCCGAGCCTGGAGGAGCCGGGTCCTCCTAGCACACTAGATCTAAGGACTGTTCCACTGAGGTCCGAGCCTAGAGGAGCCGGGTCCTGCTAGCACAACTAAATCTAAGGACTCTTTCACTGAGGTCCGAGCCTGGAGGAACCGAGTCCTGCTAGCACACTAAATCTAAGGACTCTTTCACTGAGGTCCGAGCTTGGAGAAGCCGGGTCTTGCTAGCACACTAGATCTAAGGACTGTTCCACTGAGGTCCGAGCCTAGAGGAGCCGGGTCCTGCTAGCACAACTAAATCTAAGGACTCTTTCACTGAGGTCCGCGCCTGGAGTAGCCGAGTCCTGCTAGCACACTAAATCTAAGGACTCTTCCACTGAGGTCCGAGCCTGTAGAAGCCGAGTCCTGCTAGCACACTAAATCTAAGGACTCTTTCACTGAGGTCCAAGCCTGGAGGAGCCGAGTCCTGCTAGCACAATAAATCTATGGACTCTTTCACTGAGGTCCGCGCCTGGAGGAGCCGAGTCCTGCTAGCACACTAAATCTAAGGACTCTTCCACTGAGGTCCGAGCCTGTAGAAGCCGAGTCCTGCTAGCACACTAAATCTAAGGATTTTTTAACTGAGGTCCGAGCCTGGAGGAGCCGAGTCCTGCTAGCACACTAAATCTATGGACTCTTTAACTGAGGTCCGAGCCTGGAGGAGCTGGGTCCTGCTTTCACACTAAATCTTAGGACTCTTTCAATGAGGTCCGAGCTTGTAGAAGCCGAGTCCTGCTAGCACACTAAATCTAAGTACACTTTCACTGAGGTCTGAGCCTGGAGGAGCCGAGTCCTGCTAGCACACTAAATCTATGGACTCTTTCACTGAAGTCCGAGCCTGGAGGAGCCGAGTCCTGCTAGCACACTAAATCTAAGGACTCTTTAACTGAGGTCCGAGTCTGGAGGAGCCGAGTCCCGCTAGCACACTAAATCTTTAGACTCTTTCACTGAGGACCGAGCCTGGAGCAGCCGAGTCCTGCTAGCACACTAAATCTAAGGACTCTTTCACAGAGGTCCGAGCCTGGAGGAACGGGGTCCTGCTAGCACACTAGATCTAAGGACTGTTCCACTGAGGTCCGAGCCTGGAGGAGCCGGGTCCTGCTAGCACACTAAATCTATGGACTCTTTCACTGAGGTCCGAGCTTGGAGAAGCCGAGTCCTGCTAGCACACTAGATCTAAGGACTGTTCCACTGAGGTCCGAGCCTGGAGGAGCCGGGTCCTGCTAGCACACTAAATCTAAGGACTCTTTCACTGAGGTCCGAGCTTGTAGAAGCCGAGTCCTGCTAGCACACTAAATCTAAGTACTCTTTCACTGAGGTCTGAGCCTGGAGGAGCCGAGTCCTGCTAGCACACTAAGTCTATGGACTCTTTCACTGAGGTCCGAGCCTGGAGGAGCCGAGTCCTGCTAGCACACTAAATCTAAGGACTCTTTCACTGAGGTCCAAGCCTGGAGGAGCCGGGTCCTGCTAGCACACTAAATCTAACGACTCTTTCACTGAGGTCCCAGCCTGTAGAAGCCAAGTCCTGCTAGCACACTAAATCTATGGACTCTTTCACTGAGGTCCGAGCCTGGAGGAGCCGAGTCCCGCTAGCACACTAAATCTATGGACTCTTTAACTGAGGTCCGAGTCTGGAGGAGCCGAGTCCCGCTAGCACACTAAATCTATGGACTCTTTCACTGAGGACCGAGCCTGGAGGAGTCGGGTCATGCTAGCAAATTAAATCTATGGACTCTTTCACTGAGGTCCGAGCCAGGAGGAGCCGGGTCCTGCTAGCACACTAAATCTAAGGACTGTTCCACTGAGGTCCGAGCCTAGAGGAGCCGGGTCCTGCTAGCACAACTAAATCTAAGGACTCTTTCACTGAGGTCCGAGCCTGGAGGAGCCGAGTCCTGCTAGCAAACTAAATCTAAGGACTCTTCCACTGAGGTCCGAGCCTGTAGAAGCCGAGTCCTGCTAGCACACCAAATCTAAGGACTGTTTCACTGAGGTCCGAGCTTGGAGAAGCCGAGTCCTGCTAGCACACTAGATCTATGGACTATTCCACTGAGGTCCGAGCCTAGAGGAGCCGGGTCCTGCTAGCACAACTAAATCTAAGGACTCTTTCACTGAGGTCCGAGCCTGGAGGAGCCGAGTCCTGCTAGCACACTAAATCTAAGGACTCTTCCACTGAGGTCCGATCCTGGAGGAGCCGAGTCCTGCTAGCACACTAAATCTAAGGACTCTTTCACTGAGGTCCGAGCATGGAGGAGTCCGGTCATGCTAGCAAATTAAATCTAAGGACTCTTTCACTGTGTTCCGAGCCTGGAGGAGCCGGTCCTGCTAGCACACTAAATCTATGGACTCTTTCACTGAGGTCCGAGCCTGGAGGAGCCGAGTCCTGCTAGCACACTAAATCTATGGACTCTTTCACTGAGGTCCGAGCCTGGAGGAGCCGGGTCCTCCTAGCACACTAGATCTAAGGACTGTTCCACTGAGGTCCGAGCCTAGAGGAGCCGGGTCCTGCTAGCACAACTAAATCTAAGGACTCTTTCACTGTGTTCCGAGCCTGGAGGAGCCGAGTCCCGCTAGCACACTAAATCTATGGACTCTTTAACTGAGGTCCGAGTCTGGAGGAGCCGAGTCCCGCTAGCACACTAAATCTATGGACTCTTTCACTGGGGACCGAGCCTGGAGGAGTCGGGTCATGCTAGCAAATTAAATCTACGGACTCTTTCACTGAGGTCCGAGCCTGGAGGAGCCGGGTCCTGCTAGCACACTAAATCTATAGACTCTTTCACTGGGGTCCGAGCCTGGAGGAGCCGAGTCCTGCTAGCACACTAAATCTAAGGACTCTTTCACTGAGGTCCGAGCCTGGAGGAGCCGGGTCCTGCTAGCACACTAGATCTAAGGACTGTTCCACTGAGGTCCGAGCCTAGAGGAGCCGAGTCCTGCTAGCACAACTAAATCTAAGGACTATTTCACTGAGGTCCGAGCCTGGAGGAGCCGAGTCCTGCTAGCAAACTTAATCTAAGGACTCTTCCACTGAGGTCCGAACCTGTAGAAGCCGAGTCCTGCTAGCACACCAAATCTAAGGACTGTTTCACTGAGGTCCGAGCTTGGAGAAGCCGAGTCCTGCTAGCACACTAGATCTAAGGACTATTCCACTGAGGTCCGAGCCTAGAGGAGCCGGGTCCTGCTAGCACAACTAAATCTAAGGACTCTTTCACTGAGGTCCGAGCCTGGAGGAGCCGAGTCCTGCTAGCACACTAAATCTAAGGACTCTTCCACTGAGGTCCGATCCTGGAGGAGCCGAGATCTGCTAGCACACTAAATCTAAGGACTCTTTCACTGAGGTCCAAGCCTGGAGGAGTCCGGTCATGCTAGCAAATTAAATCTAAGGACTCTTTCACTGAGGTCCGTGCCTGGAGGAGCCGGTCCTGCTAGCACACTAAATCTATGGACTCTTTCACTGAGGTCCGAGCCTGGAGGAGCCGAGTCCTGCTAGCACACTAAATCTAAGGACTCTTTCACTGAGGTCCGAGCCTGGAGGAGCCGGGTCCTCCTAGCACACTAGATCTAAGGACTGTTCCACTGAGGTCCGAGCCTAGAGGAGCCGGGTCCTGCTAGCACAACTAAATCTAAGGACTCTTTCACTGAGGTCCGAGCCTGGAGGAACCGAGTCCTGCTAGCACACTAAATCTAAGGACTCTTTCACTGAGGTCCGAGCTTGGAGAAGCCGGGTCCTGCTAGCACACTAGATCTAAGGACTGTTCCACTGAGGTCCGAGCCTAGAGGAGCCGGGTCCTGCTAGCACAACTAAATCTAAGGACTCTTTCACTGAGGTCCGCGCCTGGAGTAGTCGAGTCCTGCTAGCACACTAAATCTAAGGACTCTTCCACTGAGGTCCGAGCCTGTAGAAGCCGAGTCCTGCTAGCACACTAAATCTAAGGACTCTTTCACTGAGGTCCAAGCCTGGAGGAGCCGAGTCCTGCTAGCACAATAAATCTATGGACTCTTTCACTGAGGTCCGCGCCTGGAGGAGCCGAGTCCTGCTAGCACACTAAATCTAAGGACTCTTCCACTGAGGTCCGAGCCTGTAGAAGCCGAGTCCTGCTAGCACACTAAATCTAAGGACTCTTTAACTGAGGTCCGAGCCTGGAGGAGCCGAGTCCTGCTAGCACACTAGATCTAAGGACTGTTCCACTGAGGTCCGAGCCTGGAGGAGCCGGGTCCTGCTAGCACACTAAATCTAAGGACTCTTTCACTGAGGTCCGAGCTTGTAGAAGCCGAGTCCTGCTAGCACACTAAATCTAAGTACTCTTTCACTGAGGTCTGAGCCTGGAGGAGCCGAGTCCTGCTAGCACACTAAGTCTATGGACTCTTTCACTGAGGTCCGAGCCTGGAGGAGCCGAGTCCTGCTAGCACACTAAATCTAAGGACTCTTTCACTGAGGTCCAAGCCTGGAGGAGCCGGGTCCTGCTAGCACACTAAATCTAACGACTCTTTCACTGAGGTCCGAGCCTGTAGAAGCCAAGTCCTGCTAGCACACTAAATCTAAGGACTCTTTCACTGAGGTCCGAGCCTGGAGGAGCCGAGTCCCGCTAGCACACTAAATCTATGGACTCTTTAACTGAGGTCCGAGTCTGGAGGAGCCGAGTCCCGCTAGCACACTAAATCTATGGACTCTTTCACTGAGGACCGAGCCTGGAGGAGTCGGGTCATGCTAGCAAATTAAATCTATGGACTCTTTCACTGAGGTCCGAGCCAGGAGGAGCCGGGTCCTGCTAGCACACTAAATCTAAGGACTCTTTCACTGAGGTCCGAGCCTGGAGGAGCCGGGTCCTGCTAGCACACTAGATCTAAGGACTGTTCCACTGAGGTCCGAGCCTAGAGGAGCCGGGTCCTGCTAGCACAACTAAATCTAAGGACTCTTTCACTGAGGTCCGAGCCTGGAGGAGCCGAGTCCTGCTAGCAAACTAAAACTAAGGACTCTTCCACTGAGGTCAGAGCCTGTAGAAGCCGAGTCCTGCTAGCACACCAAATCTAAGGACTGTTTCACTGAGGTCCGAGCTTGGAGAAGCCGAGTCCTGCTAGCACACTAGATCTATGGACTATTCCACTGAGGTCCGAGCCTAGAGGAGCCGGGTCCTGCTAGCACAACTAAATCTAAGGACTCTTTCACTGAGGTCCGAGCCTGGAGGAGCCGAGTCCTGCTAGCACACTAAATCTAAGGACTCTTCCACTGAGGTCCGATCCTGGAGGAGCCGAGTCCTGCTAGCACACTAAATCTAAGGACTCTTTCACTGAGGTCCGAGCCTGGAGGAGTCCGGTCATGCTAGCAAATTAAATCTAAGGACTCTTTCACTGTGTTCCGAGCCTGGAGGAGCCCGTCCTGCTAGCACACTAAATCTATGGACTCTTTCACTGAGGTCCGAGCCTGGAGGAGCCGAGTCCTGCTAGCACACTAAATCTATGGACTCTTTCACTGAGGTCCGAGCCTGGAGGAGTCCGGTCATGCTAGCAAATTAAATCTAAGGACTCTTTCACTGAGGTCCGAGCCTGGAGGAGCCGGTCCTGCTAGCACACTAAATCTATGGACTCTTTCACTGAGGTCCGAGCCTGGAGGAGCCGAGTCCTGCTAGCACAATAAATCTAAGGACTCTTTCACTGAGGTCCGAGCCTGGAGGAGCCGGGTCCTCCTAGCACACTAGATCTAAGGACTGTTCCACTGAGGTCCGAGCCTAGAGGAGCCGGGTCCTGCTAGCACAACTAAATCTAAGGACTCTTTCACTGAGGTCCGAGCCTGGAGGAACCGAGTCCTGCTAGCACACTAAATCTAAGGACTCTTTCACTGAGGTCCGAGCTTGGAGAAGCCGGGTCCTGCTAGCACACTAGATCTAAGGACTGTTCCACTGAGGTCCGAGCCTAGAGGAGCCGGGTCCTGCTAGCACAACTAAATCTAAGGACTCTTTCACTGAAGTCCGCGCCTGGAGTAGCCGAGTCCTGCTAGCACACTAAATCTAAGGACTCTTCCACTGAGGTCCGAGCCTGTAGAAGCCGAGTCCTGCTAGCACACTAAATCTAAGGACTCTTTCACTGAGGTCCAAGACTGGAGGAGCCGAGTCCTGCTAGCACAATAAATCTATGGACTCTTTCACTGAGGTCCGCGCCTGGAGGAGCCGAGTCCTGCTAGCACACTAAATCTAAGGACTCTTCCACTGAGGTCCGAGCCTGTAGAAGCCGAGTCCTGCTTGCACACTAAATCTAAGGACTCTTTAACTGAAGTCCGAGCCTGGAGGAGCCGAGTCCTGCTAGCACACTAAATCTATGGACTCTTTAACTGAGGTCCGAGCCTGGAGGAGCTGGGTCCTGCTTTCACACTAAATCTTAGGACTCTTTCAATGAGGTCCGAGCTTGTAGAAGCCGAGTCCTGCTAGCACACTAGATCTAAGGACTGTTCCACTGAGGTCCGAGCCTAGAGGAGCCGGGTCCTGCTAGCACAACTAAATCTAAGGACTCTTTCACTGAGGTCCGCGCCTGGAGAAGCTGGGTCCTGCTAGCACACTAAATCTTAGGACTCTTCCACTGAGGTCCGAGCTTGTAGAAGCCGAGTCCTGCTAGCACACTAAATCTAAGTACTCTTTCACTGAGGTCTGAGCCTGGAGGAGCCGAGTCCTGCTAGCACACTAAATCTATGGACTCTTTCACTGAGGTCTGAGCCTGGAGGAGCCGAGTCCTGCTAGCCCACTAAATCTATGGACTCTTTCACTGAGGTCAGAGCCTGGAAGAGCCGAGTCCTGCTAGCACACTAAATCTAAGGACTCTTTAACTGAGGTCCGAGCCTGGAGGAGCCGAGTCCTGCTAGCACACTAAATCTATGGACTCTTTAACTGAGGTCCGAGCCTGGAGGAGCTGGGTCCTGCTAGCACACTAAATCTTAGGACTCTTTCAATGAGGTCCGAGCTTGTAGAAGCTGAGTCCTGCTAGCACACTAAATCTAAGTACACTTTCACTGAGGTCTGAGCCTGGAGGAGCCGAGTCCTGCTAGCACACTAAATCTATGGACTCTTTCACTGAGGTCCGAGCCTGGAGGAGCCGAGTCCTGCTAGCACACTAAATCTAAGGACTCTTTCACTGAGGTCCGAGCCTGGAGGAACGGGGTCCTGCTAGCACACTAAATCTAAGGACTCTTTCACTGAGGTCCGAGCCTGGAGGTGTCGGGTCCTGCTAGCACATTAACTCTAAGGACTCTTTCACTGAGGTCTGAGCCTGGAGGAGCCGGGTCCTGCTAGCACACTAAATCTACGGACTCTTTCACTGAGGTCCGAGCTTGGAGAAGCCGAGTCCTGCTAGCACACTAGATCTAAGGACTCTTCCACTGAGGTCCGAGCCTGGAGGAGCCGGGTCCTGCTAGCACACTAAATCTAAGGACTCTTTCACTGAGGTCCGAGCTTGTAAAAGCCGAGTCCTGCTAGCACACTAAATCTAAGTACTCTTTCACTGAGGTCTGAGCCTGGAGGAGCCGAGTCCTGCTAGCACACTAAGTCTATGGACTCTTTCACTGAGGTCCGAGCCTGGAGGAGCCGAGTCCTGCTAGCACACTAAATCTAAGGACTCTTTCACTGAGGTCCAAGCCTGGAGGTGCCGGGTCCTGCTAGCACACTAAATCTAAGGACTCTTTCACTGAGGTCCGAGCCTGTAGAAGCCAAGTCCTGCTAGCACACTAAATCTAAGGACTCTTTCACTGAGGTCCGAGCCTGGAGGAGCCGAGTCCCGCTAGCACACTAAATCTATGGACTCTTTAACTGAGGTCCGAGTCTGGAGGAGCCGAGTCCCGCTAGCACACTAAATCTATGGACTCTTTCACTGGGGACCGAGCCTGGAGGAGTCGGGTCATGCTAGCAAATTAAATCTACGGACTCTTTCACTGAGGTCCGAGCCTGGAGGAGCCGGGTCCTGCTAGCACACTAAATCTATAGACTCTTTCACTGGGGTCCGAGCCTGGAGGAGCCGAGTCCTGCTAGCACACTAAATCTAAGGACTCTTTCACTGAGGTCCGAGCCTGGAGGAGCCGGGTCCTGCTAGCACACTAGATCTAAGGACTGTTCCAATGAGGTCCGAGCCTAGAGGAGCCGGGTCCTGCTAGCACAACTAAATCTAAGGACTATTTCACTGAGGTCCGAGCCTGGAGGAGCCGAGTCCTGCTAGCAAACTAAATCTAAGGACTCTTCCACTGAGGTCCGAGCCTGTAGAAGCCGAGTCCTGCTAGCACACCAAATCTAAGGACTGTTTCACTGAGGTCCGAGCTTGGAGAAGCCGAGTCCTGCTAGCACACTAGATCTAAGGACTATTCCACTGAGGTCCGAGCCTAGAGGAGCCGGGTCCTGCTAGCACAACTAAATCTAAGGACTCTTTCACTGAGGTCCGAGCCTGGAGGAGCCGAGTCCTGCTAGCACACTAAATCTAAGGACTCTTCCACTGAGGTCCGATCCTGGAGGAGCCGAGATCTGCTAGCACACTAAATCTAAGGACTCTTTCACTGAGGTCCAAGCCTGGAGGAGTCCGGTCATGCTAGCAAATTAAATCTAAGGACTCTTTCACTGAGGTCCGAGCCTGGAGGAGCCGGTCCTGCTAGCACACTAAATCTATGGACTCTTTCACTGAGGTCCGAGCCTGGAGGAGCCGAGTCCTGCTAGCACACTAAATCTAAGGACTCTTTCACTGAGGTCCGAGCCTGGAGGAGCCGGGTCCTCCTAGCACACTAGATCTAAGGACTGTTCCACTGAGGTCCGAGCCTAGAGGAGCCGGGTCCTGCTAGCACAACTAAATCTAAGGACTCTTTCACTGAGGTCCGAGCCTGGAGGAACCGAGTCCTGCTAGCACACTAAATCTAAGGACTCTTTCACTGAGGTCCGAGCTTGGAGAAGCCGGGTCCTGCTAGCACACTAGATCTAAGGACTGTTCCACTGAGGTCCGAGCCTAGAGGAGCCGGGTCCTGCTAGCACAACTAAATCTAAGGACTCTTTCACTGAGGTCCGCGCCTGGAGTAGTCGAGTCCTGCTAGCACACTAAATCTAAGGACTCTTCCACTGAGGTCCGAGCCTGTAGAAGCCGAGTCCTGCTAGCACACTAAATCTAAGGACTCTTTCACTGAGGTCCAAGCCTGGAGGAGCCGAGTCCTGCTAGCACAATAAATCTATGGACTCTTTCACTGAGGTCCGCGCCTGGAGGAGCCGAGTCCTGCTAGCACACTAAATCTAAGGACTCTTCCACTGAGGTCCGAGCCTGTAGAAGCCGAGTCCTGCTAGCACACTAAATCTAAGGACTCTTTAACTGAGGTCCGAGCCTGGAGGAGCCGAGTCCTGCTAGCACACTAGATCTAAGGACTGTTCCACTGAGGTCCGAGCCTGGAGGAGCCGGGTCCTGCTAGCACACTAAATCTAAGGACTCTTTCACTGAGGTCCGAGCTTGTAGAAGCCGAGTCCTGCTAGCACACTAAATCTAAGTACTCTTTCACTGAGGTCTGAGCCTGGAGGAGCCGAGTCCTGCTAGCACACTAAGTCTATGGACTCTTTCACTGAGGTCCGAGCCTGGAGGAGCCGAGTCCTGCTAGCACACTAAATCTAAGGACTCTTTCACTGAGGTCCAAGCCTGGAGGAGCCGGGTCCTGCTAGCACACTAAATCTAACGACTCTTTCACTGAGGTCCGAGCCTGTAGAAGCCAAGTCCTGCTAGCACACTAAATCTAAGGACTCTTTCACTGAGGTCCGAGCCTGGAGGAGCCGAGTCCCGCTAGCACACTAAATCTATGGACTCTTTAACTGAGGTCCGAGTCTGGAGGAGCCGAGTCCCGCTAGCACACTAAATCAATGGACTCTTTCACTGAGGACCGAGCCTGGAGGAGTCGGGTCATGCTAGCAAATTAAATCTATGGACTCTTTCACTGAGGTCCGAGCCAGGAGGAGCCGGGTCCTGCTAGCACACTAAATCTAAGGACTCTTTCACTGAGGTCCGAGCCTGGAGGAGCCGGGTCCTGCTAGCACACTAGATCTAAGGACTGTTCCACTGAGGTCCGAGCCTAGAGGAGCCGGGTCCTGCTAGCACAACTAAATCTAAGGACTCTTTCACTGAGGTCCGAGCCTGGAGGAGACGAGTCCTGCTAGCAAACTAAAACTAAGGACTCTTCCACTGAGGTCCGAGCCTGTAGAAGCCGAGTCCTGCTAGCACACCAAATCTAAGGACTGTTTCACTGAGGTCCGAGCTTGGAGAAGCCGAGTCCTGCTAGCACACTAGATCTATGGACTATTCCACTGAGGTCCGAGCCTAGAGGAGCCGGGTCCTGCTAGCACAACTAAATCTAAGGACTCTTTCACTGAGGTCCGAGCCTGGAGGAGCCGAGTCCTGCTAGCACACTAAATCTAAGGACTCTTCCACTGAGGTCCGATCCTGGAGGAGCCGAGTCCTGCTAGCACACTAAATCTAAGGACTCTTTCACTGAGGTCCGAGCCAGGAGGAGTCCGGTCATGCTAGCAAATTAAATCTAAGGACTCTTTCACTGTGTTCCGAGCCTGGAGGAGCCGGTCCTGCTAGCACACTAAATCTATGGACTCTTTCACTGAGGTCCGAGCCTGGAGGAGCCGAGTCCTGCTAGCACACTAAATCTATGGACTCTTTCACTGAGGTCCGAGCCTGGAGGAGTCCGGTCATGCTAGCAAATTAAATCTAAGGACTCTTTCACTGAGGTCCGAGCCTGGAGGAGCCGGTCCTGCTAGCACACTAAATCTATGGACTCTTTCACTGAGGTCCGAGCCTGGAGGAGCCGAGTCCTGCTAGCACAATAAATCTAAGGACTCTTTCACTGAGGTCCGAGCCTGGAGGAGCCGGGTCCTCCTAGCACACTAGATCTAAGGACTGTTCCACTGAGGTCCGAGCCTAGAGGAGCCGCGTCCTGCTAGCACAACTAAATCTAAGGACTCTTTCACTGAGGTCCGAGCCTGGAGGAACCGAGTCCTGCTAGCACACTAAATCTAAGGACTCTTTCACTGAGGTCCGAGCTTGGAGAAGCCGGGTCTTGCTAGCACACTAGATCTAAGGACTGTTCCACTGAGGTCCGAGCCTAGAGGAGCCGGGTCCTGCTAGCACAACTAAATCTAAGGACTCTTTCACTGAGGTCCGCGCCTGGAGTAGCCGAGTCCTGCTAGCACACTAAATCTAAGGACTCTTCCACTGAGGTCCGAGCCTGTAGAAGCCGAGTCCTGCTAGCACACTAAATCTAAGGACTCTTTCACTGAGGTCCAAGCCTGGAGGAGCCGAGTCCTGCTAGCACAATAAATCTATGGACTCTTTCACTGAGGTCCGCGCCTGGAGGAGCCGAGTCCTGCTAGCACACTAAATCTAAGGACTCTTCCACTGAGGTCCGAGCCTGTAGAAGCCGAGTCCTGCTAGCACACTAAATCTAAGGACTCTTTAACTGAGGTCCGAGCCTGGAGGAGCCGAGTCCTGCTAGCACACTAAATCTATGGACTCTTTAACTGAGGTCCGAGCCTGGAGGAGCTGGGTCCTGCTTTCACACTAAATCTTAGGACTCTTTCAATGAGGTCCGAGCTTGTAGAAGCCGAGTCCTGCTAGCACACTAAATCTAAGTACACTTTCACTGAGGTCTGAGCCTGGAGGAGCCGAGTCCTGCTAGCACACTAAATCTATGGACTCTTTCACTGAAGTCCGAGCCTGGAGGAGCCGAGTCCTGCTAGCACACTAAATCTAAGGACTCTTTAACTGAGGTCCGAGTCTGGAGGAGCCGAGTCCCGCTAGCACACTAAATCTTTGGACTCTTTCACTGAGGACCGAGCCTGGAGCAGCCGAGTCCTGCTAGCACACTAAATCTAAGGACTCTTTCACAGAGGTCCGAGCCTGGAGGAACGGGGTCCTGCTAGCACACTAGATCTAAGGACTGTTCCACTGAGGTCCGAGCCTGGAGGAGCCGGGTCCTGCTAGCACACTAAATCTATGGACTCTTTCACTGAGGTCCGAGCTTGGAGAAGCCGAGTCCTGCTAGCACACTAGATCTAAGGACTGTTCCACTGAGGTCCGAGCCTGGAGGAGCCGGGTCCTGCTAGCACACTAAATCTAAGGACTCTTTCACTGAGGTCCGAGCTTGTAGAAGCCGAGTCCTGCTAGCACACTAAATCTAAGTACTCTTTCACTGAGGTCTGAGCCTGGAGGAGCCGAGTCCTGCTAGCACACTAAGTCTATGGACTCTTTCACTGAGGTCCGAGCCTGGAGGAGCCGAGTCCTGCTAGCACACTAAATCTAAGGACTCTTTCACTGAGGTCCAAGCCTGGAGGAGCCGGGTCCTGCTAGCACACTAAATCTAACGACTCTTTCACTGAGGTCCCAGCCTGTAGAAGCCAAGTCCTGCTAGCACACTAAATCTATGGACTCTTTCACTGAGGTCCGAGCCTGGAGGAGCCGAGTCCCGCTAGCACACTAAATCTATGGACTCTTTAACTGAGGTCCGAGTCTGGAGGAGCCGAGTCCCGCTAGCACACTAAATCTATGGACTCTTTCACTGAGGACCGAGCCTGGAGGAGTCGGGTCATGCTAGCAAATTAAATCTATGGACTCTTTCACTGAGGTCCGAGCCAGGAGGAGCCGGGTCCTGCTAGCACACTAAATCTAAGGACTGTTCCACTGAGGTCCGAGCCTAGAGGAGCCGGGTCCTGCTAGCACAACTAAATCTAAGGACTCTTTCACTGAGGTCCGAGCCTGGAGGAGCCGAGTCCTGCTAGCAAACTAAATCTAAGGACTCTTCCACTGAGGTCCGAGCCTGTAGAAGCCGAGTCCTGCTAGCACACCAAATCTAAGGACTGTTTCACTGAGGTCCGAGCTTGGAGAAGCCGAGTCCTGCTAGCACACTAGATCTATGGACTATTCCACTGAGGTCCGAGCCTAGAGGAGCCGGGTCCTGCTAGCACAACTAAATCTAAGGACTCTTTCACTGAGGTCCGAGCCTGGAGGAGCCGAGTCCTGCTAGCACACTAAATCTAAGGACTCTTCCACTGAGGTCCGATCCTGGAGGAGCCGAGTCCTGCTAGCACACTAAATCTAAGGACTCTTTCACTGAGGTCCGAGCCTGGAGGAGTCCGGTCATGCTAGCAAATTAAATCTAAGGACTCTTTCACTGTGTTCCGAGCCTGGAGGAGCCGGTCCTGCTAGCACACTAAATCTATGGACTCTTTCACTGAGGTCCGAGCCTGGAGGAGCCGAGTCCTGCTAGCACACTAAATCTATGGACTCTTTCACTGAGGTCCGAGCCTGGAGGAGCCGGGTCCTCCTAGCACACTAGATCTAAGGACTGTTCCACTGAGGTCCAAGCCTAGAGGAGCCGGGTCCTGCTAGCACAACTAAATCTAAGGACTCTTTCACTGTGTTCCGAGCCTGGAGGAGCCGAGTCCCGCTAGCACACTAAATCTATGGACTCTTTAACTGAGGTCCGAGTCTGGAGGAGCCGAGTCCCGCTAGCACACTAAATCTATGGACTCTTTCACTGGGGACCGAGCCTGGAGGAGTCGGGTCATGCTAGCAAATTAAATCTACGGACTCTTTCACTGAGGTCCGAGCCTGGAGGAGCCGGGTCCTGCTAGCACACTAAATCTATAGACTCTTTCACTGGGGTCCGAGCCTGGAGGAGCCGAGTCCTGCTAGCACACTAAATCTAAGGACTCTTTCACTGAGGTCCGAGCCTGGAGGAGCCGGGTCCTGCTAGCACACTAGATCTAAGGACTGTTCCACTGAGGTCCGAGCCTAGAGGAGCCGAGTCCTGCTAGCACAACTAAATCTAAGGACTATTTCACTGAGGTCCGAGCCTGGAGGAGCCGAGTCCTGCTAGCAAACTAAATCTAAGGACTCTTCCACTGAGGTCCGAACCTGTAGAAGCCGAGTCCTGCTAGCACACCAAATCTAAGGACTGTTTCACTGAGGTCCGAGCTTGGAGAAGCCGAGTCCTGCTAGCACACTAGATCTAAGGACTATTCCACTGAGGTCCGAGCCTAGAGGAGCCGGGTCCTGCTAGCACAACTAAATCTAAGGACTCTTTCACTGAGGTCCGAGCCTGGAGGAGCCGAGTCCTGCTAGCACACTAAATCTAAGGACTCTTCCACTGAGGTCCGATCCTGGAGGAGCCGAGATCTGCTAGCACACTAAATCTAAGGACTCTTTCACTGAGGTCCAAGCCTGGAGGAGTCCGGTCATGCTAGCAAATTAAATCTAAGGACTCTTTCACTGAGGTCCGTGCCTGGAGGAGCCGGTCCTGCTAGCACACTAAATCTATGGACTCTTTCACTGAGGTCCGAGCCTGGAGGAGCCGAGTCCTGCTAGCACACTAAATCTAAGGACTCTTTCACTGAGGTCCGAGCCTGGAGGAGCCGGGTCCTCCTAGCACACTAGATCTAAGGACTGTTCCACTGAGGTCCGAGCCTAGAGGAGCCGGGTCCTGCTAGCACAACTAAATCTAAGGACTCTTTCACTGAGGTCCGAGCCTGGAGGAACCGAGTCCTGCTAGCACACTAAATCTAAGGACTCTTTCACTGAGGTCCGAGCTTGGAGAAGCCGGGTCCTGCTAGCACACTAGATATAAGGACTGTTCCACTGAGGTCCGAGCCTAGAGGAGCCGGGTCCTGCTAGCACAACTAAATCTAAGGACTCTTTCACTGAGGTCCGCGCCTGGAGTAGTCGAGTCCTGCTAGCACACTAAATCTAAGGACTCTTCCACTGAGGTCCGAGCCTGTAGAAGCCGAGTCCTGCTAGCACACTAAATCTAAGGACTCTTTCACTGAGGTCCAAGCCTGGAGGAGCCGAGTCCTGCTAGCACAATAAATCTATGGACTCTTTCACTGAGGTCCGCGCCTGGAGGAGCCGAGTCCTGCTAGCACACTAAATCTAAGGACTCTTCCACTGAGGTCCGAGCCTGTAGAAGCCGAGTCCTGCTAGCACACTAAATCTAAGGACTCTTTAACTGAGGTCCAAGCCTGGAGGAGCCGAGTCCTGCTAGCACACTAGATCTAAGGACTGTTCCACTGAGGTCCGAGCCTGGAGGAGCCGGGTCCTGCTAGCACACTAAATCTAAGGACTCTTTCACTGAGGTCCGAGCTTGTAGAAGCCGAGTCCTGCTAGCACACTAAATCTAAGTACTCTTTCACTGAGGTCTGAGCCTGGAGGAGCCGAGTCCTGCTAGCACACTAAGTCTATGGACTCTTTCACTGAGGTCCGAGCCTGGAGGAGCCGAGTCCTGCTAGCACACTAAATCTAAGGACTCTTTCACTGAGGTCCAAGCCTGGAGGAGCCGGGTCCTGCTAGCACACTAAATCTAACGACTCTTTCACTGAGGTCCGAGCCTGTAGAAGCCAAGTCCTGCTAGCACACTAAATCTAAGGACTCTTTCACTGAGGTCCGAGCCTGGAGGAGCCGAGTCCCGCTAGCACACTAAATCTATGGACTCTTTAACTGAGGTCCGAGTCTGGAGGAGCCGAGTCCCGCTAGCACACTAAATCTATGGACTCTTTCACTGAGGACCGAGCCTGGAGGAGTCGGGTCATGCTAGCAAATTAAATCTATGGACTCTTTCACTGAGGTCCAAGCCAGGAGGAGCCGGGTCCTGCTAGCACACTAAATCTAAGGACTCTTTCACTGAGGTCCGAGCCTGGAGGAGCCGGGTCCTGCTAGCACACTAGATCTAAGGACTGTTCCACTGAGGTCCGAGCCTAGAGGAGCCGGGTCCTGCTAGCACAACTAAATCTAAGGACTCTTTCACTGAGGTCCGAGCCTGGAGGAGCCGAGTCCTGCTAGCAAACTAAAACTAAGGACTCTTCCACTGAGGTCCGAGCCTGTAGAAGCCGAGTCCTGCTAGCACACCAAATCTAAGGACTGTTTCACTGAGGTCCGAGCTTGGAGAAGCCGAGTCCTGCTAGCACACTAGATCTATGGACTATTCCACTGAGGTCCGAGCCTAGAGGAGCCGGGTCCTGCTAGCACAACTAAATCTAAGGACTCTTTCACTGAGGTCCGAGCCTGGAGGAGCCGAGTCCTGCTAGCACACTAAATCTAAGGACTCTTCCACTGAGGTCCGATCCTGGAGGAGCCGAGTCCTGCTAGCACACTAAATCTAAGGACTCTTTCACTGAGGTCCGAGCCTGGAGGAGTCCGGTCATGCTAGCAAATTAAATCTAAGGACTCTTTCACTGTGTTCCGAGCCTGGAGGAGCCCGTCCTGCTAGCACACTAAATCTATGGACTCTTTCACTGAGGTCCGAGCCTGGAGGAGCCGAGTCCTGCTAGCACACTAAATCTATGGACTCTTTCACTGAGGTCCGAGCCTGGAGGAGTCCGGTCATGCTAGCAAATTAAATCTAAGGACTCTTTCACTGAGGTCCGAGCCTGGAGGAGCCGGTCCTGCTAGCACACTAAATCTATGGACTCTTTCACTGAGGTCCGAGCCTGGAGGAGCCGAGTCCTGCTAGCACAATAAATCTAAGGACTCTTTCACTGAGGTCCGAGCCTGGAGGAGCCGGGTCCTCCTAGCACACTAGATCTAAGGACTGTTCCACTGAGGTCCGAGCCTAGAGGAGCCGGGTCCTGCTAGCACAACTAAATCTAAGGACTCTTTCACTGAGGTCCGAGCCTGGAGGAACCGAGTCCTGCTAGCACACTAAATCTAAGGACTCTTTCACTGAGGTCCGAGCTTGGAGAAGCCGGGTCCTGCTAGCACACTAGATCTAAGGACTGTTCCACTGAGGTCCGAGCCTAGAGGAGCCGGGTCCTGCTAGCACAACTAAATCTAAGGACTCTTTCACTGAAGTCCGCGCCTGGAGTAGCCGAGTCCTGCTAGCACACTAAATCTAAGGACTCTTCCACTGAGGTCCGAGCCTGTAGAAGCCGAGTCCTGCTAGCACACTAAATCTAAGGACTCTTTCACTGAGGTCCAAGACTGGAGGAGCCGAGTCCTGCTAGCACAATAAATCTATGGACTCTTTCACTGAGGTCCGCGCCTGGAGGAGCCGAGTCCTGCTAGCACACTAAATCTAAGGACTCTTCCACTGAGGTCCGAGCCTGTAGAAGCCGAGTCCTGCTAGCACACTAAATCTAAGGACTCTTTAACTGAGGTCCGAGCCTGGAGGAGCCGAGTCCTGCTAGCACACTAAATCTATGGACTCTTTAACTGAGGTCCGAGCCTGGAGGAGCTGGGTCCTGCTTTCACACTAAATCTTAGGACTCTTTCAATGAGGTCCGAGCTTGTAGAAGCCGAGTCCTGCTAGCACACTAAATCTAAGTACACTTTCACTGAGGTCTGAGCCTGGAGGAGCCGAGTCCTGCTAGCACACTAAATCTATGGACTCTTTCACTGAAGTCCGAGCCTGGAGGAGCCGAGTCCTGCTAGCACACTAAATCTAAGGACTCTTTAACTGAGGTCCGAGTCTAGAGGAGCCGAGTCCCGCTAGCACACTAAATCTTTGGACTCTTTCACTGAGGACCGAGCCTGGAGCAGCCGAGTCCTGCTAGCACACTAAATCTAAGGACTCTTTCACAGAGGTCCGAGCCTGGAGGAACGGGGTCCTGCTAGCACACTAGATCTAAGGACTGTTCCACTGAGGTCCGAGCCTGGAGGAGCCGGGTCCTGCTAGCACACTAAATCTATGGACTCTTTCACTGAGGTCCGAGCTTGGAGAAGCCGAGTCCTGCTAGCACACTAGATCTAAGGACTGTTCCACTGAGGTCCGAGCCTGGAGGAGCCGGGTCCTGCTAGCACACTAAATCTAAGGACTCTTTCACTGAGGTCCGAGCTTGTAGAAGCCGAGTCCTGCTAGCACACTAAATCTAAGTACTCTTTCACTGAGGTCTGAGCCTGGAGGAGCCGAGTCCTGCTAGCACACTAAGTCTATGGACTCTTTCACTGAGGTCCGAGCCTGGAGGAGCCGAGTCCTGCTAGCACACTAAATCTAAGGACTCTTTCACTGAGGTCCAAGCCTGGAGGAGCCGGGTCCTGCTAGCACACTAAATCTAACGACTCTTTCACTGAGGTCAGAGCCTGTAGAAGCCAAGTCCTGCTAGCACACTAAATCTAAGGACTCTTTCACTGAGGTCCGAGCCTGGAGGAGCCGAGTCCCGCTAGCACACTAAATCTATGGACTCTTTAACTGAGGTCCGAGTCTGGAGGAGCCGAGTCCCGCTAGCACACTAAATCTATGGACTCTTTCACTGAGGACCGAGCCTGGAGGAGTCGGGTCATGCTAGCAAATTAAATCTATGGACTCTTTCACTGAGGTCCGAGCCAGGAGGAGCCGGGTCCTGCTAGCACACTAAATCTAAGGACTCTTTCACTGAGGTCCGAGCCTGGAGGAGCCGGGTCCTGCTAGCACACTAGATCTAAGGACTGTTCCACTGAGGTCCGAGCCTAGAGGAGCAGGGTCCTGCTAGCACAACTAAATCTAAGGACTCTTTCACTGAGGTCCGAGCCTGGAGGAGCCGAGTCCTGCTAGCAAACTAAATCTAAGGACTCTTCCACTGAGGTCCGAGCCTGTAGAAGCCGAGTCCTGCTAGCACACCAAATCTAAGGACTGTTTCACTGAGGTCCGAGCTTGGAGAAGCCGAGTCCTGCTAGCACACTAGATCTATGGACTATTCCACTGAGGTCCGAGCCTAGAGGAGCCGGGTCCTGCTAGCACAACTAAATCCAAGGACTCTTTCACTGAGGTCCGAGCCTGGAGGAGCCGAGTCCTGCTAGCACACTAAATCTAAGGACTCTTCCACTGAGGTCCGATCCTGGAGGAGCCGAGTCCTGCTAGCACACTAAATCTAAGGACTCTTTCACTGAGGTCCGAGCCTGGAGGAGTCCGGTCATGCTAGCAAATTAAATCTAAGGACTCTTTCACTGTGTTCCGAGCCTGGAGGAGCCGGTCCTGCTAGCACACTAAATCTATGGACTCTTTCACTGAGGTCCGAGCCTGGAGGAGCCGAGTCCTGCTAGCACACTAAATCTATGGACTCTTTCACTGAGGTCCGAGCCTGGAGGAGCCGGGTCCTCCTAGCACACTAGATGTAAGGACTGTTCCACTGAGGTCCGAGCCTAGAGGAGCCGGGTCCTGCTAGCACAACTAAATCTAAGGACTCTTTCACTGAGGTCCGAGCCTGGAGGAGCCGAGTCCTGCTAGCACACTAAATCTATGGACTCTTTTACAGAGGTCCGAGCCTGGAGGAGCCGAGTCCTGCTAGCACACTAAATCTAAGGACTCTTTCACTGAGGTCCGAGCTTGGAGAAGCCGAGTCCTGCTAGCACACTAGATCTAAGGACTTTTCCACTGAGGTCCGAGCCTAGAGGAGCCGGGTCCTGCTAGCACAACTAAATCTAAGGACTCTTTCACTGAGGTCCGCGCCTGGAGGAGCCGAGTCCTGCTAGCACACTAAATCTAGTGACTCTTCCACTGAGGTCCGAGCCTGTAGAAGCCGAGTCCTGCTAGCACACTAAATCTAAGGACTCTTTCACTGAGGTCCGAGCCTGGAGGAGCCGAGTCCTGCTAGAACAATAAATCTATGGACTCTTTCACTGAGGTCCGAGCCTGGAGAAGCTGGGTCCTGCTAGCACACTAAATCTTAGGACTCTTTCACTGAGGTCCGAGCTTGTAGAAGCCGAGTCCTGATAGCACACTAAATCTAAGTACTCTTTCACTGAGGTCTGAGCCTGGAGGAGCCGAGTCCTGCTAGCACACTAAATCTATGGACTCTTTCACTGAAGTCAGAGCCTGGAGGAGCCGAGTCCTGCTAGAACACTAAATCTAAGGACTCTTTCACTGAGGTCCGAGCCTGGAGGAGCCGGGTCCTGCTAGCACACTAGATCTAAGGACTGTTTCACCGAGGTCCGAGCCTAGAGGAGCCGGGTCCTGCTAGCACAACTAAATCTAAGGACTCTTTCACTGAGGTCCGAGCCTAGAGGAGCCGGGTCCTGCTAGCACAACTAAATCTAAGGACTCTTTCACTGAGCTAGCACACTAAATCTATGGACTCTTTCACTGAGGACCGAGCCTGGAGCAGCCGAGTCCTGCTAGCACACTAAATCTAAGGACTCTTTCACTGAGGTCCAAGCCTGGAGAAGCGGGGTCCTGCTAGCACACTAAATCTAAGGACTCTTTCACTGAGGTCCGAGCCTGGAGGAGTCGGGTCATGCTAGCAAATTAAATCTAAGGACTCTTTCACTGAGGTCCGAGCCTGGAGGAGCCGGGTCCTGCTAGCACACTAAATCTATGGACTCTTTCACTGAGGTCCGAGCCTGGAGAAGCCGAGTCCTGCTAGCACACTAGATCTAAGGACTGTTCCACTGAGGTCCGAGCCTAGAGGAGCCGGGTCCTGCTAGCACAACTAAATCTAAGGACTCTTTCACTGAGGTCCGAGCCTGGAGGAGCCGGGTCCTGCTAGCACACTAGATCTAAGGACTGTTTCACTGAGGTCCGAGCCTAGAGGAGCCGGGTCCTGCTAGCACAACTAAATCTAAGGACTCTTTCACTGAGGTCCGAGCCTGGAGGAGCCGAGTCCTGCTAGCAAACTAAATCTATGGACTCTTTTACTGAGGTCCGAGCCTGGAGGAGCCGAGTCCTGCTAGCACACTAAATCTAAGGACTCTTTCACTGAGATCCGAGCCTGGAGCAGCCGAGTCCTGCTAGCACTCTAAATCTAAGGACTCTTTCACAGAGGTCCTAGCCTGGAGGAGCGGGGTCCTGCTAGCACACTAAATCTAAGGACTCTTTCACTGAGGTCCGAGCCTGGAGGAGTCGGGTCCTGCTAGCACATTAAATCTAAGGACTCTTTCACTGAGGTCCGAGCCTGGAGGAGCCGGGTCCTGCTAGCACACTAAATCTATGGACTCTTTCACTGAGGTCCGAGCTTGGAGAAGCCGAGTCCTGCTAGCACACTAGATCTAAGGACTGTTCCACTGAGGTCCAAGCCTGGAGGAGCCGGGTCCTGCTAGCACACTAAATCTAAGGACTCTTTCACTGAGGTCCGAGCTTGTAGAAGCCGAGTCCTGCTAGCACACTAAATCTAAGTACTCTTTCACTGAGGTCTGAGCCTGGAGGAGCCGAGTCCTGCTAGCACACTAAGTCTATGGACTCTTTCACTGAGGTCCGAGCCTGGAGGAGCCGAGTCCTGCTAGCACACTAAATCTAAGTACTCTTTCACTGAGGTCCAAGCCTGGAGGAGCCGGGTCCTGCTAGCACACTAAATCTAAGGACTCTTTCACTGAGGTCTGAGCCTGTAGAAGCCAAGTCCTGCTAGCACACTAAATCTAAGGACTCTTTCACTGAGGTCCGAGCCTGTAGGAGCCGAGTCCCGCTAGCACACTAAATCTATGGACTCTTTAACTGAGGTCCGAGTCTGGAGGAGTCGAGTCCCGCTAGCACACTAAATCTATGGACTCTTTCACTGAGGACCGAGCCTGGAGGAGTCGGGTCCTGCTAGCACATTAAATCTAAGGACTCTTTCACTGAGGTCCGAGCCTGGAGGAGCCGGGTCCTGCTAGCACACTAAATCTATGGACTCTTTCACTGAGGTCCGAGCTTGGAGAAGCCGAGTCCTGCTAGCACACTAGATCTAAGGACTGTTCCACTGAGGTCCAAGCCTGGAGGAGCCGGGTCCTGCTAGCACACTAAATCTAAGGACTCTTTCACTGAGGTCCGAGCTTGTAGAAGCCGAGTCCTGCTAGCACACTAAATCTAAGTACTCTTTCACTGAGGTCTGAGCCTGGAGGAGCCGAGTCCTGCTAGCACACTAAGTCTATGGACTCTTTCACTGAGGTCCGAGCCTGGAGGAGCCGAGTCCTGCTAGCACACTAAATCTAAGTACTCTTTCACTGAGGTCCAAGCCTGGAGGAGCCGGGTCCTGCTAGCACACTAAATCTAAGGACTCTTTCACTGAGGTCTGAGCCTGTAGAAGCCAAGTCCTGCTAGCACACTAAATCTAAGGACTCTTTCACTGAGGTCCGAGCCTGTAGGAGCCGAGTCCCGCTAGCACACTAAATCTATGGACTCTTTAACTGAGGTCCGAGTCTGGAGGAGTCGAGTCCCGCTAGCACACTAAATCTATGGACTCTTATACTGAGGACCGAGCCTGGAGCAGCCGAGTCCTGCTAGCAAACTAAATCTAAGGACTCTTTCACTGAGGTCCAAGCCTGGAAGAGCGGGGTCCTGCTAGCACACTAAATCTAAGGACTCTTTCACTGAAGTCCGAGCCTGGAGGAGTCGGGTCATGCTAGCAAATTAAATCTAAGGACTCTTTCACTGAGGTCCGAGCCTGGAGGAGCCGGGTCCTGCTAGCACACTAAATCTATAGACTCTTTCACTGAGGTCCGAGCCTGTAGAAGCCAAGTCCTGCTAGCACACTAAATCTAAGGACTCTTTCACTGAGATCCGAGCCTGTAGGAGCCGAGTCCCGCTAGCACACTAAATCTATGGACTCTTTAACTGAGGTCCAAGTCTGGAGGAGCCGAGTCCCGCTAGCACACTAAATCTATGGACTCTTTCACTGAGGACCGAGCCTGGAGCAGCCGAGTCCTGCTAGCACACTAAATCTAAGGACTCTTTCACTGAGGTCCAAGCCTGGAGAAGCGGGGTCCTGCTAGCACACTAAATCTAAGGACTCTTTCACTGAGGTCCGAGCCTGGAGGAGTCGGGTCATGCTAGCACATTAAATCTAAGGACTCTTTCACTGAGGTCCGAGCCTGGAGGAGCCGGGTCCTGCTAGCACACTAAATCTATGGACTCTTTCACTGAGGTCCGAGTCTGGAGGAGTCGAGTCCCGCTAGCACACTAAATCTATGGACTCTTTCACTGAGGACCGAGCCTGGAGGAGTCGGGTCCTGCTAGCACATTAAATCTAAGGACTCTTTCACTGAGGTCCGAGCCTGGAGGAGCCGGGTCCTGCTAGCACACTAAATCTATGGACTCTTTCACTGAGGTCCGAGCTTGGAGAAGCCGAGTCCTGCTAGCACACTAGATCTAAGGACTGTTCCACTGAGGTCCAAGCCTGGAGGAGCCGGGTCCTGCTAGCACACTAAATCTAAGGACTCTTTCACTGAGGTCCGAGCTTGTAGAAGCCGAGTCCTGCTAGCACACTAAATCTAAGTACTCTTTCACTGAGGTCTGAGCCTGGAGGAGCCGAGTCCTGCTAGCACACTAAGTCTATGGACTCTTTCACTGAGGTCCGAGCCTGGAGGAGCCGAGTCCTGCTAGCACACTAAATCTAAGTACTCTTTCACTGAGGTCCAAGCCTGGAGGAGCCGGGTCCTGCTAGCACACTAAATCTAAGGACTCTTTCACTGAGGTCTGAGCCTGTAGAAGCCAAGTCCTGCTAGCACACTAAATCTAAGGACTCTTTCACTGAGGTCCGAGCCTGTAGGAGCCGAGTCCCGCTAGCACACTAAATCTATGGACTCTTTAACTGAGGTCCGAGTCTGGAGGAGTCGAGTCCCGCTAGCACACTAAATCTATGGACTCTTATACTGAGGACCGAGCCTGGAGCAGCCGAGTCCTGCTAGCAAACTAAATCTAAGGACTCTTTCACTGAGGTCCAAGCCTGGAAGAGCGGGGTCCTGCTAGCACACTAAATCTAAGGACTCTTTCACTGAAGTCCGAGCCTGGAGGAGTCGGGTCATGCTAGCAAATTAAATCTAAGGACTCTTTCACTGAGGTCCGAGCCTGGAGGAGCCGGGTCCTGCTAGCACACTAAATCTATAGACTCTTTCACTGAGGTCCGAGCCTGTAGAAGCCAAGTCCTGCTAGCACACTAAATCTAAGGACTCTTTCACTGAGATCCGAGCCTGTAGGAGCCGAGTCCCGCTAGCACACTAAATCTATGGACTCTTTAACTGAGGTCCAAGTCTGGAGGAGCCGAGTCCCGCTAGCACACTAAATCTATGGACTCTTTCACTGAGGACCGAGCCTGGAGCAGCCGAGTCCTGCTAGCACACTAAATCTAAGGACTCTTTCACTGAGGTCCAAGCCTGGAGAAGCGGGGTCCTGCTAGCACACTAAATCTAAGGACTCTTTCACTGAGGTCCGAGCCTGGAGGAGTCGGGTCATGCTAGCAAATTAAATCTAAGGACTCTTTCACTGAGGTCCGAGCCTGGAGGAGCCGGGTCCTGCTAGCACACTAAATCTATGGACTCTTTCACTGAGGTCCGAGCCTGGAGAAGCCGAGTCCTGCTAGCACACTAGATCTAAGGACTGTTCCACTGAGGTCCGAGCCTAGAGGAGCCGGGTCCTGCTAGCACAACTAAATCTAAGGACTCTTTCACTGAGGTCCGAGCCTGGAGGAGCCGAGTCCTGCTAGCACACTAAATCTAAGGACTCTTCCACTGAGGTCCGAGCCTGTAGAAGCCGAGTCCTGCTAGCACACTAAATCTAAGGACTCTTTCACTGAGGTCAGAGCCTGGAGGAGCCGAGTCCTGCTAGCACACTAAATCTATGGACTCTTTCACTGAGGTCCGAGCCTGGAGGAGCCGAGTCCTGCTAGCAAACTAAATCTATGGACTCTTTTACTGAGGTCCGAGCCTGGAGGAGCCGAGTCCTGCTAGCACACTAAATCTAAGGACTCTTTCACTGAGATCCGAGCCTGGAGCAGCCGAGTCCTGCTAGCACACTAAATCTAAGGACTCTTTCACAGAGGTCCTAGCCTGGAGGAGCGGGGTCCTGCTAGCACACTAAATCTAAGGACTCTTTCACTGAGGTCCGAGCCTGGAGGAGTCGGGTCCTGCTAGCACATTAAATCTAAGGACTCTTTCACTGAGGTCCGAGCCTGGAGGAGCCGGGTCCTGCTAGCACACTAAATCTATGGACTCTTTCACTGAGGTCCGAGCTTGGAGAAGCCGAGTCCTGCTAGCACACTAGATCTAAGGACTGTTCCACTGAGGTCCAAGCCTGGAGGAGCCGGGTCCTGCTAGCACACTAAATCTAAGGACTCTTTCACTGAGGTCCGAGCTTGTAGAAGCCGAGTCCTGCTAGCACACTAAATCTAAGTACTCTTTCACTGAGGTCTGAGCCTGGAGGAGCCGAGTCCTGCTAGCACACTAAGTCTATGGACTCTTTCACTGAGGTCCGAGCCTGGAGGAGCCGAGTCCTGCTAGCACACTAAATCTAAGTACTCTTTCACTGAGGTCCAAGCCTGGAGGAGCCGGGTCCTGCTAGCACACTAAATCTAAGGACTCTTTCACTGAGGTCTGAGCCTGTAGAAGCCAAGTCCTGCTAGCACACTAAATCTAAGGACTCTTTCACTGAGGTCCGAGCCTGTAGGAGCCGAGTCCCGCTAGCACACTAAATCTATGGACTCTTTAACTGAGGTCCGAGTCTGGAGGAGTCGAGTCCCGCTAGCACACTAAATCTATGGACTCTTTCACTGAGGACCGAGCCTGGAGGAGTCGGGTCCTGCTAGCACATTAAATCTAAGGACTCTTTCACTGAGGTCCGAGCCTGGAGGAGCCGGGTCCTGCTAGCACACTAAATCTATGGACTCTTTCACTGAGGTCCGAGCTTGGAGAAGCCGAGTCCTGCTAGCACACTAGATCTAAGGACTGTTCCACTGAGGTCCAAGCCTGGAGGAGCCGGGTCCTGCTAGCACACTAAATCTAAGGACTCTTTCACTGAGGTCCGAGCTTGTAGAAGCCGAGTCCTGCTAGCACACTAAATCTAAGTACTCTTTCACTGAGGTCTGAGCCTGGAGGAGCCGAGTCCTGCTAGCACACTAAGTCTATGGACTCTTTCACTGAGGTCCGAGCCTGGAGGAGCCGAGTCCTGCTAGCACACTAAATCTAAGTACTCTTTCACTGAGGTCCAAGCCTGGAGGAGCCGGGTCCTGCTAGCACACTAAATCTAAGGACTCTTTCACTGAGGTCTGAGCCTGTAGAAGCCAAGTCCTGCTAGCACACTAAATCTAAGGACTCTTTCACTGAGGTCCGAGCCTGTAGGAGCCGAGTCCCGCTAGCACACTAAATCTATGGACTCTTTAACTGAGGTCCGAGTCTGGAGGAGTCGAGTCCCGCTAGCACACTAAATCTATGGACTCTTTCACTGAGGACCGAGCCTGGAGCAGCCGAGTCCTGCTAGCAAACTAAATCTAAGGACTCTTTCACTGAGGTCCAAGCCTGGAAGAGCGGGGTCCTGCTAGCACACTAAATCTAAGGACTCTTTCACTGAGGTCCGAGCCTGGAGGAGTCGGGTCATGCTAGCAAATTAAATCTAAGGACTCTTTCACTGAGGTCCGAGCCTGGAGGAGCCGGGTCCTGCTAGCACACTAAATCTATAGACTCTTTCACTGAGGTCCGAGCCTGTAGAAGCCAAGTCCTGCTAGCACACTAAATCTAAGGACTCTTTCACTGAGATCCGAGCCTGTAGGAGCCGAGTCCCGCTAGCACACTAAATCTATGGACTCTTTAACTGAGGTCCAAGTCTGGAGGAGCCGAGTCCCGCTAGCACACTAAATCTATGGACTCTTTCACTGAGGACCGAGCCTGGAGCAGCCGAGTCCTGCTAGCACACTAAATCTAAGGACTCTTTCACTGAGGTCCAAGCCTGGAGAAGCGGGGTCCTGCTAGCACACTAAATCTAAGGACTCTTTCACTGAGGTCCGAGCCTGGAGGAGTCGGGTCATGCTAGCAAATTAAATCTAAGGACTCTTTCACTGAGGTCCGAGCCTGGAGGAGCCGGGTCCTGCTAGCACACTAAATCTATGGACTCTTTCACTGAGGTCCGAGCCTGGAGAAGCCGAGTCCTGCTAGCACACTAGATCTAAGGACTGTTCCACTGAGGTCCGAGCCTAGAGGAGCCGGGTCCTGCTAGCACAACTAAATCTAAGGACTCTTTCACTGAGGTCCGAGCCTGGAGGAGCCGAGTCCTGCTAGCACACTAAATCTAAGGACTCTTCCACTGAGGTCCGAGCCTGTAGAAGCCGAGTCCTGCTAGCACACTAAATCTAAGGACTCTTTCACTGAGGTCAGAGCCTGGAGGAGCCGAGTCCTGCTAGCACACTAAATCTATGGACTCTTTCACTGAGGTCCGAGCCTGGAGGAGCCGGGTCCTGCTAGCACAATAAATCTAACGACTCTTTCACTGAGGTCCGAGCCTGGAGGAGCCGGGTCCTGCTAGCACATTCAATCTAAGGATTCTTTCACTGAGATCCGAGCCTGGAGGAGCCGAGTCCTGCTAGCACACTAAATCTAAGGACTCTTTCACTGAGGTCCGAGCCTGGAGCAGCCGAGTCCTTCTAGCACACTAGATTTAAGGACTGTTCCACTGTGGTCCGAACCTAGAGGAGCCGGGTCCTGCTAGCACAACTAAATCTAAGGACTCTTTCACTGAGGTCCGAGCCTGGAGGAGCCGAGTCCTGCTAGCACACTAAATCTAAGGACTCTTCCACTGAGGTCCGAGCCTGTGGAAGCCGAGTCCTGCTAGCACACTAAATCTAAGGACACTTTCACTGAGGTCCTTGCCTGGAGGAGCCGGGTCCTGCTAGCACACTAAATCTAAGGACTCTTTCACTGAGGTCCAAGCCTGGAGGAGCCGGGTCCTGCAACACACTAAATCTAAGGACTCTTTCACTGAGGTCCGAGCCTGTAGAAGCCAAGTCCTGCTAGCACACTAAATCTAAGGACTCTTTCACTGAGGTCCGAGCCTGGAGGAGCCGAGTCCCGCTAGCACACTAAATCTAGGGACTCTTTAACTGAGGTCCGAGTCTGGAGGAGCCGAGTCCCGCTAGCACACTAAATTTATGGACTCTTTCACTGAGGACCGAGCCTGGAGCAGCCGAGTCCTGCTAGCACACTAAATCTAAGGACTCTTTCACTGAGGTCCAAGCCTGGAGGAGCGGGGTCCTGCTAGCACACTAAATCTAAGGACTCTTTCACTGAGGTCCGAGCCTGGAGGAGTCGGGTCATGCTAGCAAATTAAATCTAAGGACTCTTGCACTGAGGTCCGAGCCTGGAGGAGCCGGGTCCTGCTAGCACACTAAATCTATGGACTCTTTCACTGAGGTCCGAGCCTGGAGGAGCCGAGTCCTGCTAGCACACTAAATCTAAGGACTCTTTCACTGAGGTCCGAGCCTGGAGGAGCCGGGTCCTGCTAGCACACTAGATCTAAGGACTGTTCCACTGAGGTCCGAGCCTAGAGGAGCCGGGTCCTGCTAGCACAACTAAATCTAAGGACTCTTTCACTGAGGTCCGAGCCTGGAGGAGCCGAGTCCTGCTAGCACACTAAATCTAAGGACTCTTCCACTGAGGTCCGAGCCTGTAGAAGCCGAGTCCTGCTAGCACACTAAATCTAAGGACTCTTTAACTGAGGTCCGAGCCTGGAGGAGCCGAGTCCTGCTAGCACACTAAATCTATGGACTCTTTAACTGAGGTCCGAGCCTGGAGGAGCTGGGTCCTGCTAGCACACTAAATCTTAGGACTCTTTCAATGAGGTCCGAGCTTGTAGAAGCCGAGTCCTGCTAGCACACTAAATCTAAGTACACTTTCACTGAGGTCTGAGCCTGGAGGAGCCGAGTCCTGCTAGCACACTAAATCTATGGACTCTTTCACTGAGGTCCGAGCCTGGAGGAGCCGAGTCCTGCTAGCACACTAAATCTAAGGACTCTTTCACTGAGATCCGAGCCTGGAGCAGCCGAGTCCTGCTAGCACACTAAATCTAAGGACTCTTTCACAGAGGTCCAAGCCTGGAGGAACGGGGTCCTGCTAGCACACTAAATCTAAGGACTCTTTCACTGAGGTCCGAGCCTGGAGGAGTCGGGTCCTGCTAGCACATTAACTCTAAGGACTCTTTCACTGAGGTCCGAGCCTGGAGGAGCCGGGTCCTGCTAGCACACTAAATCTATGGACTCTTTCACTGAGGTCCGAGCTTGGAGAAGCCGAGTCCTGCTAGCACACTAGATCTAAGGACTGTTCCACTGAGGTCCGAGCCTGGAGGAGCCGGGTCCTGCTAGCACACTAAATCTAAGGACTCTTTCACTGAGGTCCGAGCTTGTAGAAGCCGAATCCTGCTAGCACACTAAATCTAAGTACTCTTTCACTGAGGTCTGAGCCTGGAGGAGCCGAGTCCTGCTAGCACACTAAGTCTATGGACTCTTTCACTGAGGTCCGAGCCTGGAGGAGCCGAGTCCTGCTAGCACACTAAATCTAAGGACTCTTTCACTGAGGTCCAAGCCTGGAGGAGCCGGGTCCTGCTAGCACACTAAATCTAAGGACTCTTTCACTGAGGTCCGAGCCTGTAGAAGCCAAGTCCTGCTAGCACACTAAATCTAAGGACTCTTTCACTGAGGTCCGAGCCTGGAGGAGCCGAGTCCCGCTAGCACACTAAATCTATGGACTCTTTAACTGAGGTCCGAGTCTGGAGGAGCCGAGTCCCGCTAGCACACTAAATCTATGGACTCTTTCACTGGGGACCGAGCCTGGAGGAGTCGGGTCATGCTAGCAAATTAAATCTATGGACTCTTTCACTGAGGTCCGAGCCTGGAGGAGCCGGGTCCTGCTAGCACACTAAATCTATGGACTCTTTCACTGGGGTCCGAGGCTGGAGGAGCCGAGTCCTGCTAGCACACTAAATCTAAGGACTCTTTCACTGAGGTCCGAGCCTGGAGGAGCCGGGTCCTGCTAGCACACTATATCTAAGGACTGTTCCACTGAGGTCTGAGCCTAGAGGAGCCGGGTCCTGCTAGCACAACTAAATCTAAGGACTATTTCACTGAGGTCCGAGCCTGGAGGAGCCGAGTCCTGCTAGCAAACTAAATCTAAGGACTCTTCCACTGAGGTCCGAGCCTGTAGAAGCCGAGTCCTGCTAGCACACCAAATCTAAGGACTGTTTCACTGAGGTCCGAGCTTGGAGAAGCCGAGTCCTGCTAGCACACTAGATCTAAGGACTATTCCACTGAGGTCCGAGCCTAGAGGAGCCGGGTCCTGCTAGCACAACTAAATCTAAGGACTCTTTCACTGAGGTCCGAGCCTGGAGGAGCCGAGTCCTGCTAGCACACTAAATCTAAGGACTCTTCCACTGAGGTCCGATCCTGGAGGAGCCGAGTCCTGCTAGCACACTAAATCTAAGGACTCTTTCACTGAGGTCCGAGCCTGGAGGCGTCCGGTCATGCTAGCAAATTAAATCTAAGGACTCTTTCACTGAGGTCCGAGCCTGGAGGAGCCGGTCCTGCTAGCACACTAAATCTATGGACTCTTTCACTGAGGTCCGAGCCTGGAGGAGCCGAGTCCTGCTAGCACACTAAATCTAAGGACTCTTTCACTGAGGTCCGAGCCTGGAGGAGCCGGGTCCTCCAAGCACACTAGATCTAAGGACTGTTCCACTGAGGTCCGAGCCTAGAGGAGCCGGGTCCTGCTAGCACAACTAAATCTAAGGACTCTTTCACTGAGGTCCGAGCCTGGAGGAGCCGAGTCCTGCTAGCACACTAAATCTATGGACTCTTTTACTGAGGTCCGAGCCTGGAGGAGCCGAGTCCTGCTAGCACACTAAATCTAAGGACTCTTTCACTGAGGTCCGAGCTTGGAGAAGCCGGGTCCTGCTAGCACACTAGATCTAAGGACTGTTCCACTGAGGTCCGAGCCTAGAGGAGCCGGATCCTGCTAGCACAACTGAATCTAAGGACTCTTTCACTGAGGTCCGCGCCTGGAGTAGCCGAGTCCTGCTAGCACACTAAATCTAAGGACTCTTCCACTGAGGTCCGAGCCTGTAGAAGCCGAGTCCTGCTAGCACACTAAATCTAAGGACTCTTTCACTGAGGTCCAAGCCTGGAGGAGCCGAGTCCTGCTAGCACAATAAATCTATGGACTCTTTCACTGAGGTCCACGCCTGGAGGAGCTGGGTCCTGCTAGCACACTAAATCTTAGGACTCTTTCACTGAGGTCCGAGCTTGTAGAAGCCGAGTCCTGCTAGCACACTAAATCTAAGTACTCTTTCACTGAGGTCTGAGCCTGGAGGAGCCGAGTCCTGCTAGCACACTAAATCTATGGACTCTTTCACTGAGGTCAGAGCCTGGAGGAGCCGAGTCCTGCTAGCACACTAAATCTAAGGACTCTTTCACTGAGGTCCGAGCCTAGAGGAGCCGGGTCCTGCTAGCACACTACATCTAAGGACTGTTCCACTGAGGTCCGAGCCTAGAGGAGCCGGGTCCTGCTAGCACAACTAAATCTAAGGACTCTTTCACTGAGGTCCGAGCCTGGAGGAGCCGAGTCCTGCTAGCAAACTAAATCTATGGACTCTTTTACTGAGGTCCGAGCCTGGAGGAGCCGAGTCCTTCTAGCACACTAAATCTAAGGACTCTTTCACTGAGATCCGAGCCTGGAGGAGCGGGGTCCTGCGAGCACACTAAATCTATGGACTCTTTCACTGAGGTCCGAGCCTGGAGGAGTCGGGTCCTGCTAGCACATTAAATCTAAGGACTCTTTCACTGAGGTCCGAGCCTGGAGGAGCCGGGTCCTGCTAGCAAACTAAATCTATGGACTCTTTCATTGAGGTCCGAGCCTGGAGGAGCCGGGTCCTGCTAGCACACTAAATCAAGGGACTCTTTCACTGAGGTCCGAGCCTGGAGGAGCCGGGTCCTGCTAGCACATTCAATCTAAGGATTCTTTCACTGAGATCCGAGCCTGGAGGAGGCGACTCCTGCTAGCACACTAAATCTAAGGACTCTTTCACTGAGGTCCGAGCCTGGAGGAGCCGAGTCCTGCTAGCACACTAAATGTAAGGACTCTTTCACAGAGGTCCGAGCCTGGAGGAGCCGAGCCCTGCTAGCACACTAAAACTAAGGACTCTTCCACTGAGGTCCGAGCCTGGAGAAGCCGAGTCCTGCTAGCACACTAAATCTAAGGACTATTTCACTGAGGTCCGAGCCTGGAGCAGCCGAGTCCTTCTAGCACACTAGATCTAATGACTGTTCCACTGAGGTCCGAACCTAGAGGAGCCGGGTCCTGCTAGCACAACTAAATCTAAGGACTCTTTCACTGAGGTCCGAGCCTGGAGGAGCCGAGTCCTGCTAGCACACTAAATCTAAGGACTCTTCCACTGAGGTCCGAGCCTGTGGAAGCCGAGTCCTGCTAGCACACTAAATCTAAGGACACTTTCACTGAGGTCCTTGCCTGGAGGAGCCGGATCCTGCTAGCACACTAAATCTAAGGACTCTTTCACTGAGGTCCAAGCCTGGAGGAGCCGGGTCCTGCAACACACTAAATCTAAGGACTCTTTCACTGAGGTCCGAGCCTGTAGAAGCCAAGTCCTGCTAGCACACTAAATCTAAGGACTCTTTCACTGAGGTCCGAGCCTGGAGGTGCCGAGTCCCGCTAGCAAACTAAATCTATGGACTCTTTAACTGAGGTCCGAGTCTGGAGGAGCCAAATCCCGCTAGCACACTAAATCTAAGGACTCTTCCACTGAGGTCCGAGCCTGTGGAAGCCGAGTCCTGCTAGCACACTAAATCTAAGGACACTTTCACTGAGGTCCGAGCCTGGAGGCGTCCGGTCATGCTAGCAAATTAAATCTAAGGACTCTTTCACTGAGGTCCGAGCCTGGAGGAGCCGGTCCTGCTAGCACACTAAATCTATGGACTCTTTCACTGAGGTCCGAGCCTGGAGGAGCCGAGTCCTGCTAGCACACTAAATCTAAGGACTCTTTCACTGAGGTCCGAGCCTGGAGGAGCCGGGTCCTCCAAGCACACTAGATCTAAGGACTGTTCCACTGAGGTCCGAGCCTAGAGGAGCCGGGTCCTGCTAGCACAACTAAATCTAAGGACTCTTTCACTGAGGTCCGAGCCTGGAGGAGCCGAGTCCTGCTAGCACACTAAATCTATGGACTCTTTTACTGAGGTCCGAGCCTGGAGGAGCCGAGTCCTGCTAGCACACTAAATCTAAGGACTCTTTCACTGAGGTCCGAGCTTGGAGAAGCCGGGTCCTGCTAGCACACTAGATCTAAGGACTGTTCCACTGAGGTCCGAGCCTAGAGGAGCCGGATCCTGCTAGCACAACTGAATCTAAGGACTCTTTCACTGAGGTCCGCGCCTGGAGTAGCCGAGTCCTGCTAGCACACTAAATCTAAGGACTCTTCCACTGAGGTCCGAGCCTGTAGAAGCCGAGTTCTGCTAGCACACTAAATCTAAGGACTCTTTCACTGAGGTCCAAGCCTGGAGGAGCCGAGTCCTGCTAGCACAATAAATCTATGGACTCTTTCACTGAGGTCCACGCCTGGAGGAGCTGGGTCCTGCTAGCACACTAAATCTTAGGACTCTTTCACTGAGGTCCGAGCTTGTAGAAGCCGAGTCCTGCTAGCACACTAAATCTAAGTACTCTTTCACTGAGGTCTGAGCCTGGAGGAGCCGAGTCCTGCTAGCACACTAAATCTATGGACTCTTTCACTGAGGTCAGAGCCTGGAGGAGCCGAGTCCTGCTAGCACACTAAATCTAAGGACTCTTTCACTGAGGTCCGAGCCTAGAGGAGCCGGGTCCTGCTAGCACACTACATCTAAGGACTGTTCCACTGAGGTCCGAGCCTAGAGGAGCCGGGTCCTGCTAGCACAACTAAATCTAAGGACTCTTTCACTGAGGTCCGAGCCTGGAGGAGCCGAGTCCTGCTAGCAAACTAAATCTATGGACTCTTTTACTGAGGTCCGAGCCTGGAGGAGCCGAGTCCTTCTAGCACACTAAATCTAAGGACTCTTTCACTGAGATCCGAGCCTGGAGGAGCGGGGTCCTGCTAGCACACTAAATCTATGGACTCTTTCACTGAGGTCCGAGCCTGGAGGAGTCGGGTCCTGCTAGCACATTAAATCTAAGGACTCTTTCACTGAGGTCCGAGCCTGGAGGAGCCGGGTCCTGCTAGCAAACTAAATCTATGGACTCTTTCATTGAGGTCCGAGCCTGGAGGAGCCGGGTCCTGCTAGCACACTAAATCAAAGGACTCTTTCACTGAGGTCCGAGCCTGGAGGAGCCGGGTCCTGCTAGCACATTCAATCTAAGGATTCTTTCACTGAGATCCGAGCCTGGAGGAGGCGACTCCTGCTAGCACACTAAATCTAAGGACTCTTTCACTGAGGTCCGAGCCTGGAGGAGCCGAGTCCTGCTAGCACACTAAATGTAAGGACTCTTTCACAGAGGTCCGAGCCTGGAGGAGCCGAGCCCTGCTAGCACACTAAAACTAAGGACTCTTCCACTGAGGTCCGAGCCTGGAGAAGCCGAGTCCTGCTAGCACACTAAATCTAAGGACTATTTCACTGAGGTCCGAGCCTGGAGCAGCCGAGTCCTTCTAGCACACTAGATCTAATGACTGTTCCACTGAGGTCCGAACCTAGAGGAGCCGGGTCCTGCTAGCACAACTAAATCTAAGGACTCCTTCACTGAGGTCCGAGCCTGGAGGAGCCGAGTCCTGCTAGCACACTAAATCTAAGGACTCTTCCACTGAGGTCCGAGCCTGTGGAAGCCGAGTCCTGCTAGCACACTAAATCTAAGGACACTTTCACTGAGGTCCTTGCCTGGAGGAGCCGGATCCTGCTAGCACACTAAATCTAAGGACTCTTTCACTGAGGTCCAAGCCTGGAGGAGCCGGGTCCTGCAACACACTAAATCTAAGGACTCTTTCACTGAGGTCCGAGCCTGTAGAAGCCAAGTCCTGCTAGCACACTAAATCTAAGGACTCTTTCACTGAGGTCCGAGCCTGGAGGTGCCGAGTCCCGCTAGCAAACTAAATCTATGGACTCTTTAACTGAGGTCCGAGTCTGGAGGAGCCAAATCCCGCTAGCACACTAAATCTTTGGACTCTTTCACTGAGGACCGAGCCTGGAGCAGCCGAGTCCTGCTAGCACACTAAATCTAAGGACTTTTTCACTGAGGTCCAAGCCTGGAGGAGCGGGGTCCTGCTAGCACACTAAATCTAAGGACTCTTTCACTGAGGTCCGAGCCTGGAGGAGTCGGGTCATGCTAGCAAATTAAATATAAGGACTCTTTCACTGAGGTCCGAGCCTGGAGGAGCCGGGTCCTGCTAGCACACTATATCTATGGACTCTTTCACTGAGGTCCGAGCCTGGAGAATTCGAGTCCTGCTAGCACACTAGATCTAAGGACTGTTCCACTGAGGTCCGAGCCTAGAGGAGCCGGGTCCTGCTAGCACAACTAAATCTAAGGACTCTTCCACTGAGGTCCGAGCCTGTAGAAGCCGAGTCCTGCTAGCACACTAAATCGAAGGACTCTTTCACTGAGGTCAGAGCCTGGAGGAGCCGAGTCCTGCTAGCACACTAAATCTATGGACTCTTCCACTGAGGTCCGAGCCTGGAGGAGCCGGGTCCTGCTAGCACACTAAATCTAAGGACTCTTTCACTGAGGTCCGAGCCTGGAGGAGCCGGGTCCTGCTAGCACACTAAATCTAAGGACTCTTTCACTGAGCTCCGAGCCTGGAGGAGTCGGGTCATGCTAGCAAATTAAATCTAAGGACTCTTTCACTGAGGTCCGAGCCTGGAGGAGCCGGGTCCTGCTAGCACACTATATCTATGGACTCTTTCACTGAGGTTCGAGCCTGGAGAAGCCAAGTCATGCTAGCACACTAGATCTAAGGACTGTTCCACTGAGGTCCGAGCCTAGAGGAGCCGGGTCCTGCTAGCACAACTAAATCTAAGGACTCTTCCACTGAGGTCCGAGCCTGTAGAAGCCGAGTCCTGCTAGCACACTAAATCTAAGGACTCTTTCACTGAGGTTCGAGCCTGGAGGAGCCGAGTCCTGCTAGCACACTAAATCTAAGGACTCTTTCACTGAGGTCCGAGCCTGGAGCAGCCGAGTCCTACTAGCACACTAAATCTAAGGACTCTTTCACTGAGGTCCGAGCCTAGAGGAGCCAGGTCCTGCAAGCACAAATAAATCTAAGAACTCTTTCACTGAGGTCCGAGCCTGGAGGAGCCGGGTACTGCTAGCAGATTCAATCTAAGGACTCTTTCACTGAGATCCGAGCCTGGAGGAGCCGAGTCCTGCTAGCACACTAAATCTAAGGACTCTTTCACTGAGGTCCGAGCCTGGAGGAGCCGAGTCCTGCTAGCACACTAAATCTAAGGACTCTTTCACTGAGTTCCGAGCCTGGAGGAGCCGAGTCCTGCTAGCACACTAAATCTAAGGACTCTTTCACTGAGGACCGAGCCTGGAGCAGCCGAGTCCTGCTAGCAAACTAAATCTAAGGACTCTTTCACTGAGGTCCAAGCCTGGAGGAGCGGGGTCCTGCTAGCACACTAAATCTAAGGACTCTTTCACTGAGGTCCGAGCCTGGAGGAGTCGGGTCATGCTAGCAAATTAAATCTAAGGACTCTTTCACTGAGGTCCGAGACTGGAGGAGCCGGGTCCTGCTAGCACACTAAATCATTGGACTCTTTCACTGAGGTCCGAGCCTGGAGAAGCCGAGTCCTGCTAGCACACTAGATCTAAGGACTGTTCCACTGAGGTCCGAGCCTAGAGGAGCCGGGTCCTGCTAGCACAACTAAATCTAAGGACTCTTTCACTGAGGTCCGAGCCTGGAGGAGCCGAGTCCTGCTAGCACACTAAATCTAAGGACTCTTCCACTGAGGTCCGAACCTGTAGAAGCCGAGTCCTGCTAGCACACTAAATCTAAGGACTCTTTCACTGAGGTCAGAGCCTGGAGGAGCCGAGTCCTGCTAGCACACTAAATCTATGGACTCTTTCACTGAGGTCCGAGCCTGGAGGAGCCGGGTTCTGCTAGCACACTAAATCAAAGGACTCTTTCACTGTGGTCCGAGCCTGGAGGAGCCGGGTCCTGCTAGCACATTCAATCTAAGGATTCTTTCACTGAGATCCGAGCCTGGAGGAGCCGAGTCCTGCTAGCACACTAAATCTAAGGACTCTTTCACTGAGGTCCAAGCCTGGAGGAGCCGAGTCCTGCTAGCACACTAAATCTAAGGACTCTTTCACTGAGGTCCGAGCCTGGAGGAGCCGAGCCCTGCTAGCACACTAAAACTAAGGACTCTTCCACTGAGGTCCGAGCCTGGAGAAGCCGAGTCCTGCTAGCACACTAAATCTAAGGACTCTTTCACTGAGGTCCGAGCCTGGAGGAGCCGGGTCCTGCTAGCACACTAGATCTAAGGACTGTTCCACTGAGGTCCGAGCCTAGAGGAGCCGGGTCCTGCTAGCACAACTAAATCTAAGGACTATTTCACTGAGGTCCGAGCCTGGAGGAGCCGAGTCCTGCTAGCAAACTAAATCTAAGGACTCTTCCACTGAGGTCCGAGCCTGTAGAAGCCGAGTCCTGCTAGCACACCAAATCTAAGGACTGTTTCACTGAGGTCCGAGCTTGGAGAAGCCGAGTCCTGCTAGCACACTAGATCTAAGGACTATTCCACTGAGGTCCGAGCCTAGAGGAGCCGGGTCCTGCTAGCACAACTAAATCTAAGGACTCTTTCACTGAGGTCCGAGCCTGGAGGAGCCAAGTCCTGCTAGCACACTAAATCTAAGGACTCTTCCACTGAGGTCCGATCCTGGAGGAGCCGAGTCCTGCTAGCACACTAAATCTAAGGACTCTTTCACTGAGGTCCGAGCCTGGAGGAGTCCGGTCATGCTAGCAAATTAAATCTAAGGACTCTTTCACTGAGGTCCGAGCCTGGAGGAGCCGGTCCTGCTAGCACACTAAATCTATGGACTCTTTCACTGAGGTCCGAGCCTGGAGGAGCCGAGTCCTGCTAGCACACTAAATCTAAGGACTCTTTCACTGAGGTCCGAGCCTGGAGGAGCCAAGTCCTGCTAGCACACTAAATCTAAGGACTCTTCCACTGAGGTCCGATCCTGGAGGAGCCGAGTCCTGCTAGCACACTAAATCTAAGGACTCTTTCACTGAGGTCCGAGCCTGGAGGAGTCCGGTCATGCTAGCAAATTAAATCTAAGGACTCTTTCACTGAGGTCCGAGCCTGGAGGAGCCGGTCCTGCTAGCACACTAAATCTATGGACTCTTTCACTGAGGTCCGAGCCTGGAGGAGCCGAGTCCTGCTAGCACACTAAATCTAAGGACTCCCTTCACTGAGGTCCGAGCCTGGAGGAGCCAAATCCTCCTAGCACACTAGATCTAAGGACTGTTCCACTGAGGTCCGAGCCTAGAGGAGCCGGGTCCTGCTAGCACAACTAAATCTAAGGACTCTTTCACTGAGGTCCGAGCCTGGAGGAGCCGAGTCCTGCTAGCACACTAAATCTATGGACTCTTTTACTGAGGTCCGAGCCTGGAGGAGCCGAGTCCTGCTAGCACACTAAATCTAAGGACTCTTTCACTGAGGTCCGAGCTTGGAGAAGCCGGGTCCTGCTAGCACACTAGATCTAAGGACTGTTCCACTGAGGTCCGAGCCTAGAGGAGCCGGGTCCTGCTAGCACAAATAAATCTAAGGACTCTTTCACTGAGGTCCGCGCCTGGAGGAGCCGAGTCCTGCTAGCACACTAAATCTAAGGACACTTCCACTGAGGTCCGAGCCTGTAGAAGCCGAGTCCTGCTAGCACACTAAATCTAAGGACTCTTTCACTGAGGTCCAAGCCTGGAGGAGCCGAGTCCTGCTAGCACAATAAATCTATGGACTCTTTCACTGAGGTCCGAGCCTAGAGGAGCTGGGTCCTGCTAGCACACTAAATCTTAGGACTCTTTCACTGAGGTCCGAGCTTGTAGAAGCCGTGTCCTGCTAGCACACTAAATCTAAGTACTCTTTCACTGAGGTCTGAGCCTGGAGGAGCCGAGTCCTGCTAGCACACTAAATCTATGGACTCTTTCACTGAGGTCAGAGCCTGGAGGAGCCGAGTCCTGCTAGCACACTAAATCTAAGGACTCTTTCACTGAGGTCCGAGCCTGGAGGAGCCGGGTCCTGCTAGCACACTAGATCTAAGGACTGTTCCACTGAGGTCCGAGCCTAGAGGAGCTGGGTCCTGCTAGCACAACTAAATCTAAGGACTCTTTCACTGAGGTCCGAGCCTGGAGGAGCCGAGTCCTGCTAGCAAACTAAATCTATGGACTCTTTTACTGAGGTCCGAGCCTGGAGGAGCCGAGTCCTGCTAGCACACTAAATCTAAGGACTCTTTCACTGAGATCCGAGCCTGGAGCAGCCGAGCCCTGCTAGCACACTAAAACTAAGGACTCTTCCACCGAGGTCCGAGCCTGGAGAAGCCGAGTCCTGCTAGCACACTAAATCTAAGGACTCTTTCACTGAGGTCCGAGCCTGGAGGAGCCGGGTCCTGCTAGCACACTAGATCTAAGGACTGTTCCACTGAGGTCCGAGCCTAGAGGAGCCGAGTCCTGCTAGCAAACTAAATCTAAGGACTCTTCCACTGAGGTCCGAGCCTGTAGAAGCCGAGTCCTGCTAGCACACCAAATCTAAGGACTGTTTCACTGAGGTCCGAGCTTGGAGAAGCCGAGTCCTGCTAGCACACTAGATCTAAGGACTATTCCACTGAGGTCCGAGCCTAGAGGAGCCGGGTCCTGCTAGCACAACTAAATCTAAGGACTCTTTCACTGTGGTCCGAGCCTGGAGGAGCCGAGTCCTGCTAGCACACTAAATCTAAGGACTCTTCCACTGAGGTCCGATCCTGGAGGAGCCGAGTCCTGCTAGCACACTAAATCTAAGGACTCTTTCACTGAGGTCCGAGCCTGGAGGAGTCCGGTCATGCTAGCAAATTAAATCTAAGGACTCTTTCACTGAGGTCCGAGCCTGGAGGAGCCGGTCCTGCTAGCACACTAAATCATTGGACTCTTTCACTGAGGTCCGAGCCTGGAGAAGCCGAGTCCTGCTAGCACACTAGATCTAAGGACTGTTCCACTGAGGTCCGAGCCTAGAGGAGCCGGGTCCTGCTAGCACAACTAAATCTAAGGACTCTTTCACTGAGGTCCGAGCCTGGAGGAGCCGAGTCCTGCTAGCACACTAAATCTAAGGACTCTTCCACTGAGGTCCGAGCCTGTAGAAGCCGAGTCCTGCTAGCACACTAAATCTAAGGACTCTTTCACTGAGGTCAGAGCCTGGAGGAGCCGAGTCCTGCTAGCACACTAAATCTATGGACTCTTTCACTGAGGTCCGAGCCTGGAGGAGCCGGGTTCTGCTAGCACACTAAATCAAAGGACTCTTTCACTGAGGTCCGAGCCTGGAGGAGCCGGGTCCTGCTAGCACATTCAATCTAAGGATTCTTTCACTGAGATCCGAGCCTGGAGGAGCCGAGTCCTGCTAGCACACTAAATCTAAGGACTCTTTCACTGAGGTCCGAGCCTGGAGGAGCCGAGTCCTGCTAGCACACTAAATCTAAGGACTCTTTCACTGAGGTCCGAGCCTGGAGGAGCCGAGCCCTGCTAGCACACTAAAACTAAGGACTCTTCCACTGAGGTCCGAGCCTGGAGAAGCCGAGTCCTGCTAGCACACTAAATCTAAGGACTCTTTCACTGAGGTCCGAGCCTGGAGGAGCCGGGTCCTGCTAGCACACTAGATCTAAGGACTGTTCCACTGAGGTCCGAGCCTAGAGGAGCCGGGTCCTGCTAGCACAACTAAATCTAAGGACTATTTCACTGAGGTCCGAGCCTGGAGGAGACGAGTCCTGCTAGCAAACTAAATCTAAGGACTCTTCCACTGAGGTCCGAGCCTGTAGAAGCCGAGTCCTGCTAGCACACCAAATCTAAGGACTGTTTCACTGAGGTCCGAGCTTGGAGAAGCCGAGTCCTGCTAGCACACTAGATCTAAGGACTATTCCACTGAGGTCCGAGCCTAGAGGAGCCGGGTCCTGCTAGCACAACTAAATCTAAGGACTCTTTCACTGAGGTCCGAGCCTGGAGGAGCCGAGTCCTGCTAGCACACTAAATCTAAGGACTCTTCCACTGAGGTCCGATCCTGGAGGAGCCGAGTCCTGCTAGCACACTAAATCTAAGGACTCTTTCACTGAGGTCCGAGCCTGGAGGAGCCGGGTCCTCCTAGCACACTAGATCTAAGGACTGTTCCACTGAGGTCCGAGCCTAGAGGAGCCGGGTCCTGCTAGCACAACTAAATCTAAGGACTCTTTCACTGAGGTCCAAGCCTGGAGGAGCCGAGTCCTGCTAGCACACTAAATCTATGGACTCTTTTACTGAGGTCCGAGCCTGGAGGAGCCGAGTCCTGCTAGCACACTAAATCTAAGGACTCTTTCACTGAGGTCCGAGCTTGGAGAAGCCGGGTCCTGCTAGCACACTAGATCTAAGGACTGTTCCACTGAGGTCCGAGCCTAGAGGAGCCGGGTCCTGCTAGCACAACTAAATCTAAGGACTCTTTCACTGAGGTCCGCGCCTGGAGTAGCCGAGTCCTGCTAGCACACTAAATCTAAGGACTCTTCCACTGAGGTCCGAGCCTGTAGAAGCCGAGTCCTGCTAGCACACTAAATCTAAGGACTCTTTCACTGAGGTCCAAGCCTGGAGGAGCCGAGTCCTGCTAGCACAATAAATCTATGGACTCTTTCACTGAGGTCCGCGCCTGGAGGAGCCGAGTCCTGCTAGCACACTAAATCTAAGGACTCTTCCACTGAGGTCCGAGCCTGTAGAAGCCGAGTCCTGCTAGCACACTAAATCTAAGGACTCTTTAACTGAGGTCCGAGCCTGGAGGAGCCGAGTCCTGCTAGCACACTAAATCTATGGACTCTTTAACTGAGGTCCGAGCCTGGAGGAGCTGGGTCCTGCTTTCACACTAAATCTTAGGACTCTTTCAATGAGGTCCGAGCTTGTAGAAGCCGAGTCCTGCTAGCACACTAAATCTAAGTACACTTTCACTGAGGTCTGAGCCTGGAGGAGCCGAGTCCTGCTAGCACACTAAATCTATGGACTCTTTCACTGAGGTCCGAGCCTGGAGGAGCCGAGTCCTGCTAGCACACTAAATCTAAGGACTCTTTAACTGAGGTCCGAGTCTGGAGGAGCCGAGTCCCGCTAGCACACTAACTCTTTGGACTCTTTCACTGAGGACCGAGCCTGGAGCAGCCGAGTCCTGCTAGCACACTAAATCTAAGGACTCTTTCACAGAGGTCCGAGCCTGGAGGAACGGGGTCCTGCTAGCACACTAAATCTAAGGACTCTTTCACTGAGGTCCGAGCCTGGAGGAGTCGGGTCCTGCTAGCACATTAACTCTAAGGACTCTTTCACTGAGGTCCGAGCCTGGAGGAGCCGGGTCCTGCTAGCACACTAAATCTATGGACTCTTTCACTGAGGTCCGAGCTTGGAGAAGCCGAGTCCTGCTAGCACACTAGATCTAAGGACTGTTCCACTGAGGTCCGAGCCTGGAGGAGCCGGGTCCTGCTAGCACACTAAATCTAAGGACTCTTTCACTGAGGTCCGAGCTTGTAGAAGCCGAGTCCTGCTAGCACACTAAATCTAAGTACTCTTTCACTGAGGTCCGAGCCTGGAGGAGCCGAGTCCTGCTAGCACACTAAATCTAAGGACTCTTTCACTGAGGTCCAAGCCTGGAGGAGCCGGGTCCTGCTAGCACACTAAATCTAAGGACTCTTTCACTGAGGTCCGAGCCTGTAGAAGCCAAGTCCTGCTAGCACACTAAATCTAAGGACTCTTTCACTGAGGTCCGAGCCTGGAGGAGCCGAGTCCCGCTAGCACACTAAATCTATGGACTCTTTAACTGAGGTCCGAGTCTGGAGGAGCCGAGTCCCGCTAGCACACTAAATCTATGGACTCTTTCACTGAGGACCGAGCCTGGAGGAGTCGGGTCATGCTAGCAAATTAAATCTATGGACTCTTTCACTGAGGTCCGAGCCAGGAGGAGCCGGGTCCTGCTAGCACACTAAATCTAAGGACTCTTTCACTGAGGTCCGAGCCTGGAGGAGCCGGGTCCTGCTAGCACACTAGATCTAAGGACTGTTCCACTGAGGTCCGAGCCTAGAGGAGCCGGGTCCTGCTAGCACAACTAAATCTAAGGACTCTTTCACTGAGGTCCGAGCCTGGAGGAGCCGAGTCCTGCTAGCAAACTAAATCTAAGGACTCTTCCACTGAGGTCCGAGCTTGTAGAAGCCGAGTCCTGCTAGCACACCAAATCTAAGGACTGTTTCACTGAGGTCCGAGCTTGGAGAAGCCGAGTCCTGCTAGCACACTAGATCTATGGACTATTCCACTGAGGTCCGAGCCTAGAGGAGCCTGGTCCTGCTAGCACAACTAAATCTAAGGACTCTTTCACTGAGGTCCGAGCCTGGAGGAGCCGAGTCCTGCTAGCACACTAAATCTAAGGACTCTTCCACTGAGGTCCGATCCTGGAGGAGCCGAGTCCTGCTAGCACACTAAATCTAAGGACTCTTTCACTGAGGTCCGAGCCTGGAGGAGTCCGGTCATGCTAGCAAATTAAATCTAAGGACTCTTTCACTGTGTTCCGAGCCTGGAGGAGCCGGTCCTGCTAGCACACTAAATCTATGGACTCTTTCACTGAGGTCCGAGCCTGGAGGAGCCAAGTCCTGCTAGCACACTAAATCTATTGACTCTTTCACTGAGGTCCGAGCCTGCAGGAGCCGGGTCCTCCTAGCACACTAGATCTAAGGACTGTTCCACTGAGGTCCGAGCCTAGAGGAGCCGGGTCCTGCTAGCACAACTAAATCTAAGGACTCTTTCACTGAGGTCCGAGCCTGGAGGAGCCGAGTCCTGCTAGCACACTAAATCTATTGACTCTTTTACAGAGGTCCGAGCCTGGAGGAGCCGAGTCCTGCTAGCACACTAAATCTAAGGACTCTTTCACTGAGGTCCGAGCTTGGAGAAGCCGAGTCCTGCTAGCACACTAGATCTAAGGACTGTTCCACTGAGGTCCGAGCCTAGAGGAGCCGGGTCCTGCTAGCACAACTAAATCTAAGGACTCTTTCACTGAGGTCCGCGCCTGGAGGAGCCGAGTCCTGCTAGCACACTAAATCTATGGACTCTTTAACTGAGGTCCGAGCCTGGAGGAGCTGGGTCCTGCTTTCACACTAAATCTTAGGACTCTTTCAATGAGGTCCGAGCTTGTAGAAGCCGAGTCCTGCTAGCACACTAAATCTAAGTACACTTTCACTGAGGTCTGAGCCTGGAGGAGCCGAGTCCTGCTAGCACACTAAATCTATGGACTCTTTCACTGAGGTCCGAGCCTGGAGGAGCCGAGTCCTGCTAGCACACTAAATCTAAGGACTCTTTAACTGAGGTCCGAGTCTGGAGGAGCCGAGTCCCGCTAGCACACTAACTCTTTGGACTCTTTCACTGAGGACCGAGCCTGGAGCAGCCGAGTCCTGCTAGCACACTAAATCTAAGGACTCTTTCACAGAGGTCCGAGCCTGGAGGAACGGGGTCCTGCTAGCACACTAAATCTAAGGACTCTTTCACTGAGGTCCGAGCCTGGAGGAGTCGGGTCCTGCTAGCACATTAACTCTAAGGACTCTTTCACTGAGGTCCGAGCCTGGAGGAGCCGGGTCCTGCTAGCACACTAAATCTATGGACTCTTTCACTGAGGTCCGAGCTTGGAGAAGCCGAGTCCTGCTAGCACACTAGATCTAAGGACTGTTCCACTGAGGTCCGAGCCTGGAGGAGCCGGGTCCTGCTAGCACACTAAATCTAAGGACTCTTTCACTGAGGTCCGAGCTTGTAGAAGCCGAGTCCTGCTAGCACACTAAATCTAAGTACTCTTTCACTGAGGTCCGAGCCTGGAGGAGCCGAGTCCTGCTAGCACACTAAATCTAAGGACTCTTTCACTGAGGTCCAAGCCTGGAGGAGCCGGGTCCTGCTAGCACACTAAATCTAAGGACTCTTTCACTGAGGTCCGAGCCTGTAGAAGCCAAGTCCTGCTAGCACACTAAATCTAAGGACTCTTTCACTGAGGTCCGAGCCTGGAGGAGCCGAGTCCCGCTAGCACACTAAATCTATGGACTCTTTAACTGAGGTCCGAGTCTGGAGGAGCCGAGTCCCGCTAGCACACTAAATCTATGCACTCTTTCACTGAGGACCGAGCCTGGAGGAGTCGGGTCATGCTAGCAAATTAAGTCTATGGACTCTTTCACTGAGGTCCGAGCCAGGAGGAGCCGGGTCCTGCTAGCACACTAAATCTAAGGACTCTTTCACTGAGGTCCGAGCCTGGAGGAGCCGGGTCCTGCTAGCACACTAGATCTAAGGACTGTTCCACTGAGGTCCGAGCCTAGAGGAGCCGGGTCCTGCTAGCACAACTAAATCTAAGGACTCTTTCACTGAGGTCCGAGCCTGGAGGAGCCGAGTCCTGCTAGCAAACTAAATCTAAGGACTCTTACACTGAGGTCCGAGCTTGTAGAAGCCGAGTCCTGCTAGCACACCAAATCTAAGGACTGTTTCACTGAGGTCCGAGCTTGGAGAAGCCGAGTCCTGCTAGCACACTAGATCTATGGACTATTCCACTGAGGTCCGAGCCTAGAGGAGCCTGGTCCTGCTAGCACAACTAAATCTAAGGACTCTTTCACTGAGGTCCGAGCCTGGAGGAGCCGAGTCCTGCTAGCACACTAAATCTAAGGACTCTTCCACTGAGGTCCGATCCTGGAGGAGCCGAGTCCTGCTAGCACACTAAATCTAAGGACTCTTTCACTGAGGTCCGAGCCTGGAGGAGTCCGGTCATGCTAGCAAATTAAATCTAAGGACTCTTTCACTGTGTCCCGAGCCTGGAGGAGCCGGTCCTGCTAGCACACTAAATCTATGGACTCTTTCACTGAGGTCCGAGCCTGGAGGAGCCAAGTCCTGCTAGCACACTAAATCTATTGACTCTTTCACTGAGGTCCGAGCCTGCAGGAGCCGGGTCCTCCTAGCACACTAGATCTAAGGACTGTTCCACTGAGGTCCGAGCCTAGAGGAGCCGGGTCCTGCTAGCACAACTAAATCTAAGGACTCTTTCACTGAGGTCCGAGCCTGGAGGAGCCGAGTCCTGCTAGCACACTAAATCTATTGACTCTTTTACAGAGGTCCGAGCCTGGAGGAGCCGAGTCCTGCTAGCACACTAAATCTAAGGACTCTTTCACTGAGGTCCGAGCTTGGAGAAGCCGAGTCCTGCTAGCACACTAGATCTAAGGACTGTTCCACTGAGGTCCGAGCCTAGAGGAGCCGGGTCCTGCTAGCACAACTAAATCTAAGGACTCTTTCACTGAGGTCCGCGCCTGGAGGAGCCGAGTCCTGCTAGCACACTAAATCTAAGGACTCTTCCACTGAGGTCCGAGCCTGTAGAAGCCGAGTCCTGCTAGCACACTAAATCTAAGGACTCTTTCACTGAGGTCCGAGCCTGGAGGAGCCGAGTCCTGCTAGCACAATAAATCTATGGACTCTTTCACTGAGGTCCGAGCCTGGAGAAGCTGGGTCCTGCTAGCACACTAAATCTTAGGACTCTTTCACAGAGGTCCGAGCTTGTAGAAGCCGAGTCCTGCTAGCACACTAAATCTAAGTACTCTTTCACTGAGGTCTGAGCCTGGAGGAGCCGAGTCCTGCTAGCACACTAAATCTATGGACTCTTTCACTGAGGTCAGAGCCTGGAAGAGCCGAGTCCTGCTAGCACACTAAATCTAAGGACTCTTAAACTGAGGTCCGAGCCTGGAGGAGCCGAGTCCTGCTAGCACACTAAATCTATGGACTCTTTAACTGAGGTCCGAGCCTGGAGGAGCTGGGTCCTGCTAGCACACTAAATCTTAGGACTCTTTCAATGAGGTCCGAGCTTGTAGAAGCCGAGTCCTGCTAGCACACTAAATCTAAGTACACTTTCACTGAGGTCTGAGCCTGGAGGAGCCGAGTCCTGCTAGCACACTAAATCTATGGACTCTTTCACTGAGGTCCGAGCCTGGAGGAGCCGAGTCCTGCTAGCACACTAAATCTAAGGACTCTTTCACTGAGGTCCGAGCCTGGAGGAACGGGGTCCTGCTAGCACACTAAATCTAAGGACTCTTTCACTGAGGTCCGAGCCTGGAGGTGTCGGGTCCTGCTAGCACATTAACTCTAAGGACTCTTTCACTGAGGTCTGAGCCTGGAGGAGCCGGGTCCTGCTAGCACACTAAATCTACGGACTCTTTCACTGAGGTCCGAGCTTGGAGAAGCCGAGTCCTGCTAGCACACTAGATCTAAGGACTGTTCCACTGAGGTCCGAGCCTGGAGGAGCCGGGTCCTGCTAGCACACTAAATCTAAGGACTCTTTCACTGAGGTCCGAGCTTGTAAAAGCCGAGTCCTGCTAGCACACTAAATCTAAGTACTCTTTCACTGAGGTCTGAGCCTGGAGGAGCCGAGTCCTGCTAGCACACTAAGTCTATGGACTCTTTCACTGAGGTCCGAGCCTGGAGGAGCCGAGTCCCGCTAGCACACTAAATCTAAGGACTCTTTCACTGAGGTCCAAGCCTGGAGGAGCCGGGTCCTGCTAGCAGCACTAAATCTAAGGACTCTTTCACTGAGGTCCGAGCCTGTAGAAGCCAAGTCCTGCTAGCACACTAAATCTAAGGACTCTTTCACTGAGGTCCGAGCCTGGAGGAGCCGAGTCCCGCTAGCACACTAAATCTATGGACTCTTTAACTGAGGTCCGAGTCTGGAGGAGCCGAGTCCCGCTAGCACACTAAATCTATGGACTCTTTCACTGGGGACCGAGCCTGGAGGAGTCGGGTCATGCTAGCAAATTAAATCTACGGACTCTTTCACTGAGGTCCGAGCCTGGAGGAGCCGGGTCCTGCTAGCACACTAAATCTATAGACTCTTTCACTGGGGTCCGAGCCTGGAGGAGCCGAGTCCTGCTAGCACACTAAATCTAAGGACTCTTTCACTGAGGTCCGAGCCTGGAGGAGCCGGGTCCTGCTAGCACACTAGATCTAAGGACTGTTCCAATGAGGTCCGAGCCTAGAGGAGCCGGGTCCTGCTAGCACAACTAAATCTAAGAACTATTTCACTGAGGTCCGAGCCTGGAGGAGCCGAGTCCTGCTAGAAAACTAAATCTAAGGACTCTTCCACTGAGGTCCGAGCCTGTAGAAGCCGAGTCCTGCTAGCACACCAAATCTAAGGACTGTTTCACTGAGGTCCGAGCTTGGAGAAGCCGAGTCCTTCTAGCACACTAGATCTAAGGACTATTCCACTGAGGTCCGAGCCTAGAGGAGCCGGGTCCTGCTAGCACAACTAAATCTAAGGACTCTTTCACTGAGGTCCGAGCCTGGAGGAGCCGAGTCCTACTAGCACACTAAATCTAAGGACTCTTCCACTGAGGTCCGATCCTGGAGGAGCCGAGATCTGCTAGCACACTAAATCTAAGGACTCTTTCACTGACGTCCAAGCCTGGAGGAGTCCGGTCATGCTAGCAAATTAAATCTAAGGACTCTTTCACTGAGGTCCGAGCCTGGAGGAGCCGGTCCTGCTAGCACACTAAATCTATGGACTCTTTCACTGAGGTCCGAGCCTGGAGGAGCCGAGTCCTGCTAGCACACTAAATCTAAGGACTCTTTCACTGAGGTCCGAGCCTGGAGGAGCCGGGCCCTCCTAGCACACTAGATCTAAGGACTGTTCCACTGAGGTCCGAGCCTAGAGGAGCCGGGTCCTGCTAGCACAACTAAATCTAAGGACTCTTTCACTGAGGTCCGAGCCTGGAGGAACCGAGTCCTGCTAGCACACTAAATCTAAGGACTCTTTCACTGAGGTCCGAGCTTGGAGAAGCCGGGTCCTGCTAGCACACTAGATCTAAGGACTGTTCCACTGAGGTCCGAGCCTAGAGGAGCCGGGTCCTGCCAGCACAACTAAATCTAAGGACTCTTTCACTGAGGTCCGCGCCTGGAGTAGTCGAGTCCTGCTAGCACACTAAATCTAAGGACTCTTCCACTGAGGTCCGAGCCTGTAGAAGCCGAGTCCTGCTAGCACACTAAATCTAAGGACTCTTTCACTGAGGTCCAAGCCTGGAGGAGCCGAGTCCTGCTAGCACAATAAATCTATGGACTCTTTCACTGAGGTCCGCGCCTGGAGGAGCCGAGTCCTGCTAGCACACTAAATCTAAGGACTCTTTAACTGAGGTCCGAGCCTGGAGAAGCCGAGTCCTGCTAGCACACTAGATCTAAGGACTGTTCCACTGAGGTCCGAGCCTGGAGGAGCCGGGTCCTGCTAGCACACTAAATCTAAGGACTCTTTCACTGAGGTCCGAGCTTGTAGAAGCCGAGTCCTGCTAGCACACTAAATCTAAGTACTCTTTCACTGAGGTCTGAGCCTGGAGGAGCCGAGTCCTGCTAGCACACTAAGTCTATGGACTCTTTCACTGAGGTCCGAGCCTGGAGGAGCCGAGTCCTGCTAGCACACTAAATCTAAGGACTCTTTCACTGAGGTCCAAGCCTGGAGGAGCCGGGTCCTGCTAGCACACTAAATCTAACGACTCTTTCACTGAGGTCCGAGCCTGTAGAAGCCAAGTCCTGCTAGCACACTAAATCTAAGGACTCTTTCACTGAGGTCCGAGCCTGGAGGAGCCGAGTCCCGCTAGCACACTAAATCTATGGACTCTTTAACTGAGGTCCGAGTCTGGAAGAGCCGAGTCCCGCTAGCACACTAAATCTATGGACTCTTTCACTGAGGACCGAGCCTGGAGGAGTCGGGTCATGCTAGCAAATGAAATCTATGGACTCTTTCACTGAGGTCCGAGCCAGGAGGAGCCGGGTCCTGCTAGCACACTAAATCTAAGGACTCTTTCACTGAGGTCCGAGCCTGGAGGAGCCGGGTCCTGCTAGCACACTAGATCTAAGGACTGTTCCACTGAGGTCCGAGCCTAGAGGAGCCGGGTCCTGCTAGCACAACTAAATCTAAGGACTCTTTCACTGAGGTCCGAGCCTGGAGGAGACGAGTCCTGCTAGCAAACTAAAACTAAGGACTCTTCCACTGAGGTCCGAGCCTGTAGAAGCCGAGTCCTGCTAGCACACCAAATCTAAGGACTGTTTCACTGAGGTCCGAGCTTGGAGAAGCCGAGTCCTGCTAGCACACTAGATCTATGGACTATTCCACTGAGGTCCGAGCCTAGAGGAGCCGGGTCCTGCTAGCACAACTAAATCTAAGGACTCTTTCACTGAGGTCCGAGCCTGGAGGAGCCGAGTCCTGCTAGCACACTAAATCTAAGGACTCTTCCACTGAGGTCCGATCCTGGAGGAGCCGAGTCCTGCTAGCACACTAAATCTAAGGACTCTTTCACTGAGGTCCGAGCCTGGAGGAGTCCGGTCATGCTAGCAAATTAAATCTAAGGACTCTTTCACTGTGTTCCGAGCCTGGAGGAGCCGGTCCTGCTAGCACACTAAATCTATGGACTCTTTCACTGAGGTCCGAGCCTGGAGGAGCCGAGTCCTGCTAGCACACTAAATCTATGGACTCTTTCACTGAGGTCCGAGCCTGGAGGAGTCCGGTCATGCTAGCAAATTAAATCTAAGGACTCTTTCACTGAGGTCCGAGCCTGGAGGAGCCGGTCCTGCTAGCACACTAAATCTATGGACTCTTTCACTGAGGTCCGAGCCTGGAGGAGCCGAGTCCTGCTAGCACAATAAATCTAAGGACTCCTTCACTGAGGTCCGAGCCTGGAGGAGCCGGGTCCTCCTAGCACACTAGATCTAAGGACTGTTCCACTGAGGTCCGAGCCTAGAGGAGCCGGGTCCTGCTAGCACAACTAAATCTAAGGACTCTTTCACTGAGGTCCGAGCCTGGAGGAACCGAGTCCTGCTAGCACACTAAATCTAAGGACTCTTTCACTGAGGTCCGAGCTTGGAGAAGCCGGGTCCTGCTAGCACACTAGATCTAAGGACTGTTCCACTGAGGTCCGAGCCTAGAGGAGCCGGGTCCTGCTAGCACAACTAAATCTAAGGACTCTTTCACTGAGGTCCGCGCCTGGAGTAGCCGAGTCCTGCTAGCACACTAAATCTAAGGACTCTTCCACTGAGGTCCGAGCCTGTAGAAGCCGAGTCCTGCTAGCACACTAAATCTAAGGACTCTTTCACTGAGGTCCAAGCCTGGAGGAGCCGAGTCCTGCTAGCACAATAAATCTATGGACTCTTTCACTGAGGTCCGCGCCTGGAGGAGCCGAGTCCTGCTAGCACACTAAATCTAAGGACTCTTCCACTGAGGTCCGAGCCTGTAGAAGCCGAGTCCTGCTAGCACACTAAATCTAAGGACTCTTTAACTGAGGTCCGAGCCTGGAGGAGCCGAGTCCTGCTAGCACACTAAATCTATGGACTCTTTAACTGAGGTCCGAGCCTGGAGGAGCTGGGTCCTGCTTTCACACTAAATCTTAGGACTCTTTCAATGAGGTCCGAGCTTGTAGAAGCCGAGTCCTGCTAGCACACTAAATCTAAGTACACTTTCACTGAGGTCTGAGCCTGGAGGAGCCGAGTCCTGCTAGCACACTAAATCTATGGACTCTTTCACTGAAGTCCGAGCCTGGAGGAGCCGAGTCCTGCTAGCACACTAAATCTAAGGACTCTTTAACTGAGGTCCGAGTCTGGAGGAGCCGAGTCCCGCTAGCACACTAAATCTTTGGACTCTTTCACTGAGGACCGAGCCTGGAGCAGCCGAGTCCTGCTAGCACACTAAATCTAAGGACTCTTTCACAGAGGTCCGAGCCTGGAGGAACGGGGTCCTGCTAGCACACTAGATCTAAGGACTGTTCCACTGAGGTCCGAGCCTGGAGGAGCCGGGTCCTGCTAGCACACTAAATCTATGGACTCTTTCACTGAGGTCCGAGCTTGGAGAAGCCGAGTCCTGCTAGCATACTAGATCTAAGGACTGTTCCACTGAGGTCCGAGCCTGGAGGAGCCGGGTCCTGCTAGCACACTAAATCTAAGGACTCTTTCACTGAGGTCCGAGCTTGTAGAAGCCGAGTCCTGCTAGCACACTAAATCTAAGTACTCTTTCACTGAGGTCTGAGCCTGGAGGAGCCGAGTCCTGCTAGCACACTAAGTCTATGGATTTTTTCACTGAGGTCCGAGCCTGGAGGAGCCGAGTCCTGCTAGCACACTAAATCTAAGGACTCTTTCACTGAGGTCCAAGCCTGGAGGAGCCGGGTCCTGCTAGCACACTAAATCTAACGACTCTTTCACTGAGGTCCCAGCCTGTAGAAGCCAAGTCCTGCTAGCACACTAAATCTAAGGACTCTTTCACTGAGGTCCGAGCCTGGAGGAGCCGAGTCCCGCTAGCACACTAAATCTATGGACTCTTTAACTGAGGTCCGAGTCTGGAGGAGCCGAGTCCCGCTAGCACACTAAATCTATGGACTCTTTCACTGAGGACCGAGCCTGGAGGAGTCGGGTCATGCTAGCAAATTAAATCTATGGACTCTTTCACTGAGGTCCGAGCCAGGAGGAGCCGGGTCCTGCTAGCACACTAAATCTAAGGACTGTTCCACTGAGGTCCGAGCCTAGAGGAGCCGGGTCCTGCTAGCACAACTAAATCTAAGGACTCTTTCACTGAGGTCCGAGCCTGGAGGAGCCGAGTCCTGCTAGCAAACTAAATCTAAGGACTCTTCCACTGAGGTCCGAGCCTGTAGAAGCCGAGTCCTGCTAGCACACCAAATCTAAGGACTGTTTCACTGAGGTCCGAGCTTGGAGAAGCCGAGTCCTGCTAGCACACTAGATCTATGGACTATTCCACTGAGGTCCGAGCCTAGAGGAGCCGGGTCCTGCTAGCACAACTAAATCTAAGGACTCTTTCACGGAGGTCCGAGCCTGGAGGAGCCGAGTCCTGCTAGCACACTAAATCTAAGGACTCTTCCACTGAGGTCCGATCCTGGAGGAGCCGAGTCCTGCTAGCACACTAAATCTAAGGACTCTTTCACTGAGGTCCGAGCCTGGAGGAGTCCGGTCATGCTAGCAAATTAAATCTAAGGACTCTTTCACTGTGTTCCGAGCCTGGAGGAGCCGGTCCTGCTAGCACACTAAATCTATGGACTCTTTCACTGAGGTCCGAGCCTGGAGGAGCCGAGTCCTGCTAGCACACTAAATCTATGGACTCTTTCACTGAGGTCCGAGCCTGGAGGAGCCGGGTCCTCCTAGCACACTAGATCTAAGGACTGTTCCACTGAGGTCCGAGCCTAGAGGAGCCGGGTCCTGCTAGCACAACTAAATCTAAGGACTCTTTCACTGTGTTCCGAGCCTGGAGGAGCCGAGTCCCGCTAGCACACTAAATCTATGGACTCTTTAACTGAGGTCCGAGTCTGGAGGGGCCGAGTCCCGCTAGCACACTAAATCTATGGACTCTTTCACTGGGGACCGAGCCTGGAGGAGTCGGGTCATGCTAGCAAATTAAATCTACGGACTCTTTCACTGAGGTCCGAGCCTGGAGGAGCCGGGTCCTGCTAGCACACTAAATCTATAGACTCTTTCACTGGGGTCCGAGCCTGGAGGAGCCGAGTCCTGCTAGCACACTAAATCTAAGGACTCTTTCACTGAGGTCCGAGCCTGGAGGAGCCGGGTCCTGCTAGCACACTAGATCTAAGGACTGTTCCACTGAGGTCCGAGCCTAGAGGAGCCGAGTCCTGCTAGCACAACTAAATCTAAGGACTATTTCACTGAGGTCCGAGCCTGGAGGAGCCGAGTCCTGCTAGCAAACTAAATCTAAGGACTCTTCCACTGAGGTCCGAGCCTGTAGAAGCCGAGTACTGCTAGCACACCAAATCTAAGGACTGTTTCACTGAGGTCCGAGCTTGGAGAAGCCGAGTCCTGCTAGCACACTAGATCTAAGGACTATTCCACTGAGGTCCGAGCCTAGAGGAGCCGGGTCCTGCTAGCACAACTAAATCTAAGGACTCTTTCACTGAGGTCCGAGCCTGGAGGAGCCGAGTCCTGCTAGCACACTAAATCTAAGGACTCTTCCACTGAGGTCCGATCCTGGAGGAGCCGAGATCTGCTAGCACACTAAATCTAAGGACTCTTTCACTGAGGTCCAAGCCTGGAGGAGTCCGGTCATGCTAGCAAATTAAATCTAAGGACTCTTTCACTGAGGTCCGTGCCTGGAGGAGCCGGTCCTGCTAGCACACTAAATCTATGGACTCTTTCACTGAGGTCCGAGCCTGGAGGAGCCGAGTCCTGCTAGCACACTAAATCTAAGGACTCTTTCACTGAGGTCCGAGCCTGGAGGAGCCGGGTCCTCCTAGCACACTAGATCTAAGGACTGTTCCACTGAGGTCCGAGCCTAGAGGAGCCGGGTCCTGCTAGCACAACTAAATCTAAGGACTCTTTCACTGAGGTCCGAGCCTGGAGGAACCGAGTCCTGCTAGCACACTAAATCTAAGGACTCTTTCACTGAGGTCCGAGCTTGGAGAAGCCGGGTCCTGCTAGCACACTAGATCTAAGGACTGTTCCACTGAGGTCCGAGCCTAGAGGAGCCGGGTCCTGCTAGCACAACTAAATCTAAGGACTCTTTCACTGAGGTCCGCGCCTGGAGTAGTCGAGTCCTGCTAGCACACTAAATCTAAGGACTCTTCCACTGAGGTCCGAGCCTGTAGAAGCCGAGTCCTGCTAGCACACTAAATCTAAGGACTCTTTCACTGAGGTCCAAGCCTGGAGGAGCCGAGTCCTGCTAGCACAATAAATCTATGGACTCTTTCACTGAGGTCCGCGCCTGGAGGAGCCGAGTCCTGCTAGCACACTAAATCTAAGGACTCTTCCACTGAGGTCCGAGCCTGTAGAAGCCGAGTCCTGCTAGCACACTAAATCTAAGGACTCTTTAATTGAGGTCCGAGCCTGGAGGAGCCGAGTCCTGCTAGCACACTAGATCTAAGGACTGTTCCACTGAGGTCCGAGCCTGGAGGAGCCGGGTCCTGCTAGCACACTAAATCTAAGGACTCTTTCACTGAGGTCCGAGCTTGTAGAAGCCGAGTCCTGCTAGCACACTAAATCTAAGTACTCTTTCACTGAGGTCTGAGCCTGGAGGAGCCGAGTCCTGCTAGCACACTAAGTCTATGGACTCTTTCACTGAGGTCCGAGCCTGGAGGAGCCGAGTCCTGCTAGCACACTAAATCTAAGGACTCTTTCACTGAGGTCCAAGCCTGGAGGAGCCGGGTCCTGCTAGCACACTAAATCTAACGACTCTTTCACTGAGGTCCGAGCCTGTAGAAGCCAAGTCCTGCTAGCACACTAAATCTAAGGACTCTTTCACTGAGGTCCGAGCCTGGAGGAGCCGAGTCCCGCTAGCACACTAAATCTATGGACTCTTTAACTGAGGTCCGAGTCTGGAGGAGCCGAGTCCCGCTAGCACACTAAATCTATGGACTCTTTCACTGAGGACTGAGCCTGGAGGAGTCGGGTCATGCTAGCAAATTAAATCTATGGACTCTTTCACTGAGGTCCGAGCCAGGAGGAGCCGGGTCCTGCTAGCACACTAAATCTAAGGACTCTTTCACTGAGGTCCGAGCCTGGAGGAGCCGGGTCCTGCTAGCACACTAGATCTAAGGACTGTTCCACTGAGGTCCGAGCCTAGAGGAGCCGGGTCCTGCTAGCACAACTAAATCTAAGGACTCTTTCACTGAGGTCCGAGCCTGGAGGAGCCGAGTCCTGCTAGCAAACTAAAACTAAGGACTCTTCCACTGAGGTCCGAGCCTGTAGAAGCCGAGTACTGCTAGCACACCAAATCTAAGGACTGTTTCACTGAGGTCCGAGCTTGGAGAAGCCGAGTCCTGCTAGCACACTAGATCTATGGACTATTCCACTGAGGTCCGAGCCTAGAGGAGCCGGGTCCTGCTAGCACAACTAAATCTAAGGACTCTTTCACTGAGGTCCGAGCCTGGAGGAGCCGAGTCCTGCTAGCACACTAAATCTAAGGACTCTTCCACTGAGGTCCGATCCTGGAGGAGCCGAGTCCTGCTAGCACACTAAATCTAAGGACTCTTTCACTGAGGTCCGAGCCTGGAGGAGTCCGGTCATGCTAGCAAATTAAATCTAAGGACTCTTTCACTGTGTTCCGAGCCTGGAGGAGCCGGTCCTGCTAGCACACTAAATCTATGGACTCTTTCACTGAGGTCCGAGCCTGGAGGAGCCGAGTCCTGCTAGCACACTAAATCTATGGACTCTTTCACTGAGGTCCGAGCCTGGAGGAGTCCGGTCATGCTAGCAAATTAAATCTAAGGACTCTTTCACTGAGGTCCGAGCCTGGAGGAGCCGGTCCTGCTAGCACACTAAATCTATGGACTCTTTCACTGAGGTCCGAGCCTGGAGGAGCCGAGTCCTGCTAGCACAATAAATCTAAGGACTCTTTCACTGAGGTCCGAGCCTGGAGGAGCCGGGTCCTCCTAGCACACTAGATCTAAGGACTGTTCCACTGAGGTCCGAGCCTAGAGGAGCCGGGTCCTGCTAGCAAAACTAAATCTAAGGACTCTTTCACTGAGGTCCGAGCCTGGAGGAACCGAGTCCTGCTAGCACACTAAATCTAAGGACTCATTCACTGAGGTCCGAGCTTGGAGAAGCCGGGTCCTGCTAGCACACTAGATCTAAGGACTGTTCCACTGAGGTCCGAGCCTAGAGGAGCCGGGTCCTGCTAGCACAACTAAATCTAAGGACTCTTTCACTGAGGTCCGCGCCTGGAGTAGCCGAGTCCTGCTAGCACACTAAATCTAAGGACTCTTCCACTGAGGTCCGAGCCTGTAGAAGCCGAGTCCTGCTAGCACACTAAATCTAAGGACTCTTTCACTGAGGTCCAAGCCTGGAGGAGCCGAGTCCTGCTAGCACAATAAATCTATGGACTCTTTCACTGAGGTCCGCGCCTGGAGGAGCCGAGTCCTGCTAGCACACTAAATCTAAGGACTCTTCCACTGAGGTCCGAGCCTGTAGAAGCCGAGTCCTGCTAGCACACTAAATCTAAGGACTCTTTAACTGAGGTCCGAGCCTGGAGGAGCCGAGTCCTGCTAGCACACTAAATCTATGGACTCTTTAACTGAGGTCCGAGCCTGGAGGAGCTGGGTCCTGCTTTCACACTAAATCTTAGGACTCTTTCAATGAGGTCCGAGCTTGTAGAAGCCGAGTCCTGCTAGCACACTAAATCTAAGTACACTTTCACTGAGGTCTGAGCCTGGAGGAGCCGAGTCCTGCTAGCACACTAAATCTATGGACTCTTTCACTGAAGTCCGAGCCTGGAGGAGCAGAGTCCTGCTAGCACACTAAATCTAAGGACTCTTTAACTGAGGTCCGAGTCTGGAGGAGCCGAGTCCCGCTAGCACACTAAATCTTTGGACTCTTTCACTGAGGACCGAGCCTGGAGCAGCCGAGTCCTGCTAGCACACTAAATCTAAGGACTCTTTCACAGAGGTCCGAGCCTGGAGGAACGGGGTCCTGCTAGCACACTAGATCTAAGGACTGTTCCACTGAGGTCCGAGCCTGGAGGAGCCGGGTCCTGCTAGCACACTAAATCTATGGACTCTTTCACTGAGGTCCGAGCTTGGAGAAGCCGAGTCCTGCTAGCACACTAGATCTAAGGACTGTTCCACTGAGGTCCGAGCCTGGAGGAGCCGGGTCCTGCTAGCACACTAAATCTAAGGACTCTTTCACTGAGGTCCGAGCTTGTAGAAGCCGAGTCCTGCTAGCACACTAAATCTAAGTACTCTTTCACTGAGGTCTGAGCCTGGAGGAGCCGAGTCCTGCTAGCACACTAAGTCTATGGACTCTTTCACTGAGGTCCGAGCCTGGAGGAGCCGAGTCCTGCTAGCACACTAAATCTAAGGACTCTTTCACTGAGGTCCAAGCCTGGAGGAGCCGGGTCCTGCTAGCACACTAAATCTAACGACTCTTTCACTGAGGTCCGAGCCTGTAGAAGCCAAGTCCTGCTAGCACACTAAATCTAAGGACTCTTTCACTGAGGTCCGAGCCTGGAGGAGCCGAGTCCCGCTAGCACACTAAATCTATGGACTCTTTAACTGAGGTCTGAGTCTGGAGGAGCCGAGTCCCGCTAGCACACTAAATCTATGGACTCTTTCACTGAGGACCGAGCCTGGAGGAGTCGGGTCATGCTAGCAAATTAAATCTATGGACTCTTTCACTGAGGTCCGAGCCAGGAGGAGCCGGGTCCTGCTAGCACACTAAATCTAAGGACTCTTTCACTGAGGTCCGAGCCTGGAGGAGCCGGGTCCTGCTAGCACACTAGATCTAAGGACTGTTCCACTGAGGTCCGAGCCTAGAGGAGCCGGGTCCTGCTAGCACAACTAAATCTAAGGACTCTTTCACTGAGGTCCGAGCCTGGAGGAGCCGAGTCCTGCTAGCAAACTAAATCTAAGGACTCTTCCACTGAGGTCCGAGCCTGTAGAAGCCGAGTCCTGCTAGCACACCAAATCTAAGGACTGTTTCACTGAGGTCCGAGCTTGGAGAAGCCGAGTCCTGCTAGCACACTAGATCTATGGATGTTGGACCCGGCCTCGTGGCGTGGTCCTTAACCCCCTGGATTGTGCCCGTTCCCCGCCCCGGCCGTCACGGGCCACCCGTCTGAACTGCACCAAGGCCCTTCACCCGGAGCTGCACGTGGACGCATACTCCTCGTGGCTCCGCCATCTTGTTGGCATCCACGTCACACCGTGCACCAGCCGGCGCGACCCCGCTCAACCCGGCCTCGACCCCAGCGAAGCCCCGACATCGAGGCACCACGAACTAGCCAGGGGGTGCCACAGGAACCATTCATCGCCACGGCGGAGGACAGTATCGATGGGACCCCCAACTGTCCTCCCCTCTCAAGGTGTGATCGCCCTGCAACTCACATGGGCCTGGCGCCTCTCCTGCTGGGCGTCTGGCCACCTCCACCCGGCCACTCCGCCCCCTCGGGCGCATCGGTCCGGACATCAAAGGGCTCCAGACCTATATCTGGGGCGACCCCACCACAGCTCGGCAGTTGTATCCCGGAGTCGAGAGCCCTGCTGATTGAATCGCGGCTGACCCTACGGAGAAGAACTCTTGTCGGAACCATCACGAGCCCTGCTGACTGCGTCGCGGCTCCCTCCTGTGAACCCTGTTCTGAACCACCTGGAACATCGGAGCCCTGCAGACGCTGTCGCGGCCCAACCTCGCTGGAACCTTCCTCGGAGCCCTGCTGACGACGTCGCGGCTCGAGCTGAACAGAGACCATCTTGAGAGCCCTGCTGATTGAATCGCGGCTCTCCACGAACTGTGCGCCAGAGCCCTGCTGACGCCGTCGCGGCTCGACCCCTCCGAGATCGGAGGTCCTCCAGCGTGAGGATAAGAACTGGGCCCCAGGTACTCTCGTACCACATTCCTGCCAAAGACTGTCCCGCTACCCCTACCCTTCCAAAGAGACATTGAGACTTTTGGTGGATCCCTCGATCCCTTCGTGTAAATATTGAGCTCGTAACCTTTTTATTGATGATAAAGAATTGCTTGTCTTGAGACAACCTCCTTGAGTCCGGTGTGGTGGTGTTACTGTGCTAGTACGGGATAGGAGAAGGATCTCTCAGGAGACTTCTCGGCAGCGCTCGGCTACTTCGTGCAGTGAGAGGGCCCCCCCCCTTGGTGGTCTCACCGACTCCTCGGGGTCCGCCTTCCAACATTTGGTGGCCAGCGACGGGATCCGAGCCGAACGCAGTACGTACCAGCCAGTACCCACTAGCTACCCATCCAAACGAATAGCATCATGAGCAGCCAGAAAAACAACGCGACAATGGAGTTCCAGCCCGAACGGCTGGAAGAATATACGCACAAAGAATTAAAACAGTTCTGCAGAGACAAAGGCATTGCAACCACCAGCCTCGGTACCAAGGAAGAGATGCAGAAAGCTCTGAGGGCATGGTTGGAGGCTGGGGCAGGCCCCTCCCAGGAAGAGGGGCCCTTGCCCCTGACGGAGACCACAGCAACCGCACTGACCCCGGCAACCGGAGGAAGAAAGAGCCTAGAAACCGGCCTCTCCGGGAAGAAATACGAGAGCGGGAAAAGGTCCGGAGCCACGAACTAGAGCTCGCCCGACTGCGGCTGGACGGCGAACTCCAGCTGGCAGAAAAGAAACTGGCCCTCGAGCAGCTACGCCTTCAAGAAGAAATAGAAGAGAAGAGACGACACCGGGAGTTGGAGGAAAAGAAACTAACTCTTGAGCACGAGCGCAGTCTCAAGGAGCTCGAGATCAAGGCCAAGAACGGAGGGGCCAACACCCCCCAGTACTAGAGACACTCTACCGCCCCCCGAGGCCAAGGTGCATATCCCGAAGGAGGTCGTCAAGGAGTATTACAAGAATGACGATATCCAACAATGGTTCAAGGCCTACGAGGTGGCCATGACCTCCCATCGGGTGCCCCGAAAAGACTGGGGCGCAGGCCTGTGGGGGCGATTCCTGAGTGAAGGGCGGGACACGCTGCTCCAGCTACCGGAGGAGGTGATGACCTCCTACGATCACATGAAGGAGGCCCTGCTCACCCGATACGGGCTAACAGCGGAGATGTACCGCCAGCGGTTCCGAGACTGCAAGAAAATCCCGGGTACCACCTGGGTGGAATATGTGGACTTTTTCAGTCGGGCCCTAGAAGGGTGGATCAAAGGCAGCAAAGTAACCACCTACGGACAACTGGTCGACCTCATCGTCTGGGAACACCTTTCCAATAATTGCTTCGTGGAACTGAGGCAGCACCTCCTCGACAGCAAAATGACCGACCCGCGAAAACTTGCCGTCGAGGCCGATCGATGGGTCAACTCCCGGGTCCCCCGGAGCTCAATGGGGGAGTACCAGAGGAACCCCAACGGACCCCCACGCCAGCGCGGTGGGGGGGGAGGGCCGAACAGGAACCGAGACCCTCCCGCTGGGGCCCCCTGGAGCCCCCCTCGAGGGCCACCGCAGCCACATCTCTCCCCGAGCCTAGCGCGAAGGGTGGGCCCGGCCCGACCCGGACCACGGCCACCCGTGACCTGCTATGGCTGCCAACAAACCGGACACTTTGCCAGCGACCCGGCCTGCCCCCTGAACCGAAGAAACGGGGCCGGCGGGCCCCCGCCCCGGCAGCTGACAGCCGCCGCCTTGGGGGGAGAGGAGGAAGAAGAGGCCCTCGACCAAGAAAACACTGAGTGGGAGCCGGCAGCCATGTCCCTGGTCTGCCTGGGTAGCCGAGAGATGGTACCCTGCACCCCCATCCCAACCAACACCCAGAAGTACCGGCAGCAGGTCACGGTCAACGGACAACGGGCCGAAGCCCTTCGCGACACCGGCGCCAGTATCACCGCTGTCCGCTGCCACCTGGTGACCCCTGAACAGATTCTACCGAATGTGCTGTGCCCGGTGCGGACGGCCGACAACAGTGAAAGCCTATGCCAGATGGCCCTGGTCCCCTTCGAGTGGGGAGGGGTGACGGGCCTGCTGAAGGTGACGGTGCGCGACGACGCCCCGGTTGACTGCCTCCTGGGGAACGACTTGGAGAGTTCCCCCTGGGCTCAAGTAGAACGACGAGAGCACCTCCGAATGTTGGGACTGGCTGATTGGGCCTGCGCCATCACCCGGTCCATGACCGCCCAGGCCCCCCGCTCCTCCTCGACCTCCGGGACGGCCCGACCCGAGGGGCTCACACCCCCTCCCGCCAGCAGCGAGGAGGAGGCGGACACCGACCCCGGGCCCAGCGAATCCTCCCCCGAAGAGATGGCTTCTCCGAGCGCCCTACCAGAACTGACGCAATGGCAACATGAAGGGGGCCCCACCCGAGAGCAGTTCCAGCAAGAGCAACAGTCCTGTCCCTCTCTCGAAGGGGTCCGACAGCAGGCGACCGCGCAAGCCAACGGTGACCAGACCGGCACCCACTGGATCTACTGGGCCGAGGGCCTGTTGTACAGTGAACAGAAAGTGGCAGAACTCGGGGCCGGCCGCGTGTTGGTGGTCCCCCTCCGCTTCCGGGAGTTCCTTCTCAACCTGGCCCATGATGTGCCCCTCGCCGGACACTTGGGGCAAGACAAAACGTACAGTCGTCTGGTGACCCACTTCTACTGGCCTCGGATGCGGAGAGATGTGGACAACCACTGCCGGTCCTGCCAGACCTGCCAAGCCAGCGGGAAGACGGGGGTCGGGTCAAGGCCCCCCTCCAGCCCTTTCCCGCCGTCAGCACCCCGTTTGAACGAGTCGGAATCGACATTGTGGGACCCCTGGACCCCCAAACCGCCCTGGGCCACCGCTTCATCCTGGTCCTCGTGGACCACGCCACCAGGTACCCGGAGGCGGTCCCGCTCAGAACTATAACGGCCCCTGTGGTAGGACGGGCCTTGATGGGGATCTTCTCCCGAGTGGGATTCCCCAGCGAAGTGGTGAGCGACCGTGGCACGAACTTTATCTCCAGGTACATGCGGTCCCTGTGGCAACAATGCGGGGTCACATACAAGTTCACGACCCCATATCACCCCCAGGGGAACGGGCTGGTTGAGCGGTTCAACCGAACATTGAAAGGGATGATCCAGGGCCTGGAAGAACCCCTCAGGCGGAAATGGGATGTCCTGCTGCCCTGCCTCCTGTTTGCCTATCGGGAGGTCCCGCAGAAGTCCCTGGGGTTCAGCCCGTTTGAACTATTGTATGGGCACCCGGTCCGCGGACCACTCAGCCTGGTCAAGGAGGGCTGGGAGATGAAGCCCCGAGGCGCCCCTCCTGACGTCTACCGATACCTCCTGACCCTCCGAAACCAGACCCGCAAGTTCCGAGCCATAGCCGAAGCCAACCTCGAGGCCAGCCAGGAGAACATGAAGCGGTGGTACGATCGCAACACTTCTACGGTAGAATTCGAGCCAGGTCAGAAAGTATGGGTCATGGCCCCGGTCGAACCCGGCGCCCTCCAGGACAAGTGGACCGGGCCCTTCAAGGTGGTGGAGAAGAAAAGTCCCGTCACCTACCTGGTCGATCTGGAGTCCCCCCGGAACCCCCTCCGGGTCCTACTTGCGAACAGGCTAAAACCCCACTTCGCCCGGACCGAACTGAGCCTGCTGCTGGCGACCGACGAGGGGAGCGAGGACGACTCCGAGCCCTTGCCCGACCTCTTGCAATCCGACAGTCACGATGGATCGATCGAAGGGGTCCAACTCGCCTCGTCCCTGACCCCGGAGCAGCGCAACGACTGCCAGCGATTACTGCGGGACTACGCAGCCCTCTTCTCTCTCACCCCGGGGGTGACCCACTGGTGCGTCCACGACGTCGACACCGGGGAGAACCCCCCCATACGACACAGAGCCTACCGGGTGCCTGACCGAGTGCGGGCCTGCATCCAGGCCGAAGTAGCGAAGATGCTGGCCCTGGGGGTCATCGAGCCTTCCGACAGCCCGTGGGCCAGCCCTGTCGTCCTGGTGCCCAAGGCCGCAGCTCCCGGTCACCCCCCGGAGTTGCGATTCTGCGTGGACTACCGAGCCCTGAATGTAGTAACCAAGACAGACGCACACCCGATACCCCGGGCCGACGAACTGATCGACCGCCTAGGGGCCGCTCGCTACTTGAGCACGCTGGACCTCACCGCCGGGTACTGGCAAATCCAGCTCAACCCCGGCGCCCAAGAAAGATCCGCCTTTTCGACCCCGGATGGGCATTACCACTTTCGGGTGATGCCCTTCGGAATGAAGAACGCCCCGGCCACCTTCCAAAGACTGGTGAACAAGGTTTTGGCCGGGCTTGAGGCCTTCAGCGCGGCCTACTTAGATGACATTGCCGTGTACAGCAACCACTGGGCCGAGCACCTTCTCCACCTGAAGGCCGTCCTGGCCGCCCTTCAGCGGGCCGGGCTCACAATCAAGGCCAGCGAATGCCAAATCGGCCACGGATCCGTGACCTACCTGGGCCATCAAGTGGGGAGCGGGCAGGTGGCCCCCCTCCAAGCAAAGATAGATGCCATCCAGACCTGGGAACCCCCCACTACCCAGACCGCTGTCCGGGCCTTCCTGGGCCTCACCGGATACTACCGGCGGTTTATCCGGGACTATGGGAGCATTGTTGGCCCCCTCACAGAGTTAACGTCCAAAAAGCAGCCCAAGAAGGTACACTGGACACCCCGCTGCCAAACAGCCTTCGACACCCTAAAGACAGCCATGTGTACTGCTCCGGTGCTGCAGGCCCCGGACTACCAGAAGGAGTTCGTGGTACAGACGGACGCCTCCGAGTATGGGATCGGGGCCGTCCTATCCCAAGCCGACGAAAAGGGGCCCGACCGACCAGTGGCCTTCATCAGCCGACGACTACTGCCCCGAGAGCAACGCTGGAGCACTATTGAGCGTGAGGCCTTCGCTGTGGTGTGGGCCCTCAAGAAGCTCCGGCCCTACCTCTTTGGCACCCACTTCCGGGTCCAGACCGACCACCGGCCCTTGCAATGGCTAATGCAAATGCGGGGCGAGAACCCCAAGCTGCTGCGGTGGTCCATCTCGCTACAAGGGATGGACTTTGACGTCGAACACCGGCCCGGCAATGACCACGCCAACGCCGACGGCCTGTCCCGCTTCTTCCGCCTTGACGAGGAGAATCCCCAAGGAGATGGGTGACTCTCCATGCCTTCGGCTGGGGGGGACGCCTGTTGGACCCGGCCTCGTGGCGTGGTCCTTAACCCCCTGGATTGTGCCCGTTCCCCGCCCCGGCCGTCACGAGGCAAAGCCGTCTGAACTGCACCAAGGCCCTTCACCCGGAGCTGCACGTGGACGCATACTCCTCGTGGCTCCGCCATCTTGTTGGCATCCACGTCACACCGTGCACCAGCCGGCGCGACCCCGCTCAACCCGGCCTCGACCCCAGCGAAGCCCCGACATCGAGGCACCACGAACTAGCCAGGGGGTGCCGCAGGAACCATTCATCGCCCCGGCGGAGGACAGTATCGATGGGACCCCCAACTGTCCTCCCCTCTCAAGGTGTGATCGCCCTGCAACTCCCATGGGCCTGGCGCCTCTCCTGCTGGGCGTCTGGCCACCTCCACCCGGCCACTCCGCCCCCTCGGGCGCATCGGTCCGGACATCAAAGGGCTCCAGACCTATATCTGGGGCGACCCCACCACAGCTCGGCAGTTGTATCCCGGAGTCGAGAGCCCTGCTGATTGAATCGCGGCTGACCCTACGGAGAAGAACTCTTGTCGGAACCATCACGAGCCCTGCTGACTGCGTCGCGGCTCCCTCCTGTGAACCCTGTTCTGAACCACCTGGAACATCGGAGCCCTGCAGACGCTGTCGCGGCCCAACCTCGCTGGAACCTTCCTCGGAGCCCTGCTGACGACGTCGCGGCTCGAGCTGAACAGAGACCATCTTGAGAGCCCTGCTGATTGAATCGCGGCTCTCCACGAACTGTATGCCAGAGCCCTGCTGATGCCGTCGCGGCTCGACCCCTCCGAGATCGGAGGTCCTCCAGCGTGAGGATAAGAACTGGGCCCCAGGTACTCTCGTACCACATTCCTGCCAAAGACTGTCCCGCTACCCCTACCCTTCCAAAGAGACATTGAGACTTTTGGTGGATCCCTCGATCCCTTCGTGTAAATATTGAGCTCGTAACCTTTTTATTGATGATAAAGAATTGCTTGTCTTGAGACAACCTCCTTGAGTCCGGTGTGGTGGTGTTACTGTGCTAGTACGGGATAGGAGAAGGATCTCTCAGGAGACTTCTCGGCAGCGCTCGGCTACTTCGTGCAGTGAGAGGGCCCCCCCCCCTTGGTGGTCTCACCGACTCCTCGGGGTCCGCCTTCCAACAATGGACTATTCCACTGAGGTCCGAGCCTAGAGGAGCCGGGTCCTGCTAGCACAACTAAATCTAAGGACTCTTTCACTGAGGTCCGAGCCTGGAGGAGCCGAGTCCTGCTAGCACACTAAATCTAAGGACTCTTCCACTGAGGTCCGATCCTGGAGGAGCCGAGTCCTGCTAGCACACTAAATCTAAGGACTCTTTCACTGAGGTCCGAGCCTGGAGGAGTCCGGTCATGCTAGCAAATTAAATCTAAGGACTCTTTCACTGTGTTCCGAGCCTGGAGGAGCAGGTCCTGCTAGCACACTAAATCCATGGACTCTTTCACTGAGGTCCGAGCCTGGAGGAGCCGAGTCCTGCTAGCACACTAAATCTATGGACTCTTTCACTGAGGTCCGAGCCTGGAGGAGCCGGGTCCTCCTAGCACACTAGATCTAAGGACTGTTCCACTGAGGTCCGAGCCTAGAGGAGCCGGGTCCTGCTAGCACAACTAAATCTAAGGACTCTTTCACTGAGGTCCGAGCCTGGAGGAGCCGAGTCCTGCTAGCACACTAAATCTATGGACTCTTTTACAGAGGTCCGAGCCTGGAGGAGCCGAGTCCTGCTAGCACACTAAATCTAAGGACTCTTTCACTGAGGTCCGAGCTTGGAGAAGCCGAGTCCTGCTAGCACACTAGATCTAAGGACTTTTCCACTGAGGTCCGAGCCTAGAGGAGCCGGGTCCTGCTAGCACAACTAAATCTAAGGACTCTTTCACTGAGGTCCGCGCCTGGAGGAGCCGAGTCCTGCTAGCACACTAAATCTAGTGACTCTTCCACTGAGGTCCGAGCCTGTAGAAGCCGAGTCCTGCTAGCACACTAAATCTAAGGACTCTTTCACTGAGGTCCGAGCCTGGAGGAGCCGAGTCCTGCTAGCACAATAAATCTATGGACTCTTTCACTGAGGTCCGAGCCTGGAGAAGCTGGGTCCTGCTAGCACACTAAATCTTAGGACTCTTTCACTGAGGTCCGAGCTTGTAGAAGCCGAGTCCTGATAGCACACTAAATCTAAGTACTCTTTCACTGAGGTCTGAGCCTGGAGGAGCCGAGTTCTGCTAGCACACTAAATCTATGGACTCTTTCACTGAAGTCAGAGCCTGGAGGAGCCGAGTCCTGCTAGAACACTAAATCTAAGGACTCTTTCACTGAGGTCCGAGCCTGGAGGAGCCGGGTCCTGCTAGCACACTAGATCTAAGGACTGTTTCACTGAGGTCCGAGCCTAGAGGAGCCGGGTCCTGCTAGCACAACTAAATCTAAGGACTCTTTCACTGAGGTCCGAGCCTGGAGGAGCCGAGTCCTGCTAGCAAACTAAATCTATGGACTCTTTTACTGAGGTCCGAGCCTGGAGGAGCCGAGTCCTGCTAGCACACTAAATCTAAGGACTCTTTCACTGAGATCCGAGCCTGGAGCAGCCGAGTCCTGCTAGCACACTAAATCTAAGGACTCTTTCACAGAGGTCCTAGCCTGGAGGAGCGGGGTCCTGCTAGCACACTAAATCTAAGGACTCTTTCACTGAGGTCCGAGCCTGGAGGAGTCGGGTCCTGCTAGCACATTAAATCTAAGGACTCTTTCACTGAGGTCCGAGCCTGGAGGAGCCGGGTCCTGCTAGCACACTAAATCTATGGACTCTTTCACTGAGGTCCGAGCTTGGAGAAGCCGAGTCCTGCTAGCACACGAGATCTAAGGACTGTTCCACTGAGGTCCAAGCCTGGAGGAGCCGGGTCCTGCTAGCACACTAAATCTAAGGACTCTTTCACTGAGGTCCGAGCTTGTAGAAGCCGAGTCCTGCTAGCACACTAAATCTAAGTACTCTTTCACTGAGGTCTGAGCCTGGAGGAGCCGAGTCCTGCTAGCACACTAAGTCTATGGACTCTTTCACTGAGGTCCGAGCCTGGAGGAGCCGAGTCCTGCTAGCACACTAAATCTAAGGACTCTTTCACTGAGGTCTGAGCCTGTAGAAGCCAAGTCCTGCTAGCACACTAAATCTAAGGACTCTTTCACTGAGGTCCGAGCCTGTAGGAGCCGAGTCCTGCTAGCACACTAAATCTATGGACTCTTTAACTGAGGTCCGAGTCTGGAGGAGTCGAGTCCCGCTAGCACACTAAATCTATGGACTCTTTCACTGAGGACCGAGCCTGGAGCAGCCGAGTCCTGCTAGCAAACTAAATCTAAGGACTCTTTCACTGAGGTCCAAGCCTGGAAGAGCGGGGTCCTGCTAGCACACTAAATCTAACGACTCTTTCACTGAGGTCCGAGCCTGGAGGAGTCGGGTCATGCTAGCAAATTAAATCTAAGGACTCTTTCACTGAGGTCCGAGCCTGGAGGAGCCGGGTCCTGCTAGCACACTAAATCTATAGACTCTTTCACTGAGGTCCGAGCCTGTAGAAGCCAAGTCCTGCTAGCACACTAAATCTAAGGACTCTTTCACTGAGATCCGAGCCTGTAGGAGCCGAGTCCCGCTAGCACACTAAATCTATGGACTCTTTAACTGAGGTCCAAGTCTGGAGGAGCCGAGTCCCGCTAGCACACTAAATCTATGGACTCTTTCACTGAGGACCGAGCCTGGAGCAGCCGAGTCCTGCTAGCACACTAAATCTAAGGACTCTTTCACTGAGGTCCAAGCCTGGAGAAGCGGGGTCCTGCTAGCACACTAAATCTAAGGACTCTTTCACTGAGGTCCGAGCCTGGAGGAGTCGGGTCATGCTAGCAAATTAAATCTAAGGACTCTTTCACTGAGGTCTGAGCCTGGAGGAGCCGGGTCCTGCTAGCACACTAAATCTATGGACTCTTTCACTGAGGTCCGAGCCTGGAGAAGCCGAGTCCTGCTAGCACACTAGATCTAAGGACTGTTCCACTGAGGTCCGAGCCTAGAGGAGCCGGGTCCTGCTAGCACAACTAAATCTAAGGACTCTTTCACTGAGGTCCGAGCCTGGAGGAGCCGAGTCCTGCTAGCACACTAAATCTAAGGACTCTTCCACTGAGGTCCGAGCCTGTAGAAGCCGAGTCCTGCTAGCACACTAAATCTAAGGACTCTTTCACTGAGGTCAGAGCCTGGAGGAGCCGAGTCCTGCTAGCACACTAAATCTATGGACTCTTTCACTGAGGTCCGAGCCTGGAGGAGCCGGGTCCTGCTAGCACAATAAATCTAAGGACTCTTTCACTGAGGTCCGAGCCTGGAGGAGCCGGGTCCTGCTAGCACATTCAATCTAAGGATTCTTTCACTGAGATCCGAGCCTGGAGGAGCCGAGTCCTGCTAGCACACTAAATCTAAGGACTCTTTCACTGAGGTCCGAGCCTGGAGCAGCCGAGTCCTTCTAGCACACTAGATCTAAGGACTGTTCCACTGTGGTCCGAACCTAGAGGAGCCGGGTCCTGCTAGCACAACTAAATCTAAGGACTCTTTCACTGAGGTCCGAGCCTGGAGGAGCCGAGTCCTGCTAGCACACTAAATCTAAGGACTCTTCCACTGAGGTCCGAGCCTGTGGAAGCCGAGTCCTGCTAGCACACTAAATCTAAGGACACTTTCACTGAGGTCCTTGCCTGGAGGAGCCGGGTCCTGCTAGCACACTAAATCTAAGGACTCTTTCACTGAGGTCCAAGCCTGGAGGAGCCGGGTCCTGCAACACACTAAATCTAAGGACTCTTTCACTGAGGTCCGAGCCTGTAGAAGCCAAGTCCTGCTAGCACACTAAATCTAAGGACTCTTTCACTGAGGTCCGAGCCTGGAGGAGCCGAGTCCCGCTAGCACACTAAATCTAGGGACTCTTTAACTGAGGTCCGAGTCTGGAGGAGCTGAGTCCCGCTAGCACACTAAATTTATGGACTCTTTCACTGAGGACCGAGCCTGGAGCAGCCGAGTCCTGCTAGCACACTAAATCTAAGGACTCTTTCACTGAGGTCCAAGCCTGGAGGAGCGGGGTCCTGCTAGCACACTAAATCTAAGGACTCTTTCACTGAGGTCCGAGCCTGGAGGAGTCGGGTCATGCTAGCAAATTAAATCTAAGGACTCTTTCACTGAGGTCCGAGCCTGGAGGAGCCGGGTCCTGCTAGCACACTAAATCTATGGACTCTTTCACTGAGGTCCGAGCCTGGAGGAGCCGAGTCCTGCTAGCACACTAAATCTAAGGACTCTTTCACTGAGGTCCGAGCCAGGAGGAGCCGGGTCCTGCTAGCACACTAGATCTAAGGACTGTTCCACTGAGGTCCGAGCCTAGAGGAGCCGGGTCCTGCTAGCACAACTAAATCTAAGGTCTCTTTCACTGAGGTCCGAGCCTGGAGGAGCCGAGTCCTGCTAGCACACTAAATCTAAGGACTCTTCCACTGAGGTCCGAGCCTGTAGAAGCCGAGTCCTGCTAGCACACTAAATCTAAGGACTCTTTAACTGAGGTCCGAGCCTGGAGGAGCCGAGTCCTGCTAGCACACTAAATCTATGGACTCTTTAACTGAGGTCCGAGCCTGGAGGAGCTGGGTCCTGCTAGCACACTAAATCTTAGGACTCTTTCAATGAGGTCCGAGCTTGTAGAAGCCGAGTCCTGCTAGCACACTAAATCTAAGTACACTTTCACTGAGGTCTGAGCCTGGAGGAGCCGAGTCCTGCTAGCACACTAAATCTATGGACTCTTTCACTGAGGTCCGAGCCTGGAGGAGCCGAGTCCTGCTAGCACACTAAATCTAAGGACTCTTTCACTGAGATCCGAGCCTGGAGCAGCCGAGTCCTGCTAGCACACTAAATCTAAGGACTCTTTCACAGAGGTCCGAGCCTGGAGGAACGGGGTCCTGCTAGCACACTAAATCTAAGGACTCTTTCACTGAGGTCCGAGCCTGGAGGAGTCGGGTCCTGCTAGCACATTAACTCTAAGGACTCTTTCACTGAGGTCCGAGCCTGGAGGAGCCAGGTCCTGCTAGCACACTAAATCTATGGACTCTTTCACTGAGGTCCGAGCTTGGAGAAGCCGAGTCCTGCTAGCACACTAGATCTAAGGACTGTTCCACTGAGGTCCGAGCCTGGAGGAGCCGGGTCCTGCTAGCACACTAAATCTAAGGACTCTTTCACTGAGGTCCGAGCTTGTAGAAGCCGAATCCTGCTAGCACACTAAATCTAAGTACTCTTTCACAGAGGTCTGAGCCTGGAGGAGCCGAGTCCTGCTAGCACACTAAGTCTATGGACTCTTTCACTGAGGTCCGAGCCTGGAGGAGCCGAGTCCTGCTAGCACACTAAATCTAAGGACTCTTTCACTGAGGTCCAAGCCTGGAGGAGCCGGGTCCTGCTAGCACACTAAATCTAAGGACTCTTTCACTGAGGTCCGAGCCTGTAGAAGCCAAGTCCTGCTAGCACACTAAATCTAAGGACTCTTTCACTGAGGTCCGAGCCTGGAGGAGCCGAGTCCCGCTAGCACACTAAATCTATGGACTCTTTAACTGAGGTCCGAGTCTGGAGGAGCCGAGTCCCGCTAGCACACTAAATCTATGGACTCTTTCACTGGGGACCGAGCCTGGAGGAGTCGGGTCATGCTAGCAAATTAAATCTACGGACTCTTTCACTGAGGTCCGAGCCTGGAGGAGCCGGGTCCTGCTAGCACACTAAATCTATGGACTCTTTCACTGGGGTCCGAGGCTGGAGGAGCCGAGTCCTGCTAGCACACTAAATCTAAGGACTCTTTCACTGAGGTCCGAGCCTGGAGGAGCCGGGTCCTGCTAGCACACTATATCTAAGGACTGTTCCACTGAGGTCCGAGCCTAGAGGAGCCGGGTCCTGCTAGCACAACTAAATCTAAGGACTATTTCACTGAGGTCCGAGCCTGGAGGAGCCGAGTCCTGCTAGCAAACTAAATCTAAGGACTCTTCCACTGAGGTCCGAGCCTGTAGAAGCCGAGTCCTGCTAGCACACCAAATCTAAGGACTGTTTCACTGAGGTCCGAGCTTGGAGAAGCCGAGTCCTGCTAGCACACTAGATCTAAGGACTATTCCACTGAGGTCCGAGCCTAGAGGAGCCGGGTCCTGCTAGCACAACTAAATCTAAGGACTCTTTCACTGAGGTCCGAGCCTGGAGGAGCCGAGTCCTGCTAGCACACTAAATCTAAGGACTCTTCCACTGAGGTCCGATCCTGGAGGAGCCGAGTCCTGCTAGCACACTAAATCTAAGGACTCTTTCACTGAGGTCCGAGCCTGGAGGCGTCCGGTCATGCTAGCAAATTAAATCTAAGGACTCTTTCACTGAGGTCCGAGCCTGGAGGAGCCGGTCCTGCTAGCACACTAAATCTATGGACTCTTTCACTGAGGTCCGAGCCTGGAGGAGCCGAGTCCTGCTAGCACACTAAATCTAAGGACTCTTTCACTGAGGTCCGAGCCTGGAGGAGCCGGGTCCTCCTAGCACACTAGATCTAAGGACTGTTCCACTGAGGTCCGAGCCTAGAGGAGCCGGGTCCTGCTAGCACAACTAAATCTAAGGACTCTTTCACTGAGGTCCGAGCCTGGAGGAGCCGAGTCCTGCTAGCACACTAAATCTATGGACTCTTTTACTGAGGTCCGAGCCTGGAGGAGCCGAGTCCTGCTAGCACACTAAATCTAAGGACTCTTTCACTGAGGTCCGAGCTTGGAGAAGCCGGGTCCTGCTAGCACACTAGATCTAAGGACTGTTCCACTGAGGTCCGAGCCTAGAGGAGCCGGATCCTGCTAGCACAACTGAATCTAAGGACTCTTTCACTGAGGTCCGCGCCTGGAGTAGCCGAGTCCTGCTAGCACACTAAATCTAAGGACTCTTCCACTGAGGTCCGAGCCTGTAGAAGCCGAGTCCTGCTAGCACACTAAATCTAAGGACTCTTTCACTGAGGTCCAAGCCTGGAGGAGCCGAGTCCTGCTAGCACAATAAATCTATGGACTCTTTCACTGAGGTCCACGCCTGGAGGAGCTGGGTCCTGCTAGCACACTAAATCTTAGGACTCTTTCACTGAGGTCCGAGCTTGTAGAAGCCGAGTCCTGCTAGCACACTAAATCTAAGTACTCTTTCACTGAGGTCTGAGCCTGGAGGAGCCGAGTCCTGCTAGCACACTAAATCTATGGACTCTTTCACTGAGGTCAGAGCCTGGAGGAGCCGAGTCCTGCTAGCACACTAAATCTAAGGACTCTTTCACTGAGGTCCGAGCCTAGAGGAGCCGGGTCCTGCTAGCACACTACATCTAAGGACTGTTCCACTGAGGTCCGAGCCTAGAGGAGCCGGGTCCTGCTAGCACAACTAAATCTAAGGACTCTTTCACTGAGGTCCGAGCCTGGAGGAGCCGAGTCCTGCTAGCAAACTAAATCTATGGACTCTTTTACTGAGGTCCGAGCCTGGAGGAGCCGAGTCCTTCTAGCACACTAAATCTAAGGACTCTTTCACTGAGATCCGAGCCTGGAGGAGCGGGGTCCTGCTAGCACACTAAATCTATGGACTCTTTCACTGAGGTCCGAGCCTGGAGGAGTCGGGTCCTGCTAGCACATTAAATCTAAGGACTCTTTCACTGAGGTCCGAGCCTGGAGGAGCCGGGTCCTGCTAGCAAACTAAATCTATGGACTCTTTCACTGAGGTCCGAGCTTGGAGAAGCCGAGTCCTGCTAGCACACTAGATCTAAGGACTGTTCCACTGAGGTCCAAGCCTGGAGGAGCCGGGTCCTGCTAGCACACTAAATCTAAGGACTCTTTCACTGAGGTCCGAGCTTGTAGAAGCCGAGTCCTGCTAGCACACTAAATCTAAGTACTCTTTCACTGAGGTCTGAGCGTGGAGGAGCCGAGTCCTGCTAGCACACTAAGTCTATGGACTCTTTCACTGAGGTCCGAGCCTGGAGGAGCCGAGTCCTGCTAGCACACTAAATCTAAGTACTCTTTCACTGAGGTCCAAGCCTGGAGGAGCCGGGTCCTGCTAGCACACTAAATCCAAGGACTCTTTCACTGAGGTCCAAGCCTGTAGAAGCCAAGTCCTGCTAGCACACTAAATCTAAGGACTCTTTCACTGAGGTCTGAGCCTGTAGGAGCCGAGTCCCGCTAGCACACTAAATCTATAGACTCTTTAACTGAGGTCCGAGTCTGGAGGAGCCGAGTCCCGCTAGCACACTAAATCTATGGACTCTTTCACTGAGGACCGAGCCTGGAGCAGCCTAGTCCTGCTAGCAAACTAAATCTAAGGACTCTTTCACCGAGGTCCAAGCCTGGAGGGGCGGGGTCCTGCTAGCACACTAAATCTAAGGACTCTTTCACTGAGGTCCGAGCCTGGAGGAGTCGGGTCATGCTAGCAAATTAAATCTAAGGACTCTTTCACTGAGGTCCGAGCCTGGAGGAGCCGGGTCCTGCTAGCACACTAAATCTATGGACTCTTTCACTGAGGTCCGAGCCTGGAGAAGCCGAGTCCTGCTAGCACACTAGATCTAAGGACTGTTCCACTGAGGTCCGAGCCTAGAGGAGCCGGGTCCTGCTAGCACAACTAAATCTAACGACTCTTTCACTGAGGTCCGAGCCTGGAGGAGCCGAGTCCTGCTAGCACACTAAATCTAAGGACTCTTCCACTGAGGTCCAAGCCTGTAAAAGCCGAGTCCTGCTAGCACACTAAATCTAAGGAATCTTTCACTGAGGTCAGAGCCTGGAGGAGCCGAGTCCTGCTAGCACACTAAATCTATGGACTCTTTCATTGAGGTCCGAGCCTGGAGGAGCCGGGTCCTGCTAGCACACTAAATCAAAGGACTCTTTCACTGAGGTCCGAGCCTGGAGGAGCCGGGTCCTGCTAGCACATTCAATCTAAGGATTCTTTCACTGAGATCCGAGCATGGAGGAGCCGACTCCTGCTAGCACACTAAATCTAAGGACTCTTTCACTGAGGTCCGAGCCTGGAGGAGCCGAGTCCTGCTAGCACACTAAATGTAAGGACTCTTTCACAGAGGTCCTAGCCTGGAGGAGCCGAGCCCTGCTAGCACACTAAAACTAAGGACTCTTCCACTGAGGTCCGAGCCTGGAGAAGCCGAGTCCTGCTAGCACACTAAATCTAAGGACTATTTCACTGAGGTCCGAGCCTGGAGCAGCCGAGTCCTTCTAGCACACTAGATCTAATGACTGTTCCACTGAGGTCCGAACCTAGAGGAGCCGGGTCCTGCTAGCACAACTAAATCTAAGGACTCTTTCACTGAGGTCCGAGCCTGGAGGAGCCGAGTCCTGCTAGCACACTAAATCTAAGGACTCTTCCACTGAGGTCCAAGCCTGTGGAAGCCGAGTCCTGCTAGCACACTAAATCTAAGGACACTTTCACTGAGGTCCTTGCCTGGAGGAGCCGGATCCTGCTAGCACACTAAATCTAAGGACTCTTTCACTGAGGTCCAAGCCTGGAGGAGCCGGGTCCTGCAACACACTAAATCTAAGGACTCTTTCACTGAGGTCCGAGCCTGTAGAAGCCAAGTCCTGCTAGCACACTAAATCTAAGGACTCTTTCACTGAGGTCCGAGCCTGGAGGTGCCGAGTCCCGCTAGCAAACTAAATCTATGGACTCTTTAACTGAGGTCCGAGTCTGGAGGAGCCAAATCCCGCTAGCACACTAAATCTTTGGACTCTTTCACTGAGGACCGAGCCTGGAGCAGCCGAGTCCTGCTAGCACACTAAATCTAAGGACTCTTTCACTGAGGTCCAAGCCTGGAGGAGCGGGGTCCTGCTAGCACACTAAATCTAAGGACTCTTTCACTGAGGTCCGAGCCTGGAGGAGTCGGGTCATGCTAGCAAATTAAATATAAGGACTCTTTCACTGAGGTCCGAGCCTGGAGGAGCCGGGTCCTGCTAGCACACTATATCTATGGACTCTTTCACTGAGGTCCGAGCCTGGAGAATTCGAGTCCTGCTAGCACACTAGATCTAAGGACTGTTCCACTGAGGTCCGAGCCTAGAGGAGCCGGGTCCTGCTAGCACAACTAAATCTAAGGACTCTTCCACTGAGGTCCGAGCCTGTAGAAGCCGAGTCCTGCTAGCACACTAAATCTAAGGACTCTTTCACTGAGGTCAGAGCCTGGAGGAGCCGAGTCCTGCTAGCACACTAAATCTATGGACTCTTCCACTGAGGTCCGAGCCTGGAGGAGCCGGGTCCTGCTAGCACACTAAATCTAAGGACTCTTTCACTGAGGTCCGAGCCTGGAGGAGCCGGGTCCTGCTAGCACACTAAATCTAAGGACTCTTTCACTGAGCTCCGAGCCTGGAGGAGTCGGGTCATGCTAGCAAATTAAATCTAAGGACTCTTTCACTGAGGTCCGAGCCTGGAGGAGCCGGGTCCTGCTAGCATACTATATCTATGGACTCTTTCACTGAGGTTCGAGCCTGGAGAAGCCGAGTCCTGCTAGCACACTAAATCTATGGACTCTTTCACTGAGGTCCGAGCCTGGAGGAGCCGAGTCCTGCTAGCACACTAAATCTAAGGACTCTTTCACTGAGATCCGAGCCTGGAGCAGCCGAGTCCTGCTAGCACACTAAATCTAAGGACTCTTTCACAGAGGTCCGAGCCTGGAGGAACGGGGTCCTGCTAGCACACTAAATCTAAGGACTCTTTCACTGAGGTCCGAGCCTGGAGGAGTCGGGTCCTGCTAGCACATTAACTCTAAGGACTCTTTCACTGAGGTCCGAGCCTGGAGGAGCCGGGTCCTGCTAGCACACTAAATCTATGGACTCTTTCACTGAGGTCCGAGCTTGGAGAAGCCGAGTCCTGCTAGCACACTAGATCTAAGGACTGTTCCACTGAGGTCCGAGCCTGGAGGAGCCGGGTCCTGCTAGCACACTAAATCTAAGGACTCTTTCACTGAGGTCCGAGCTTGTAGAAGCCGAATCCTGCTAGCACACTAAATCTAAGTACTCTTTCACAGAGGTCTGAGCCTGGAGGAGCCGAGTCCTGCTAGCACACTAAGTCTATGGACTCTTTCACTGAGGTCCGAGCCTGGAGGAGCCGAGTCCTGCTAGCACACTAAATCTAAGGACTCTTTCACTGAGGTCCAAGCCTGGAGGAGCCGGGTCCTGCTAGCACACTAAATCTAAGGACTCTTTCACTGAGGTCCGAGCCTGTAGAAGCCAAGTCCTGCTAGCACACTAAATCTAAGGACTCTTTCACTGAGGTCCGAGCCTGGAGGAGCCGAGTCCCGCTAGCACACTAAATCTATGGACTCTTTAACTGAGGTCCGAGTCTGGAGGAGCCGAGTCCCGCTAGCACACTAAATCTATGGACTCTTTCACTGGGGACCGAGCCTGGAGGAGTCGGGTCATGCTAGCAAATTAAATCTACGGACTCTTTCACTGAGGTCCGAGCCTGGAGGAGCCGGGTCCTGCTAGCACACTAAATTTATGGACTCTTTCACTGGGGTCCGAGGCTGGAGGAGGCGAGTCCTGCTAGCACACTAAATCTAAGGACTCTTTCACTGAGGTCCGAGCCTGGAGGAGCCGAGTCCCGCTAGCACACTAAATCTATGGACTCTTTCATTGAGGTCCGAGCCTGGAGGAGCCGAGTCCTGCTAGCACACTAAATGTAAGGACTCTTTCACAGAGGTCCGAGCCTGGAGGAGCCGAGCCCTGCTAGCACACTAAAACTAAGGACTCTTCCACTGAGGTCCGAGCCTGGAGAAGCCGAGTCCTGCTAGCACACTAAATCTAAGGACTATTTCACTGAGGTCCGAGCCTGGAGCAGCCGAGTCCTTCTAGCACACTAGATCTAATGACTGTTCCACTGAGGTCCGAACCTAGAGGAGCCGGGTCCTGCTAGCACAACTAAATCTAAGGACTCTTTCACTGAGGTCCGAGCCTGGAGGAGCCGAGTCCTGCTAGCACACTAAATCTAAGGACTCTTCCACTGAGGTCCAAGCCTGTGGAAGCCGAGTCCTGCTAGCACACTAAATCTAAGGACACTTTCACTGAGGTCCTTGCCTGGAGGAGCCGGATCCTGCTAGCACACTAAATCTAAGGACTCTTTCACTGAGGTCCAAGCCTGGAGGAGCCGGGTCCTGCAACACACTAAATCTAAGGACTCTTTCACTGAGGTCCGAGCCTGTAGAAGCCAAGTCCTGCTAGCACACTAAATCTAAGGACTCTTTCACTGAGGTCCGAGCCTGGAGGTGCCGAGTCCCGCTAGCAAACTAAATCTATGGACTCTTTAACTGAGGTCCGAGTCTGGAGGAGCCAAATCCCGCTAGCACACTAAATCTTTGGACTCTTTCACTGAGGACCGAGCCTGGAGCAGCCGAGTCCTGCTAGCACACTAAATCTAAGGACTCTTTCACTGAGGTCCAAGCCTGGAGGAGCGGGGTCCTGCTAGCACACTAAATCTAAGGACTCTTTCACTGAGGTCCGAGCCTGGAGGAGTCGGGTCATGCTAGCAAATTAAATATAAGGACTCTTTCACTGAGGTCCGAGCCTGGAGGAGCCGGGTCCTGCTAGCACACTAAATCTATGGACTCTTTCACTGAGGTCCGAGCCTGGAGAAGCCGAGTCCTGCTAGCACACTAGATCTAAGGACTGTTCCACTGAGGTCCGAGCCTAGAGGAGCCGGGTCCTGCTAGCACAACTAAATCTAACGACTCTTTCACTGAGGTCCGAGCCTGGAGGAGCCGAGTCCTGCTAGCACACTAAATCTAAGGACTCTTCCACTGAGGTCCAAGCCTGTAGAAGCCGAGTCCTGCTAGCACACTAAATCTAAGGAATCTTTCACTGAGGTCAGAGCCTGGAGGAGCCGAGTCCTGCTAGCACACTAAATCTATGGACTCTTTCATTGAGGTCCGAGCCTGGAGGAGCCGAGTCCTGCTAGCACACTAAATGTAAGGACTCTTTCACAGAGGTCCGAGCCTGGAGGAGCCGAGCCCTGCTAGCACACTAAAACTAAGGACTCTTCCACTGAGGTCCGAGCCTGGAGAAGCCGAGTCCTGCTAGCACACTAAATCTAAGGACTATTTCACTGAGGTCCGAGCCTGGAGCAGCCGAGTCCTTCTAGCACACTAGATCTAATGACTGTTCCACTGAGGTCCGAACCTAGAGGAGCCGGGTCCTGCTAGCACAACTAAATCTAAGGACTCTTTCACTGAGGTCCGAGCCTGGAGGAGCCGAGTCCTGCTAGCACACTAAATCTAAGGACTCTTCCACTGAGGTCCAAGCCTGTGGAAGCCGAGTCCTGCTAGCACACTAAATCTAAGGACACTTTCACTGAGGTCCTTGCCTGGAGGAGCCGGATCCTGCTAGCACACTAAATCTAAGGACTCTTTCACTGAGGTCCAAGCCTGGAGGAGCCGGGTCCTGCAACACACTAAATCTAAGGACTCTTTCACTGAGGTCCGAGCCTGTAGAAGCCAAGTCCTGCTAGCACACTAAATCTAAGGACTCTTTCACTGAGGTCCGAGCCTGGAGGTGCCGAGTCCCGCTAGCAAACTAAATCTATGGACTCTTTAACTGAGGTCCGAGTCTGGAGGAGCCAAATCCCGCTAGCACACTAAATCTTTGGACTCTTTCACTGAGGACCGAGCCTGGAGCAGCCGAGTCCTGCTAGCACACTAAATCTAAGGACTCTTTCACTGAGGTCCAAGCCTGGAGGAGCGGGGTCCTGCTAGCACACTAAATCTAAGGACTCTTTCACTGAGGTCCGAGCCTGGAGGAGTCGGGTCATGCTAGCAAATTAAATATAAGGACTCTTTCACTGAGGTCCGAGCCTGGAGGAGCCGGGTCCTGCTAGCACACTATATCTATGGACTCTTTCACTGAGGTCCGAGCCTGGAGAATTCGAGTCCTGCTAGCACACTAGATCTAAGGACTGTTCCACTGAGGTCCGAGCCTAGAGGAGCCGGGTCCTGCTAGCACAACTAAATCTAAGGACTCTTCCACTGAGGTCCGAGCCTGTAGAAGCCGAGTCCTGCTAGCACACTAAATCTAAGGACTCTTTCACTGAGGTCAGAGCCTGGAGGAGCCGAGTCCTGCTAGCACACTAAATCTATGGACTCTTCCACTGAGGTCCGAGCCTGGAGGAGCCGGGTCCTGCTAGCACACTAAATCTAAGGACTCTTTCACTGAGGTCCGAGCCTGGAGGAGCCGGGTCCTGCTAGCACACTAAATCTAAGGACTCTTTCACTGAGCTCCGAGCCTGGAGGAGTCGGGTCATGCTAGCAAATTAAATCTAAGGACTCTTTCACTGAGGTCCGAGCCTGGAGGAGCCGGGTCCTGCTAGCACACTATATCTATGGACTCTTTCACTGAGGTTCGAGCCTGGAGAAGCCAAGTCATGCTAGCACACTAGATCTAAGGACTGTTCCACTGAGGTCCGAGCCTAGAGGAGCCGGGTCCTGCTAGCACAACTAAATCTAAGGACTCTTCCACTGAGGTCCGAGCCTGTAGAAGCCGAGTCCTGCTAGCACACTAAATCTAAGGACTCTTTCACTGATGTTCGAGCCTGGAGGAGCCGAGTCCTGCTAGCACACTAAATCTAAGGACTCTTTCACTGAGGTCCGAGCCTGGAGCAGCCGAGTCCTACTAGCACACTAAATCTAAGGACTCTTTCACTGAGGTCCGAGCCTAGAGGAGCCAGGTCCTGCAAGCACAAATAAATCTAAGAACTCTTTCACTGAGGTCCGAGCCTGGAGGAGCCGGGTACTGCTAGCAGATTCAATCTAAGGACTCTTTCACTGAGATCCGAGCCTGGAGGAGCCGAGTCCTGCTAGCACACTAAATCTAAGGACTCTTTCACTGAGGTCCGAGCCTGGAGGAGCCGAGTCCTGCTAGCACACTAAATCTAAGGACTCTTTCACTGAGTTCCGAGCCTGGAGGAGCCGAGTCCTGCTAGCACACTAAATCTAAGGACTCTTTCACTGAGGACCGAGCCTGGAGCAGCCGAGTCCTGCTAGCAAACTAAATCTAAGGACTCTTTCACTGAGGTCCAAGCCTGGAGGAGCGGGGTCCTGCTAGCACACTAAATCTAAGGACTCTTTCACTGAAGTCCGAGCCTGGAGGAGTCGGGTCATGCTAGCAAATTAAATCTAAGGACTCTTTCACTGAGGTCCGAGCCTGGAGGAGCCGGGTCCTGCTAGCACACTAAATCATTGGACTCTTTCACTGAGGTCCGAGCCTGGAGAAGCCGAGTCCTGCTAGCACACTAGATCTAAGGACTGTTCCACTGAGGTCCGAGCCTAGAGGAGCCGGGTCCTGCTAGCACAACTAAATCTAAGGACTCTTTCACTGAGGTCCGAGCCTGGAGGAGCCGAGTCCTGCTAGCACACTAAATCTAAGGACTCTTCCACTGAGGTCCGAGCCTGTAGAAGCCGAGTCCTGCTAGCACACTAAATCTAAGGACTCTTTCACTGAGGTCAGAGCCTGGAGGAGCCGAGTCCTGCTAGCACACTAAATCTATGGACTCTTTCACTGAGGTCCGAGCCTGGAGGAGCCGGGTTCTGCTAGCACACTAAATCAAAGGACTCTTTCACTGAGGTCCGAGCCTGGAGGAGCCGGGTCCTGCTAGCACATTCAATCTAAGGATTCTTTCACTGAGAGCCGAGCCTGGAGGAGCCGAGTCCTGCTAGCACACTAAATATAAGGACTCTTTCACTGAGGTCCAAGCCTGGAGGAGCCGAGTCCTGCTAGCACACTAAATCTAAGGACTCTTTCACTGAGGTCCGAGCCTGGAGGAGCCGAGCCCTGCTAGCACACTAAAACTAAGGACTCTTCCACTGAGGTCCGAGCCTGGAGAAGCCGAGTCCTGCTAGCACACTAAATCTAAGGACTCTTTCACTGAGGTCCGAGCCTGGAGGAGCCGGGTCCTGCTAGCACACTAGATCTAAGGACTGTTCCACTGAGGTCCGAGCCTAGAGGAGCCGGGTCCTGCTAGCACAACTAAATCTAAGGACTATTTCACTGAGGTCCGAGCCTGGAGGAGCCGAGTCCTGCTAGCAAACTAAATCTAAGGACTCTTCCACTGAGGTCCGAGCCTGTAGAAGCCGAGTCCTGCTAGCACACCAAATCTAAGGACTGTTTCACTGAGGTCCGAGCTTGGAGAAGCCGAGTCCTGCTAGCACACTAGATCTAAGGACTATTCCACTGAGGTCCGAGCCTAGAGGAGCCGGGTCCTGCTAGCACAACTAAATCTAAGGACTCTTTCACTGAGGTCCGAGCCTGGAGGAGCCAAGTCCTGCTAGCACACTAAATCTAAGGACTCTTCCACTGAGGTCCGATCCTGGAGGAGCCGAGTCCTGCTAGCACACTAAATCTAAGGACTCTTTCACTGAGGTCCGAGCCTGGAGGAGTCCGGTCATGCTAGCAAATTAAATCTAAGGACTCTTTCACTGAGGTCCGAGCCTGGAGGAGCCGGTCCTGCTAGCACACTAAATCTATGGACTCTTTCACTGAGGTCCGAGCCTGGAGGAGCCGAGTCCTGCTAGCACACTAAATCTAAGGACTCTTTCACTGAGGTCCGAGCCTGGAGGAGCCAAGTCCTGCTAGCACACTAAATCTAAGGACTCTTCCACTGAGGTCCGATCCTGGAGGAGCCGAGTCCTGCTAGCACACTAAATCTAAGGACTCTTTCACTGAGGTCCGAGCCTGGAGGAGTCCGGTCATGCTAGCAAATTAAATCTAAGGACTCTTTCACTGAGGTCCGAGCCTGGAGGAGCCGGTCCTGCTAGCACACTAAATCTATGGACTCTTTCACTGAGGTCCGAGCCTGGAGGAGCCGAGTCCTGCTAGCACACTAAATCTAAGGACTCCCTTCACTGAGGTCCGAGCCTGGAGGAGCCAAATCCTCCTAGCACACTAGATCTAAGGACTGTTCCACTGAGGTCCGAGCCTAGAGGAGCCGGGTCCTGCTAGCACAACTAAATCTAAGGACTCTTTCACTGAGGTCCGAGCCTGGAGGAGCCGAGTCCTGCTAGCACACTAAATCTATGGACTCTTTTACTGAGGTCCGAGCCTGGAGGAGCCGAGTCCTGCTAGCACACTAAATCTAAGGACTCTTTCACTGAGGTCCGAGCTAGGAGAAGCCGGGTCCTGCTAGCACACTAGATCTAAGGACTGTTCCACTGAGGTCCGAGCCTAGAGGAGCCGGGTCCTGCTAGCACAAATAAATCTAAGGACTCTTTCACTGAGGTCCGCGCCTGGAGGAGCCGAGTCCTGCTAGCACACTAAATCTAAGGACTCTTCCACTGAGGTCCGAGCCTGTAGAAGCCGAGTCCTGCTAGCACACTAAATCTAAGGACTCTTTCACTGAGGTCCAAGCCTGGAGGAGCCGAGTCCTGCTAGCACAATAAATCTATGGACTCTTTCACTGAGGTCCGAGCCTGGAGGAGCTGGGTCCTGCTAGCACACTAAATCTTAGGACTCTTTCACTGAGGTCCGAGCTTGTAGAAGCCGTGTCCTGCTAGCTCACTAAATCTAAGTACTCTTTCACTGAGGTCTGAGCCTGGAGGAGCCGAGTCCTGCTAGCACACTAAATCTATGGACTCTTTTACAGAGGTCCGAGCCTGGAGGAGCCGAGTCCTGCTAGCACACTAAATCTAAGGACTCTTTCACTGAGGTCCGAGCTTGGAGAAGCCGAGTCCTGCTAGCACACTAGATCTAAGGACTTTTCCACTGAGGTCCGAGCCTAGAGGAGCCGGGTCCTGCTAGCACAACTAAATCTAAGGACTCTTTCACTGAGGTCCGCGCCTGGAGGAGCCGAGTCCTGCTAGCACACTAAATCTAGTGACTCTTCCACTGAGGTCCGAGCCTGTAGAAGCCGAGTCCTGCTAGCACACTAAATCTAAGGACTCTTTCACTGAGGTCCGAGCCTGGAGGAGCCGAGTCCTGCTAGCACAATAAATCTATGGACTCTTTCACTGAGGTCCGAGCCTGGAGAAGCTGGGTCCTGCTAGCACACTAAATCTTAGGACTCTTTCACTGAGGTCCGAGCTTGTAGAAGCCGAGTCCTGATAGCACACTAAATCTAAGTACTCTTTCACTGAGGTCTGAGCCTGGAGGAGCCGAGTTCTGCTAGCACACTAAATCTATGGACTCTTTCACTGAAGTCAGAGCCTGGAGGAGCCGAGTCCTGCTAGAACACTAAATCTAAGGACTCTTTCACTGAGGTCCGAGCCTGGAGGAGCCGGGTCCTGCTAGCACACTAGATCTAAGGACTGTTTCACTGAGGTCCGAGCCTAGAGGAGCCGGGTCCTGCTAGCACAACTAAATCTAAGGACTCTTTCACTGAGGTCCGAGCCTGGAGGAGCCGGGTCCTGCTAGCAAACTAAATCTATGGACTCTTTTACTGAGGTCCGAGCCTGGAGGAGCCGAGTCCTGCTAGCACACTAAATCTAAGGACTCTTTCACTGAGATCCGAGCCTGGAGCAGCCGAGCCCTGCTAGCACACTAAAACTAAGGACTCTTCCACTGAGGTCCGAGCCTGGAGAAGCCGAGTCCTGCTAGCACACTAAATCTAAGGACTCTTTCACTGAGGTCCGAGCCTGGAGGAGCCGGGTCCTGCTAGCACACTAGATCTAAGGACTGTTCCACTGAGGTCCGAGCCTAGAGGAGCCGAGTCCTGCTAGCAAACTAAATCTAAGGACTCTTCCACTGAGGTCCGAGCCAGTAGAAGCCGAGTCCTGCTAGCACACCAAATCTAAGGACTGTTTCACTGAGGTCCGAGCTTGGAGAAGCCGAGTCCTGCTAGCACACTAGATCTAAGGACTATTCCACTGAGGTCCGAGCCTAGAGGAGCCGGGTCCTGCTAGCACAACTAAATCTAAGGACTCTTTCACTGTGGTCCGAGCCTGGAGGAGCCGAGTCCTGCTAGCACACTAAATCTAAGGACTCTTCCACTGAGGTCCGATCCTGGAGGAGCCGAGTCCTGCTAGCACACTAAATCTAAGGACTCTTTCACTGAGGTCCGAGCCTGGAGGAGTCCGGTCATGCTAGCAAATTAAATCTAAGGACTCTTTCACTGAGGTCCGATCCTGGAGGAGCCGGTCCTGCTAGCACACTAAATCATTGGACTCTTTCACTGAGGTCCGAGCCTGGAGAAGCCGAGTCCTGCTAGCACACTAGATCTAAGGACTGTTCCACTGAGGTCCGAGCCTAGAGGAGCCGGGTCCTGCTAGCACAACTAAATCTAAGGACTCTTTCACTGAGGTCCGAGCCTGGAGGAGCCGAGTCCTGCTAGCACACTAAATCTAAGGACTCTTCCACTGAGGTCCGAGCCTGTAGAAGCCGAGTCCTGCTAGCACACTAAATCTAAGGACTCTTTCACTGAGGTCAGAGCCTGGAGGAGCCGAGTCCTGCTAGCACACTAAATCTATGGACTCTTTCACTGAGGTCCGAGCCTGGAGGAGCCGGGTTCTGCTAGCACACTAAATCAAAGGACTCTTTCACTGAGGTCCGAGCCTGGAGGAGCCGGGTCCTGCTAGCACATTCAATCTAAGGATTCTTTCACTGAGATCCGAGCCTGGAGGAGCCGAGTCCTGCTAGCACACTAAATCTAAGGACTCTTTCACTGAGGTCCGAGCCTGGAGGAGCCGAGTCCTGCTAGCACACTAAATCTAAGGACTCTTTTACTGAGGTCCGAGCCTGGAGGAGCCGAGCCCTGCTAGCACACTAAAACTAAGGACTCTTCCACTGAGGTCCGAGCCTGGAGAAGCCGAGTCCTGCTAGCACACTAAATCTAAGGACTCTTTCACTGAGGTCCGAGCCTGGAGGAGCCGGGTCCTGCTAGCACACTAGATCTAAGGACTGTTCCACTGAGGTCCGAGCCTAGAGGAGCCGGGTCCTGCTAGCACAACTAAATCTAAGGACTATTTCACTGAGGTCCGAGCCTGGAGGAGACGAGTCCTGCTAGCAAACTAAATCTAAGGACTCTTCCACTGAGGTCCGAGCCTGTAGAAGCCGAGTCCTGCTAGCACACCAAATCTAAGGACTGTTTCACTGAGGTCCGAGCTTGGAGAAGCCGAGTCCTGCTAGCACACTAGATCTAAGGACTATTCCACTGAGGTCCGAGCCTAGAGGAGCCGGGTCCTGCTAGCACAACTAAATCTAAGGACTCTTTCACTGAGGTCCGAGCCTGGAGGAGCCGTGTCCTGCTAGCACACTAAATCTAAGGACTCTTTCACTGAGGTCCGAGCCTGGAGGAGTCCGGTCATGCTAGCAAATTAAATCTAAGGACTCTTTTACTGAGGTCCGAGCCTGGAGGAGCCGGTCCTGCTAGCACACTAAATCTATGGACTCTTTCACTGAGGTCCGAGCCTGGAGGAGCCGAGTCCTGTTAGCACACTAAATCTAAGGACTCTTTCACTGAGGTCCGAGCCTGGAGGAGCCGGGTCCTCCTAGCACACTAGATCTAAGGACTGTTCCACTGAGGTCCGAGCCTAGAGGAGCCGGGTCCTGCTAGCACAACTAAATCTAAGGACTCTTTCACTGAGGTCCGAGCCTGGAGGAGCCGAGTCCTGCTAGCACACTAAATCTATGGACTCTTTTACTGAGGTCCGAGCCTGGAGGAGCCGAGTCCTGCTAGCACACTAAATCTAAGGACTCTTTCACTGAGGTCCGAGCTTGGAGAAGCCGGGTCCTGCTAGCACACTAGATCTAAGGACTGTTCCACTGAGGTCCGAGCCTAGAGGAGCCGGGTCCTGCTAGCACAACTAAATCTAAGGACTCTTTCACTGAGGTCCGCGTCTGGAGGAGCCGAGTCCTGCTAGCACACTAAATCTAAGGACTCTTCCACTGAGGTCCGAGCCTGTAGAAGCCGAGTCCTGCTTGCACACTAAATCTAAGGACTCTTTCACTGAGGTCCAAGCCTGGAGGAGCCGAGTCCTGCTAGCACAATAAATCTATGGACTCTTTCACTGAGGTCCGAGCCTGGAGGAGCTGGGTCCTGCTAGCACACTAAATCTTAGGACTCTTTCACTGAGGTCCGAGCTTGTAGAAGCCGAGTCCTGCTAGCACACTAAATCTAAGTACTCTTTCACTGAGGTCTGAGCTTGGAGGAGCCGAGTCCTGCTAGCACACTAAATCTATGGACTCTTTCACTGAGGTCAGAGCCTAGAGGAGCCGAGTCCTGCTAGCACACTAAATCTAAGGACTCTTTCACTGAGGTCCGAGCCTGTAGGAGCCGGGTCCTGCTAGCACACTAGATCTAAGGACTGTTCCACTGAGGTCCGTGCCTAGAGGAGCCAGGTCCTGCTAGCACACTAAATCTAAGGACTCTTTCACAGAGGTCCTAGCCTGGAGGAGCGGGGTCCTGCTAGCACACTAAATCTAAGGACTCTTTCACTGAGGTCCGAGCCTGGAGGAGTCGGGTCCTGCTAGCACATTAAATCTAAGGACTCTTTCACTGAGGTCCGAGCCTGGAGGAGCCGGGTCCTGCTAGCACACTAAATCTATGGACTCTTTCACTGAGGTCCGAGCTTGGAGAAGCCGAGTCCTGCTAGCACACTAGATCTAAGGACTGTTCCACTGAGGTCCAAGCCTGGAGGAGCCAGGTCCTGCTAGCACACTAAATCTAAGGACTCTTTCACTGAGGTCCGAGCTTGTAGAAGCCGAGTTCTGCTAGCACACTAAATCTAAGTACTCTTTCACTGAGGTCTGAGCCTGGAGGAGCCGAGTCCTGCTAGCACACTAAGTCTATGGACTCTTTCACTGAGGTCCGAGCCTGGAGGAGCCGAGTCCTGCTAGCACACTAAATCTAGGTACTCTTTCACTGAGGTCCAAGCCTGGAGGAGCCGGGTCCTGCTAGCACACTAAATCTAAGGACCCTTTCACTGAGGTCCGAGCCTGTAGAAGCCAAGTCCTGCTAGCACACTAAATCTAAGGACTCTTTCACTGAGGTCCGAGCCTGTAGGAGCCGAGTCCCGCTAGCACACTAAATCTATGGACTCTTTAACTGAGGTCCGAGTCTGGAGGAGCCGAGTCCCGCTAGCACACTAAATCTATGGACTCTTTCACTGAGGACCGAGCCTGGAGCAGCCGAGTCCTGCTAGCAAACTAAATCTAAGGACACTTTCACTGAGGTCCAAGCCTGGAGGAGCGGGGTCCTGCTAGCACACTAAATCTAAGGACTCTTTCACTGAGGTCCAAACATGGAGGAGTCGGGTCATGATAGCAAACTAAATCTAAGGACTCTTTCACTGAGGTCCGAGCCTGGAGGAGCCGGGTCCTGCTAGCACACTAAATCTATGGACTCTTTCACTGAGGTCCGAGCCTGGAGAAGCCGAGTCCTGCTAGCACACTAGATCTAAGGACTGTTCCACTGAGGTCCGAGCCTAGAGGAGCCGAGTCCTGCTAGCACACTAAATCTAAGGACTCTTCCACTGAGGTCCGAGCCTGTAGAAGCCGAGTCCTGCTAGCACACTAAATCTAAGGACTCTTTCACTGAGGTCAGAGCCTGGAGGAGCCGAGTCCTGCTAGCACATTAAATCTATGGACTCTTCTACTGAGGTCCGAGCCTGGAGGAGCCGGGTCCTGCTAGCACACTAAATCAAAGGACTCTTTCACTGAGGTCCGAGCCTGGAGGAGCCGGGTCCTGCTAGCACATTCAATCTAAGGATTCTTTCACTGAGATCCGAGCCTGGAGGAGCCGAGTCCTGCTAGCACACTAAATCTAAGGACTCTTTCACTGAGGTCCGAGCCTGGAGGAGCCGAGTCCTGCTAGCACACTAAATCTAAGGACTCTTTCACTGAGGTCCGAGCCTGGAGGAGCCGAGCCCTGCTAGCACACTAAAACTAAGGACTCTTCCACTGAGGTCCGAGCCTGGAGAAGCCGAGTCCTGCTAGCACACTAAATTGAAGGACTGTTCCACTGAGGTCCGAACCTAGAGGAGCCGGGTCCTGCTAGCACAACTAAATCTAAGGACTCTTTCACTGAGGTCTGAGCCTGGAGGAGCCGAGTCCTGCTAGCACACTAAATCTAAGGACTCTTCCACTGAGGTCCGAGCCTGTGGAAGCCGAGTCCTGCTAGCACACTAAATCTAAGGAAACTTTCACTGAGGTCCTTGCCTGGAGGAGCCGGGTCCTGCTAGCACATTAAATCTAAGGACTCTTTCACTGAGGTCCAAGCCTGGAGGAGCCGGGTCCTGCAACACACTAAATCTAAGGACTCTTTCACTGAGGTCCGAGCCTGTAGAAGCCAAGTCCTGCTAGCACACTAAATCTAAGGACTCTTTCACTGAGGTCCGAGCCTGGAGGTGCCGAGTCCCGCTAGCACACTAAATCTATGGACTCTTTAACTGAGGTCCGAGTCTGGAGGAGCCGAGTCCCGCTAGCACACTAAATCTTTGGACTCTTTCACTGAGGACCGAGCCTGGAGCAGCCGAGTCCTGCTAGCACACTAAATCTAAGGACTCTTTCACTGAGGTCCAAGCCTGGAGGAGCAGGGTCCTGCTAGCACACTAAATCTAAGGACTCTTTCACTGAGGTCCGAGCCTGGAGGAGTCGGGTCATGCTAGCAAATTAAATCTAAGGACTCTTTCACTGAGGTCCGAGCCTGGAGGAGCCGGGTCCTGCTAGCACTCTATATCTATGGACTCTTTCACTGAGGTCCGAGCCTGGAGAAGCCGAGTCCTGCTAGCACACTAGATCTAAGGACTGTTCCACTGAGGTCCGAGCCTAGAGGAGCCGGGTCCTGCTAGCACAACTAAATCTAAGGACTCTTCCACTGAGGTCCGAGCCTGTAGAAGCCGAGTCCTGCTAGCACACTAAATCTAAGGACTCTTTCACTGAGGTCAGAGCCTGGAGGTGCCGAGTCCTGCTAGCACACTAAATCTATGGACTCTTACACTGAGGTCCGAGCCTGGAGGAGCCGGGTCCTGCTAGCACACTAAATCTAAGGACTCTTTCACTGAGGTCCGAGCCTGGAGGAGCCGGGTCCTGCTAGCACACTAAATCTAAGGACTCTTTCACTGAGCTCCGAGCCTGGAGGAGTCGGGTCATGCTAGCAAATTAAATCTAAGGACTCTTTCACTGAGGTCCGAGCCTGGAGGAGCCGGGTCCTGCTAGCACACTATATCTATGGACTCTTTCACTGAGGTCCGAGCTTGGAGAAGCCGGGTCCTGCTAGCACACTAGATCTAAGGACTGTTCCACTGAGGTCCGAGCCTAGAGGAGCCGGGTCCTGCTAGCACAACTAAATCTAAGGACTCTTCCACTGAGGTCCGCGCCTGGAGGAGCCGAGTTCTGCTAGCACACTAAATCTAAGGACTCTTCCACTGAGGTCCGACCCTATAGAAGCCGAGTCCTGCTAGCACACTAAATCTAAGGACTCTTTCACTGAGGTCCAAGCCTGGAGGAGCCGAGTCCTGCTAGCACAATAAATCTATGGACTCTTTCACTGAGGTCCGAGCCTGGAGGAGCTGGGTCCTGCTAGCACACTAAATCTTAGGACTCTTTCACTGTGGTCCGAGCTTGTAGAAGCCGAGTCCTGCTAGCACACTAAATCTAAGTACTCTTTCACTGAGGTCTGAGCCTGGAGGAGCCGAGTCCTGCTAGCACACTAAATCTATGGACTCTTTCACTGAGGTCAGAGCCTGGAGGAGCTGAGTCCTGCTAGCACACTAAATCTAAGGACTCTTTCACTGAGGTCCGAGCCTGGAGGAGCCGGGTCCTGCTAGCACACTAGATCTAAGGACTGTTCCACTGAGGTCCGAGCCTAGAGGAGCCGGGTCCTGCTAGCACAACTAAATCTAAGGACTCTTTCACTGAGGTCCGAGCCTGGAGGAGCCGAGTCCTGCTAGCACACTAAATCTATGGACTCTTTTACTGAGGTCCGAGCCTGGAGGAGCCGAGTCCTGCTAGCACACTAAATCTAAGGACTCTTTCACTGAGATCCGAGCCTGGAGCAGCCGAGTCCTGCTAGCACACTAAATCTAAGGACTCTTTCACAGAGGTCCTAGCCTGGAGGAGCGGGGTCCTGCTAGCACACTAAATCTAAGGACTCTTTCACTGAGGTCCGAGCCTGGAGGAGTCGGGTCCTGCTAGCACATTAAATCTAAGGACTCTTTCACTGAGGTCCGAGTCTGGAGGAGCCGGGTCCTGCTAGCACACTAAATCTATGGACTCTTTCACTGAGGTCCGATCTTGGAGAAGCCGAGTCCTGCTAGCACACTAGATCTAAGGACTGTTCCACTGAGGTCCAAGCCTGGAGGAGCCGGGTCCTGCTATCACACTAAATCTAAGGACTCTTTCACTGAGGTCCGAGCTTGTAGAAGCCGAGTCCTGCTAGCACACTAAATCTAAGTACTCTTTCACTGAGGTCTGAGCCTGGAGGAGCCGAGTCCTGCTAGCACACTAAGTCTATGGACTCTTTCACTGAGGTCCGAGCCTGGAGGAGCCGAGTCCTGCTAGCACACTAAATCTAGGTACTCTTTCACTGAGGTCCAAGCCTGGAGGAGCCGGGTCCTGCTACCACACTAAATCTAAGGACCCTTTCACTGAGGTCCGAGCCTGTAGAAGCCAAGTCCTGCTAGCACACTAAATCTAAGGACTCTTTCAATGAGGTCCGAGCCTGTAGGAGCCGAGTCCCGCTAGCACACTAAATCTATGGACTCTTTAACTGAGGTCCGAGTCTGGAGGAGCCGAGTCCCGCTAGCACACTAAATCTATGGACTCTTTCACTGAGGACCGAGCCTGGAGCAGCCGAGTCCTGCTAGCAAACTAAATCTAAGGACTCTTTCACTGAGGTCCAAGCCTGGAGAAGCGGGGTCCTGCTAGCACACTAAATCTAAGGACTCTTTCACTGAGGTCCGAGCATGGAGGAGTCGGGTCATGCTAGCAAATTAAATCTAAGGACTCTTTCACTGAGGTCCGAGCCTGGAGGAGCCGGGTCCTGCTAGCACACAAAATCTATGGACTCTTTCACTGAGGTCCGAGCCTGGAGAAGCCGAGTCCTGCTAGCACACTAGATCTAAGGACTGTTCCACTGAGGTCCGAGCCTAGAGGAGCCGAGTCCTGCTAGCACACTAAATCTAAGGACTCTTCCACTGAGGTCCGAGCCTGTAGAAGCCGAGTCCTGCTAGCACACTAAATCTAAGGACTCTTTCACTGAGGTCAGAGCCTGGAGGAGCCGAGTCCTGCTGGCACATTAAATCTATGGACTCTTTCACTGAGGTCCGAGCCTGGAGGAGCCGGGTTCTGCTAGCACACTAAATCAAAGGACTCTTTCACTGAGGTCCGAGCCTGGAGGAGCCGGGTCCTGCTAACACATTCAATCTAAGGATTCTTTCACTGAGATCCGAGCCTGGAGGAGCCGAGTCCTGCTAGCACACTAAATCTAAGGACTCTTTCACTGAGGTCCGAGCCTGGAGGAGCCGAGTCCTGCTAGCACACTAAATCTAAGGACTCTTTCACTGAGGTCCGAGCCTGGAGGAGCCGAGCCCTGCTAGCACACTAAAACTAAGGACTCTTCCACTGAGGTCCGAGCCTGGAGAAGCCGAGTCCTGCTAGCACACTAAATCGAAGGACTATTTCACTGAGGTCCGAGCCTGGAGCAGCCGAGTCCTTCTAGCACACTAGATCTAAGGACTGTTCCACTGAGGTCCGAACCTAGAGGAGCCGGGTCCTGCTAGCACAACTAAATCTAAGGACTCTTTCACTGAGGTCTGAGCCTGGAGGAGCCGAGTCCTGCTAGCACACTAAATCTAAGGACTCTTCCACTGAGGTCCGAGCCTGTGGAAGCCGAGTCCTGCTAGCACACTAAATCTAAGGACACTTTCACTGAGGTCCTTGCCTGGAGGAGCCGGGTCCTGCTAGCACACTAAATCTAAGGACTCTTTCACTGAGGTCCAAGCCTGGAGGAGCCGGGTCCTGCAACACACTAAATCTAAGGACTCTTTCACTGAGGTCCGAGCCTGTAGAAGCCAAGTCCTGCTAGCACACTAAATCTAAGGACTCTTTCACTGAGGTCCGAGCCTGGAGGTGCCGAGTCCCGCTAGCACACTAAATCTATGGACTCTTTAACTGAGGTCCGAGTCTGGAGGAGCCGAGTCCCGCTAGCACACTAAATCTTTGGACTCTTTCACTGAGGACCGAGCCTGGAGCAGCCGAGTCCTGCTAGCACACTAAATCTAAGGACTCTTTCACTGAGGTCCAAGCCTGGAGGAGCGGGGTCCTGCTAGCACACTAAATCTAAGGACTCTTTCACTGAGGTCCGAGCCTGGAGGAGCCGGGTCATGCTAGCAAATTAAATCTAAGGACTCTTTCACTGAGGTCCGAGCCTGGAGGAGCCGGGTCCTGCTAGCACTCTATATCTATGGACTCTTTCACTGAGGTCCGAGCCTGGAGAAGCCGAGTCCTGCTAGCACACTAGATCTAAGGACTGTTCCACTGAGGTCCGAGCCTAGAGGAGCCGGGTCCTGCTAGCACAACTAAATCTAAGGACTCTTCCACTGAGGTCCGAGCCTGTAGAAGCCGAGTCCTGCTAGAACACTAAATCTAAGGACTCTTTCACTGAGGTCAGAGCCTGGAGGAGCCGAGTCCTGCTAGCACACTAAATCTATGGACTCTTACACTGAGGTCCGAGCCTGGAGGAGCCGGGTCCTGCTAGCACACTAAATCTAAGGACTCTTTCACTGAGGTCCGAGCCTGGAGGAGCCGGGTCCTGCTAGCACACTAAATCTAAGGACTCTTTCACTGAGCTCCGAGCCTGGAGGAGTCGGGTCATGCTAGCAAATTAAATCTAAGGACTCTTTCACTGAGGTCCGAGCCTGGAGGAGCCGGGTCCTGCTAGCACACTATATCTATGGACTCTTTCACTGAGGTCCGAGCCTGGAGAAGCCAAGTCCTGCTAGCACACTAGATCTAAGGACTGTTCCACTGAGGACCGAGCCTAGAGGAGCCGGGTCCTGCTAGCACAACTAAATCTAAGGACTCTTCCACTGAGGTCCGAGCCTTTAGAAGCCGAGTCCTGCTAGCACACTAAATCTAAGGACTCTTTCACTGAGGTCCGAGCCTGGAGGAGCCGAGTCCTGCTAGCACACTAAATCTAAGGACTCTTTCACTGAGGTCCGAGCCTGGAGCAGCCGAGTCCTACTAGCACACTAAATCTAAGGACTCTTTCACTGAGGTCCGAGCCTAGAGGAGCCAGATCCTGCAAGTACAAATAAATCTAAGAACTCTTTCACTGAGGTCCAAGCCTGGAGGAGCCGGGTACTGCTAGCAGATTCAATCTAAGGACTCTTTCACTGAGATCCGAGCCTGGAGGAGCCGAGTCCTGCTAGCACACTAAATCTAAGGACTCTTTCACTGAGGTCCGAGCCTGGAGGAGCCGAGTCCTGCTAGCACACTAAATCTAAGGACTCTTTCACTGAGTTCCGAGCCTGGAGGAGCCGAGTCCTGCTAGCACACTAAATCTAAGGACTCTTTCACTGAGGACCGAGCCTGGAGCAGCCGAGTCCTGCTAGCAAACTAAATCTAAGGACTCTTTCACTGAGGTCCAAGCCTGGAGGAGCGGGGTCCTGCTAGCACACAAAATCTAAGGACTCTTTCACTGAGGTCCGAGCCTGGAGGAGTCGGGTCATGCTAGCAAATTAAATCTAAGGACTCTTTCACTGAGGTCCGAGCCTGGAGGAGCCGGGTCCTGCTAGCACACTAAATCTATGGACTCTTTCACTGAGGTCCGAGCCTGGAGAAGCCGAGTCCTGCTAGCACACAAGATCTAAGGACTGTTCCACTGAGGTCCGAGCCTAGAGGAGCCGGGTCCTGCTAGCACAACTAAATCTAAGGACTCTTTCACTGAGGTCCGAGCCTGGAGGAGCCGAGTCCTGCTAGCACACTAAATCTAAGGACTCTTTCACTGAGGTCCGAGCCTGGAGGAGCCGGGTCCTGCTAGCACACTAAATCAAAGGACTCTTTCACTGAGGTCCGAGCCTGGAGGAGCCGGGTCCTGCTAGCACATTCAATCTAAGGATTCTTTCACTGAGATCCGAGCCTGGAGGAGCCGAGTCCTGCTAGCACACTAAATCTAAGGACTCTTTCACTGAGGTCCGAGCCTGGAGGAGCCGAGTCCTGCTAGCACACTAAATCTAAGGACTCTTTCACTGAGGTCCGAGCCTGGAGGACCCGAGCCCTGCTAGCACACTAAAACTAAGGACTCTTTCACTGAGGTCCGAGCCTGGAGAAGCCGAGTCCTGCTAGCACACTAAATCTAAGGACTATTTCACTGAGGTCCGAGCCTGGAGCAGCCGAGTCCTTCTAGCACACTAGATCTAAGGACTGTTCCACTGAGGTCCGAACCTAGAGGAGCCGGGTCCTGCTAGTACAACTAAATCTAAGGACTCTTTCACTGAGGTCCGAGCCTGGAGGAGCCGAGTCCTGCTAGCACACTAAATCTAAGGACTCTTCCACTGAGGTCCGAGCCTGTGGAAGCCGAGTCCTGCTAGCACACTAAATCTAAGGACACTTTCACTGAGGTCCTTGCCTGGAGGAGCCGGGTCCTGCTAGCACACTAAATCAAAGGACTCTTTCACTGAGGTCCAAGCCTGGAGGAGCCGGGTCCTGCAACACACTAAATCTAAGGACTCTTTCACTGAGGTCCGAGCCTGTAGAAGCCAAGTCCTGCTAGCACACTAAATCTAAGGACTCTTTCACTGAGGTCCGAGCCTGGAGGAGCCGAGTCCCGCTAGCACACTAAATCTATGGACTCTTTAACTGAGGTCCGAGTCTGGAGGAGCCGAGTCCCGCTAGCACACTAAATCTTTGGACTCTTTCACTGAGGACCGAGCCTGGAGCAGCCGAATCCTGCTAGCACACTAAATCTAAGGACTCTTTCACTGAGGTCCAAGCCTGGAGGAGCGGGGTCCTGCTAGCACACTAAATCTAAGGACTCTTTCACTGAGGTCCGAGCCTGGAGGAGTCGGGTCATGCTAGCAAATTAAATCTAAGGACTCTTTCACTGAGGTCCGAGCCTGGAGGAGCTGGGTCCTGCTAGCACACTATATCTATGGACTCTTTCACTGAGGTCCGAGCCTGGAGAAGCCGAGTCCTGCTAGCACACTAGATCTAAGGACTGTTCCGCTGAGGTCCGAGCCTAGAGGAGCCGGGTCCTGCTAGCACAACTAAATCTAAGGACTCTTCCACTGAGGTCCGAGCCTGTAGAAGCCGAGTCCTGCTAGCACACTAAATCTATGGACTCTTACACTGAGGTCCGAGCCTGGAGGAGCCGGGTCCTGCTAGCACACTAAATTTAAGGACTCTTTCACTGAGGTCCGAGCCTGGAGGAGCCGGGTCCTGCTAGCACAATAAATCTAAGGACTCTTTCACTGAGCTCCGAGCCTGGAGGAGTCGGGTCATGCTAGCAAATTAAATCTAAGGACTCTTTCACTGAGGTCCGAGCCTGGAGGAGCCGGGTCCTACTAGCACACTAAATCTAAGGACTCTTTCACTGAGGTCCGAGCCTAGAGGAGCCAGGTCCTGCAAGCACAAATAAATCTAAGAACTCTTTCACTGATGTCCGAGCCTGGAGGAGCCGGGTACTGCTAGCAGATTCAATCTAAGGACTCTTTCACTGAGATCCGAGCCTGGAGGAGCCGAGTCCTGCTAGCACACTAGATCTAAGGACTCTTTCACTGAGGTCCGAGCCTGGAGGAGCCGAGTCCTGCTAGCACACTAAATCTAAGGACTCTTTCACTGAGTTCCGAGCCTGGAGGAGCCGAGTCCTGCTAGCACACTAAATCTAAGGACTCTTTCACTGAGGTCCGAGCCTGGAGCAGCCGAGTCCTGCTAGCACACTAAATCTAAGGACTCTTTCACTGAGGTCCGAGCCTGGAGGAGTCGAGTCCTGCTAGCACAACTAAATCTAAGGGCTCTTTCACTGAGGTCCGAGCCTGGAGGAGCCGAGCCCTGCTAGCACACTAAATCTAAGGACTCTTTCACTGAGGTCCGAGCCTGGAGCAGCCGAGTCCTGCTAGCACACTAAATCTAAGGACTCTTTCACTGAGGTCCGAGCCTGGAGGAGCCGAGTCCTGCTAGCACACTAAATCTAAGGACTCTTTCACTGAGCTCCGAGCCTGGAGCAGCCGAGTCCTGCTAGCACACTAAATCTAAGGATTCTTTCACTGAGATCCGAGCCTGGAGGAGCCGAGTCCTGCTAGCACACTAAATCTAAGGACTCTTTCACTGAGGTCCGAGCCTGGAGGAGCCGAGTCCTGCTAGCACACTAAATCTAAGGACTCTTTCACTGAGGTCCGAGCCTGGAGGACCCGAGCCCTGCTAGCACACTAAAACTAAGGACTCTTCCACTGAGGTCCGAGCCTGGAGAAGCCGAGTCCTGCTAGCACACTAAATCTAAGGACTATTTCACTGAGGTCCGAGCCTGGAGCAGCCGAGTCCTTCTAGCACACTAGATCTAAGGACTGTTCCACTGAGGTCCGAACCTAGAGGAGCCGGGTCCTGCTAGTACAACTAAATCTAAGGACTCTTTCACTGAGGTCCGAGCCTGGAGGAGCCGAGTCCTGCTAGCACACTAAATCTAAGGACTCTTCCACTGAGGTCCGAGCCTGTGGAAGCCGAGTCCTGCTAGCACACTAAATCTAAGGACACTTTCACTGAGGTCCTTGCCTGGAGGAGCCGGGTCCTGCTAGCACACTAAATCTAAGGACTCTTTCACTGAGGTCCAAGCCTGGAGGAGCCGGGTCCTGCAACACACTAAATCTAAGGACTCTTTCACTGAGGTCCGAGCCTGTAGAAGCCAAGTCCTGCTAGCACACTAAATCTAAGGACTCTTTCACTGAGGTCCGAGCCTGGAGGAGCCGAGTCCCGCTAGCACACTAAATCTATGGACTCTTTAACTGAGGTCCGAGTCTGGAGGAGCCGAGTCCCGCTAGCACACTAAATCTTTGGACTCTTTCACTGAGGACCGAGCCTGGAGCAGCCGAATCCTGCTAGCACACTAAATCTAGGGACTCTTTCACTGAGGTCCAAGCCTGGAGGAGCGGGGTCCTGCTAGCACACTAAATCTAAGGACTCTTTCACTGAGGTCCGAGCCTGGAGGAGTCGGGTCATGCTAGCAAATTAAATCTAAGGACTCTTTCACTGAGGTCCGAGCCTGGAGGAGCTGGGTCCTGCTAGCACACTATATCTATGGACTCTTTCACTGAGGTCCGAGCCTGGAGAAGCCGAGTCCTGCTAGCACACTAGATCTAAGGACTGTTCCACTGAGGTCCGAGCTTAGAGGAGCCGGGTCCTGCTAGCACAACTAAATCTAAGGACTCTTCCACTGAGGTCCGAGCCTGTAGAAGCCGAGTCCTGCTAGCACACTAAATCTATGGACTCTTACACTGAGGTCCGAGCCTGGAGGAGCCGGGTCCTGTTAGCACACTAAATCTAAGGACTCTTTCACTGAGGTCCGAGCCTGGAGGAGCCGGGTCCTGCTAGCACAATAAATCTAAGGACTCTTTCACTAAGCTCCGAGCCTGGAGGAGTCGGGTCATGCTAGCAAATTAAATCTAAGGACTCTTTCACTGAGGTCCGAGCCTGGAGGAGCCGGGTCCTACTAGCACACTAAATCTAAGGACTCTTTCACTGAGGTCCGAGCCTAGAGGAGCCAGGTCCTGCAAGCACAAATAAATCTAAGAACTCTTTCACTGATGTCCGAGCCTGGAGGAGCCGGGTACTGCTAGCAGATTCAATCTAAGGACTCTTTCACTGAGATCCGAGCCTGGAGGAGCCGAGTCCTGCTAGCACACTAGATCTAAGGACTCTTTCACTGAGGTCCGAGCCTGGAGGAGCCGAGTCCTGCTAGCACACTAAATCTAAGGACTCTTTCACTGAGTTCCGAGCCTGGAGGAGCCGAGTCCTGCTAGCACACTAAATCTAAGGACTCTTTCACTGAGGTCCGAGCCTGGAGCAGCCGAGTCCTGCTAGCACACTAAATCTAAGGACTCTTTCACTGAGGTCCGAGCCTGGAGGAGTCGAGTCCTGCTAGCACAACTAAATCTAAGGGCTCTTTCACTGAGGTCCGAGCCTGGAGGAGCCGAGCCCTGCTAGCACACTAAATCTAAGGACTCTTTCACTGAGGTCCGAGCCTGGAGCAGCCGAGTCCTGCTAGCACACTAAATCTAAGGACTCTTTCACTGAGGTCCGAGCCTGGAGGAGCCGAGTCCTGCTAGCACACTAAATCTAAGGACTCTTTCACTGAGCTCCGAGCCTGGAGCAGCCGAGTCCTGCTAGCACACTAAATCTAAGGACTCTTTCACTGAGGTCCGAGCCTAGAGGAGCCAGGTCCTGCAAGCACAACTAAATCTAAGAACTCTTTCACTGAGGTCCGAGCCTGGATGAGCCGGGTACTGCTAGCAGATTCAATCTAAGGACTCTTTCACTGAGATCCGAGCCTGGAGGAGCCGAGTCCTGCTAGCACACTAAATCTAAGGACTCTTTCACTGAGGTCCGAGCCTGGAGGAGCCGAGTCCTGCTAGCACACTAAATCTAAGGACTCTTTCACTGAGGTCCGAGCCTGGAGGAGCCGAGTCCTGCTAGCACACTAAATCTAAGGACCCTTTCACTGAGGTCCGAGCCTGGAGCAGCCGAGTCCTGCTAGCACACTAAATCTAAGGACTCTTTCACTGAGGTCCGAGCCTGGAGGAGTAGAGTCCTGCTAGCACAACTAAATCTAAGGGCTCTTTCACTGAGGTCCGAGCCTGAAGGAGCCGAGCCCTGCTAGCACACTAAAACTAAGGACTCTTCCACTGAGGTCCGAGCCTGGAGAAGCCGAGTTCTGCTAGCACACTAAATCTAAGGACTATTTCACTGAGGTCCGAGCCTGGAGCAGCCGAGTCCTTCTAGCACACTAGATCTAAGGACTGTTCCATTGAGGTCCAAACCTAGAGGAGCCGGGTCCTGCTAGCACAACTAAATCTAAGGACTCTTTCACTGAGGTCCGAGCTTGGAGGAGCCGAGTCCTGCTAGCACACTAAATCTAAGGACTCGTCCACTGAGGTCCGAGCCTGTGGAAGCCGAGTCCTGCTAGCACACTAAATCTAAGGACACTTTCACTGAGGTCCTTGCCTGGAGGAGCCGGGTCCTGCTAGCACACTAAATCTATGGACTCTTTCACTGAGGTCCGAGCCTGGAGGAGCCGGGTCCTGCTAGCACACTAAATCTAAGGACTCTTTCACTGAGGTCCGAGCTTGTAGAAGCCGAGTCCTGCTAGCACACTAAATCTAAGGACCCTTTCACTGAGGTCTGAGCCTGGAGGAGCCCAGTCCTGCTAGCACACTGAATCTAAGGACTCTTTCACTGAGGTCTGAGCTTGTAGAAGCTGAGTCCTGCTAGCACACTAAATCTAAGGACCCTTTCACTGAGGTCTGAGCCCGGAGGAGCCGAGTCCTGCTAGCACACTAAATCTAGGGACTCTTTCACTGAGGTCCGAGCCTGGAGGAGCCTGGTCCTCCTAGCACAACAAAATCTAAGGACTCTTTCACTGAGGTCCGAGCCTGGAGGAGCCGGGTCCTGCTAGCACACTAAATCTAAGGACTCTTTCACTGAGGTCCGAGCCTGGAGGAGCCGAGTCCTGCTAGCACACTAAATCTAAGGACTCTTTCACTGAGTTCCGAGCCTGGAGGAGCCGAGTCCTGCTAGCACACTAAATCTAAGGACTCTTTCACTGAGGTCCGAGCCTGGAGCAGCCAAGTCCTGCTAGCACTCTAAATCTAAGGACTCTTTCACTGAGGTCCGAGCCTGGAGGAGTCGAGTCCTGCTAGCACAACTAAATCTAAGGGCTCTTTCACTGAGGTCCGAGCCTGGAGGAGCCGAGCCCTGCTAGCACACTAAAACTAAGGACTCTTCCACTGAGGTCCGAGCCTGGAGAAGCCGAGTCCTGCTAGCACACTAAATCTAAGGACTATTTCACTGAGGTCCGAGCCTGGAGCAGCCGAGTCCTTCTAGCACACTAGATCTAAGGACTGTTCCACTGAGGTCCGAATCTAGAGGAGCCGGGTCCTGCTAGCACAACTAAATCTAAGAACTCTTTCACTGAGGTCCGAGCCTGGAGGAGCTGAGTCCTGCTAGCACACTAAATCTAAGGACTCTTCCACTGAGGTCCGAGCCTGTGGAAGCCGAGTCCTGCTAGCACACTAAATCTAAGGACAGTTTCACTGAGGTCCTTGCCTGGAGGAGCCGGGTCCTGCTAGCACACTAAATCTAAGGACTCTTTCACTGAGGTCCAAGCCTGGAGGAGCCGGGTCCTGCAACACACTAAATCTAAGGACTCTTTCACTGAGGTCCGAGCCTGTAGAAGCCAAGTCCTGCTAGCACACTAAATCTAAGGACTCTTTCACTGAGGTCCGAGCCTGGAGGAGCCGAGTCCCACTAGCACACTAAATCTATGGACTCTTTAACTGAGGTCCGAGTCTGGAGGAGCCGAGTCCCGCTAGCACACTAAATCTTTGGACTCTTTCACTGAGGACCGAGCCTGGAGCAGCCGAATCCTGCTAGCACACTAAATCTAAGGACTCTTTCACTGAGGTCCAAGCCTGGAGGAGCGGGGTCCTGCTAGCACACTAAATCTAAGGACTCTTTCACTGAGGTCCGAGCCTGGAGGAGTCGGGTCATGCTAGCAAATTAAATCTAAGGACTCTTTCACTGAGGTCCGAGCCTGGAGGAGCCGGGTCCTGCTAGCACACTATATCTATGGACTCTTTTACTGAGGTCCGAGCCTGGAGAAGCCGAGTCTTGCTAGCACACTAGATCTAAGGACTGTTCCACTGAGGTCCGAGCCTAGAGGAGCCGGGTCCTGCTAGCACAACTAAATCTAAGGACTCTTCCACTGAGGTCCGAGCCTGTAGAAGCCGAGTCCTGCTAGCACACTAAATCTAAGGACTTTTTCACTGAGGTCAGAGCCTGGAGGAGCCGAGTCCTGCTAGCACACTAAATCTATGGACTCTTACACTGAGGTCCGAGCCTGGAGGAGCCGGGTCCTGCTAGCACACTAAATCTAAGGACTCTTTCACTGAGGTCCGAGCCTGGAGGAGCCGGGTCCTGCTAGCACACTAAATCTAAGGACTCTTTCACTGAGCTCCGAGCCTGGAGGAGTCGGGTCATGCTAGCAAATTAAATCTAAGGACTCTTTCACTGAGGTCCGAGCCTGGAGGAGCCGGGTCCTGCTAGCACACTAAATCTAAGGACTCTTTCACTGAGGTCCGAGCCTGGAGCAGCCGAGTCCTACTAGCACACTAAATCTAAGGACTCTTTCACTGAGGTCCGAGCCTAGAGGAGCCAGGTCCTGCAAGCACAAATAAATCTAAGAACTCTTTCACTGAGGTCCGAGCCTGGAGGAGCCGGGTACTGCTAGCAGATTCAATCCAAGGACTCTTTCACTGAGATCCGAGCCTGGAGGAGCCGAGTCCTGCTAGCACACTAAATCTAAGGACTCTTTCACTGAGGTCCGAGCCTGGAGGAGCCGAGTCCTGCTAGCACACTAATTCTAAGGACTCTTTCACTGAGTTCCGAGCCTGGAGGAGCCGAGTCCTGCTAGCACACTAAATCTAAGGACTCTTTCACTGAGGTCCGAGCCTGGAGCAGCCGAGTCCTGCTAGCACACTAAATCTAAGGACTCTTTCACTGAGGTCCGAGCCTGGAGGAGTCGAGTCCTGCTAGCACAACTAAATCTAAGGGCTCTTTCACTGAGGTCCGAGCCTGGAGGAGCCGAGCCCTGCTAGCACACTAAATCTAAGGACTCTTTCACTGAGGTCCGAGCCTGGAGCAGCCGAGTCCTGCTAGCACACTAAATCTAAGGACTCTTTCACTGAGGTCCGAGCCTGGAGGAGCCGAGTCCTGCTAGCACACTAAATCTAAGGACTCTTTCACTGAGGTCCGAGCCTGGAGCAGCCGAGTCCTGCTAGCACACTAAATCTAAGGACTCTTTCACTGAGGTCCGAGCCTAGAGGAGCCAGGTCCTGCAAGCACAACTAAATCTAAGAACTCTTTCACTGAGGTCCGAGCCTGGAGGAGCCGGGTACTGCTAGCAGATTCAATCTAAGGACTCTTTCACTGAGATCCGAGCCTGGAGGAGCCGAGTCCTGCTAGCACACTAAATCTAAGGACTCTTTCACTGAGGTCCGAGCCTGGAGGAGCCGAGTCCTGCTAGCACACTAAATCTAAGGACTCTTTCACTGAGGTCCGAGCCTGGAGGAGCCGAGTCCTGCTAGCACACTAAATCTAAGGACTCTTTCACTGAGGTCCGAGCCTGGAGCAGCCGAGTCCTGCTAGCACACTAAATCTAAGGACTCTTTCACTGAGGTCCGAGCCTGGAGTAGTCGAGTCCTGCTAGCACAACTAAATCTAAGGGCTCTTTCACTGAGGTCCGAGCCTGGAGGAGCCGAGCCCTGCTAGCACACTAAAACTAAGGACTCTTCCACTGAGGTCCGAGCCTGGAGAAGCCGAGTTCTGCTAGCACACTAAATCTAAGGACTATTTCACTGAGGTCCGAGCCTGGAGCAGCCGAGTCCTTCTAGCACACTAGATCTAAGGACTGTTCCATTGAGGTCCAAACCTAGAGGAGCCGGGTCCTGCTAGCACAACTAAATCTAAGGACTCTTTCACTGAGGTCCGAGCTTGGAGGAGCCGAGTCCTGCTAGCACACTAAATCTAAGGACACTTTCACTGAGGTCCTTGCCTGGAGGAGCCGGGTCCTGCTAGCACACTAAATCTATGGACTCTTTCACTGAGGTCCGAGCCTGGCGGAGCCGGGTCCTGCTAGCACACTAAATCTAAGGACTCTTTCACTGAGGTCCGAGCTTGTAGAAGCCGAGTCCTGCTAGCACACTAAATCTAAGAACCCTTTCACTGAGGTCTGAGCCTGGAGGAGCCCAGTCCTGCTAGCACACTAAATCTAAGGACTCTTTCACTGAGGTCCGAGCTTGTAGAAGCTGAGTCCTGCTAGCACACTAAATCTAAGGACCCTTTCACTGAGGTCTGAGCCTGGAGGAGCCGAGTCCTGCTAGCACACTAAATCTAGGGACTCTTTCACTGAGGTCCGAGCCTGGAGGAGCCGGGTCCTCCTAGCACAACAAAATCTAAGGACTCTTTCACTGAGGTCCGAGCCTGGAGGAGCCGGGTCCTGCTGGCACACTAAATCTAAGGACTCTTTCACTGAGGTCCGAGCCTGGAGGAGCCGAGTCCTGCTAGCACACTAAATCTAAGGACTCTTTCACTGAGTTCCGAGCCTGGAGGAGTCGAGTCCTGCTAGCACAACTAAATCTAAGGGCTCTTTCACTGAGGTCCGAGCCTGGAGGAGCCGAGCCCTGCTAGCACACTAAATCTAAGGACTCTTTCACTGAGGTCCGAGCCTGGAGCAGCCGAGTCCTGCTAGCACACTAAATCTAAGGACTCTTTCACTGAGGTCCGAGCCTGGAGGAGCCGAGTCCTGCTAGCACACTAAATCTAAGGACTCTTTCACTGAGGTCCGAGCCTGGAGCAGCCGAGTCCTGCTAGCACACTAAATCTAAGGACTCTTTCACTGAGGTCCGAGCCTAGAGGAGCCAGGTCCTGCAAGCACAACTAAATCTAAGAACTCTTTCACTGAGGTCCGAGCCTGGAGGAGCCGGGTACTGCTAGAAGATTCAATCTAAGGGCTCTTTCACTGAGGTCCGAGCCTGGAGGAGCCGAGCCCTGCTAGCACACTAAAACTAAGGACTCTTCCACTGAGGTCCGAGCCTGGAGAAGCCGAGTTCTGCTAGCACACTAAATCTAAGGACTATTTCACTGAGGTCCTTGCCTGGAGCAGCCGAGTCCTTCTAGCACACTAGATCTAAGGACTGTTCCATTGAGGTCCGAACCTAGAGGAGCTGGGTCCTGCTAGAACAACTAAATCTAAGGACTCTTTCACTGAGGTCCGAGCCTGGAGGAGCCGAGTCCTGCTAGCACACTAAATCTAAGGACTCTTTCACTGAGGTCCGAGCTTGTAGAAGCTGAGTCCTGCTACCACACTAAATCTAAGGACCCTTTCACTCAGGTCTGAGCCTGGAGGAGCCGAGTCCTGCTAGCACACTAAATCTAGGGACTCTTTCACTGAGGTCTGAGCCTGGAGGAGCCGGGTCCTCCTAGCACAACAAAATCTAAGGACTCTTTTACTGATGTCCGAGCCTGGAGAAGCCGGGTCCCGCTAGCACACTAAATCTAACGACTCTTTCACTGAGGTCCGAGCCTGTAGAAGCCAAGTCCTGCTAGCACACTAAATCTAAGGACTCTTTCACTGAGGTCCGAGACTGGAGGAGCCAAGTCCCACTAGCACACTAAATCTAAGGACTCTTCCACTGAGGTCCGAGCCTGTGGAAGCCGAGTCCTGCTAGCACACTAAATCTAAGGACAGTTTCACTGAGGTCCTTGCCTGGAGGAGCCGGGTCCTGCTAGCACACTAAATGTAAGGACTCTTTCACTGAGGTCCAAGCCTGGAGGAGCCGGGACCTGCAACACACTAAATCTAAGGACTCTTTCACTGAGGTCCGAGCCTGTAGAAGCCAAGTCCTGCTAGCACACTAAATCTAAGGACTCTTTCACTGAGGTCCGAGCCTGGAGGAGCCGAGTCCCACTAGCACACTAAATCTATGGACTCTTTAACTGAGGTCCGAGTCTGGAGGAGCCGAGTCCCGCTAGCACACTAAATCTTTGGACTCTTTCACTGAGGACCGAGCCTGGAGCAGCCGAATCCTGCTAGCACACTAAATCTAAGGACTCTTTCACTGAGGTCCAAGCCTGGAGGAGCGGGGTCCTGCTAGCACACTAAATCTAAGGACTCTTTCACTGAGGTCCGAGCCTGGAGGAGTCGGGTCATGCTAGCAAATTAAATCTAAGGACTCTTTCACTGAGGTCCGAGCCTGGAGGAGCCGGGTCCTGCTAGCACACTATATCTATGGACTCTTTTACTGAGGTCCGAGCCTGGAGAAGCCGAGTCTTGCTAGCACACTAGATCTAAGGACTGTTCCACTGAGGTCCGAGCCTAGAGGAGCCGGGTCCTGCTAGCACAACTAAATCTAAGGACTCTTCCACTGAGGTCCGAGCCTGTAGAAGCCGAGTCCTGCTAGCACACTAAATCTAAGGACTTTTTCACTGAGGTCAGAGCCTGGAGGAGCCGAGTCCTGCTAGCACACTAAATCTATGGACTCTTACACTGAGGTCCGAGCCTGGAGGAGCCGGGTCCTGCTAGCACACTAAATCTAAGGACTCTTTCACTGAGGTCCGAGCCTGGAGGAGCCGGGTCCTGCTAGCACACTAAATCTAAGGACTCTTTCACTGAGCTCCGAGCCTGGAGGAGTCGGGTCATGCTAGCAAATTAAATCTAAGGACTCTTTCACTGAGGTCCGAGCCTGGAGGAGCCGGGTCCTGCTAGCACACTAAATCTAAGGACTCTTTCACTGAGGTCCGAGCCTGGAGCAGCCGAGTCCTACTAGCACACTAAATCTAAGGACTCTTTCACTGAGGTCCGAGTCTAGAGGAGCCAGGTCCTGCAAGCACAAATAAATCTAAGAACTCTTTCACTGAGGTCCGAGCCTGGAGGAGCCGGGTACTGCTAGCAGATTCAATCCAAGGACTCTTTCACTGAGATCCGAGCCTGGAGGAGCCGAGTCCTGCTAGCACACTAAATCTAAGGACTCTTTCACTGAGGTCCGAGCCTGGAGGAGCCGAGTCCTGCTAGCACACTAATTCTAAGGACTCTTTCACTGAGTTCCGAGCCTGGAGGAGCCGAGTCCTGCTAGCACACTAAATCTAAGGACTCTTTCACTGAGGTCCGAGCCTGGAGCAGCCGAGTCCTGCTAGCACACTAAATCTAAGGACTCTTTCACTGAGGTCCGAGCCTGGAGGAGTCGAGTCCTGCTAGCACAACTAAATCTAAGGGCTCTTTCACTGAGGTCCGAGCCTGGAGGAGCCGAGCCCTGCTAGCACACTAAATCTAAGGACTCTTTCACTGAGGTCCGAGCCTGGAGCAGCCGAGTCCTGCTAGCACACTAAATCTAAGGACTCTTTCACTGAGGTCCGAGCCTGGAGGAGCCGAGTCCTGCTAGCACACTAAATCTAAGGACTCTTTCACTGAGGTCCGAGCCTGGAGCAGCCGAGTCCTGCTAGCACACTAAATCTAAGGACTCTTTCACTGAGGTCCGAGCCTAGAGGAGCCAGGTCCTGCAAGCACAACTAAATCTAAGAACTCTTTCACTGAGGTCCGAGCCTGGAGGAGCCGGGTACTGCTAGCAGATTCAATCTAAGGACTCTTTCACTGAGATCCGAGCCTGGAAGAGCCGAGTCCTGCTAGCACACTAAATCTAAGGACTCTTTCACTGAGGTCCGAGCCTGGAGGAGCCGAGTCCTGCTAGCACACTAAATCTAAGGACTCTTTCACTGAGGTCCGAGCCTGGAGGAGCCGAGTCCTGCTAGCACACTAAATCTAAGGACTCTTTCACTGAGGTCCGAGCCTGGAGCAGCCGAGTCCTGCTAGAACACTAAATCTAAGGACTCTTTCACTGAGGTCCGAGCCTGGAGTAGTCGAGTCCTGCTAGCACAACTAAATCTAAGGGCTCTTTCACTGAGGTCCGAGCCTGGAGGAGCCGAGCCCTGCTAGCACACTAAATCTAAGGACTCTTTCACTGAGGTCCGAGCCTGGAGGAGCCGAGTCCTGCCAGCACACTAAATCTAAGGACTCTTTCACTGAGGTCCGAACCTGGAGGAGCCGGGTCCTCCTAGCACAACAAAATCTAAGGACTCTTTTACTGAGGTCCGAGCCTAGAGGAGCCCAGCCCTGCTAGCACACTAAATCTAAGGGCTCTTCCACTGAGGTCCAAGCCTGGAGCAGCTGAGTGCTGCTAGCACACTAGATCTAAGGACTCTTTCACTGAGGTCCGAGCCTGGAGTAGCCGAGTCCTGCTAGCACACTAAATCTAAGGACTCTTTCACTGAGGTCCGAGCCTGGAGGAGCCGGGTCCTGCTAGCACACTATGGACTCTTTCACTGAGGTCCGAGACTGTAGAAGCCAAGTCCTGCTGGCACACTAAATTTAAGGACTCTTTCACTGAGGTCCGTGTCTGGAGGAGCCGAGTCCCGCTAGCACACTAAATCTATGGACTCTTTCACTGAGGTCCGAGTCTGGAGGAGCCAAGTCCCGCTAGCACACTAAATCTATGGACTCTTTCACTGAGGACCGAGCCTCGAGGAGCCGAATCCCGCTAGCACACTAAATCTAAGGACTCTTTCACTGAGATCCGAGCCTGGAGCAGCCGATTCCTGCTTGCACACTAAATCTAAGGACTCTTTCACTGAGGTCCAAGCTTGGAGGAGTGGGGTCCTGCTAGCACACTAAATCTAAGGACTCTTCCACTGAGGTCCGAGCCTGGAGAAGCCGAGTTCTGCTAGCACACTAAATCTAAGGACTATTTCACTGAGGTCCGAGCCTGGAGCAGCCGAGTCCTTCTAGCACACTAGATCTAAGGACTGTTCCATTGAGGTCCAAACCTAGAGGAGCCGGGTCCTGCTAGCACAACTAAATCTAAGGACTCTTTCACTGAGGTCCGAGCTTGGAGGAGCCGAGTCCTGCTAGCACACTAAATCTAAGGACACTTTCACTGAGGTCCTTGCCTGGAGGAGCCGGGTCCTGCTAGCACACTAAATCTATGGACTCTTTCACTGAGGTCCGAGCCTGGAGGAGCCGGGTCCTGCTAGCACACTAAATCTAAGGACTCTTTCACTGAGGTCCGAGCTTGTAGAAGCCGAGTCCTGCTAGCACACTAAATCTAAGAACCCTTTCACTGAGGTCTGAGCCTGGAGGAGCCCAGTCCTGCTAGCACACTAAATCTAAGGATTCTTTCACTGAGGTCCGTGCTTGTAGAAGCTGAGTCCTGCTAGCACACTAAATCTAAGGACCCTTTCACTGAGGTCTGAGCCTGGAGGAGCCGAGTCCTGCTAGCACACTAAATCTAGGGACTCTTTCACTGAGGTCCGAGCCTGGAGGAGCCGGGTCCTCCTAGCACAACAAAATCTAAGGACTCTTTCACTGAGGTCCGAGCCTGGAGGAGCCGGGTCCTGCTAGCACACTAAATCTAAGGACTCTTTCACTGAGGTCCGAGCCTGGAGGAGCCGAGTCCTGCTAGCACACTAAATCTAAGGACTCTTTCACTGAGTTCCGAGCCTGGAGGAGCCGAGTCCTGCTAGCACACTAAATCTAAGGACTCTTTCACTGAGGTCCGAGCCTGGAGCAGCCAAGTCCTGCTAGCACTCTAAATATAAGGACTCTTTCACTGAGGTCCGAGCCTGGAGGAGTTGAGTCCTGCTAGCACAACTAAATCTAAGGGCTCTTTCACTGAGGTCCGAGCCTGGAGGAGCCGAGCCCTGCTAGCACACTAAATCTAAGGACTCTTTCACTGAGGTCCGAGCCTGGAGCAGCCGAGTCCTGCTAGCACACTAAATCTAAGGACTCTTTCACTGAGGTCCGAGCCTGGAGCAGCCGAGTCCTGCTAGCACACTAAATCTAAGGACTCTTTCACTGAGGTCCGAGCCTAGAGGAGCCAGGTCCTGCAAGCACAACTAAATCTAAGAACTCTTTCACTGAGGTCCGAGCCTGGAGGAGCCGGGTACTGCTAGAAGATTCAATCTAAGGGCTCTTTCACTGAGGTCCGAGCCTGGAGGAGCCGAGCCCTGCTAGCACACTAAAACTAAGGACTCTTCCACTGAGGTCCGAGCCTGGAGAAGCCGAGTTCTGCTAGCACACTAAATCTAAGGACTATTTCACTGAGGTCCGAGCCTGGAGCAGCCGAGTCCTTCTAGCACACTAGATCTAAGGACTGTTCCATTGAGGTCCGAACCTAGAGGAGCTGGGTCCTGCTAGCACAACTAAATCTAAGGACTCTTTCACTGAGGTCCGAGCCTGGAGGAGCCGAGTCCTGCTAGCACACTAAATCTAAGGACTCTTTCACTGAGGTCCGAGCTTGTAGAAGCTGAGTCCTGCTACCACTCTAAATCTAAGGACCCTTTCACTCAGGTCTGAGCCTGGAGGAGCCGAGTCCTGCTAGCACACTAAATCTAGGGACTCTTTCACTGAGGTCCGAGCCTGGAGGAGCCGGGTCCTCCTAGCACAACAAAATCTAAGGACTCTTTTACTGATGTCCGAGCCTGGAGAAGCCGGGTCCCGCTAGCACACTAAATCTAACGACTCTTTCACTGAGGTCCGAGCCTGTAGAAGCCAAGTCCTGCTAGCACACTAAATCTAAGGACTCTTTCACTGAGGTCCGAGACTGGAGGAGCCGAGTCCCACTAGCACACTAAATCTATGGACTCTTTCACTGAGGTCTGAGTCTGGAGGAGCCGAATCCCGCTAGCACACTAAATCTAAAGACCCTTTCACTGAGATCCGAGCCTGGAGCAGCCGAGTCCTGCTAGCACACAAATCTAAGGACTCTTTCACTGAGGTCCAAGCCTGGAGGAGCGGGGTCCTGCTAGCACACTAAATCTAAAGACTCTTTCACTGAGGTCCGAGCCTGGAGGAGTCGGGTCATGCTAGCAAATGAAATCTAAGGACTCTTTCACTGAGGTCCCAGCCTGGAGGAGCCGAGTCCTGCTAGCACACTAAATCTATGGACTCTTTTACTGAGGTCCGAGCCTCGAGAAGCCGAGTCCTGCTAGCACACTAGATCTAAGGACTGTTCTACTGAGGTCCGAGCCTAGAGGAGCCGGGTCCTGCTAACACAACTAAATCTAAGGACTCTTTCACTGAGGTCCGAGCCTGGAGGAGCCGAGTCCTGCTAGCACACTGAATCTAAGGACTCTTCCACTGAGGTCCGAGCCTGGAGCAGCCGAGTCCTGCTAGCACACTAAATCTAAGGACTCTTTCACTGAGGTCCGAGCCTAGAGGAGCCAGGTCCTGCAAGCACACTAGATCTAAGGACTGTTCCACTGAGGTCCGAACCTAGAGGAGCCGGTTCCTGCTAGCACAACTAAATCTAAGGAGTCTTTCACTGAGGTCCGAGCCTGGAGGAGCCGAGTCCTGCTAGCACACTAAATCTAAGGACTCTTCCACTGAGGTCCGAGCCTGTAGAAGCCGAGTCCTGCTAGCACACTAAATCTAAGGACTCTTTCACTGAGGTCCTTGCCTGGAGGAGCCGGGTCCTGCTAGCACACTAAATCTATGGACTCTTTCACTGAGGTCCGAGCCTGGAGGAGCCGGGTCCTGCTAGCACACTAAATCTAAGGACTCTTTCACTGAGGTCCGAGCTTGTAGAAGCCGAGTCCTGCTAGCACACTAAATCTAAGGACCCTTTCACTGAGGTCTGAGCCTGGAGGAGCCGAGTCCTGCTAGCACACTAAATCTAGGGACTATTTTACTGAGGTCCGAGCCTAGAGGAGCCCAGTCCTGCTAGCACACTAAATCTAAGGACTCTTCCACTGAGGTCCGAGCCTGGAGGAGCCAGGTCCTGCTAGCACAACTAAATCTAAGGACTCTTCCACTGAGGTCAGAGCCTGTAGAAGCCGAGTCCTGCTAGCACACTAAATCTAAGGACTCTTCCACTGAGGTCCAAGCCTGGAGCAGCTGAGTGCTGCTAGCACACTAGATCTAAGGACTCTTTCACTGAGGTCCGAGCCTGGAGTAGCCGAGTCCTGCTAGCACACTAAATCTAAGGACTCTTTCACTGAGGTCCGAGCCTGGAGGAGCCGGGTCCTGCTAGCACACTATGGACTCTTTCACTGAGGTCCGAGACTGTAGAAGCCAAGTCCTGCTAGCACGCTAAATCTAAGGACTCTTTCACTGAGGTCCGTGTCTGGAGGAGCCGAGTCCCGCTAGCACACTAAATCTATGGACTCTTTCACTGAGGTCCGAGTCTGGAGGAGCCGAGTCCCGCTAGCACACTAAATCTATGGACTCTTTCACTGAGGACCGAGCCTGGAGGAGCCGAATCCCGCTAGCACACTAAATCTAAGGACTCTTTCACTGAGATCCGAGCCTGGAGCAGCCGATTCCTGCTTGCACACTAAATCTAAGGACTCTTTCACTGAGATCCGAGCCTGGAGGAGCCGAGTCCTGCTAGCACACTAAATCTAAGGACTCTTTCACTGAGGTCCGAGCCTGGAGGAGCCGAGTCCTGCTAGCACACTAAATCTAAGGACTCTTTCACTGAGGTCCGAGCCTGGAGGAGCTGAGCCCTGCTAGCACACTAAAACTAAGGACTCTTCTACTGAGGTCCGAGCCTGGAGAAGCCGACTCCTGCTAGCACACTAAATCTAAGGACTATTTCACTGAGGTCCGAGCCTGGAGCAGCCGAGTCCTTCTAGCACACTAGATCTAAGGACTGTTCCACTGAGGTCCGAACCTAGAGGAGCCGGGTCCTGCTAGCACAACTAAATCTAAGGACTCTTTCACTGAGGTCCGAGCCTGGAGGAGCCGAGTCCTGCTAGCACACTAAATCTAAGGACTCTTCCACTGAGGTCCGAGCCTGTAGAAGCTGAGTCCTGCTAGCACACTAAATCTAAGGACACTGTCACTGAGGTCCTTGCCTGGAGGAGCCGGGTCCTGCTAGCACACTAAATCTAAGGACTCTTTCACTGAGGTCCAAGCCTGGAGGAGCCGGGTCCTGCAACACACTAAATCTAAGGACTCTTTCACTGAGGTCCGAGCCTGTAGAAGCCGAGTCCTGCTAGCACACTAAATCTAAGGACTCTTTCACTGAGGTCCGAGCCTGGAGGAGCCGAGTCCCGCTAGCACACTAAATCTATGGACTCTTTAACTGAGGTCCGAGTCTGGAGGAGCCGAGTCCCGCTAGCACACTAAATCTATGGACTCTTTCAATGAGGACTGAGCCTGGAGCAGCCGAGTCCTGCTAGCACACTAAATCTAAGGACTCTTTCACTGAGGTCCAAGCCTGGGGGAGCGGGGTCCTGCTAGCACACTAAATCTAAGGACTCTTTCACTGAGGTCCGAGCCTGGAGGAGTCGGGTCATGCTAGCAAATTATATCTAAGGACTCTTTCACTGAGGTCCGAGCCTGGAGGAGCTGGGTCCTGCTAGCACACTATATCTATGGACTCTTTCACTGAGGTCCGAGCCTGGAGAAGCCGAGTCTTGCTAGCACACTAGATCTAAGGACTGTTCCACTGAGGTCCGAGCCTAGAGGAGCCGGGTCCTGCTAGCACAACTAAATCTAAGGACTCTTCCACTGAGGTCCGAGCCTGTAGAAGCCAAGTCCTGCTAGCACACTAAATCTAAGGACTCTTTCACTGAGGTCAGAGCCTGGAGGAGCCGGGTCCTGCTAGCACACTAAATCTAAGGACTCTTTCACTGAGGTCCGAGCTTGTAGAAGCCGAGTCCTGCTAGCACACTAAATCTAAGGACCCTTTCACTGAGGTCTGAGCCTGGAGGAGCCGAGTCCTGCTAGCACACTAAATCTAGGGACTATTTTACTGAGGTCCGAGCCTAGAGGAGCCCAGTCCTGCTAGCACACTAAATCTAAGGACTCTTCCACTGAGGTCCGAGCCTGGAGGAGCCAGGTCCTGCTAGCACAACTAAATCTAAGGACTCTTCCACTGAGGTCAGAGCCTGTAGAAGCCGAGTCCTGCTAGCACACTAAATCTAAGGACTCTTCCACTGAGGTCCAAGCCTGGAGCAGCTGAGTGCTGCTAGCACACTAGATCTAAGGACTCTTTCACTGAGGTCCGAGCCTGGAGTAGCCGAGTCCTGCTAGCACACTAAATCTAAGGACTCTTTCACTGAGGTCCGAGCCTGGAGGAGCCGGGTCCTGCTAGCACACTATGGACTCTTTCACTGAGGTCCGAGACTGTAGAAGCCAAGTCCTGCTAGCACGCTAAATCTAAGGACTCTTTCACTGAGGTCCGTGTCTGGAGGAGCCGAGTCCCGCTAGCACACTAAATCTATGGACTCTTTCACTGAGGTCCGAGTCTGGAGGAGCCGAGTCCCGCTAGCACACTAAATCTATGGACTCTTTCACTGAGGACCGAGCCTGGAGGAGCCGAATCCCGCTAGCACACTAAATCTAAGGACTCTTTCACTGAGATCCGAGCCTGGAGCAGCCGATTCCTGCTTGCACACTAAATCTAAGGACTCTTTCACTGAGATCCGAGCCTGGAGGAGCCGAGTCCTGCTAGCACACTAAATCTAAGGACTCTTTCACTGAGGTCCGAGCCTGGAGGAGCCGAGTCCTGCTAGCACAACTAAATCTAAGGACTCTTTCACTGAGGTCCGAGCCTGGAGGAGCCGAGTCCTGCTAGCACACTAAATCTAAGGACTCTTCCACTGAGGTCCGAGCCTGTAGAAGCTGAGTCCTGCTAGCACACTAAATCTAAGGACACTGTCACTGAGGTCCTTGCCTGGAGGAGCCGGGTCCTGCTAGCACACTAAATCTAAGGACTCTTTCACTGAGGTCCAAGCCTGGAGGAGCCGGGTCCTGCAACACACTAAATCTAAGGACTCTTTCACTGAGGTCCGAGCCTGTAGAAGCCGAGTCCTGCTAGCACACTAAATCTAAGGACTCTTTCGCTGAGGTCCGAGCCTGGAGGAGCCGAGTCCCGCTAGCACACTAAATCTATGGACTCTTTAACTGAGGTCCGAGTCTGGAGGAGCCGAGTCCCGCTAGCACACTAAATCTATGGACTCTTTCAATGAGGACTGAGCCTGGAGCAGCCGAGTCCTGCTAGCACACTAAATCTAAGGACTCTTTCACTGAGGTCCAAGCCTGGGGGAGCGGGGTCCTGCTAGCACACTAAATCTAAGGACTCTTTCACTGAGGTCCGAGCCTGGAGGAGTCGGGTCATGCTAGCAAATTAAATCTAAGGACTCTTTCACTGAGGTCCGAGCCTGGAGGAGCTGGGTCCTGCTAGCACACTATATCTATGGACTCTTTCACTGAGGTCCGAGCCTGGAGAAGCCGAGTCTTGCTAGCACACTAGATCTAAGGACTGTTCCACTGAGGTCCGAGCCTAGAGGAGCCGGGTCCTGCTAGCACAACTAAATCTAAGGACTCTTCCACTGAGGTCCGAGCCTGTAGAAGCCAAGTCCTGCTAGCACACTAAATCTAAGGACTCTTTCACTGAGGTCAGAGCCTGGAGGAGCCGAGTCCTGCTAGCACACTAAATCTATAGACTCTTTCACTGAGGTCCGAGCCTGGAGGAGCCGGGTCCTGCTAGCACACTAAATCTAAGGACTCTTTCACTGAGGTCCGAGCCTGGAGGAGCCGGGTCCTGCTAGCACACTAAATCTAAGGACTCTTTCACTGAGCTCCGAGCCTGGAGGAGTCGGGTCATGCTAGCAAATTAAATCTAAGGACTCTTTCACTGAGGTCCGAGCCTGGAGGAGCCGGGTCCTGCTAGCACACTATATCTATGGACTCTTTCACTGAGGTCCGAGCCTGGAGAAGCCAAGTCCTGCTAGCACACTAGATCTAAGGACTGTTCCACTGAGGTCCGAGCCTAGAGGAGCCGGGTCCTGCTAGGACAAATAAATCTAAGGACTCTTCCACTGAGGTCCGAGCCTGTAGAAGCCGAGTCCTGCTAGCACACTAAATCTAAGGACTCTTTCACTGAGGTCAGAGCCTGGAGGAGCCGAGTCCTGCTAGCACACTAAATCTATGGACACTTTCACTGAGGTCCGAGCCTGGAGGAGCCGGGTCCTGCTAGCACATTAAATCTAAGGACTCTTTCACTGAGGTCCGAGCCTGGAGGAGCCGGGTCCTGCTAGCACATTCAATCTAAGGACTCTTTCACTGAGATCCGAGCCTGGAGGAGCAGAGTCCTGCTAGCACACTAAATCTAAGGACTCTTTCACTGAGGTCCGAGCCTGGAGGAGCCGAGTCCTGCTAGCACACTAAATCTAAGGACTCTTTCACTGAGGTCCGAGCCTGGAGCAGCCGAGTCCTGCTAGCACACTAAATCTAAGGACTCTTTCACTGAGGTCCGAGCCTGGAGGAGTCGAGTCCTGCTAGCACAACTAAATCTAAGGGCTCTTTCACTGAGGTCCGAGCCTGGAGGAGCCGAGCCCTGCTAGCACACTAAAACTAAGGACTCTTCCACTGAGGTCCGAGCCTGGAGAAGCCGAGTTCTGTTAGCACACTAAATCTAAGGACTATTTCACTGAGGTCCGAGCCTGGAGCAGCCGAGTCCTTCTAGCACACTAGATCTAAGAACTGTTCCACTGAGGTCCGAACGTAGAGGAGCCGGGTCCTGCTAGCACAACTAAATCTAAGGACTCTTTCACTGATGTCCGAGCCTGGAGGAGCCGAGTCCTGCTAGCACACTAAATCTAAGGACTCTTCCACTGAGGTCCGAGCCTGTGGAAGCCGAGTCCTGCTAGCACTAAATCTAAGGACACTTTCACTGAGGTCCTTGCCTGGAGGAGCCGGGTCCTGCTAGCACACTAAATCTATGGACTCTTTCACTGAGGTCCGAGCCTGGAGGAGCCGGGTCCTGCTAGCACACTAAATCTAAGGACTCTTTCACTGAGGTCCGAGCTTGTAGAAGCCGAGTCCTGCTAGCACACTAAATCTAAGGACCCTTTCACTGAGGTCTGAGCCTGGAGGAGCCGAGTCCTGCTAGCACACTAAATCTAGGGACTCTTTCACTGAGGTCTGAGCCTGGAGGAGCCGGGTCCTCCTAGCACAACAAAATCTAAGGACTCTTTCACTGAGGTCCGAGCCTGGAGGAGCCGGGTCCTGCTAGCACACTAAATCTAACGACTCTTTCACTGAGGTCCGAGCCTGTAGAAGCCAAGTCCTGCTAGCACACTAAATCTAAGTACCCTTTCACTGAGGTCTGAGCCTGGAGGAGCCGAGTCCTGCTAGCACACTAAATCTAGGGACTCTTTCACTGAGGTCCGAGCCTGGAGGAGCCGAGTCCTGCCAGCACACTAAATCTAAGGACTCTTTCACTGAGGTCCGAGCCTGGAGGAGCCGGGTCCTCCTAGCACAACAAAATCTAAGTACTCTTTTACTGAGGTCCGAGCCTAGAGGAGCCCAGTCCTGCTAGCACACTAAATCTAAGGACTCTTCCACTGAGGTCCGAGCCTGGAGGAGCCAGGTCCTGCTAGCACAACTAAATCTAAGGACTCTTCCACTGAGGTCAGAGCCTGTAGAAGCCGAGTCCTGCTAGCACACTAAATCTAAGGACTCTTCCACTGAGGTCCAAGCCTGGAGCAGCTGAGTGCTGCTAGCACACTAGATCTAAGGACTCTTTCACTGAGGTCCGAGCCTGGAGTAGCCGAGTCCTGCTAGCACACTAAATCTAAGGACTCTTTCACTGAGGTCCGAGCCTGGAGGAGCCGGGTCCTGCTAGCACACTATGGACTCTTTCACTGAGGTCCGAGACTGTAGAAGCCAAGTCCTGCTAGCACACTAAATCTAAGGACTCTTTCACTGAGGTCCGTGTCTGGAGGAGCCGAGTCCCGCTAGCACACTAAATCTATGGACTCTTTCACTGAGGTCCGAGTCTGGAGGAGCCGAGTCCCGCTAGCACACTAAATCTATGGACTCTTTCACTGAGGACCGAGCCTGGAGGAGCCGAATCCCGCTAGCACACTAAATCTAAGGACTCTTTCACTGAGATCCGAGCCTGGAGCAGCCGATTCCTGCTTGCACACTAAATCTAAGGACTCTTTCGCTGAGGACCGAGCCTGGAGGAGCCGAATCCCGCTAGCACACTAAATCTAAGGACTCTTTCACTGAGATCCGAGCCTGGAGCAGCCGATTCCTGCTTGCACACTAAATCTAAGGACTCTTTCACTGAGGTCCGAGCCTGGAGGAGCCGAGTCCTGCTCGCACACTAAATCTAAGGACTCTTTCACTGAGGTCCGAGCCTGGAGGAGCCGAGCCCTGCTAGCACACTAAAACTAAGGACTCTTCTACTGAGGTCCGAGCCTGGAGAAGCCGAGTCCTGCTAGCACACTAAATCTAAGGACTATTTCACTGAGGTCCGAGCCTGGAGCAGCCGAGTCCTTCTAGCACACTAGATCTAAGGACTGTTCCACTGAGGTCCGAACCTAGAGGAGCCGGGTCCTGCTAGCACAACTAAATCTAAGGACTCTTTCACTGAGGTCCGAGCCTGGAGGAGCCGAGTCCTGCTAGCACACTAAATCTAAGGACTCTTCCACTGAGGTCCGAGCCTGTGGAAGCCGAGTCCTGCTAGCACACTAAATCTAAGGACACTTTCACTGAGGTCCTTGCCTGGAGGAGCCGGGTCCTGCTAGCACACTAAATCTAAGGACTCTTTCACTGAGGTCCAAGCCTGGAGGAGCTGGGTCCTACAACACACTAAATCTAAGGACTCTTTCACTGAGGTCCGAGCCTGTAGAAGCCAAGTCCTGCTAGCACACTAAATCTAAGGACTCTTTCACTGAGGTCCGAGCCTGGAGGAGCCGAGTCCCGCTAGCACACTAAACCTATGGACTCTTTAACTGAGGTCCGAGTCTGGAGGAGCCGAGTCCCGCTAGCACACTAAATCTATGGACTCTTTCACTGAGGACCGAGAAGGAACAGCCGAGTCCTGCTAGCACACTAAATCTAAGGACTCTTTCACTGAGGTCCAAGCCTGGGGGAGCCGGGTCCTGCTAGCACACTAAATCTAAGGACTCTTTCACTGAGGTCCGAGCCTGGAGGAGTCGGGTCATGCTAGCAAATTAAATCCAAGGACTCTTTCACTGAGGTCCGAGCCTGGAGGAGCCGGGTCCTGCTAGCACACTATATCTATGGACTCTTTCACTGAGGTCCGAGCCTGGAAAAGCCGAGTCCTGCTAGCACACTAGATCTAAGGACTGTTCCACTGAGGTCCGAGCCTAGAGGAGCCGGGTCCTGCTAGCACAACTAAATCTAAGGACTCTTCCACTGAGGTCCGAGCCTGTAGAAGCCGAGTCCTGCTAGCACACTAAATCTAAGGACTCTTTCACTGAGGTCAGAGCCTGGAGGAGCCGAGTCCTGCTAGCACACTAAATCTATGGACTCTTTCACTGAGGTCCGAGCCTGGAGGAGCCGGGTCCTGCTAGCACACTAAATCTAAGGACTCTTTCACTGAGGTCCGAGCCTGGAGGAGCCGGGTCCTGCTAGCACACTAAATCTAAGGACTCTTTCACTGAGCTCCGAGCCTGGAGGAGTCGGGTCATGCTAGCAAATTAAATCTAAGGACTCTTTCACTGAGGTCCGAGCCTGGAGGAGCCGGGTCCTGTTAGCACACTATATCTATGGACTCTTTCACTGAGGTCCGAGCCTGGAGAAGCCAAGTCCTGCTAGCACACTAGATCTAAGGACTGTTCCACTGAGGTCCGAGCCTGGAGGAGCCAAGTCCTGCTAGCACACTAAATCTATGGACTCTTTTACTGAGGTCCGAGCCTGGAGGAGCCGAGTCCTGCTAGCACACTAAATCTAAGGACTCTTTCACTGAGGTCCGAGCTTGGAGAAGCCGGGTCCTGCTAGCACACTAGATCTAAGGACTGTTCCACTGAGGTCCGAGCCTAGAGGAGCCGGGTCCTGCTAGCACAACTAAATCTAAGGACTCTTTCACTGAGGTCCGCGCCTGGAGGAGCTGAGTCCTGCTAGCACACTAAATCTAAGGACTCTTCCACTGAGGTCCGAGCCTGTAGAAGCCGAGTCCTGCTAGCACACTAAATCTAAGGACTCTTTCACTGAGGTCAGAGCCTGGAGGAGACAAGTCCTGCTAGTACACTAAATCTATGGACTCTTTCACTGAGGTCCGAGCCTGGAGGAGCCGGGTCCTGCTAGCACACTAAATCTAAGGACTCTTTCACTGAGGTCCGAGTCTGGAGGAGCCGGGTCCTGCTAGCACATTCAATCTAAGGACTCTTTCACTGAGATCCGAGCCTGGAGGAGCCGAGTCCTGCTAGCACACTAAATCTAAGGACTCTTTCACTGAGGTCCGAGCCTGGAGGAGCCGAGTCCTGCTAGCACACTAAATCTAAGGACTCTTTCACTGAGGTCCGAGCCTGGAGGAGCCGAGTCCTGCTAGCACACTAAATCTAAGAACTCTTTCACTGAGGTCCGAGCCTGGAGCAGCCGAGTCCTGCTAGCACACTAAATCTAAGGACTCTTTCACTGAGGTCCGAGCCTGGAGGAGTCGAGTCCTGCTAGCACAACTAAATCTAAGGGCTCTTTCACTGAGGTCCGAGCCTGGAGGAGCCGAGCCCTGCTAGCACACTAAAACTAAGGACTCTTCCACTGAGGTCCGAGCCTGGAGAAGCCGAGTTCTGTTAGCACACTAAATCTAAGGACTATTTCACTGAGGTCCGAGCCTGGAGCAGCCGAGTCCTTCTAGCACACTAGATCTAAGAACTGTTCCACTGAGGTCCGAACGTAGAGGAGCCGGGTCCTGCTAGCACAACTAAATCTAAGGACTCTTTCACTGATGTCCGAGCCTGGAGGAGCCAAGTCCTGCTAGCACACTAAATCTAAGGACTCTTCCACTGAGGTCCGAGCCTGTGGAAGCCGAGTCCTGCTAGCACACTAAATCTAAGGGCACTTTCACTGAGGTCCTTGCCTGGAGGAGCCGGGTCCTGCTAGCACACTAAATCTATGGACTCTTTCACTGAGGTCCGAGCCTGGAGGAGCCGGGACCTGCTAGCACACTAAATCTAAGGACTCTTTCACTGAGGTCCGAGCTTGTAGAAGCCGAGTCCTGCTAGCACACTAAATCTAAGGACCCTTTCACTGAGGTCTGAGCCTGGAGGAGCCGAGTCCTGCTAGCACACTAAATCTAGGGACTCTTTCACTGAGGTCTGAGCCTGGAGGAGCCAGGTCCTCCTAGCACAACAAAATCTAAGGACTCTTTCACTGAGGTCCGAGCCTGGAGGAGACGGGTCCTGCTAGCACACTAAATCTAACGACTCTTTCACTGAGGTCCGAGCCTGTAGAAGCCAAGTCCTGCTAGCACACTAAATCTAAGTACCCTTTCACTGAGGTCTGAGCCTGGAGGAGCCGAGTCCTGCTAGCACACTAAATCTATAGACTCTTTCACTGAGGTCCGAGCCTGGAGGAGCTGGGTCCTGCTAGCACACTAAATCTAAGGACTCTTTCACTGAGGTCCGAGCCTGGAGGAGCCGGGTCCTGCTAGCACACTAAATCTAAGGACTCTTTCACTGAGCTCCGAGCCTGGAGGAGTCGGGTCATGCTAGCAAATTAAATCTAAGGACTCTTTCACTGAGGTCCGAGCCTGGAGGAGCCGGGTCCTGCTAGCACACTATATCTATGGACTCTTTCACTGAGGTCCGAGCCTGGAGAAGCCAAGTCCTGCTAGCACACTAGATCTAAGGACTGTTCCACTGAGGTCCGAGCCTAGAGGAGCCGGGTCCTGCTAGGACAAATAAATCTAAGGACTCTTCCACTGAGGTCCGAGCCTGTAGAAGCCGAGTCCTGCTAGCACACTAAATCTAAGGACTCTTTCACTGAGGTCAGAGCCTGGAGGAGCCGAGTCCTGCTAGCACACTAAATCTATGGACTCTTTCACTGAGGTCCGAGCCTGGAGGAGCCGGGTCCTGCTAGCACATTAAATCTAAGGACTCTTTCACTGAGGTCCGAGCCTGGAGGAGCCGGGTCCTGCTAGCACATTCAATCTAAGGACTCTTTCACTGAGATCCGAGCCTGGAGGAGCAGAGTCCTGCTAGCACACTAAATCTAAGGACTCTTTCACTGAGGTCCGAGCCTGGAGGAGCCGAGTCCTGCTAGCACACTAAATCTAAGGACTCTTTCACTGAGGTCCGAGCCTGGAGCAGCCGAGTCCTGCTAGCACACTAAATCTAAGGTCTCTTTCACTGAGGTCCGAGCCTGGAGGAGTCGAGTCCTGCTAGCACAACTAAATCTAAGGGCTCTTTCACTGAGGTCCGAGCCTGGAGGAGCCGAGCCCTGCTAGCACACTAAAACTAAGGACTCTTCCACTGAGGTCCGAGCCTGGAGAAGCCGAGTTCTGTTAGCACACTAAATCTAAGGACTATTTCACTGATGTCCGAGCCTGGAGGAGCCGAGTCCTGCTAGCACACTAAATCTAAGGACTCTTCCACTGAGGTCCGAGCCTGTGGAAGCCGTGTCCTGCTAGCACACTAAATCTAAGGACACTTTCACTGAGGTCCTTGCCTGGAGGAGCCGGGTCCTGCTAGCACACTAAATCTATGGACTCTTTCACTGAGGTCCGAGCCTGGAGGAGCCGGGTCCTGCTAGCACACTAAATCTAAGGACTCTTTCACTGAGGTCCGAGCTTGTAGAAGCCGAGTCCTGCTAGCACACTAAATCTAAGGACCCTTTCACTGAGGTCTGAGCCTGGAGGAGCCGAGTCCTGCTAGCACACTAAATCTAGGGACTCTTTCACTGAGGTCTGAGCCTGGAGGAGCCGGGTCCTCCTAGCACAACAAAATCTAAGGACTCTTTCACTGAGGTCCGAGCCTGGAGGAGCCGGGTCCTGCTAGCACACTAAATCTAACGACTCTTTCACTGAGGTCCGAGCCTGTAGAAGCCAAGTCCTGCTAGCACACTAAATCTAAGTACCCTTTCACTGAGGTCTGAGCCTGGAGGAGCCGAGTCCTGCTAGCACACTAAATCTAGGGACTCTTTCACTGAGGTCCGAGCCTGGAGGAGCCGAGTCCTGCCAGCACACTAAATCTAAGGACTCTTTCACTGAGGTCCGAGCCTGGAGGAGCCGGGTCCTCCTAGCACAACAAAATCTAAGTACTCTTTTACTGAGGTCCGAGCCTAGAGGAGCCCAGTCCTGCTAGCACACTAAATCTAAGGACTCTTCCACTGAGGTCCGAGCCTGGAGGAACCAGGTCCTGCTAGCACAACTAAATCTAAGGACTCTTCCACTGAGGTCAGAGCCTGTAGAAGCCGAGTCCTGCTAGCACACTAAATCTAAGGACTCTTCCACTGAGGTCCAAGCCTGGAGCAGCTGAGTGCTGCTAGCACACTAGATCTAAGGACTCTTTCACTGAGGTCCGAGCCTGGAGTAGCCGAGTCCTGCTAGCACACTAAATCTAAGGACTCTTTCACTGAGGTCCGAGCCTGGAGGAGCCGGGTCCTGCTAGCACACTATGGACTCTTTCACTGAGGTCCGAGACTGTAGAAGCCAAGTCCTGCTAGCACACTAAATCTAAGGACTCTTTCACTGAGGTCCGTGTCTGGAGGAGCCGAGTCCCGCTAGCACACTAAATCTATGGACTCTTTCACTGAGGTCCGAGTCTGGAGGAGCCGAGTCCCGCTAGCACACTAAATCTATGGACTCTTTCACTGAGGACCGAGCCTGGAGGAGCCGAATCCCGCTAGCACACTAAATCTAAGGACTCTTTCACTGAGATCCGAGCCTGGAGCAGCCGATTCCTGCTTGCACACTAAATCTAAGGACTCTTTCACTGAGGACCGAGCCTGGAGGAGCCGAATCCCGCTAGCACACTAAATCTAAGGACTCTTTCACTGAGATCCGAGCCTGGAGCAGCCGATTCCTGCTTGCACACTAAATCTAAGGACTCTTTCACTGAGGTCCGAGCCTGGAGGAGCCGAGTCCTGCTAGCACACTAAATCTAAGGACTCTTTCACTGAGGTCCGAGCCTGGAGGAGCCGAGCCCTGCTAGCACACTAAAACTAAGGACTCTTCTACTGAGGTCCGAGCCTGGAGAAGCCGAGTCCTGCTAGCACACTAAATCTAAGGACTATTTCACTGAGGTCCGAGCCTGGAGCAGCCGAGTCCTTCTAGCACACTAGATCTAAGGACTGTTCCACTGAGGTCCGAACCTAGAGGAGCCGGGTCCTGCTAGCACAACTAAATCTAAGGACTCTTTCACTGAGGTCCGAGCCTGGAGGAGCCGAGTCCTGCTAGCACACTAAATCTAAGGACTCTTCCACTGAGGTCCGAGCCTGTGGAAGCCGAGTCCTGCTAGCACACTAAATCTAAGGACACTTTCACTGAGGTCCTTGCCTGGAGGAGCCGGGTCCTGCTAGCACACTAAATCTAAGGACTCTTTCACTGAGGTCCAAGCCTGGAGGAGCTGGGTCCTACAACACACTAAATCTAAGGACTCTTTCACTGAGGTCCGAGCCTGTAGAAGCCAAGTCCTGCTAGCACACTAAATCTAAGGACTCTTTCACTGAGGTCCGAGCCTGGAGGAGCCGAGTCCCGCTAGCACACTAAATCTATGGACTCTTGTTGGAAGGCGGACCCCGAGGAGTCGGTGAGACCACCAAGGGGGGGGCCCTCTCACTGCACGAAGTAGCCGAGCGCTGCCGAGAAGTCTCCTGAGAGATCCTTCTCCTATCCCGTACTAGCACAATAACACCACCACACCGGACTCAAGGAGGTTGTCTCAAGACAAGCAATTCTTTATCATCAATAAAAGGTTACGAGTTCAATATTTACACGAAGGGATCGAGGGATCCACCAAAAGTCTCAATGTCTCTTTGGAAGGGTAGGGGTAGCGGGACAGTCTTTGGCAGGGGTGTGGTACAAGGGTACCTGGGGCCCAGTTCTTATCCTCACGCTGGAGGACCTCCGATCTCGGAGGGGTCGAGCCGCGACGGCGTCAGCAGGGCTCTGGCGTACAGTTCGTGGAGAGCCGCGATTCAATCAGCAGGGCTCTCAAGATGGTTTCTGCTCAGCTCGAGCCGCGACGTCGTCAGCAGGGCTCCGAGGAAGGTTCCAGCGAGGTTGGGCCGCGACAGCATCTGCAGGGCTCCGATGTTCCAGGTGGTTCAGAAAAGGGTTCACAGGAGGGAGCCGCGACGCAGTCAGCAGGGCTCGTGATGGTTCCGGCAAGAGTTTGTTTCCGTAGGGTCAGCCGCGATTCGATCAGCAGGGCTCTCGACTCCGGGATACAACTGCCGAGCTGTGGTGGGGTCGCCCCAGATATAGGTCTGGAGCCCTTTGATGTCCGGACCTATGCGCCCGAGGGGGCGGAGTGGCCGGGTGGAGGTGGCCAGACGCCCAGCAGGAGAGGCGCCAGGCCCATGGGAGTTTGCAGGGTGATCACACCTCGAGAGGGGAGGACAGTTGGGGGTCCCATCGATACTGTCCTCCGCCGGGGCGATGAATGGTTCCTGCGGCACCCCCTGGCCAGTTCGTGGTGCCTCGATGTCGGGGCTTCGTTGGGGTCGAGGCTGGGTTGAGCGGGGTCGCGCCGCTGGGGCATGGTGTGACGTGGATGCCAACAAGATGGCGGAGCCACGAGGAGTATGCGACCACGTGTAGCTCCGGGTGAAGGGCCTTGGTGCAGTCCAGACGGGTGGCCCGTGACGGCCGGGGCGGGGAACGGCCACAATCCAGGGGGTTAAGGACCACGCCACGAGGCCAGGTCCAACAGGCGTCCCCCCCAGCCGAAGGCATGGAGAGTCACCCATCTCCTTGGGGATTCTCCTCGTCAAGGCGGAAGAAGCGGGACAGGCCGTCGGCGTTGGCGTGGTCATTGCCGGGCCGGTGTTCGACGTCAAAGTCCATCCCTTGTAGCGAGATGGACCATCGCAGCAGCTTGGGGTTCTCGCCCCGCATTCGCATTAACCATTGCAAGGGCCGGTGGTCGGTCTGGACCCGGAAGTGGGCGCCAAAGAGGTAGGGCCGGAGCTTCTTGAGGGCCCACACCACAGCGAAGGCCTCGCGCTCAATAGTGCTCCAGCGTTGCTCCCGGGGCAGTAGTCGCCGGCTGATGAAGGCCACTGGTCTGTCGAGCCCCCTTTCGTCAGTTTGGGAGAGGACGGCCCCGATCCCATACTCGGAGGCGTCCGTCTGTACCACGAACTCCTTCTGGTAGTCCGGGGCTTGCAGCACCGGAGCAGTACACATGGCCGTTTTGAGGGTGTCGAAGGCTGTTTGGCAGCGGGGTGTCCAGTGTACCTTCTTGGGCTGTTTTTTGGACGTTAACTCTGTGAGGGGGCCAACAATGCTCCCATAGTCCCGGATAAACCGCCGGTAGTATCCGGTGAGGCCCAGGAAGGCCCGGACAGCGGTCTGGGTAGTGGGGGGTTCCCAGGTCTGGATGGCATCTATCTTCGCTTGGAGGGGGGCCACCTGCCCGCTCCCCACTTGATGGCCCAGGTAGGTCACGGATCCGTGGCCGATTTGGCATTTGCTGGCCTTGATTGTGAGCCCGGCCCGCTGGAGGGCGGCCAGGACGGCCTCCAGGTGGAGGAGGTACTCGGCCCAGTGGTTGCTGTACACGGCAATGTCATCTAAGTAGGCCGCGCTGAAGGCCTCAAGCCCGGCCAAAACCTTGTTCACCAGTCTTTGGAAGGTGGCCGGGGCGTTCTTCATTCCGAAGGGCATCACCCGAAAGTGGTAATGCCCATCCGGAGTCGAAAAGGCGGATCTTTCTTGGGCGCCGGGGGTGAGCTGGATTTGCTAGTACCCGGCGGTGAGTTCCAGCGTGCTCAAGTAGCGAGCGGCCCCTAGGCGGTCGATCAGTTCGTCGGCCCGGGGTATCGGGTGTGCGTCCGTCTTGGTTACTACATTCAGGGCTGGGTAGTCCACGCAGAATCGCAACTCCGGGGGGTGACCGGGAGCTGCGGCCTTGGGCACCAGGATGACAGGGCTGGCCCACGGGCTGTCGGAAGGCTCGATGACCCCCAGGGCCAGCATCTTCGCTACTTCGGCCTGGATGCAGGCCCGCACTCGGTCAGGCACCCGGTAGGCTCTGTGTCGTATGGGGGGGTTCTCCCCGGTGTCGACGTCGTGGACGCACCAGTGGGTCACCCCCGGGGTGAGAGAGAAGAGGGCTGCGTAGTCCTGCAGTAATCGCTGGCAGTCGTTGCGCTGCTCCGGGGTCAGGGACGAGGCGAGTTGGACCCCTTCGATCGATCCATCGTGACTGTCGGATTGCAAGAGGTCGGGCAAGGGCTCGGAGTCGTCCTCGCCCCCCTCGTCGGTCGCCAGCAGCAGGCTCAGTTCGGTCCGGGCGAAGTGGGGTTTTAGCCTGTTCGCATGTAGGACCCGGAGGGGGTTCCGGGGGGACTCCAGATTGACCAGGTAGGTGACGGGACTTTTCTTCTCTACCACCTTGAAGGGCCCGGTCCACTTGTCCTGGAGGGCGCCGGGTTCGACCGGGGCCATGACCCATACTTTCTGACCTGGCTCGAATTCTACCGTAGAAGTGTTGCGATCGTACCACCGCTTCATGTCCTCCTGGCTGGCCTCGAGGTTGGCTTCGGCTATGGCTCGGAACTTGCGGGTCTGGTTTCGGAGGGTCAGGAGGTATCGGTAGACGTCAGGAGGGGCGCCTCGGGGCTTCATCTCCCAGCCCTCCTTGACCAGGCTGAGTGGTCCGCGGACCGGGTGCCCATACAAGAGTTCAAACGGGCTGAACCCCAGGGACTTCTGCGGGACCTCCCGATAGGCAAACAGGAGGCAGGGCAGCAGGACATCCCATTTCCGCCTGAGGGGTTCTTCCAGGCCCTGGATCATCCCTTTCAATGTTCGGTTGAACCGCTCAACCAGCCCGTTCCCCTGAGGGTGATATGGGGTCGTGAACTTGTATGTGACCCCGCATTGTTGCCACAGGGACCGCATGTACCTGGAGATAAAGTTCGTGCCACGGTCGCTCACCACTTCGCTGGGGAATCCCACTCGGGAGAAGATCCCCATCAAGGCCCGGCCTACCACAGGGGCCGTTATAGTTCTGAGCGGGACCGCCTCCGGGTACCTGGTGGCGTGGTCCACGAGGACCAGGATGAAGCGGTGGCCCAGGGCGGTTTGGGGGTCCAGGGGTCCCACAATGTCGATTCCGACTCGTTCAAACGGGGTGCTGACGGCGGGAAAGGGCTGGAGGGGGGCCTTGACCCGACCCCCCGTCTTTCCGCTGGCTTGGCAGGTCTGGCAGGACCGGCAGTGGTTGTCCACATCTCTCAGCATCCGGGGCAAGTAGAAGTGGGTCACCAGACGACTGTACGTTTTGTCTTGCCCCAAGTGTCCGGCGAGGGGCACATCATGGGCCAGGTTGAGAAGGAACTCCCGGAAGCGGAGGGGGACCACCAACACGCGGCCGGCCCCGAGTTCTGCCACTTTCTGTTCACTGTACAACAGGCCCTCGGCCCAGTAGATCCAGTGGGTGCCGGTCTGGTCACCGTTGGCTTGCGCGGTCGCCTGCTGTCGGACCCCTTCGAGAGAGGGACAGGACTGTTGCTCTTGCTGGAACTGCTCTCGGGTGGGGCCCCCTTCATGTTGCCATTGCGTCAGTTCTGGTAGGGCGCTCGGAGAAGCCATCTCTTCGGGGGAGGATTCGCTGGGCCCGGGGTCGGTGTCCGCCTCCTCCTCGCTGCTGGCGGGAGGGGGTGTGAGCCCCTCGGGTCGGGCAGTCCCGGAGGTCGAGGAGGAGCGGGGGGCCTGGGCGGTCATGGACCGGGTGATGGCGCAGGCCCAATCAGCCAGTCCCAACATTCGGAGGTGCTCTCGTCGTTCTACTTGAGCCCAGGGGGAACTCTCCAAGTCGTTACCCAGGAGGCAGTCGACCGGGGCGTCGTCGCGCACCGTCACCTTCAGCAGGCCCGTCACCCCTCCCCACTCGAAGGGGACCAGGGCCATCTGGCATAGGCTTTCACTGTTGTCGGCCGTCCGCACAGGGCACAGCACATTCGGTAGAATCTGTTCAGGGGTCACCAGGTGGCAGCGGACAGCGGTGATACTGGCGCCGGTGTCGCGAAGGGCTTCGGCCCGTTGTCCGTTGACCGTGACCTGCTGCCGGTACTTCTGGGTGTTGGTTGGGATGGGGGTGCAGGGTACCATCTCTCGGCTACCCAGGCAGACCAGGGACATGGCTGCCGGCTCCCACTCAGTGTTTTCTCGGTCGAGGGCCTCTTCTTCCTCCTCTCCCCCCAAGGCGGCGGCTGTCAGCTGCCGGGGCGGGGGCCCGCCGGCCCCGTTTCTTCGGTTCAGGGGGCAGGCCGGGTCGCTGGCAAAGTGTCCGGTTTGTTGGCAGCCATAGCAGGTCACTGGTGGCCGTGGTCCGGGTCGGGCCGGGCCCACCCTTCGCGCTAGGCTCGGGGAGAGATGTGGCTGCGGTGGCCCTCGAGGGGGGCTCCTGGGGGCCCCAGCGGGAGGGTCTCGGTTCCTGTTCGGCCCTCCCCCCCCACCGCGCTGGCGTGGGGGTCCGTTGGGGTTCCTCTGGTACTCCCCCATTGAGCTCCGGGGGACCCGGGAGTTGACCCATCGATCGGCCTCGACGGCAAGTTTTCGCGGGTCGGTCATTTTGCTGTCGAGGAGGTGCTGTCTCAGTTCCACGAAGCAATTGTTGGAAAGATGTTCCCAGACGATGAGGTCGACCAGTTGTCCGTAGGTGGTTACTTTGCTGCCTTTGATCCACCCTTCTAGGGCCCGACTGAAAAAGTCCACATATTCCACCCATGTGGTACCCGGGATTTTCTAGCAGTCTCGGAACCGCTGGCGGTACATCTCCGCTGTTAGCCCGTAGCGGGTGAGCAGGGCCTCCTTCATGTGATCGTAGGAGGTCATCACCTCCTCCGGTAGCTGGAGCAGCGTGTCCCGCCCTTCACTCAGGAATCGCCCCCACAGGCCTGCGCCCCAGTCTTTTCGGGGCACCCGATGGGAGGTCATGGCCACCTCGTAGGCCTTGAACCATTGTTGGATATCGTCATTCTTGTAATACTCCTTGACGACCTCCTTCGGGATATGCACCTTGGCCTCGGGGGGCGGTAGAGTGTCTCTAGTACTGGGGGTGTTGGCCCCTCCGTTCTTGGCCTTGATCTCGAGCTCCTTGAGACTGCGCTCGTGCTCAAGAGTTAGTTTCTTTTCCTCCAACTCCCGGTGTCGTCTCTTCTCTTCTATTTCTTCTTGAAGGCGTAGCTGCTCGAGGGCCAGTTTCTTTTCTGCCAGCTGGAGTTCGCCGTCCAGTCGCAGTCGGGCGAGCTCTAGCTCGTGGCTCCGGACCTTTTCCCGCTCTCGTATTTCTTCCTCGGAGAGGCCGGTTTCTAGGCTCTTTCTTCCTCCGGTTGCCAGGGTCAGTGCGGTTGCTGTGGTCTCCGTCAGGGGCAAGGGCCCTTCTTCCTGGGAGGGGCCTGCCCCAGCCTCCAACCATGCCCTCAGAGCTTTCTGCATCTCTTCCTTGGTACCGAGGCTGGTGGTTGCAATGCCTTTGTCTCTGCAGAACTGTTTTAATTCTTTGTGCGTATATTCTTCCAGCCGTTCGGGCTGGAACTCCATTGTCGCGTTGTTTTCCTGGCTGCTCATGATGCTATTCGTTTGGATGGGTAGCTAGTGGGTACTGGCTGGTACGTACTGCGTTCGGCTCGGATCCCGTCGCTGGCCACCAAATGTTGGAAGGCGGACCCCGAGGAGTCGGTGAGACCACCAAGGGGGGGGCCCTCTCACTGCACGAAGTAGCCGAGCGCTGCCGAGAAGTCTCCTGAGAGATCCTTCTCCTATCCCGTACTAGCACAGTAACACCACCACACCGGACTCAAGGAGGTTGTCTCAAGACAAGCAATTCTTTATCATCAATAAAAGGTTACGAGTTCAATATTTACACGAAGGGATCGAGGGATCCACCAAAAGTCTCAATGTCTCTTTGGAAGGGTAGGGGTAGCGGGACAGTCTTTGGCAGGGGTGTGGTACGAGGGTACCTGGGGCCCAGTTCTTATCCTCACGCTGGAGGACCTCCGATCTCGGAGGGGTCGAGCCGCGACGGCGTCAGCAGGGCTCTGGCGTACAGTTCGTGGAGAGCCGCGATTCAATCAGCAGGGCTCTCAAGATGGTTTCTGCTCAGCTCGAGCCGCGACGTCGTCAGCAGGGCTCCGAGGAAGGTTCCAGCGAGGTTGGGCCGCGACAGCATCTGCAGGGCTCCGATGTTCCAGGTGGTTCAGAAAAGGGTTCACAGGAGGGAGCCGCGACGCAGTCAACAGGGCTCGTGATGGTTCCGGCAAGAGTTCGTTTCCGTAGGGTCAGCCGCGATTCGATCAGCAGGGCTCTCGACTCCGGGATACAACTGCCGAGCTGTGGTGGGGTCGCCCCAGATATAGGTCTGGAGCCCTTTGATGTCCGGACCTATGCGCCCGAGGGGGCGGAGTGGCCGGGTGGAGGTGGCCAGACGCCCAGCAGGAGAGGCGCCAGGCCCATGGGAGTTTGCAGGGTGATCACACCTCGAGAGGGGAGGACAGTTGGGGGTCCCATCGATACTGTCCTCCGCCGGGGCGATGAATGGTTCCTGCGGCACCCCCTGGCCAGTTCGTGGTGCCTCGATGTCGGGGCTTCGTTGGGGTCGAGGCTGGGTTGAGCGGGGTTGCGCCGCTGGGGCATGGTGTGACGTGGATGCCAACAAGATGGCGGAGCCACGAGGAGTATGCGACCACGTGTAGCTCCGGGTGAAGGGCCTTGGTGCAGTCCAGACGGGTGGCCCGTGACGGCCGGGGCGGGGAACGGCCACAATCCAGGGGGTTAAGGACCACGCCACGAGGCCAGGTCCAACAACTCTTTAACTGAGGTCCGAGTCTGGAGGAGCCGAGTCCCGCTAGCACACTAAATCTATGGACTCTTTCACTGAGGACCGAGAAGGAACAGCCGAGTCCTGCTAGCACACTAAATCTAAGGACTCTTTCACTGAGGTCCTAGCCTGGGGGAGCCGGGTCCTGCTAGCACACTAAATCTAAGGACTCTTTCACTGAGGTCCGAGCCTGGAGGAGTCGGGTCATGCTAGCAAATTAAATCCAAGGACTCTTTCACTGAGGTCCGAGCCTGGAGGAGCCGGGTCCTGCTAGCACACTATATCTATGGACTCTTTCACTGAGGTCCGAGCCTGGAAAAGCCGAGTCCTGCTAGCACACTAGATCTAAGGACTGTTCCACTGAGGTCCGAGCCTAGAGGAGCCGGGTCCTGCTAGCACAACTAAATCTAAGGACTCTTCCACTGAGGTCCGAGCCTGTAGAAGCCGAGTCCTGCTAGCACACTAAATCTAAGGACTCTTTCACTGAGGTCAGAGCCTGGAGGAGCCGAGTCCTGCTAGCACACTAAATCTATGGACTCTTTCACTGAGGTCTGAGCCTGGAGGAGCCGGGTCCTGCTAGCACACTAAATCTAAGGACTCTTTCACTGAGGTCCGAGCCTGGAGGAGCCGGGTCCTGTTAGCACACTATATCTATGGACTCTTTCACTGAGGTCCGAGCCTGGAGAAGCCAAGCCCTGCTAGCACACTAGATCTAAGGACTGTTCCACTGAGGTCCGAGCCTGGAGGAGCCGAGTCCTGCTAGCACACTAAATCTATGGACTCTTTTACTGAGGTCCGGGCCTGGAGGAGCCGAGTCCTGCTAGCACACTAAATCTAAGGACTCTTTCACTGAGGTCCGAGCTTGGAGAAGCCGGGTCCTGCTAGCACACTAGATCTAAGGACTGTTCCACTGAGGTCCGAGCCTAGAGGAGCCGGGTCCTGCTAGCACAACTAAATCTAAGGACTCTTTCACTGAGGTCCGCGCCTGGAGGAGCCGAGTCCTGCTAGCACACTAAATCTAAGGACTCTTCCACTGAGGTCCGAGCCTGTAGAAGCCGAGTCCTGCTAGCACACTAAATCTAAGGACTCTTTCACTGAGGTCAGAGCCTGGAGGAGACAAGTCCTGCTAGCACACTAAATCTATGGACTCTTTCACTGAGGTCCGAGCCTGGAGGAGCCGGGTCCTGCTAGCACACTAAATCTAAGGACTCTTTCACTGAGGTCCGAGCCTGGAGGAGCCGGGTCCTGCTAGCACATTCAATCTAAGGACTCTTTCACTGAGATCCGAGCCTGGAGGAGCCGAGTCCTGCTAGCACACTAAATCTAAGGACTCTTTCACTGAGGTCCGAGCCTGGAGGAGCCGAGTCCTGCTAGCACACTAAATCTAAGGACTCTTTCACTGAGGTCCGAGCCTGGAGGAGCCGAGTCCTGCTAGCACACTAAATCTAAGAACTCTTTCACTGAGGTCCGAGCCTGGAGCAGCCGAGTCCTGCTAGCACACTAAATCTAAGGACTCTTTCACTGAGGTCCGAGCCTGGAGGAGTCGAGTCCTGCTAGCACAACTAAATCTAAGGGCTCTTTCACTGAGGTCCGAGCCTGGAGGAGCCGAGCCCTGCTAGCACACTAAAACTAAGGACTCTTCCACTGAGGTCCGAACATGGAGAAGCCGAGTTCTGTTAGCACACTAAATCTAAGGACTATTTCACTGAGGTCCGAGCCTGGAGCAGCCGAGTCCTTCTAGCACACTAGATCTAAGAACTGTTCCACTGAGGTCCGAACGTAGAGGAGCCGGGTCCTGCTAGCACAACTAAATCTAAGGACTCTTTCACTGATGTCCGAGCCTGGAGGAGCCGAGTCCTGCTAGCACACTAAATCTAAGGACTCTTCCACTGAGGTCCGAGCCTGTGGAAGCCGAGTCCTGCTAGCACACTAAATCTAAGGACACTTTCACTGAGGTCCTTGCCTGGAGGAGCCGGGTCCTGCTAGCACACTAAATCTATGGACTCTTTCACTGAGGTCCGAGCCTGGAGGAGCCGGGACCTGCTAGCACACTAAATCTAAGGACTCTTTCACTGAGGTCCGAGCTTGTAGAAGCCGAGTCCTGCTAGCACACTAAATCTAAGGACCCTTTCACTGAGGTCTGAGCCTGGAGGAGCCGAGTCCTGCTAGCACACTAAATCTAGGGACTCTTTCACTGAGGTCTGAGCCTGGAGGAGCCGGGTCCTCCTAGCACAACAAAATCTAAGGACTCTTTCACTGAGGTCCGAGCCTGGAGGAGACGGGTCCTGCTAGCACACTAAATCTAACGACTCTTTCACTGAGGTCCGAGCCTGTAGAAGCCAAGTCCTGCTAGCACACTAAATCTAAGTACCCTTTCACTGAGGTCTGAGCCTGGAGGAGCCGAGTCCTGCTAGCACACTAAATCTAGGGACTCTTTCACTGAGGTCCGAGCCTGGAGGAGCCGAGTCCTGCCAGCACACTAAATCTAAGGACTCTTTCACTGAGGTCCGAGCCTGGAGGAGCCGGGTCCTCCTAGCACAACAAAATCTAAGTACTCTTTTACTGAGTTCCGAGCCTAGAGGAGCCCAGTCCTGCTAGCACACTAAATCTAAGGACTCTTCCACTGAGGTCCGAGCCTGGAGGAGCCAGGTCCTGCTAGCACAACTAAATCTAAGGACTCTTCCACTGAGGTCAGAGCCTGTAGAAGCCGAGTCCTGCTAGCACACTAAATCTAAGGACTCTTCCACTGAGGTCCAAGCCTGGAGCAGCTGAGTGCTGCTAGCACACTAGATCTAAGGACTCTTTCACTGAGGTCCGAGCCTGGAGTAGCCGAGTCCTGCTAGCACACTAAATCTAAGGACTCTTTCACTGAGGTCCGAGCCTGGAGGAGCCGGGTCCTGCTAGCACACTATGGACTCTTTCACTGAGGTCCGAGACTGTAGAAGCCAAGTCCTGCTAGCACACTAAATCTAAGGACTCTTTCACTGAGGTCCGTGTCTGGAGGAGCCGAGTCCCGCTAGCACACTAAATCTATGGACTCTTTCACTGAGGTCCGAGTCTGGAGGAGCCGAGTCCCGCTAGCACACTAAATCTATGGACTCTTTCACTGAGGACCGAGCCTGGAGGAGCCGAATCCCGCTAGCACACTAAATCTAAGGACTCTTTCACTGAGATCCGAGCCTGGAGCAGCCGATTCCTGCTTGCACACTAAATCTAAGGACTCTTTCACTGAGGACCGAGCCTGGAGGAGCCGAATCCCGCTAGCACACTAAATCTAAGGACTCTTTCACTGAGATCCGAGCCTGGAGCAGCCGATTCCTGCTTGCACACTAAATCTAAGGACTCTTTCACTGAGGTCCAAGCCTGGAGGAGCTGGGTCCTCCAACACACTAAATCTAAGGACTCTTTCACTGAGGTCCGAGCCTGTAGAAGCCAAGTCCTGCTAGCACACTAAATCTAAGGACTCTTTCACTGAGGTCCGAGCCTGGAGGAGCCGAGTCCCGCTAGCACACTAAATCTATGGACTCTTTAACTGAGGTCCGAGTCTGGAGGAGCCGAGTCCCGCTAGCACACTAAATCTATGGACTCTTTCACTGAGGACCGAGAAGGAACAGCCGAGTCCTGATAGCACACTAAATCTAAGGACTCTTTCACTGAGGTCCTAGCCTGGGGGAGCCGGGTCCTGCTAGCACACTAAATCTAAGGACTCTTTCACTGAGGTCCGAGTGATGAATACAGGCCCCAGCTAGGCCCGCAGGACACAAGGGTTCGCTCTCCTGTAACGGAATCTATAAGGAAGTTGGCACGGAAACTGCAAAGTACAAAGACAGCATTTATTAACCCTTAAGGGTGGTCCTACAATCCACACAACACTCTTCAGTATTGCATAGAGTAGCACAAAGAACTTGCGTACACAGTCCCCTTTTATACACAATAGAGGGGCTCATAAGTGGGTGGATACAACATGAAGCCGAAGAACATTACCATTTATGGTCATTTTCGATACTGAATCAATATGTGGGCGGAGCTAACACACTCCTTGAGCCCGCGAAAACATGGTCAAGCAAGGCTAACTGATAACAGATGTGGTCAAGTCTGGGCATGTGCCAGATGGACAAAGGAGCTATTTATAGACTGTTACTAGGCAGATTACAAGAGCAACTAACACAGAGGTTGGACTCTTCTCGTGGGGAACACGTGGAAGCATGACAATACAAAATGGAGTCCAAACTTCGGTCAACATTACAGAGAAAACATGCTCTATAAGAGGGGAATTAATGTCTTTAGTAAATGCTTAATCACATCGTTGTTTCAATTTACAACAGACGACCCTTTCAGCATTTACTGAAGACATCCTGTTTGTTAAGATAATCATCATATATGTCAATCGTCATCATTTCTTCAACTTCTTTAGCTAGACGTTTCTGGTGAGCAACATCGGCAATAGCTTTCTTATCGGGGATACAAAATGATACACATAATGAGCAGAGTAAAGGACCACACTGAACGCAGATACAGCATGAAAACAGAACCGCTACAATAATGCAGAGACCAGTTAGAACCTTCCATCCCCAGGCAGTAATTAACGCCCAAAACCATCCAGAAAAGGACCAAGTGCCGTTTTCTGTATGGATCTCAGCTGCAATTTTATGCAGTTTATTGATGGCATTATAAACTGATGGCGTATGATCAGGGATAAACACACAACAGCTACTTCCAATAATTTTACATGCTCCTCCTCTGTCAGCTAGCATAACGTCTAATACCATACGATTCTGCAATGCAACAATTCTAGTAATCTGTAATTCCTCCGTAAGATTCCCAAGAGCAGCAGCAGTCTGATTTGTCACAGCTTCTACCACTCTTGTTAACCTTCGGATCTTCCTACTGTTCAGGGCAGCTCCAACAAAGAAAAACAGTCCTAAGTTAAAATCAATATACTGTTGCAGACTGGTATCAGTCTGATCTACATCATCAATTGATAAAGTACGTTTATACCTATTTACAGTCACATTATTCAATAATTTCAGATCCTTATGATAAGATGCGGGTGCTAGGAATACAGGAGGTAATAGAAATGATACATAGCATACCCCAGACCACCCAGCCGGCAGACGGTAGTAACCTTTATTTCCACACACAAAATACGTATTATGGGAGGCCAAGAAGGTACTATTGTTCAACCCATCAATATTCAAAACAGTAATGCAATCACTAACACCAACTGGAATAAAACCCACACTCTGGACACACAGGTCCGCTTGAGCTTGTGCTACTTGAATTACAAACTTGTCCTTTCCCACAGTGTCTCTTGTGTTCGTAAAGATGTAGGGAATGGATTCATTGTCTGGTCGGTACTCTTCCCACTCCCAAATTGTCCCATTCGCTTGTGGATACCCATTTTTGTCTTGATGGCATTCTTTATTGAGTCTGAAGAGCAATCGTCCCACTGTTGGTTTCCGAGTAGCAAAAAGCAAGGTATACCATGCTCTACAAGAGCCATTATGAGAGAAAGGAAGTGGTATAAATGGCGTTCCTCCTTTCTTCTGATGAGCTGGCATCATCCCACATATCCAACAGTTCGTAGCATTCGTAGCAACGTGGGTATGATGCAGCATCTGGATGAAAGTGTTATTCAAGTAAGATTGTCGATGCTTCAACTCTTGATACGGTAATGTATAAAAGTAGTGCTCCTCAGGCACCGGAGTTGTCAACACAAGAATTTTCCGAGCGGGAGTTACATCCTCCACGAACCATGTGGTTATCCCAACAATAGCTACTGTCAACATGAACCCTACTGCACAAAGTATTTTCTTTTTCTCCATGTCAAGGTAAAGATAAGAATAAAACCAATATCTTCCTGAAACTAAAAAGTCTGTCAGAACTCTTCCCCTTGGGCAGCGGTTGATTTCTTCACCAGCGGGCCAAGACGGGTGTCGCTACACTAATGCAGGGCTGATCCCCCCCCCTTGCCTCATCGGCTCTCCGTTTCACTAACCCAAGGGCCGTTCTGACAGTATGTCCCGGTACTGGAAAACTCACTTCCTTGGTCGAAGATGATATCGCCTTCCTCCAGGAGTCGCGTGGTCCGGAAAGAGCTCCTCAGTGGCGTTTGGCTCCGCAGCACGGCCTGTCTCTGCAGCCAAGATTTCTCGTTGATCGGTCAGCACGGCAGGTTCCACCAATCCGGGCGGCACCTTCCTACAGTGCAGAGAGTGGATCCAATTCTTTCGGTTGGAGACTCGCACAGCCGTCCTCGTTGCGAGGAGGACCTGCTCAGGGCCCACCCATCTCGGCTCCAAACTGTTCGTTCTGTCGAAGACTTTCACCATGACATGGTCACCGGGCCGGAGACCATGTCCTTCGCCGGTAGACCGATCAGGGAGCGCCTCTCGGACCTGTTGATGGATAGAAACCAAGTTATCCGTTAACTGTGCAAGATAATCGTTCATCATTACACAAGGTACATCATACATAGCCTTAGGTTTTGGCGGACCCCAAATATTCATTGGGCGTCCGAAGACAATTTCGTAAGGTGTAAGGCCAGTTCGAGAGTGTGGTACCGATCTAATTGACAATAACGCCAGTGGCAGAGCGTCTGGCCAAGTCAAAGACGTTGAAGCTTGAATTTTAGCGATCTTAAGCTTCAGTGTACCATTATACTTCTCAACTAGGCCTGCAGACTGAGGGTGAAACACGGCGTGGAACTTCTGGGTGATGCCCAGGCCCTTCAAGACGTACTTTATAACATCCGCTACAAAGTGAGGGCCGTTATCACTCCACAGAAGTCTACAGACGCCATATCGAGGGAAGAACTCTTTCAGCAGCATCTTCGCAGTAGTCATTGCAGTATTGTCTTTCGTAGGGTACGCTTCAACCCATTTGCTGAAAGCGCAGACCACTACTAGGACATACTTCAGATTATTACAGCGCTCCAGTTGGATATAATCCATCTGCAGAACCTCAAAGGGTGCAGTGGGTGTCACAAATCCTCCTGCTGGAGTTCGAGTACCTTTTCCTGGGTTGTACCTCAGGCAGATCATACAGGTCTGCACCACCCTCTTTGCTGTGCTAGCAATCTCTGGATGCTCCCAGACTTGGGTAAGCAATTTCACAATTGCGGAAGCTCCAACATGTGCTAGCCCATGTGCCATCTGAACCATAGGCTGTACAAAAGCCGTGGGTAATTTCCATCTATCCATCCGCTTATTTCTCCAGCAACCCTCGTCATCCAGTTCTCCCTCGCTAGCCCATTGTTCCCGCTCTTTGTCAGAAGCGGTCCTTTGCATTTCTCGCACTTCCTCCTTCGCATCATGCCATCTTTCCACCTGTGACTTTACTACATACACGGCAGTAGTACCGGGCTGCATCGCAGTTTCCCGTGCTACTCGATCTGCCAACGCATTCCCTTCTCCAACTTTGTCAACTACTTTCCTATGGGCGCTACACTTAACGATAGCAATTTTCTTTGGGTATGTCAATGCGGTTAAAAGATTGTGAACTAACTCTCCATGCATTATCTGTACTCCATGTGACGTTAAAAACCCTCTCTCCTTCCACAGTAGGCCGAAATCGTGCGCTACTCCGAAAGCATAGCGGCTATCTGTATAAACATTCACACATAGTCCTATACTGAGCTCACATGCTCGTGTTAATGCTATCAGTTCCGCTGCTTGAGCTGATTTCTGTGGTATGCGTGCTGTCTCCACTATCGTTTGCAATGTGGTAATCGCATACGCTGCTGAAGTCGTACCATCTGGTAGCTTCAGGCATGATCCATCCACCCACAGTTCTCCATCTACATCTGGAAAGGGCGTATCCTGGAGATCAATACGACCCTTTGTTTGTTCCTCAGTCACGAGAATACAATCATGCGCTTTCCGCGCCTCAGGCTGGGTTTCGGGGTATGGCAACAATGTTGCCGGGTTTAACGTTACGCACCTTTTTAACGTAATATGAGGAGCCAAAAGCGTCAACTCATATCCCGTTAAACGGGCGCTGGTCAAATGCTGCGTCTTCGTTTGATTGAGTAGGGCATCGACAGCATGGGGGACTAATACCAACAACTTATGAGATAACACAATTCCCTCACTTTGGCGTATTGACACAGCTGTCGCCGCAACCGAGCGAAAACACCCCGGTAATGCTCGGGCGACAGGATCAAGTACAGCCGAAAAATATGCACAAGGGCGCTGCTTATCGCCGTGCATCTGCACTAAAACTGACAATGCACATCCATCTTTCTCATGCACATACAACGAAAAGGGTTTTGCATAATCAGGGGTCCCTAACACTGGTGCTGAACAAAGGGCCTGTCGTAGTTGCTGAAAAGCAGTATCACACTCATCTGACCAAGGGATTGGGATAGGCGTGTCCTTTGTCAAGAGGGCTAATAATGGCTTAGCTATGTGCGAAAACCCCAATATCCACTGTCTACAAAAAGAAACAAGACCCAGAAATGCACGCACATCCTTCTGTGTGGACGGTCTCGGTGTATCCAGAATTACTTGGATACGATCCGGTGTGAGTGCACGTCCCTCCTTAGACAAAAGGTGACCCAAATAAGTCACCTTTGGTCTACAAAATTGCAATTTCTTCCTAGATACCTTATGATTGTGGGATGCTAAAAAGGAAAGTAAGGATAACGTACTTTTCTCACACAACTCCAGGGTGTCAGCCGCCAGCAAGATGTCATCGACATATTGAATGAGGGTGACACCCTCGAGCAGAGCAAAGGAATCCAATTGTCGTTTCAAAGCCTGACTGTAAATGCTAGGGCTTTCTGTGTAGCCCTGGGGAATCCTACAGAAACGATAAGATCTATTATTCAATGTAAACCCAAAAAGATATCGGCTATCAGGGTGAATGGGAATGGAAAAGAAAGCATTCTTCAAATCAATCACTGAGAACATGGTTGCCGTAGGCGGGACCAAGGTAAGCAACGTCGTGATATCGGAAACCACTGGGTACTGAGGTATCACGATCTTGTTCACTTCTCTCAAATCAATTATAAACCGATAAACTCTGGCATCCGTATCCTTTTTCAGTATGGGAAGGATCGGACTGTTACAAATGTTGTAGGGGACTTCCTCCACTACCCCTACCGCCATCAAATCCTGCACTATCTGTATGAAAGCCTCCTCGCCCTCCTGGGAAATACGGTACTGTGGGAGGCGTGGTAACACCGCCCCCTCCTGGACGCTAATGTGGACCGGTGGAATCACCATTTGTCCTACATCAGTATCCGAAGTTGCCCACAAAGCACGAGGGAGGGTAGCTAACAGCGCATCCTCTGACATCGTACACATCCGTTCTGATCGGGGGTAATTGTCATTCAATATTACCCGTACACCAGCAGGGGAGCAACGGATCGTAGCCCTAAAATGCTTTAACATATCAAGACCCATAATGTTGTCCGGTGTGTACGGGGCAAGCAGAAACGGACAGGGTGCAGAAAAAGAATCAACCTTAAACATGAGGGGCTGTGAAAGAGGGCTTCGGGAGAGTGTACCGTCAAACCCTACCGATGTGACCATTAAGCCGGTTGGGGGAGCCCCTGGAACCAATTGCTTAGACAGTGCACTACGTGTCGCTCCTGTATCCACTAGGAACTGATCAGTAGAGCCCAAAACTTCAGCCGATACATAAGGACCCTTCTGATCAACCGGCACCTCAACTGATTCTAACCCCCATCCAACGCATCCCTATGCATGCTGAGAGTCATGGTACCCCGACCGGTCAATCCCCGACGCTTGGTACTGATGCTGGCGATCAAAAACGTTTGATCTATCGCGGTGCTGCCCAGCAGAGTCAAAACGAGCCTGGTCGTTAGAATTCCCTCGGAAGTTGGAGAAACCCCCTCTACCTCGCGGGCCACCATAGGTATGCCCCTGACGCGATGCATGCAACACCGGGCAGTCCCTAGCCCAATGACCCGATTGCTTACAATACGCACATTGGTTCCTATTTAAATCAGATCGGCCCGAGGGAGGACCATAAGATCCTCCCCTACCTCTATTACTACCCCGCCGAGGCGGGCCATAGACTTGTGCCAACATCACCTTTGTTTTCAAATCTTTCGATTTCTTTTCCTCCTGGCCCTTTGCTGCTTGCTCCTGACGCTCATAATACTGGGCGATAGTCAGGAGGGCCGTCGGTGTAGCGGAGGACCAAGAACTTTCACTCGCTTTTAACCGGGCCGCAACTGCCGGCAGCAGATTAGCCACATATTTATCCGCAAAAAGGTGGCGACCCGTATCGTCAGTAAGCGACTGGCCACTAAAATCATGAAACGTCTCCTCAAAGCGCGTAAAAAAGTCCGCGACTGACTCGTCAACTTTCTGTTTACATGCAGCTAACATATTCCAGTCAATCTTTTTAGGGGGGATAATTGTCTTCAACTTAGCCACAATAGCAGCAGGGAGATCTAAAATATTCTGGGGCGGTTTCTGCGCAGGCTTCCTCTCCCTATCCTCATCCTCCAGTTCAGACCATCGAGCCTTAAAAGTGGCAACATCATCTACCTTTCGCACAGATCGCCACATGTCCGGTGGTAGAATAAGCCCAAAGAACAAATCTATATCTGCTAGAGTCATAACGCAAGAATTCAAGGCCCCCTCGACTTCTTCATAGAAGGCCGCTGGATTCTTGCGGGGGTCAGGCAGCGCATTCTTTAATGCCATCACATCAGCTCTATGCCACGGAGTATAAACCCAATTATACACAAAATATCCCTTAGCATCGGCGGAGGTAATGTCCGAGCTAGTCCCCGCTCCTTTAGGAGGAACATACAAAGGCGCCGCCTCGCGCATTGGCTTAGCATGCACTAGATCGCTCTTATCTGATTGAGAGGTGGATGAGTGGCCTTCTGCAGTACACGAATCCGACTGCGTCTCCTCCCCTGCTCGTTGGCGCGCTTTTTCTCTATGGGCCAGCACCGCGTCCCGCAAGGCGAATAGCCGCCGAGCCGTATCAGGAGCCTTAGAGGGAGAAAAAACACCATCATGCAATGCTTTGGCATCCGATGTCACTTCTTCAGGCTCAAAGACACTAGAATATTTCCGAAAAGCAGCAATCACTTCCTCAGCGAAATGGTTCAAAAAATACAATCTCTCTCTATCCTGCCACGACCCCCAAGTATGGAACAATTCATCCACGGACACCTTACCCTTAAGTGCACGGAAGGAAATTTGCCAAAGCTCAGCCATATGCTCAGCCGATAACATGGACCGCGTATCTACCTTACCCGGACCCGGGACGGAATCTTGCGGCCTCGGAGCAGATGCGCCGACATAAGGGGGCGGAGAGCGATCTAGTAAATAAAAATCATCATCAAGATTATTAAGGACAGGGTAAAGTGGCTGCCGAACAGCATATTGACCCGAAACTTGTAGCCTACGCTCCTTCTCTTGCCTGTCCGTCTGCTCTCTGTCCTCCCGACGCTTCGCTTCCTGTGCTCGCACATGATCATTCTTCCGTTGTTCTTTATCAAACAGCGCTTTCTCACGCTTCTCTCGCTCACGCACCTCCTTCACCCACAACCGTACACACTCAAACATATCCTGACGAGCACGCCGCTTACACATACACTGTTCCACATACTCAATCTTACGTATATCAAACGATCCATACAAAGGCCATCGTAACTCAGGATCTTTTTTTGTATATTTCCTCCATACTGTGCTGTACATTATGGAAGAAAGACCATGCTTCACATACATATCCCTATTAGGAGTCCCCTCTGGGGGAGCTGGAGCAGATTCCTCGAGGTTCAACCGGTTTCCGAAACAGCAACACCACTTACGGAGTGCGCTGAAAGCAGGCATGCTCAGAAATAATGCAAAATATGCAATATTATAGAAAAAATGGCACTTAATCGTTGCGCCGTTCAAAGTTACACAGCTCCGGAGAAATCTCTCCACATTACCTGCCTATATGTGTTGCAACGCATATATATTTTCACAAAGACAAATACAAAATATGACTAGTCATCACAAATCAAACTCAAATAGCCAGATCAGGCTTCAAAAACTCGGAGTAAGTACCGTACACCGGTTCTTACCAATCAAGAGTCCAGATTCCAACTGCCAAGCTCCACAATCGCCCAAACGGCTTTCACGGCAAGACCGACAGAAGAGGTCTCAGTCGAGGACCGGCGCCACCCAGACGGTCAGCTCGGAAGGGAAGGAAGAAAAACCTCGGGATGCCAGGGCTAAGACGCCGCTGGCAGTGATCCCATCCCCGGCCAGATTCCTCACCTTCGTCGCGACCAGTCCTTCGAGCATCCGAGTCGCCGATGAGCCCCACGTGACGGGCGCCAATTGATGAATACAGGCCCCAGCTAGGCCCGCAGGACACAAGGGTTCGCTCTCCTGTAACGGAATCTATAATGAAGTTGGCACGGAAACTGCAAAGTACAAAGACAGCATTTATTAACCCTTAAGGGTGGTCCTACAATCCACACAACACTCTTCAGTATTGCATAGAGTAGCACAAAGAACTTGCGTACACAGTCCCCTTTTATACACAATAGAGGGGCTCATAAGTGGGTGGATACAACATGAAGCCGAAGAACATTACCATTTATGGTCATTTTCGATACTGAATCAATATGTGGGCGGAGCTAACACACTCCTTGAGCCCGCGAAAACATGGTCAAGCAAGGCTAACTGATAACAGATGTGGTCAAGTCTGGGCATGTGCCAGATGGACAAAGGAGCTATTTATAGACTGTTACTAGGCAGATTACAAGAGCAACTAACACAGAGGTTGGACTCTTCTCGTGGGGAACACGTGGAAGCATGACAATACAAAATGGAGTCCAAACTTCGGTCAACATTACAGAGAAAACATGCTCTATAAGAGGGGAATTAATGTCTTTAGTAAATGCTTAATCACATCGTTGTTTCAATTTACAACACGAGCCTGGAGGAGTCGGGTCATGCTAGCAAATTAAATCCAAGGACTCTTTCACTGAGGTCCGAGCCTGGAGGAGCCGGGTCCTGCTAGCACACTATATCTATGGACTCTTTCACTGAGGTCCGAGCCTGGAAAAGCCGAGTCCTGCTAGCACACTAGATCTAAGGACTGTTCCACTGAGGTCCGAGCCTAGAGGAGCCGGGTCCTGCTAGCACAACTAAATCTAAGGACTCTTCCACTGAGGTCCGAGCCTGTAGAAGCCGAGTCCTGCTAGCACACTAAATCTAAGGACTCTTTCACTGAGGTCAGAGCCTGGAGGAGCCGAGTCCTGCTAGCACACTAAATCTATGGACTCTTTCACTGAGGTCCGAGCCTGGAGGAGCCGGGTCCTGCTAGCACACTAAATCTAAGGACTCTTTCACTGAGGTCCGAGCCTGGAGGAGCCGGGTCCTGCTAGCACACTAAATCTAAGGACTCTTTCACTGAGCTCCGAGCCTGGAGGAGTCGGGTCATGCTAGCAAATTAAATCTAAGGACTCTTTCACTGAGGTCCGAGCCTGGAGGAGCCGGGTCCTGTTAGCACACTATATCTATGGACTCTTTCACTGAGGTCCGAGCCTGGAGAAGCCAAGTCCTGCTAGCACACTAGATCTAAGGACTGTTCAACTGAGGTCCGAGCCTGGAGGAGCCGAGTCCTGCTAGCACACTAAATCTATGGACTCTTTTACTGAGGTCCGAGCCTGGAGGAGCCGAGTCCTGCTAGCACACTAAATCTAAGGACTCTTTCACTGAGGTCCGAGCTTGGAGAAGCCGGGTCCTGCTAGCACACTAGATCTAAGGACTGTTCCACTGAGGTCCGAGCCTAGAGGAGCCGGGTCCTGCTAGCACAACTAAATCTAAGGACTCTTTCACTGAGGTCCGCGCCTGGAGGAGCCGAGTCCTGCTAGCACACTAAATCTAAGGACTCTTCCACTGAGGTCCGAGCCTGTAGAAGCCGAGTCCTGCTAGCACACTAAATCTAAGGACTCTTTCACTGAGGTCAGAGCCTGGAGGAGACAAGTCCTGCTAGCACACTAAATCTATGGACTCTTTCACTGAGGTCCGAGCCTGGAGGAGCCGGGTCCTGCTAGCACACTAAATCTAAGGACTCTTTCACTGAGGTCCGAGCCTGGAGGAGCCGGGTCCTGCTAGCACATTCAATCTAAGGACTCTTTCACTGAGATCCGAGCCTGGAGGAGCCGAGTCCTGCTAGCACACTAAATCTAAGGACTCTTTCACTGAGGTCCGAGCCTGGAGGAGCCGAGTCCTGCTAGCACACTAAATCTAAGGACTCTTTCACTGAGGTCCGAGCCTGGAGGAGCCGAGTCCTGCTAGCACACTAAATCTAAGAACTCTTTCACTGAGGTCCGAGCCTGGAGCAGCCGAGTCCTACTAGCACACTAAATCTAAGGACTCTTTCACTGAGGTCCGAGCCTGGAGGAGTCGAGTCCTGCTAGCACAACTAAATCTAAGGGCTCTTTCACTGAGGTCCGAGCCTGGAGGAGCCGAGCCCTGCTAGCACACTAAAACTAAGGACTCTTCCACTGAGGTCCGAGCCTGGAGAAGCCGAGTTCTGTTAGCACACTAAATCTAAGGACTATTTCACTGAGGTCCGAGCCTGGAGCAGCCGAGTCCTTCTAGCACACTAGATCTAAGAACTGTTCCACTGAGGTCCGAACGTAGAGGAGCCGGGTCCTGCTAGCACAACTAAATCTAAGGACTCTTTCACTGATGTCCGAGCCTGGAGGAGCCGAGTCCTGCTAGCACACTAAGTCTAAGGACTCTTCCACTGAGGTCCGAGCCTGTGGAAGCCGAGTCCTGCTAGCACACTAAATCTAAGGACACTTTCACTGAGGTCCTTGCATGGAGGAGCCGGGTCCTGCTAGCACACTAAATCTATGGACTCTTTCACTGAGGTCCGAGCCTGGAGGAGCCGGGACCTGCTAGCACACTAAATCTAAGGACTCTTTCACTGAGGTCCGAGCTTGTAGAAGCCGAGTCCTGCTAGCACACTAAATCTAAGGACCCTTTCACTGAGGTCTGAGCCTGGAGGAGCCGAGTCCTGCTAGCACACTAAATCTAGGGACTCTTTCACTGAGGTCTGAGCCTGGAGGAGCCGGGTCCTCCTAGCACAACAAAATCTAAGGACTCTTTCACTGAGGTCCGAGCCTGGAGGAGACGGGTCCTGCTAGCACACTAAATCTAACGACTCTTTCACTGAGGTCCGAGCCTGTAGAAGCCAAGTCCTGCTAGCACACTAAATCTAAGTACCCTTTCACTGAGGTCTGAGCCTGGAGGAGCCGAGTCCTGCTAGCACACTAAATCTAGGGACTCTTTCACTGAGGTCCGAGCCTGGAGGAGCCGAGTCCTGCCAGCACACTAAATCCAAGGACTCTTTCACTGAGGTCCGAGCCTGGAGGAGCCGGGTCCTCCTAGCACAACAAAATCTAAGTACTCTTTTACTGAGTTCCGAGCCTAGAGGAGCCCAGTCCTGCTAGCACACTAAATCTAAGGACTCTTCCACTGAGGTCCGAGCCTGGAGGAGCCAGGTCCTGCTAGCACAACTAAATCTAAGGACTCTTCCACTGAGGTCAGAGCCTGTAGAAGCCGAGTCCTGCTAGCTCACTAAATCTAAGGACTCTTCCACTGAGGTCCAAGCCTGGAGCAGCTGAGTGCTGCTAGCACACTAGATCTAAGGACTCTTTCACTGAGGTCCGAGCCTGGAGTAGCCGAGTCCTGCTAGCACACTAAATCTAAGGACTCTTTCACTGAGGTCCGAGCCTGGAGGAGCCGGGTCCTGCTAGCACACTATGGACTCTTTCACTGAGGTCCGAGACTGTAGAAGCCAAGTCCTGCTAGCACACAAAATCTAAGGACTCTTTCACTGAGGTCCGTGTCTGGAGGAGCCGAGTCCCGCTAGCACACTAAATCTATGGACTCTTTCACTGAGGTCCGAGTCTGGAGGAGCCGAGTCCCGCTAGCACACTAAATCTATGGACTCTTTCACTGAGGACCGAGCCTGGAGGAGCCGAATCCCGCTAGCACACTAAATCTAAGGACTCTTTCACTGAGATCCGAGCCTGGAGCAGCCGATTCCTGCTTGCACACTAAATCTAAGGACTCTTTCACTGAGGACCGAGCCTGGAGGAGCCGAATCCCGCTAGCACACTAAATCTAAGGACTCTTTCACTGAGATCCGAGCCTGGAGCAGCCGATTCCTGCTTGCACACTAAATCTAAGGACTCTTTCACTGAGGTCCGAGCCTGGAGGAGCCGAGTCCTGCTAGCACACTAAATCTAAGGACTCTTTCACTGAGGTCCGAGCCTGGAGGAGCCGAGCCCTGCTAGCACACTAAAACTAAGGACTCTTCTACTGAGGTCCGAGCCTGGAGAAGCCGAGTCCTGCTAGCACACTAAATCTAAGGACTATTTCACTGAGGTCCGAGCCTGGAGCAGCCGAGTCCTTCTAGCACACTAGATTTAAGGACTGTTCCACTGAGGTCCGAACCTAGAGGAGCCGGGTCCTGCTAGCACAACTAAATCTAAGGACTCTTTCACTGAGGTCCGAGCCTGGAGGAGCCGAGTCCTGCTAGCACACTAAATCTAAGGACTCTTCCACTGAGGTCCGAGCCTGTGGAAGCCGAGTCCTGCTAGCACACTAAATCTAAGGACACTTTCACTGAGGTCCTTGCCTGGAGGAGCCGGGTCCTGCTAGCACACTAAATCTAAGGACTCTTTCACTGAGGTCCAAGCCTGGAGGAGCTGGGTCCTACAACACACTAAATCTAAGGACTCTTTCACTGAGGTCCGAGCCTGTAGAAGCCAAGTCCTGCTAGCACACTAAATCTAAGGACTCTTTCACTGAGGTCCGAGCCTGGAGGAGCCGAGTCCCGCTAGCACACTAAATCTATGGACTCTTTAACTGAGGTCCGAGTCTGGAGGAGCCGAGTCCCGCTAGCACACTAAATCTATGGACTCTTTCACTGAGGTCCGAGCCTGGAGGAGACGGGTCCTGCTAGCACACTAAATCTAACGACTCTTTCACTGAGGTCCGAGCCTGTAGAAGCCAAGTCCTGCTAGCACAACAAAATCTAAGGACTCTTTCACTAAGGTCCGAGCCTGGAGGAGACGGGTCCTGCTAGCACACTAAATCTAAGGACTCTTTCACTGAGGACCGAGCCTGGAGGAGCCGAATCCCGCTAGCACACTAAATCTAAGGACTCTTTCACTGAGGTCCTAGCCTGGGGGAGCCGGGTCCTGCTAGCACACTAAATCTAAGGACTCTTTCACTGAGGTCCGAGTGATGAATACAGGCCCCAGCTAGGCCCGCAGGACACAAGGGTTCGCTCTCCTGTAACGGAATCTATAAGGAAGTTGGCACGGAAACTGCAAAGTACAAAGACAGCATTTATTAACCCTTAAGGGTGGTCCTACAATCCACACAACACTCTTCAGTATTGCATAGAGTAGCACAAAGAACTTGCGTACACAGTCCCCTTTTATACACAATAGAGGGGCTCATAAGTGGGTGGATACAACATGAAGCCGAAGAACATTACCATTTATGGTCATTTTCGATACTGAATCAATATGTGGGCGGAGCTAACACACTCCTTGAGCCCGCGAAAACATGGTCAAGCAAGGCTAACTGATAACAGATGTGGTCAAGTCTGGGCATGTGCCAGATGGACAAAGGAGCTATTTATAGACTGTTACTAGGCAGATTACAAGAGCAACTAACACAGAGGTTGGACTCTTCTCGTGGGGAACACGTGGAAGCATGACAATACAAAATGGAGTCCAAACTTCGGTCAACATTACAGAGAAAACATGCTCTATAAGAGGGGAATTAATGTCTTTAGTAAATGCTTAATCACATCGTTGTTTCAATTTACAACAGACGACCCTTTCAGCATTTACTGAAGACATCCTGTTTGTTAAGATAATCATCATATATGTCAATCGTCATCATTTCTTCAACTTCTTTAGCTAGACGTTTCTGGTGAGCAACATCGGCAATAGCTTTCTTATCGGGGATACAAAATGATACACATAATGAGCAGAGTAAAGGACCACACTGAACGCAGATACAGCATGAAAACAGAACCGCTACAATAATGCAGAGACCAGTTAGAACCTTCCATCCCCAGGCAGTAATTAACGCCCAAAACCATCCAGAAAAGGACCAAGTGCCGTTTTCTGTATGGATCTCAGCTGCAATTTTATGCAGTTTATTGATGGCATTATAAACTGATGGCGTATGATCAGGGATAAACACACAACAGCTACTTCCAATAATTTTACATGCTCCTCCTCTGTCAGCTAGCATAACGTCTAATACCATACGATTCTGCAATGCAACAATTCTAGTAATCTGTAATTCCTCCGTAAGATTCCCAAGAGCAGCAGCAGTCTGATTTGTCACAGCTTCTACCACTCTTGTTAACCTTCGGATCTTCCTACTGTTCAGGGCAGCTCCAACAAAGAAAAACAGTCCTAAGTTAAAATCAATATACTGTTGCAGACTGGTATCAGTCTGATCTACATCATCAATTGATAAAGTACGTTTATACCTATTTACAGTCACATTATTCAATAATTTCAGATCCTTATGATAAGATGCGGGTGCTAGGAATACAGGAGGTAATAGAAATGATACATAGCATACCCCAGACCACCCAGCCGGCAGACGGTAGTAACCTTTATTTCCACACACAAAATACGTATTATGGGAGGCCAAGAAGGTACTATTGTTCAACCCATCAATATTCAAAACAGTAATGCAATCACTAACACCAACTGGAATAAAACCCACACTCTGGACACACAGGTCCGCTTGAGCTTGTGCTACTTGAATTACAAACTTGTCCTTTCCCACAGTGTCTCTTGTGTTCGTAAAGATGTAGGGAATGGATTCATTGTCTGGTCGGTACTCTTCCCACTCCCAAATTGTCCCATTCGCTTGTGGATACCCATTTTTGTCTTGATGGCATTCTTTATTGAGTCTGAAGAGCAATCGTCCCACTGTTGGTTTCCGAGTAGCAAAAAGCAAGGTATACCATGCTCTACAAGAGCCATTATGAGAGAAAGGAAGTGGTATAAATGGCGTTCCTCCTTTCTTCTGATGAGCTGGCATCATCCCACATATCCAACAGTTCGTAGCATTCGTAGCAACGTGGGTATGATGCAGCATCTGGATGAAAGTGTTATTCAAGTAAGATTGTTGATGCTTCAACTCTTGATACGGTAATGTATAAAAGTAGTGCTCCTCAGGCACCGGAGTTGTCAACACAAGAATTTTCCGAGCGGGAGTTACATCCTCCACGAACCATGTGGTTATCCCAACAATAGCTACTGTCAACATGAACCCTACTGCACAAAGTATTTTCTTTTTCTCCATGTCAAGGTAAAGATAAGAATAAAACCAATATCTTCCTGAAACTAAAAAGTCTGTCAGAACTCTTCCCCTTGGGCAGCGGTTGATTTCTTCACCAGCGGGCCAAGACGGGTGTCGCTACACTAATGCAGGGCTGATCCCCCCCCCTTGCCTCATCGGCTCTCCGTTTCACTAACCCAAGGGCCGTTCTGACAGTATGTCCCGGTACTGGAAAACTCACTTCCTTGGTCGAAGATGATATCGCCTTCCTCCAGGAGTCGCGTGGTCCGGAAAGAGCTCCTCAGTGGCGTTTGGCTCCGCAGCACGGCCTGTCTCTGCAGCCAAGATTTCTCGTTGATCGGTCAGCACGGCAGGTTCCACCAATCCGGGCGGCACCTTCCTACAGTGCAGAGAGTGGATCCAATTCTTTCGGTTGGAGACTCGCACAGCCGTCCTCGTTGCGAGGAGGACCTGCTCAGGGCCCACCCATCTCGGCTCCAAACTGTTCGTTCTGTCGAAGACTTTCACCATGACATGGTCACCGGGCCGGAGACCATGTCCTTCGCCGGTAGACCGATCAGGGAGCGCCTCTCGGACCTGTTGATGGATAGAAACCAAGTTATCCGTTAACTGTGCAAGATAATCGTTCATCATTACACAAGGTACATCATACATAGCCTTAGGTTTTGGCGGACCCCAAATATTCATTGGGCGTCCGAAGACAATTTCGTAAGGTGTAAGGCCAGTTCGAGAGTGTGGTACCGATCTAATTGACAATAACGCCAGTGGCAGAGCGTCTGGCCAAGTCAAAGACGTTGAAGCTTGAATTTTAGCGATCTTAAGCTTCAGTGTACCATTATACTTCTCAACTAGGCCTGCAGACTGAGGGTGAAACACGGCGTGGAACTTCTGGGTGATGCCCAGGCCCTTCAAGACGTACTTTATAACATCCGCTACAAAGTGAGGGCCGTTATCACTCCACAGAAGTCTACAGACGCCATATCGAGGGAAGAACTCTTTCAGCAGCATCTTCGCAGTAGTCATTGCAGTATTGTCTTTCGTAGGGTACGCTTCAACCCATTTGCTGAAAGCGCAGACCACTACTAGGACATACTTCAGATTATTACAGCGCTCCAGTTGGATATAATCCATCTGCAGAACCTCAAAGGGTGCAGTGGGTGTCACAAATCCTCCTGCTGGAGTTCGAGTACCTTTTCCTGGGTTGTACCTCAGGCAGATCATACAGGTCTGCACCACCCTCTTTGCTGTGCTAGCAATCTCTGGATGCTCCCAGACTTGGGTAAGCAATTTCACAATTGCGGAAGCTCCAACATGTGCTAGCCCATGTGCCATCTGAACCATAGGCTGTACAAAAGCCGTGGGTAATTTCCATCTATCCATCCGCTTATTTCTCCAGCAACCCTCGTCATCCAGTTCTCCCTCGCTAGCCCATTGTTCCCGCTCTTTGTCAGAAGCGGTCCTTTGCATTTCTCGCACTTCCTCCTTCGCATCATGCCATCTTTCCACCTGTGACTTTACTACATACACGGCAGTAGTACCGGGCTGCATCGCAGTTTCCCGTGCTACTCGATCTGCCAACGCATTCCCTTCTCCAACTTTGTCAACTACTTTCCTATGGGCGCTACACTTAACGATAGCAATTTTCTTTGGGTATGTCAATGCGGTTAAAAGATTGTGAACTAACTCTCCATGCATTATCTGTACTCCATGTGACGTTAAAAACCCTCTCTCCTTCCACAGTAGGCCGAAATCGTGCGCTACTCCGAAAGCATAGCGGCTATCTGTATAAACATTCACACATAGTCCTATACTGAGCTCACATGCTCGTGTTAATGCTATCAGTTCCGCTGCTTGAGCTGATTTCTGTGGTATGCGTGCTGTCTCCACTATCGTTTGCAATGTGGTAATCGCATACGCTGCTGAAGTCGTACCATCTGGTAGCTTCAGGCATGATCCATCCACCCACAGTTCTCCATCTACATCTGGAAAGGGCGTATCCTGGAGATCAATACGACCCTTTGTTTGTTCCTCAGTCACGAGAATACAATCATGCGCTTTCCGCGCCTCAGGCTGGGTTTCGGGGTATGGCAACAATGTTGCCGGGTTTAACGTTACGCACCTTTTTAACGTAATATGAGGAGCCAAAAGCGTCAACTCATATCCCGTTAAACGGGCGCTGGTCAAATGCTGCGTCTTCGTTTGATTGAGTAGGGCATCGACAGCATGGGGGACTAATACCAACAACTTATGAGATAACACAATTCCCTCACTTTGGCGTATTGACACAGCTGTCGCCGCAACCGAGCGAAAACACCCCGGTAATGCTCGGGCGACAGGATCAAGTACAGCCGAAAAATATGCACAAGGGCGCTGCTTATCGCCGTGCATCTGCACTAAAACTGACAATGCACATCCATCTTTCTCATGCACATACAACGAAAAGGGTTTTGCATAATCAGGGGTCCCTAACACTGGTGCTGAACAAAGGGCCTGTCGTAGTTGCTGAAAAGCAGTATCACACTCATCTGACCAAGGGATTGGGATAGGCGTGTCCTTTGTCAAGAGGGCTAATAATGGCTTAGCTATGTGCGAAAACCCCAATATCCACTGTCTACAAAAAGAAACAAGACCCAGAAATGCACGCACATCCTTCTGTGTGGACGGTCTCGGTGTATCCAGAATTACTTGGATACGATCCGGTGTGAGTGCACGTCCCTCCTTAGACAAAAGGTGACCCAAATAAGTCACCTTTGGTCTACAAAATTGCAATTTCTTCCTAGATACCTTATGATTGTGGGATGCTAAAAAGGAAAGTAAGGATAACGTACTTTTCTCACACAACTCCAGGGTGTCAGCCGCCAGCAAGATGTCATCGACATATTGAATGAGGGTGACACCCTCGAGCAGAGCAAAGGAATCCAATTGTCGTTTCAAAGCCTGACTGTAAATGCTAGGGCTTTCTGTGTAGCCCTGGGGAATCCTACAGAAACGATAAGATCTATTATTCAATGTAAACCCAAAAAGATATCGGCTATCAGGGTGAATGGGAATGGAAAAGAAAGCATTCTTCAAATCAATCACTGAGAACATGGTCGCCGTAGGCGGGACCAAGGTAAGCAACGTCGTGATATCGGAAACCACTGGGTACTGAGGTATCACGATCTTGTTCACTTCTCTCAAATCAATTATAAACCGATAAACTCTGGCATCCGTATCCTTTTTCAGTATGGGAAGGATCGGACTGTTACAAATGTTGTAGGGGACTTCCTCCACTACCCCTACCGCCATCAAATCCTGCACTATCTGTATGAAAGCCTCCTCGCCCTCCTGGGAAATACGGTACTGTGGGAGGCGTGGTAACACCGCCCCCTCCTGGACGCTAATGTGGACCGGTGGAATCACCATTTGTCCTACATCAGTATCCGAAGTTGCCCACAAAGCACGAGGGAGGGTAGCTAACAGCGCATCCTCTGACATCGTACACATCCGTTCTGATCGGGGGTAATTGTCATTCAATATTACCCGTACACCAGCAGGGGAGCAACGGATCGTAGCCCTAAAATGCTTTAACATATCAAGACCCATAATGTTGTCCGGTGTGTACGGGGCAAGCAGAAACGGACAGGGTGCAGAAAAAGAATCAACCTTAAACATGAGGGGCTGTGAAAGAGGGCTTCGGGAGAGTGTACCGTCAAACCCTACCGATGTGACCATTAAGCCGGATGGGGGAGCCCCCGGAACCAATTGCTTAGACAGTGCACTACGTGTCGCTCCTGTATCCACTAGGAACTGATCAGTAGAGCCCAAAACTTCAGCCGATACATAAGGACCCTTCTGATCAACCGGCACCTCAACTGATTCTAACCCCCATCCAACGCATCCCTATGCATGCTGAGAGTCATGGTACCCCGACCGGTCAATCCCCGACGCTTGGTACTGATGCTGGCGATCAAAAACGTTTGATCTATCGCGGTGCTGCCCAGCAGAGTCAAAACGAGCCTGGTCGTTAGAATTCCCTCGGAAGTTGGAGAAACCCCCTCTACCTCGCGGGCCACCATAGGTATGCCCCTGACGCGATGCATGCAACACCGGGCAGTCCCTAGCCCAATGACCCGATTGCTTACAATACGCACATTGGTTCCTATTTAAATCAGATCGGCCCGAGGGAGGACCATAAGATCCTCCCCTACCTCTATTACTACCCCGCCGAGGCGGGCCATAGACTTGTGCCAACATCACCTTTGTTTTCAAATCTTTCGATTTCTTTTCCTCCTGGCCCTTTGCTTCTTGCTCCTGACGCTCATAATACTGGGCGATAGTCAGGAGGGCCGTCGGTGTAGCGGAGGACCAAGAACTTTCACTCGCTTTTAACCGGGCCGCAACTGCCGGCAGCAGATTAGCCACATATTTATCCGCAAAAAGGTGGCGACCCGTATCGTCAGTAAGCGACTGGCCACTAAAATCATGAAACGTCTCCTCAAAGCGCGTAAAAAAGTCCGCGACTGACTCGTCAACTTTCTGTTTACATGCAGCTAACATATTCCAGTCAATCTTTTTAGGGGGGATAATTGTCTTCAACTTAGCCACAATAGCAGCAGGGAGATCTAAAATATTCTGGGGCGGTTTCTGCGCAGGCTTCCTCTCCCTATCCTCATCCTCCAGTTCAGACCATCGAGCCTTAAAAGTGGCAACATCATCTACCTTTCGCACAGATCGCCACATGTCCGGTGGTAGAATAAGCCCAAAGAACAAATCTATATCTGCTAGAGTCATAACGCAAGAATTCAAGGCCCCCTCGACTTCTTCATAGAAGGCCGCTGGATTCTTGCGGGGGTCAGGCAGCGCATTCTTTAATGCCATCACATCAGCTCTATGCCACGGAGTATAAACCCAATTATACACAAAATATCCCTTAGCATCGGCGGAGGTAATGTCCGAGCTAGTCCCCGCTCCTTTAGGAGGAACATACAAAGGCGCCGCCTCGCGCATTGGCTTAGCATGCACTAGATCGCTCTTATCTGATTGAGAGGTGGATGAGTGGCCTTCTGCAGTACACGAATCCGACTGCGTCTCCTCCCCTGCTCGTTGGCGCGCTTTTTCTCTATGGGCCAGCACCGCGTCCCGCAAGGCGAATAGCCGCCGAGCCGTATCAGGAGCCTTAGAGGGAGAAAAAACACCATCATGCAATGCTTTGGCATCCGATGTCACTTCTTCAGGCTCAAAGACACTAGAATATTTCCGAAAAGCAGCAATCACTTCCTCAGCGAAATGGTTCAAAAAATACAATCTCTCTCTATCCTGCCACGACCCCCAAGTATGGAACAATTCATCCACGGACACCTTACCCTTAAGTGCACGGAAGGAAATTTGCCAAAGCTCAGCCATATGCTCAGCCGATAACATGGACCGCGTATCTACCTTACCCGGACCCGGGACGGAATCTTGCGGCCTCGGAGCAGATGCGCCGACATAAGGGGGCGGAGAGCGATCTAGTAAATAAAAATCATCATCAAGATTATTAAGGACAGGGTAAAGTGGCTGCCGAACAGCATATTGACCCGAAACTTGTAGCCTACGCTCCTTCTCTTGCCTGTCCGTCTGCTCTCTGTCCTCCCGACGCTTCGCTTCCTGTGCTCGCACATGATCATTCTTCCGTTGTTCTTTATCAAACAGCGCTTTCTCACGCTTCTCTCGCTCACGCACCTCCTTCACCCACAACCGTACACACTCAAACATATCCTGACGAGCACGCCGCTTACACATACACTGTTCCACATACTCAATCTTATGTATATCAAACGATCCATACAAAGGCCATCGTAACTCAGGATCTTTTTTTGTATATTTCCTCCATACTGTGCTGTACATTATGGAAGAAAGACCATGCTTCACATACATATCCCTATTAGGAGTCCCCTCTGGGGGAGCTGGAGCAGATTCCTCGAGGTTCAACCGGTTTCCGAAACAGCAACACCACTTACGGAGTGCGCTGAAAGCAGGCATGCTCAGAAATAATGCAAAATATGCAATATTATAGAAAAAATGGCACTTAATCGTTGCGCCGTTCAAAGTTACACAGCTCCGGAGAAATCTCTCCACATTACCTGCCTATATGTGTTGCAACGCATATATATTTTCACAAAGACAAATACAAAATATGACTAGTCATCACAAATCAAACTCAAATAGCCAGATCAGGCTTCAAAAACTCGGAGTAAGTACCGTACACCGGTTCTTACCAATCAAGAGTCCAGATTCCAACTGCCAAGCTCCACAATCGCCCAAACGGCTTTCACGGCAAGACCGACAGAAGAGGTCTCAGTCGAGGACCGGCGCCACCCAGACGGTCAGCTCGGAAGGGAAGGAAGAAAAACCTCGGGATGCCAGGGCTAAGACGCCGCTGGCAGTGATCACATCCCCGGCCAGATTCCTCACCTTCGTCGCGACCAGTCCTTCGAGCATCCGAGTCGCCGATGAGCCCCACGTGACGGGCGCCAATTGATGAATACAGGCCCCAGCTAGGCCCGCAGGACACAAGGGTTCGCTCTCCTGTAACGGAATCTATAAGGAAGTTGGCACGGAAACTGCAAAGTACAAAGACAGCATTTATTAACCCTTAAGGGTGGTCCTACAATCCACACAACACTCTTCAGTATTGCATAGAGTAGCACAAAGAACTTGCGTACACAGTCCCCTTTTATACACAATAGAGGGGCTCATAAGTGGGTGGATACAACATGAAGCCGAAGAACATTACCATTTATGGTCATTTTCGATACTGAATCAATATGTGGGCGGAGCTAACACACTCCTTGAGCCCGCGAAAACATGGTCAAGCAAGGCTAACTGATAACAGATGTGGTCAAGTCTGGGCATGTGCCAGATGGACAAAGGAGCTATTTATAGACTGTTACTAGGCAGATTACAAGAGCAACTAACACAGAGGTTGGACTCTTCTCGTGGGGAACACGTGGAAGCATGACAATACAAAATGGAGTCCAAACTTCGGTCAACATTACAGAGAAAACATGCTCTATAAGAGGGGAATTAATGTCTTTAGTAAATGCTTAATCACATCGTTGTTTCAATTTACAACACGAGCCTGGAGGAGTCGGGTCATGCTAGCAAATTAAATCCAAGGACTCTTTCACTGAGGTCCGAGCCTGGAGGAGCCGGGTCCTGCTAGCACACTATATCTATGGACTCTTTCACTGAGGTCCGAGCCTGGAAAAGCCGAGTCCTGCTAGCACACTAGATCTAAGGACTGTTCCACTGAGGTCCGAGCCTAGAGGAGCCGGGTCCTGCTAGCACAACTAAATCTAAGGACTCTTCCACTGAGGTCCGAGCCTGTAGAAGCCGAGTCCTGCTAGCACACTAAATCTAAGGACTCTTTCACTGAGGTCAGAGCCTGGAGGAGCCGAGTCCTGCTAGCACACTAAATCTATGGACTCTTTCACTGAGGTCCGAGCCTGGAGGAGCCGGGTCCTGCTAGCACACTAAATCTAAGGACTCTTTCACTGAGGTCCGAGCCTGGAGGAGCCGGGTCCTGCTAGCACACTAAATCTAAGGACTCTTTCACTGAGCTCCGAGCCTGGAGGAGTCGGGTCATGCTAGCAAATTAAATCTAAGGACTCTTTCACTGAGGTCCGAGCCTGGAGGAGCCGGGTCCTGTTAGCACACTATATCTATGGACTCTTTCACTGAGGTCCGAGCCTGGAGAAGCCAAGTCCTGCTAGCACACTAGATCTAAGGACTGTTCAACTGAGGTCCGAGCCTGGAGGAGCCGAGTCCTGCTAGCACACTAAATCTATGGACTCTTTTACTGAGGTCCGAGCCTGGAGGAGCCGAGTCCTGCTAGCACACTAAATCTAAGGACTCTTTCACTGAGGTCCGAGCTTGGAGAAGCCGGGTCCTGCTAGCACACTAGATCTAAGGACTGTTCCACTGAGGTCCGAGCCTAGAGGAGCCGGGTCCTGCTAGCACAACTAAATCTAAGGACTCTTTCACTGAGGTCCGCGCCTGGAGGAGCCGAGTCCTGCTAGCACACTAAATCTAAGGACTCTTCCACTGAGGTCCGAGCCTGTAGAAGCCGAGTCCTGCTAGCACACTAAATCTAAGGACTCTTTCACTGAGGTCAGAGCCTGGAGGAGACAAGTCCTGCTAGCACACTAAATCTATGGACTCTTTCACTGAGGTCCGAGCCTGGAGGAGCCGGGTCCTGCTAGCACACTAAATCTAAGGACTCTTTCACTGAGGTCCGAGCCTGGAGGAGCCGGGTCCTGCTAGCACATTCAATCTAAGGACTCTTTCACTGAGATCCGAGCCTGGAGGAGCCGAGTCCTGCTAGCACACTAAATCTAAGGACTCTTTCACTGAGGTCCGAGCCTGGAGGAGCCGAGTCCTGCTAGCACACTAAATCTAAGGACTCTTTCACTGAGGTCCGAGCCTGGAGGAGCCGAGTCCTGCTAGCACACTAAATCTAAGAACTCTTTCACTGAGGTCCGAGCCTGGAGCAGCCGAGTCCTGCTAGCACACTAAATCTAAGGACTCTTTCACTGAGGTCCGAGCCTGGAGGAGTCGAGTCCTGCTAGCACAACTAAATCTAAGGGCTCTTTCACTGAGGTCCGAGCCTGGAGGAGCCGAGCCCTGCTAGCACACTAAAACTAAGGACTCTTCCACTGAGGTCCGAGCCTGGAGAAGCCGAGTTCTGTTAGCACACTAAATCTAAGGACTATTTCACTGAGGTCCGAGCCTGGAGCAGCCGAGTCCTTCTAGCACACTAGATCTAAGAACTGTTCCACTGAGGTCCGAACGTAGAGGAGCCGGGTCCTGCTAGCACAACTAAATCTAAGGACTCTTTCACTGATGTCCGAGCCTGGAGGAGCCGAGTCCTGCTAGCACACTAAATCTAAGGACTCTTCCACTGAGGTCCGAGCCTGTGGAAGCCGAGTCCTGCTAGCACACTAAATCTAAGGACACTTTCACTGAGGTCCTTGCATGGAGGAGCCGGGTCCTGCTAGCACACTAAATCTATGGACTCTTTCACTGAGGTCCGAGCCTGGAGGAGCCGGGACCTGCTAGCACACTAAATCTAAGGACTCTTTCACTGAGGTCCGAGCTTGTAGAAGCCGAGTCCTGCTAGCACACTAAATCTAAGGACCCTTTCACTGAGGTCTGAGCCTGGAGGAGCCGAGTCCTGCTAGCACACTAAATCTAGGGACTCTTTCACTGAGGTCTGAGCCTGGAGGAGCCGGGTCCTCCTAGCACAACAAAATCTAAGGACTCTTTCACTGAGGTCCGAGCCTGGAGGAGACGGGTCCTGCTAGCACACTAAATCTAACGACTCTTTCACTGAGGTCCGAGCCTGTAGAAGCCAAGTCCTGCTAGCACACTAAATCTAAGTACCCTTTCACTGAGGTCTGAGCCTGGAGGAGCCGAGTCCTGCTAGCACACTAAATCTAGGGACTCTTTCACTGAGGTCCGAGCCTGGAGGAGCCGAGTCCTGCCAGCACACTAAATCTAAGGACTCTTTCACTGAGGTCCGAGCCTGGAGGAGCCGGGTCCTCCTAGCACAACAAAATCTAAGTACTCTTTTACTGAGTTCCGAGCCTAGAGGAGCCCAGTCCTGCTAGCACACTAAATCTAAGGACTCTTCCACTGAGGTCCGAGCCTGGAGGAGCCAGGTCCTGCTAGCACAACTAAATCTAAGGACTCTTCCACTGAGGTCAGAGCCTGTAGAAGCCGAGTCCTGCTAGCACACTAAATCTAAGGACTCTTCCACTGAGGTCCAAGCCTGGAGCAGCTGAGTGCTGCTAGCACACTAGATCTAAGGACTCTTTCACTGAGGTCCGAGCCTGGAGTAGCCGAGTCCTGCTAGCACACTAAATCTAAGGACTCTTTCACTGAGGTCCGAGCCTGGAGGAGCCGGGTCCTGCTAGCACACTATGGACTCTTTCACTGAGGTCCGAGACTGTAGAAGCCAAGTCCTGCTAGCACACAAAATCTAAGGACTCTTTCACTGAGGTCCGTGTCTGGAGGAGCCGAGTCCCGCTAGCACACTAAATCTATGGACTCTTTCACTGAGGTCCGAGTCTGGAGGAGCCGAGTCCCGCTAGCACACTAAATCTATGGACTCTTTCACTGAGGACCGAGCCTGGAGGAGCCGAATCCCGCTAGCACACTAAATCTAAGGACTCTTTCACTGAGATCCGGGCCTGGAGCAGCCGATTCCTGCTTGCACACTAAATCTAAGGACTCTTTCACTGAGGACCGAGCCTGGAGGAGCCGAATCCCGCTAGCACACTAAATCTAAGGACTCTTTCACTGAGATCCGAGCCTGGAGCAGCCGATTCCTGCTTGCACACTAAATCTAAGGACTCTTTCACTGAGGTCCGAGCCTGGAGGAGCCGAGTCCTGCTAGCACACTAAATCGAAGGACTCTTTCACTGAGGTCCGAGCCTGGAGGAGCCGAGCCCTGCTAGCACACTAAAACTAAGGACTCTTCTACTGAGGTCCGAGCCTGGAGAAGCCGAGTCCTGCTAGCACACTAAATCTAAGGACTATTTCACTGAGGTCCGAGCCTGGAGCAGCCGAGTCCTTCTAGCACACTAGATTTAAGGACTGTTCCACTGAGGTCCGAACCTAGAGGAGCCGGGTCCTGCTAGCACAACTAAATCTAAGGACTCTTTCACTGAGGTCCGAGCCTGGAGGAGCCGAGTCCTGCTAGCACACTAAATCTAAGGACTCTTCCACTGAGGTCCGAGCCTGTGGAAGCCGAGTCCTGCTAGCACACTAAATCTTAGGACACTTTCACTGAGGTCCTTGCCTGGAGGAGCCGGGTCCTGCTAGCACACTAAATCTAAGGACTCTTTCACTGAGGTCCAAGCCTGGAGGAGCTGGGTCCTACAACACACTAAATCTAAGGACTCTTTCACTGAGGTCCGAGCCTGTAGAAGCCAAGTCCTGCTAGCACACTAAATCTAAGGACTCTTTCACTGAGGTCCGAGCCTGGAGGAGCCGAGTCCCGCTAGCACACTAAATCTATGGACTCTTTAACTGAGGTCCGAGTCTGGAGGAGCCGAGTCCCGCTAGCACACTAAATCTATGGACTCTTTCACTGAGGTCTGAGCCTGGAGGAGCCGGGTCCTCCTAGCACAACAAAATCTAAGGACTCTTTCACTGAGGTCCGAGCCTGGAGGAGACGGGTCCTGCTAGCACACTAAATCTAACGACTCTTTCACTGAGGTCCGAGCCTGTAGAAGCCAAGTCCTGCTAGCACAACAAAATCTAAGGACTCTTTCACTAAGGTCCGAGCCTGGAGGAGACGGGTCCTGCTAGCACACTAAATCTAACGACTCTTTCACTGAGGTCCGAGCCTGTAGAAGCCAAGTCCTGCTAGCACACTAAATCTAAGTACCCTTTCACTGAGGTCTGAGCCTGGAGGAGCCGAGTCCTGCTAGCACACTAAATCTAGGGACTCTTTCACTGAGGTCCGAGCCTGGAGGAGCCGAGTCCTGCCAGCACACTAAATCTAAGGACTCTTTCACTGAGGTCCGAGCCTGGAGGAGCCGGGTCCTCCTAGCACAACAAAATCTAAGTACTCTTTTACTGAGTTCCGAGCCTAGAGGAGCCCAGTCCTGCTAGCACACTAAATCTAAGGACTCTTCCACTGAGGTCCGAGCCTGGAGGAGCCAGGTCCTGCTAGCACAACTAAATCTAAGGACTCTTCCACTGAGGTCAGAGCCTGTAGAAGCCGAGTCCTGCTAGCACACTAAATCTAAGGACTCTTCCACTGAGGTCCAAGCCTGGAGCAGCTGAGTGCTGCTAGCACACTAGATCTAAGGACTCTTTCACTGAGGTCCGAGCCTGGAGTAGCCGAGTCCTGCTAGCACACTAAATCTAAGGACTCTTTCACTGAGGTCCGAGCCTGGAGGAGCCGGGTCCTGCTAGCACACTATGGACTCTTTCACTGAGGTCCGAGACTGTAGAAGCCAAGTCCTGCTAGCACACAAAATCTAAGGACTCTTTCACTGAGGTCCGTGTCTGGAGGAGCCGAGTCCCGCTAGCACACTAAATCTATGGACTCTTTCACTGAGGTCCGAGTCTGGAGGAGCCGAGTCCCGCTAGCACACTAAATCTATGGACTCTTTCACTGAGGACCGAGCCTGGAGGAGCCGAATCCCGCTAGCACACTAAATCTAAGGACTCTTTCACTGAGATCCGAGCCTGGAGCAGCCGATTCCTGCTTGCACACTAAATCTAAGGACTCTTTCACTGAGGACCGAGCCTGGAGGAGCCGAATCCCGCTAGCACACTAAATCTAAGGACTCTTTCACTGAGATCCGAGCCTGGAGCAGCCGATTCCTGCTTGCACACTAAATCTAAGGACTCTTTCACTGAGGTCCGAGCCTGGAGGAGCCGAGTCCTGCTAGCACACTAAATCTAAGGACTCTTTCACTGAGGTCCGAGCCTGGAGGAGCCGAGCCCTGCTAGCACACTAAAACTAAGGACTCTTCTACTGAGGTCCGAGCCTGGAGAAGCCGAGTCCTGCTAGCACACTAAATCTAAGGACTATTTCACTGAGGTCCGAGCCTGGAGCAGCCGAGTCCTTCTAGCACACTAGATTTAAGGACTGTTCCACTGAGGTCCGAACCTAGAGGAGCCGGGTCCTGCTAGCACAACTAAATCTAAGGACTCTTTCACTGAGGTCCGAGCCTGGAGGAGCCGAGTCCTGCTAGCACACTAAATCTAAGGACTCTTCCACTGAGGTCCGAGCCTGTGGAAGCCGAGTCCTGCTAGCACACTAAATCTAAGGACACTTTCACTGAGGTCCTTGCCTGGAGGAGCCTGGTCCTGCTAGCACACTAAATCTAAGGACTCTTTCACTGAGGTCCAAGCCTGGAGGAGCTGGGTCCTACAACACACTAAATCTAAGGACTCTTTCACTGAGGTCCGAGCCTGTAGAAGCCAAGTCCTGCTAGCACACTAAATCTAAGGACTCTTTCACTGAGGTCCGAGCCTGGAGGAGCCGAGTCCCGCTAGCACACTAAATCTATGGACTCTTTAACTGAGGTCCGAGTCTGGAGGAGCCGAGTCCCGCTAGCACACTAAATCTATGGACTCTTTCACTGAGGACCGAGAAGGAACAGCCGAGTCCTGCTAGCACACTAAATCTAAGGACTCTTTCACTGAGGTCCAAGCCTGGGGGAGCCGGGTCCTGCTAGCACACTAAATCTAAGGACTCTTTCACTGAGGTCCGAGCCTGGAGGAGTCGGGTCATGCTAGCAAATTAAATCCAAGGACTCTTTCACTGAGGTCCGAGCCTGGAGGAGCCGGGTCCTGCTAGCACACTATATCTATGGACTCTTTCACTGAGGTCCGAAACTGGAGAAGCCGAGTCCTGCTAGCACACTAGATCTAAGGACTGTTCCACTGAGGTCCGAGCCTAGAGGAGCCGGGTCCTGCTAGCACAACTAAATCTAAGGACTCTTCCACTGAGGTCCGAGCCTGTAGAAGCCGAGTCCTGCTAGCACACTAAATCTAAGGACTCTTTCACTGAGGTCAGGGCCTGGAGGAGCCGAGTCCTGCTAGCACACTAAATCTATGGACTCTTTCACTGAGGTCCGAGCCTGGAGGAGCCGGGTCCTGCTAGCACACTAAATCTAATGACTCTTTCACTGAGGTCCGAGCCTGGAGGAGCCGGGTTCTGCTAGCACACTAAATCTAAGGACTCTTTCACTGAGCTCCGAGCCTGGAGGAGTCGGGTCATGCTAGCAAATTAAATCTAAGGACTCTTTCACTGAGGTCCGAGCCTGGAGGAGCCGGGTCCTGCTAGCACACTATATCTATGGACTCTTTCACTGAGGTCCGAGCCTGGAGAAGCCAAGTCCTGCTAGCACACTAGATCTAAGGACTGTTCCACTGAGGTCCGAGCCTGGAGGAGCCGAGTCCTGCTAGCACACTAAATCTATGGACTCTTTTACTGAGGTCCGAGCCTGGAGGAGCCGAGTCCTGCTAGCACACTAAATCTAAGGACTCTTTCACTGAGGTCCGAGCTTGGAGAAGCCGGGTCCTGCTAGCACACTAGATCTAAGGACTGTTCCACTGAGGTCCGAGCCTAGAGGAGCCGGGTCCTGCTAGCACAACTAAATCTAAGGACTCTTTCACTGAGGTCCGCGCCTGGAGGAGCCGAGTCCTGCTAGCACACTAAATCTAAGGACTCTTCCACTGAGGTCCGAGCCTGTAGAAGCCGAGTCCTGCTAGCACACTAAATCTAAGGACTCTTTCACTGAGGTCAGAGCCTGGAGGAGACGGGTCCTGCTAGCACACTAAATCTATGGACTCTTTCACTGAGGTCCGAGCCTGGAGGAGCCGGGTCCTGCTAGCACACTAAATCTAAGGACTCTTTCACTGAGGTCCGAGCCTGGAGGAGCCGGGTCCTGCTAGCACATTCAATCTAAGGACTCTTTCACTGAGATCCGAGCCTGGAGGAGCCGAGTCCTGCTAGCACACTAAATCTAAGGACTCTTTCACTGAGGTCAGAGCCTGGAGGAGCCGAGTCCTGCTAGCACCCTAAATCTAAGGACTCTTTCACTGAGGTCCGAGCCTGGAGCAGCCGAGTCCTACTAGCACACTAAATCTAAGGACTCTTTCACTGAGGTCCGAGCCTAGAGGAGCCAGGTCCTGCAAGCACAACTAAATCTAAGAACTCTTTCACTGAGGTCCGAGCCTGGAGGAGCCGGGTACTGCTAGCAGATTCAATCTAAGGATTCTTTCACTGAGATCCGAGCCTGGAGGAGCCGAGTCCTGCTACCACACTAAATCTAAGGACTCTTTCACTGAGGTCCGAGCCTGGAGGAGCCGAGTCCTGCTAGCACACTAAATCTAAGGACTCTTTCACTGAGTTCCGAGCCTGGAGGAGCCGAGTCCTGCTAGCACACTAAATCTAAGGACTATTTCACTGAGGTCCGAGCCTGGAGGAGTCGAGTCCTGCTAGCACAACTAAATCTAAGGGCTCTTTCACTGAGCTCCGAGCCTGGAGGAGCAGAGCCCTGCTAGCACACTAAATCTACGGACTCTTTCACTGAGATCCGAGCCTGGAGGAGCCGAGTCCTGCTAGCACACTAAATCTAAGGACTCTTTCACTGAGGTCCGAGCCTGGAGGAGCCGAGTCCTGCTAGCACACTAAATCTAAGGACTCTTTCACTGAGGTCCGAGCCTGGAGGAGCCGAGTCCTGCTAGCACACTAAATCTAAGGACTCTTCCACTGAGGTCCGAGCCTGGAGCAGCCGAGTCCTGCTAGCACACTAAATCTAAGGACTCTTTCACTGAGGTCCGAGCTTGTAGAAGCCGCGTCCTGCTAGCACACTAAATCTAAGGACCCTTTCACTGAGGTCTGAGCCTGGAGGAGCCGAGTCCTGCTAGCACACTAAATCTAAGGACTCTTTCACTGAGGTCCGAGCTTGTAGAAGCCGAGTCCTGCTAGCACACTAAATCTAAGGACCCTTTCACTGAGGTCCGAGCCTGGAGGAGCCGGGTCCTGCTAGCACACTAAATCTAACGACTCTTTCACTGAGGTCCGAGCCTGTAGAAGCCAAGTCCTGCTAGCACACTAAATCTAAGGACTCTTTCACTGAGGTCCAAGACTGGAGGAGCCGAGTCCCACTAGCACACTAAATCTATGGACTCTTTCACTGAGGTCTGCGTCTGGAGGAGCCGAATCCCGCTAGCACACTAAATCTAAAGACTCTTTCACTGAGATCCGAGCCTGGAGCAGCCGAGTCCTGCTAGCACACTAAATCTAAGGACTCTTTCACTGAGGTCCAAGCCTGGAGGAGCGGGGTCCTGCTAGCACACTAAATCTAAGGACTCTTTCACTGAGGTCCGAGCCTGGAGGAGTCGGGTCATGCTAGCAAATTAAATCTAAGGACTCTTTCACTAAGGTCCCAGCCTGGAGGAGCCGAGTCCTGCTAGCACACTAAATCTATGGACTCTTTTACTGAGGTCCGAGCCTGGAGAAGCCGAGTCCTGCTAGCACACTAGATCTAAGGACTGTTCCACTGAGGTCCGAGCCTAGAGGAGCCGGGTCCTGCTAGCACAACTAAATCTAAGGACTCTTTCACTGAGGTCCGAGCCTGGAGGAGCCGAGTCCTGCTAGCACACTGAATCTAAGGACTCTTCCACTGAGGTCCGAGCCTGTAGAAGCCAAGTCCTGCTAGCACACTAAACCTAAGGACTCTTTCACTGAAGTCCGAGCCTGGAGGAGCCGAGTCCTGCTAGCACACTAAATCTATGGACTCTTTCACTGAGGACCGAGCCTGGAGGAGCAGAATCCCGCTAGCACACTAAATCTAAGGACTCTTTCACTGAGATCTGAGCCTGGAGCAGCCGAGTCCTGCTAGCACACTAAATCTAAGGACTCTTTCACTGAGGTCCAAGCCTGGAGGAGCGGGGTCCTGCTAGCACACTAAATCTAAGGACTCTTTCACTGAGGTCCGAGCCTGGAGGAGTCGGGTCCTGCTAGCACATTAAATCTAAGGACACTTTCACTGAGGTCCGAGCCTGGAGGAGCCGGGTCCTGCTAGCACACTAAATCTATGGACTCTTTCACTGAGGTCCGAGCTTCGAGAAGCCGAGTCCTGCTAGCACACTAGATCTAACGACTGTTCCACTGAGGTCCGAGCCTGGAGGAGCCGGGTCCTGCTAGCACACTAAATCTAAGGACTCTTTCACTGAGGTCCGAGCTTGTAGAAGCCGAGTCCTGCTAGCACACTAAATCTAAGTACTCTTTCACTGAGGTCTGAGCCTGGAGGAGCCGAGTCCTGCTAGCACACTAAATCTATGGACTCTTTCACTGAGGTCCGAGCCTGGAGGAGCCGAGTCCTGCTAGCACACTAAATCTAAGGACTCTTTCACTGAGGTCCGAGCCTGGAGGAGCCGGGTCCTGCTAGCACACTAAATCTAAGGACTCTTTCACTGAGGTCCGAGCCTGGAGGAGCCGAGTCCTGCTAGCACACTGAATCTAAGGACTCTTCCACTGAGGTCCGACCCTGGAGGAGCCGGGTCCGGCTAGCACACTAAATCTATAGACTCTTTCACTGAGGTCCGAGCCTGGAGGAGCCGGGTCCTGCTAGCACACTAAATCTAAGGACTCTTTCACTGAGGTCCGAGCTTGTAGAAGCCGAGTCCTGCTAGCACACTAAATCTAAGGACCCTTTCACTGAGGTCTGAGCCTGGAGGAGCCGAGTCCTGCTAGCACACTAAATCTAAGGACTCTTTCACTGAGGTCCGAGCTTGTAGAAGCCGAGTCCTGCTAGCACACTAAATCTAAGGACCCTTTCACTGAGGTCTGAGCCTGGAGGAGCCGAGTCCTGCTAGCACACTAAATCTAGGGACTCTTTCACTGAGGTCTGAGCCTGGAGGAGCCGGGTCCTCCTAGCACAACAAAATCTAAGGACTCTGTTGGAAGGCGGACCCCGAGGAGTCGGTGAGACCACCAAGGGGGGGCCCTCTCACTGCACGAAGTAGCCGAGCGCTGCCGAGAAGTCTCCTGAGAGATCCTTCTCCTATCCCGTACTAGCACAGTAACACCACCACACCGGACTCAAGGAGGTTGTCTCAAGACAAGCAATTCTTTATCATCAATAAAAGGTTACGAGTTCAATATTTACACGAAGGGATCGAGGGATCCACCAAAAGTCTCAATGTCTCTTTGGAAGGGTAGGGGTAGCGGGACAGTCTTTGGCAGGAGTGTGGTACGAGGGTACCTGGGGCCCAGTTCTTATCCTCACGCTGGAGGACCTCCGATCTCGGAGGGGTCGAGCCGCGACGGCGTCAGCAGGGCTCCGGCGTACAGTTCGTGGAGAGCCGCGATTCAATCAGCAGGGCTCTCAAGATGGTTTCTGCTCAGCTCGAGCCGCGACGTCGTCAGCAGGGCTCCGAGGAAGGTTCCAGCGAGGTTGGGCCGCGACAGCGTCTGCAGGGCTCCGATGTTCCAGGTGGTTCAGAAGGGTTCACAGGAGGGAGCCGCGACGCAGTCAGCAGGGCTCGTGATGGTTCCGGCAAGAGTTCGTTTCCGTAGGGTCAGCCGCGATTCGATCAGCAGGGCTCTCGACTCCGGGATACAACTGCCGAGCTGTGGTGGGGTCGCCCCAGATATAGGTCTGGAGCCCTTTGATGTCCGGACCTATGCGCCCGAGGGGGCGGAGTGGCCGGGTGGAGGTGGCCAGACGCCCAGCAGGAGAGGCGCCAGGCCAATGGGAGTTTGCAGGGTGATCACACCTCGAGAGGGGAGGACAGTTGGGGGTCCCATCGATACTGTCCTCCGCCGGGGCGATGAATGGTTCCTGCGGCACCCCCTGGCCAGTTCGTGGTGCCTCGATGTCGGGGCTTCGTTGGGGTCGAGGCTGGGTTGAGCGGGGTCGCGCCGGCTGGGGCACGGTGTGACGTGGATGCCAACAAGATGGCGGAGCCACGAGGAGTATGCGACCACGTGTAGCTCCGGGTGAAGGGCCTTGGTGCAGTCCAGACGGGTGGCCCGTGACGGCCGGGGCGGGGAACGGCCACAATCCAGGGGGTTAAGGACCACGCCACGAGGCCAGGTCCAACAGGCGTCCCCCCCAGCCGAAGGCATGGAGAGTCACCCATCTCCTTGGGGATTCTCCTCGTCAAGGCGGAAGAAGCGGGACAGGCCGTCGGCATTGGCGTGGTCATTGCCGGGCCGGTGTTCGACGTCAAAGTCCATCCCTTGTAGCGAGATGGACCATCGCAGCAGCTTGGGGTTCTCGCCCCGCATTCGCATTAACCATTGCAAGGGCCGGTGGTCGGTCTGGACCCGGAAGTGGGCGCCAAAGAGGTAGGGCCGGAGCTTCTCGAGGGCCCACACCACAGCGAAGGCCTCGCGCTCAATAGTGCTCCAGCGTTGCTCTCGGGGCAGTAGTCGCCGGCTGATGAAGGCCACTGGTCTGTCGAGCCCCCTTTCGTCAGTTTGGGAGAGGACGGCCCCGATCCCATACTCGGAGGCGTCCGTCTGTACCACGAACTCCTTCTGGTAGTCCGGGGCTTGCAGCACCGGAGCAGTACACATGGCCGTTTTGAGGGTGTCGAAGGCTGTTTGGCAGCGGGGTGTCCAGTGTACCTTCTTGGGCTGTTTTTTGGACGTTAACTCTGTGAGGGGGCCAACAATGCTCCCATAGTCCCGGATAAACCGCCGGTAGTATCCGGTGAGGCCCAGGAAGGCCCGGACAGCGGTCTGGGTAGTGGGGGGTTCCCAGGTCTGGATGGCATCTATCTTCGCTTGGAGGGGGGCCACCTGCCCGCTCCCCACTTGATGGCCCAGGTAGGTCACGGATCCGTGGCCGATTTGGCATTTGCTGGCCTTGATTGTGAGCCCGGCCCGCTGGAGGGCGGCCAGGACGGCCTCCAGGTGGAGGAGGTGCTCGGCCCAGTGGTTGCTGTACACGGCAATGTCATCTAAGTAGGCCGCGCTGAAGGCCTCAAGCCCGGCCAAAACCTTGTTCACCAGTCTTTGGAAGGTGGCCGGGGCGTTCTTCATTCCGAAGGGCATCACCCGAAAGTGGTAATGCCCATCCGGAGTCGAAAAGGCGGATCTTTCTTGGGCGCCGGGGGTGAGCTGGATTTGCCAGTACCCGGCGGTGAGGTCCAGCGTGCTCAAGTAGCGAGCGGCCCCTAGGCGGTCGATCCGTTCGTCGGCCCGGGGTATCGGGTGTGCGTCCGTCTTGGTTACTACATTCAGGGCTCGGTAGTCCACGCAGAATCGCAACTCCGGGGGGTGACCGGGAGCTGCGGCCTTGGGCACCAGGACGACAGGGCTGGCCCACGGGCTGTCGGAAGGCTCGATGACCCCCAGGGCCAGCATCTTCGCTACTTCGGCCTGGATGCAGGCCCGCACTCGGTCAGGCACCCGGTAGGCTCTGTGTCGTATGGGGGGGTTCTCCCCGGTGTCGACGTCGTGGACGCACCAGTGGGTCACCCCCGGGGTGAGAGAGAAGAGGGCTGCGTAGTCCCGCAGTAATCGCTGGCAGTCGTTGCGCTGCTCTGGGGTCAGGGACGAGGCGAGTTGGACCCCTTCGATCGATCCATCGTGACTGTCGGATTGCAAGAGGTCGGGCAAGGGCTCGGAGTCGTCCTCGCCCCCCTCGTCGGTCGCCAGCAGCAGGCTCAGTTCGGTCCGGGCGAAGTGGGGTTTTAGCCTGTTCGCATGTAGGACCCGGAGGGGGTTCCGGGGGGACTCCAGATCGACCAGGTAGGTGACGGGACTTTTCTTCTCCACCACCTTGAAGGGCCCGGTCCACTTGTCCTGGAGGGCGCCGGGTTCGACCGGGGCCATGACCCATACTTTCTGACCTGGCTCGAATTCTACCGTAGAAGTGTTGCGATCGTACCACCGCTTCATGTCCTCCTGGCTGGCCTCGAGGTTGGCTTCGGCTATGGCTCGGAACTTGCGGGTCTGGTTTCGGAGGGTCAGGAGGTATCGGTAGACGTCAGGAGGGGCGCCTCGGGGCTTCATCTCCCAGCCCTCCTTGACCAGGCTGAGTGGTCCGCGGACCGGGTGCCCATACAAGAGTTCAAACGGGCTGAACCCCAGGGACTTCTGCGGGACCTCCCGATAGGCAAACAGGAGGCAGGGCAGCAGGACATCCCATTTCCGCCTGAGGGGTTCTTCCAGGCCCTGGATCATCCCTTTCAATGTTCGGTTGAACCGCTCAACCAGCCCGTTCCCCTGAGGGTGATATGGGGTCGTGAACTTGTATGTGACCCCGCATTGTTGCCACAGGGACCGCATGTACCTGGAGATAAAGTTCGTGCCACGGTCGCTCACCACTTCGCTGGGGAATCCCACTCGGGAGAAGATCCCCATCAAGGCCCGGCCTACCACAGGGGCCGTTATAGTTCTGAGCGGGACCGCCTCCGGGTACCTGGTGGCGTGGTCCACGAGGACCAGGATGAAGCGGTGGCCCAGGGCGGTTTGGGGGTCCAGGGGTCCCACAATGTCGATTCCGACTCGTTCAAACGGGGTGCTGACGGCGGGAAAGGGCTGGAGGGGGGCCTTGACCCGACCCCCCGTCTTTCCGCTGGCTTGGCAGGTCTGGCAGGACCGGCAGTGGTTGTCCACATCTCTCCGCATCCGGGGCCAGTAGAAGTGGGTCACCAGACGACTGTACGTTTTGTCTTGCCCCAAGTGTCCGGCGAGGGGCACATCATGGGCCAGGTTGAGAAGGAACTCCCGGAAGCGGAGGGGGACCACCAACACGCGGCCGGCCCCGAGTTCTGCCACTTTCTGTTCACTGTACAACAGGCCCTCGGCCCAGTAGATCCAGTGGGTGCCGGTCTGGTCACCGTTGGCTTGCGCGGTCGCCTGCTGTCGGACCCCTTCGAGAGAGGGACAGGACTGTTGCTCTTGCTGGAACTGCTCTCGGGTGGGGCCCCCTTCATGTTGCCATTGCGTTAGTTCTGGTAGGGCGCTCGGAGAAGCCATCTCTTCGGGGGAGGATTCGCTGGGCCCGGGGTCGGTGTCCGCCTCCTCCTCGCTGCTGGCGGGAGGGGGTGTGAGCCCCTCGGGTCGGGCAGTCCCGGAGGTCGAGGAGGAGCGGGGGGCCTGGGCGGTCATGGACCGGGTGATGGCGCAGGCCCAATCAGCCAGTCCCAACATTCGGAGGTGCTCTCGTCGTTCTACTTGAGCCCAGGGGGAACTCTCCAAGTCGTTACCCAGGAGGCAGTCGACCGGGGCGTCGTCGCGCACCGTCACCTTCAGCAGGCCCGTCACCCCTCCCCACTCGAAGGGGACCAGGGCCATCTGGCATAGGCTTTCACTGTTGTCGGCCGTCCGCACAGGGCACAGCACATTCGGTAGAATCTGTTCAGGGGTCACCAGGTGGCAGCGGACAGCGGTGATACTGGCGCCGGTGTCGCGAAGGGCTTCGGCCCGTTGTCCGTTGACCGTGACCTGCTGCCGGTACTTCTGGGTGTTGGTTGGGATGGGGGTGCAGGGTACCATCTCTCGGCTACCCAGGCAGACCAGGGACATGGCTGCCGGCTCCCACTCAGTGTTTTCTCGGTCGAGGGCCTCTTCTTCCTCCTCTCCCCCCAAGGCGGCGGCTGTCAGCTGCCGGGGCGGGGGCCCGCCGGCCCCGTTTTTTCGGTTCAGGGGGCAGGCCGGGTCGCTGGCAAAGTGTCCGGTTTGTTGGCAGCCATAGCAGGTCACTGGTGGCCGTGGTCCGGGTCGGGCCGGGCCCACCCTTCGCGCTAGGCTCGGGGAGAGATGTGGCTGCGGTGGCCCTCGAGGGGGGCTCCTGGGGGCCCCAGCGGGAGGGTCTCGGTTCCTGTTCGGCCCTCCCCCCCACCGCGCTGGCGTGGGGGTCCGTTGGGGTTCCTCTGGTACTCCCCCATTGAGCTCCGGGGGACCCGGGAGTTGACCCATCGATCGGCCTCGACGGCAAGTTTTCGCGGGTCGGTCATTTTGCTGTCGAGGAGGTGCTGTCTCAGTTCCACGAAGCAATTGTTGGAAAGATGTTCCCAGACGATGAGGTCGACCAGTTGTCCGTAGGTGGTTACTTTGCTGCCTTTGATCCACCCTTCTAGGGCCCGACTGAAAAAGTCCACATATTCCACCCATGTGGTACCCGGGATTTTCTTGCAGTCTCGGAACCGCTGGCGGTACATCTCCGCTGTTAGCCCGTAGCGGGTGAGCAGGGCCTCCTTCATGTGATCGTAGGAGGTCATCACCTCCTCCGGTAGCTGGAGCAGCGTGTCCCGCCCTTCACTCAGGAATCGCCCCCACAGGCCTGCGCCCCAGTCTTTTCGGGGCACCCGATGGGAGGTCATGGCCACCTCGTAGGCCTTGAACCATTGTTGGATATCGTCATTCTTGTAATACTCCTTGACGACCTCCTTCGGGATATGCACCTTGGCCTCGGGGGGCGGTAGAGTGTCTCTAGTACTGGGGGTGTTGGCCCCTCCGTTCTTGGCCTTGATCTCGAGCTCCTTGAGACTGCGCTCGTGCTCAAGAGTTAGTTTCTTTTCCTCCAACTCCCGGTGTCGTCTCTTCTCTTCTATTTCTTCTTGAAGGCGTAGCTGCTCGAGGGCCAGTTTCTTTTCTGCCAGCTGGAGTTCGCCGTCCAGTCGCAGTCGGGCGAGCTCTAGCTCGTGGCTCCGGACCTTTTCCCGCTCTCGTATTTCTTCCTCGGAGAGGCCGGTTTCTAGGCTCTTTCTTCCTCCGGTTGCCGGGGTCAGTGCGGTTGCTGTGGTCTCCGTCAGGGGCAAGGGCCCTTCTTCCTGGGAGAGGCCTGCCCCCGCCTCCAACCATGCCCTCAGAGCTTTCTGCATCTCTTCCTTGGTACCGAGGCTGGTGGTTGCAATGCCTTTGTCTCTGCAGAACTGTTTTAATTCTTTGTGCGTATATTCTTCCAGCCGTTCGGGCTGGAACTCCATTGTCGCGTTGTTTTCCTGGCTGCTCATGATGCTATTCGTTTGGATGGGTAGCTAGTGGGTACTGGCTGGTACGTACTGCGTTCGGCTCGGATCCCGTCGCTGGCCACCAAATGTTGGAAGGCGGACCCCGAGGAGTCGGTGAGACCACCAAGGGGGGGCCCTCTCACTGCACGAAGTAGCCGAGCGCTGCCGAGAAGTCTCCTGAGAGATCCTTCTCCTATCCCGTACTAGCACAGTAACACCACCACACCGGACTCAAGGAGGTTGTCTCAAGACAAGCAATTCTTTATCATCAATAAAAGGTTACGAGTTCAATATTTACACGAAGGGATCGAGGGATCCACCAAAAGTCTCAATGTCTCTTTGGAAGGGTAGGGGTAGCGGGACAGTCTTTGGCAGGAGTGTGGTACGAGGGTACCTGGGGCCCAGTTCTTATCCTCACGCTGGAGGACCTCCGATCTCGGAGGGGTCGAGCCGCGACGGCGTCAGCAGGGCTCTGGCGTACAGTTCGTGGAGAGCCGCGATTCAATCAGCAGGGCTCTCAAGATGGTTTCTGCTCAGCTCGAGCCGCGACGTCGTCAGCAGGGCTCCGAGGAAGGTTCCAGCGAGGTTGGGCCGCGACAGCGTCTGCAGGGCTCCGATGTTCCAGGTGGTTCAGAAGGGTTCACAGGAGGGAGCCGCGACGCAGTCAGCAGGGCTCGTGATGGTTCCAGCAAGAGTTCGTTTCCGTAGGGTCAGCCGCGATTCGATCAGCAGGGCTCTCGACTCCGGGATACAACTGCCGAGCTGTGGTGGGGTCGCCCCAGATATAGGTCTGGAGCCCTTTGATGTCCGGACCTATGCGCCCGAGGGGGCGGAGTGGCCGGGTGGAGGTGGCCAGACGCCCAGCAGGAGAGGCGCCAGGCCCATGGGAGTTTGCAGGGTGATCACACCTCGAGAGGGGAGGACAGTTGGGGGTCCCATCGATACTGTCCTCCGCCGGGGCGATGAATGGTTCCTGCGGCACCCCCTGGCCAGTTCGTGGTGCCTCGATGTCGGGGCTTCGTTGGGGTCGAGGCTGGGTTGAGCGGGGTCGCGCCGGCTGGGGCACGGTGTGACGTGGATGCCAACAAGATGGCGGAGCCACGAGGAGTATGCGACCACGTGTAGCTCCGGGTGAAGGGCCTTGGTGCAGTCCAGACGGGTGGCCCGTGACGGCCGGGGCGGGGAACGGCCACAATCCAGGGGGTTAAGGACCACGCCACGAGGCCAGGTCCAACAGACTCTTTCACTGAGGTCCGAGCCTGGAGGAGCCGGGTCCTGCTAGCACACTAAATCTAACGACTCTTTCACTGAGGTCCGAGCCTGTAGAAGCCAAGTCCTGCTAGCACACTAAATCTAAGGACTCTTTCACTGAGGTCCAAGACTGGAGGAGCCGAGTCCCACTAGCACACTAAATCTAAGGACTCTTTCACTGAGGTCCGAGCTTGTAGAAGCCGAGTCCTGCTAGCACACTAAATCTAAGGACCCTTTCACTGAGGTCTGAGCCTGGAGGAGCCGAGTCCTGCTAGCACACTAAATCTAAGGACTCTTTCACTGAGGTCCGAGCTTGTAGAAGCCGAGTCCTGCTAGCACACTAAATCTAAGGACCCTTTCACTGAGGTCTGAGCCTGGGGGAGCCGAGTCCTGCTAGCACACTAAATCTAGGGACTCTTTCACTGAGGTCTAAGCCTGGAGGAGCCGGGTCCTCCTAGCACAACAAAATCTAAGGACTCTTACACTGAGGTGTGAGCCTGGAGGAGCCGGGTCCTGCTAGCACACTAAATCTAACGACTCTTTCACTGAGGTCCGAGCCTGTAGAAGCCAAGTCCTGCTAGCACACTAAATCTAAGGACTCTTTCACTGAGGTCCAAGACTGGAGGAGCCGAGTCCCACTAGCACACTAAATCTATGGACTCTTTCACTGAGGTCTGCGTCTGGAGGAGCCGAATCCCGCTAGCACACTAAATCTAAAGACTCTTTCACTGAGATCCGAGCCTGGAGCAGCCGAGTCCTGCTAGCACACTAAATCTAAGGACTCTTTCACTGAGGTCCAAGCCTGGAGGAGCGGGGTCCTGCTAGCACACTAAATCTAAGGACTCTTTCACTGAGGTCCGAGCCTGGAGGAGCCGAGTCCTGCTAGCACACTGAATCTAAGGACTCTTCCACTGAGGTCCGACCCTGGAGGAGCCGGGTCCGGCTAGCACACTAAATCTATAGACTCTTTCACTGAGGTCCGAGCCTGGAGGAGCCGGGTCCTGCTAGCACACTAAATCTAAGGACTCTTTCAGTGAGGTCCGAGCTTGTAGAAGCCGAGTCCTGCTAGCACACTAAATCTAAGGACCCTTTCACTGAGGTCTGAGCCTGGAGGAGCCGAGTCCTGCTAGCACACTAAATCTAAGGACTCTTTCACTGAGGTCCGAGCTTGTAGAAGCCGAGTCCTGCTAGCACACTAAATCTAAGGACCCTTTCACTGAGGTCTGAGCCTGGAGGAGCCGAGTCCTGCTAGCACACTAAATCTAGGGACTCTTTCACTGAGGTCTGAGCCTGGAGGAGCCGGGTCCTCCTAGCACAACAAAATCTAAGGACTCTTTCACTGAGGTCCGAGCCTGGAGGAGCCGGGTCCTGCTAGCACACTAAATCTAACGACTCTTTCACTGAGGTCCGAGCCTGTAGAAGCCAAGTCCTGCTAGCACACTAAATCTAAGGACTCTTTCACTGAGGTCCAAGACTGGAGGAGCCGAGTCCCACTAGCACACTAAATCTAAGGACTCTTTCACTGAGGTCCGAGCTTGTAGAAGCCGAGTCCTGCTAGCACACTAAATCTAAGGACCCTTTCACTGAGGTCTGAGCCTGGAGGAGCCGAGTCCTGCTAGCACACTAAATCTAAGGACTCTTTCACTGAGGTCCGAGCTTGTAGAAGCCGAGTCCTGCTAGCACACTAAATCTAAGGACCCTTTCACTGAGGTCTGAGCCTGGAGGAGCCGAGTCCTGCTAGCACACTAAATCTAGGGACTCTTTCACTGAGGTCTAAGCCTGGAGGAGCCGGATCCTCCTAGCACAACAAAATCTAAGGACTCTTACACTGAGGTGCGAGCCTGGAGGAGCCGGGTCCTGCTAGCACACTAAATCTAACGACTCTTTCACTGAGGTCCGAGCCTGTAGAAGCCAAGTCCTGCTAGCACACTAAATCTAAGGACTCTTTCACTGAGGTCCAAGACTGGAGGAGCCGAGTCCCACTAGCACACTAAATCTATGGACTCTTTCACTGAGGTCTGCGTCTGGAGGAGCCGAATCCCGCTAGCACACTAAATCTAAAGACTCTTTCACTGAGATCCGAGCCTGGAGCAGCCGAGTCCTGCTAGCACACTAAATCTAAGGACTCTTTCACTGAGGTCCAAGCCTGGAGGAGCGGGGTCCTGCTAGCACACTAAATCTAAGGACTCTTTCACTGAGGTCCGAGCCTGGAGGAGTCGGGTCATGCTAGCAAATTAAATCTAAGGACTCTTTCACTGAGGTCCCAGCCTGGAGGAGCCGAGTCCTGCTAGCACACTAAATCTATGGACTCTTTTACTGAGGTCCGAGCCTGGAGAAGCCGAGTCCTGCTAGCACACTAGATCTAAGGACTGTTCCACTGAGGTCCGAGCCTAGAGGAGCCGGGTCCTGCTAGCACAACTAAATCTAAGGACTCTTTCACTGAGGTCCGAGCCTGGAGGAGCCGAGTCCTGCTAGCACACTGAATCTAAGGACTCTTCCACTGAGGTCCGAGCCTGTAGAAGCCAAGTCCTGCTAGCACACTAAATCTAAGGACTCTTTCACTGAAGTCCGAGCCTGGAGGAGCCGAGTCCCGCTAGCACACTAAATCTATGGACTCTTTCACTGAGGACCGAGCCTGGAGGAGCCGAATCCCGCTAGCACACTAAATCTAAGGACTCTTTCACTGAGATCTGAGCCTGGAGCAGCCGAGTCCTGCTAGCACACTAAATCTAAGGACTCTTTCACTGAGGTCCAAGCCTGGAGGAGCGGGGTCCTGCTAGCACGCTAAATCTAAGGACTCTTTCACTGAGGTCCGAGCCTGGAGGAGTCGGGTCCTGCTAGCACATTAAATCTAAGGACACTTTCACTGAGGTCCGAGCCTGGAGGAGCCGGGTCCTGCTAGCACACTAAATCTATGTACTCTTTCACTGAGGTCCGAGCTTCGAGAAGCCGAGTCCTGCTAGCACACTAGATCTAAGGACTGTTCCACTGAGGTCCGAGCCTGGAGGAGCCGGGTCCTGCTAGCACACTAAATCTAAGGACTCTTTCACTGAGGTCCGAGCTTGTAGAAGCCGAGTCCTGCTAGCACACTAAATCTAAGTACTCTTTCACTGAGGTCTGAGCCTGGAGGAGCCGAGTCCTGCTAGCACACTAAATCTATGGACTCTTTCACTGAGGTCCGAGCCTGGAGGAGCCGAGTCCTGCTAGCACACTAAATCTAAGTACTCTTTCACTGAGGTCTGAGCCTGGAGGAGCCGAGTCCTGCTAGCACACTAAATCTATGGACTGTTTCACTGAGGTCCGAGCCTGGAGGAGCCGAGTCCTGCTAGCACACTAAATCTAAGGACTCTTTCACTGAGGTCCGAGCCTGGAGGAGCCGGGTCCCGCTAGCACACTAAATCTAAAGACTCTTTCACTGAGATCCGAGCCTGGAGCAGCCGAGTCCTGCTAGCACACTAAATCTAAGGACTCTTTCACTGAGGTCCAAGCCTGGAGGAGCGGGGTCCTGCTAGCACACTAAATCTAAGGACTCTTTCACTGAGGTCCGAGCCTGGAGGAGTCGGGTCATGCTAGCAAATTAAATCTAAGGACTCTTTCACTGAGGTCCCAGCCTGGAGGAGCCGAGTCCTGCTAGCACACTAAATCTATGGACTCTTTTACTGAGGTCCGAGCCTGGAGAAGCCGAGTCCTGCTAGCACACTAGATCTAAGGACTGTTCCACTGAGGTCCGAGCCTAGAGGAGCCGGGTCCTGCTAGCACAACTAAATCTAAGGACTCTTTCACTGAGGTCCGAGCCTGGAGGAGCCGAGTCCTGCTAGCACACTGAATCTAAGGACTCTTCCACTGAGGTCCGAGCCTGTAGAAGCCAAGTCCTGCTAGCACACTAAATCTAAGGACTCTTTCACTGAAGTCCGAGCCTGGAGGAGCCGAGTCCCGCTAGCACACTAAATCTATGGACTCTTTCACTGAGGACCGAGCCTGGAGGAGCCGAATCCCGCTAGCACACTAAATCTAAGGACTCTTTCACTGAGATCTGAGCCTGGAGCAGCCGAGTCCTGCTAGCACACTAAATCTAAGGACTCTTTCACTGAGGTCCAAGCCTGGAGGAGCGGGGTCCTGCTAGCACGCTAAATCTAAGGACTCTTTCACTGAGGTCCGAGCCTGGAGGAGTCGGGTCCTGCTAGCACATTAAATCTAAGGACACTTTCACTGAGGTCCGAGCCTGGAGGAGCCGGGTCCTGCTAGCACACTAAATCTATGGACTCTTTCACTGAGGTCCGAGCTTCGAGAAGCCGAGTCCTGCTAGCACACTAGATCTAAGGACTGTTCCACTGAGGTCCGAGCCTGGAGGAGCCGGGTCCTGCTAGCACACTAAATCTAAGGACTCTTTCACTGAGGTCCGAGCTTGTAGAAGCCGAGTCCTGCTAGCACACTAAATCTAAGTACTCTTTCACTGAGGTCTGAGCCTGGAGGAGCCGAGTCCTGCTAGCACACTAAATCTATGGACTCTTTCACTGAGGTCCGAGCCTGGAGGAGCCGAGTCCTGCTAGCACACTAAATCTAAGGACTCTTTCACTGAGGTCCGAGCCTGGAGGAGCCGGGTCCTGCTAGCACACTAAATCTAAGGACTCTTTTAATGAGGTCCGAGCCTGGAGGAGCCGAGTCCTGCTAGCACACTGAATCTAAGGACTCTTCCATTGAGGTCCGACCCTGGAGGAGCCGGGTCCGGCTAGCACACTAAATCTATAGACTCTTTCACTGAGGTCCGAGCCTGGAGGAGCCGGGTCCTGCTAGCACACTAAATCTAAGGACTCTTTCTCTGAGGTCCGAGCTTGTAGAAGCCGAGTCCTGCTAGCACACTAAATCTAAGGACCCTTTCACTGAGGTCTGAGCCTGGAGGAGCCGAGTCCTGCTAGCACACTAAATCTAAGGACTCTTTCACTGAGGTCCGAGCTTGTAGAAGCCGAGTCCTGCTAGCACACTAAATCTAAGGACCCTTTCACTGAGGTCTGAGCCTGGAGGAGCCGAGTCCTGCTAGCACACTAAATCTAGGGACTCTTTCACTGAGGTCTGAGCCTGGAGGAGCCGGGTCCTCCTAGCACAACAAAATCTAAGGACTCTTTCACTGAGGTCCGAGCCTGGAGGAGCCGGGTCCTGCTAGCACACTAAATCTAACGACTCTTTCACTGAGGTCCGAGCCTGTAGAAGCCAAGTCCTGCTAGCACACTAAATCTAAGGACTCTTTCACTGAGGTCCAAGACTGGAGGAGCCGAGTCCCACTAGCACACTAAATCTATGGACTCTTTCACTGAGGTCTGAGTCTGGAGGAGCCGAATCCCGCTAGCACACTAAATCTAAAGACTCTTTCACTGAGATCCGAGCCTGGAGCAGCCGAGTCCTGCTAGCACACTAAATCTAAGGACTCTTTCACTGAGGTCCAAGCCTGGAGGAGCGGGGTCCTGCTAGCACAATAAATCTAAGGACTCTTTCACTGAGGTCCGAGCCTGGAGGAGTCGGGTCATGCTAGCAAATTAAATCTAAGGACTCTTTCACTGAGGTCCCAGCCTGGAGGAGCCGAGTCCTGCTAGCCCACTAAATCTATGGACTCTTTTACTGAGGTCCGAGCCTGGAGAAGCCGAGTCCTGCTAGCACACTAGATCTAAGGACTGTTCCACTGAGGTCCGAGCCTAGAGGAGCCGGGTCCTGCTAGCACAACTAAATCTAAGGACTCTTTCACTGAGGTCCGAGCCTGGAGGAGCCGAGTCCTGCTAGCACACTGAATCTAAGGACTCTTCCACTGAGGTCCGAGCCTGTAGAAGCCAAGTCCTGCTAGCACAATAAATCTAAGGACTCTTTCACTGAAGTCCGAGCCTGGAGGAGCCGAGTCCCGCTAGCACACTAAATCTATGGACTCTTTCACTGAGGACCGAGCCTGGAGGAGCCGAATCCCGCTAGCACACTAAATCTAAGGACTCTTTCACTGAGATCTGAGCCTGAAGCAGCCGAGTCCTGCTAGCACACTAAATCTAAGGACTCTTTCACTGAGGTCCAAGCCTGGAGGAGCGGGGTCCTGCTAGCACACTAAATCTAAGGACTCTTTCACTGAGGTCCGAGCCTGGAGGAGTCGGGTCCTGCTAGCACATTAAATCTAAGGACACTTTCACTGAGGTCTGAGCCTGGAGGAGCCGGGTCCTGCTAGCACACTAAATCTATGGACTCTTTCACTGAGGTCCGAGCTTCGAGAAGCCGAGTCCTGCTAGCACACTAGATCTAAGGACTGTTCCACTGAGGTCCGAGCCTGGAGGAGCCGGGTCCTGCTAGCACACTAAATCTAAGGACTCTTTCACTGAGGTCCGAGCTTGTAGAAGCCGAGTCCTGCTAGCACACTAAATCTAAGTACTCTTTCACTGAGGTCTGAGCCTGGAGGAGCCGAGTCCTGCTAGCACACTAAATCTATGGACTGTTTCACTGAGGTCCGAGCCTGGAGGAGCCGAGTCCTGCTAGCACACTAAATCTAAGGACTCTTTCACTGAGGTCCGAGCCTGGAGGAGCCGGGTCCTGCTAGCACACTAAATCTAAGGACTCTTTAACTGAGGTACGAGCCTGGAGGAGCCGAGTCCTGCTAGCACACTGAATCTAAGGACTCTTCCACTGAGGTCCGAGCCTGGAGGAGCCGGGTCCGGCTAGCACACTAAATCTAAGAACTCTTTCACTGAGGTCCGAGCTTGTAGAAGCCGAGTCCTGCTAGCACACTAAATCTAAGTACTCTTTCACTGAGGTCTGAGCCTGGAGGAGCCGAGTCCTGCTAGCACACTAAATCTATGGACTCTTTCACTGAGGTCCGAGCCTGGAGGAGTCGGGTCCTGCTAGCACACTGAATCTAAGGACTCTTTCACTGAGGTCCGAGCCTGGAGGAGCCGGGTCCTGCTAGCACATTCAATCTGAGGACTCTTTCACTGAGATACGAGCCTGGAGGAGCCGAGTCATGCTAGCACACTAAATCTGAGGACTCTTTCACTGAGGTCCGAGCCTGGAGGAGCCGAGTCCTGCTAGCACACTAAATCTAAGGACTCTTTCACTGAGGTCCGAGCCTGGAGCAGCCGAGTCCTGCTAGCACACTAAATCTAAGGACTCTTTCACTGAGGTCAGAGCCTAGAGGAGCCAGGTCCTGCAAGCACAACTAAATCTAAGGACTCTTTCACGGAGGTCCGAGCCTGGAGGAGCCGGGTACTGCTAGTAGATTCAATCTAAGGACTCTTTCACTGAGATCCGAGCCTGGAGGAGCCGAGTCCTGCTAGCACACTAAATCTAAGGACTCTTTCACTGAGGTCCGAGCCTGGAGGAGCCGAGTCCTGCTAGCACACTAAATCTAAGGACTCTTTCACTGAGGTCCGAGCCTGGAGCAGCCGAGTCCTGCTAGCACACTAAATCTAAGTACTCTTTCACTGAGGTCCGAGCCTGGAGGAGTCGAGTCCTGCTAGCACAACTAAATCTAAGGGCTCTTTCACGGAGGTCTGAGCCTGGAGGAGCCGAGTCCTGCTAGCACACAAAACTAAGGACTCTTCCACTGAGGTCCGAGCCTGGAGCAGCCGAGTCCTGCTAGCACACTAAATCTAAGGACTCTTTCACTGAGGTCCGAGCCTGGAGGAGTCGAGTCCTGCTAGCACAACTAAATCTAAGGGCTCTTTCACTGAGGTCCGAGCCTGGGGGTGCCGAGTCCTGCTAGCACAATAAAACTAAGGGCTCTTCCACTGAGGTCCGAGCCTGGAGAAGCCGAGTCCTGCTAGCACACTAAATCTAAGGACTCTTTCACTGAGGTCCAAGCCTGGAGGAGCGGGGTCCTGCTAGCACACTAAATCTAAGGACTCTTTCACTGAGGTCCGAGCCTGGAGGAGTCGGGTCATGCTAGCAAATTAAATCTAAGGACTCTTTCACTGAGGTCCCAGCCTGGAGGAGCCGAGTCCTGCTAGCACACTAAATCTATGGACTCTTTTACTGAGGTCCGAGCCTGGAGAAGCCGAGTCCTGCTAGCACACTAGAGCTAAGGACTGTTCCACTGAGGTCAGACCCTAGAGGAGCCGGGTCCTGCTAGCACAACTAAATCTAAGGACTCTTTCACTAAGGTCCGAGCCTGGAGGAGCCGAGTCCTGCTAGCACACTGAATCTAAGGACTCTTCCACTGAGGTCCGAGCCTGTAGAAGCCAAGTCCTGCTAGCACACTAAATCTAAGGACTCTTTCACTGAAGTCCGAGCCTGGAGGAGCCGAGTCCCGCTAGCACACTAAATCTATGGACTCTTTCACTGAGGACCGAGCCTGGAGGAGCCGAATCCCGCTAGCACACTAAATCTAAGGACTCTTTCACTGAGATCTGAGCCTGGAGCAGCCGAGTCCTGCTAGCACACTAAATCTATGAACTCTTTCACTGAGGTCCGAGCTTCGAGAAGCCGAGTCCTGCTAGCACACTAAATCTAAGGACTGTTCCACTGAGGTCCGAGCCTGGAGGAGCCGGGTCCTGCTAGCACACTAAATCTAAGGACTCTTTCACTGAGGTCCGAGCTTGTAGAAGCCGAGTCCTGCTAGCACACTAAATCTAAGTACTCTTTCACTGAGGTCTGAGCCTGGAGGAGCCGAGTCCTGCTAGCACACTAAATCTATGGACTCTTTCACTGAGGTCCGAGCCTGGAGGAGCCGAGTCCTGCTAGCACACTAAATCTAAGGACTCTTTCACTGAGGTCCGAGGCTGGAGGAGCCAAGTCCTGCTAGCACACTAAATCTAAGGACTCTTTCACTGAGGTCCGAGCCTGGAGCAGCCGAGTCCTGCTAGCACACTGAATCTAAGGACTCTTCCACTGAGGTCCGAGCCTGTAGAAGCCGAGTCCGGCTAGCACAGTAAATCTAAGGACTCATTCACTGAGGACAGAGCCTGGAGGAGCCGAGTCCTGCTAGCACACTAAATCTATGGACTCTTTCACTGAGGTCCGAGCCTGGAGGAGCCGGGTCCTGCTAGCACACTAAATCAAAGGACTCTTTCACTGAGGTCCGAGCCTGGAGGAGCCGGGTCCTACTAGCACATTCAATCTGAGGACTCTTTCACTGAGATCCGAGCCTGGAGGAGCCGAGTCCTGCTAGCACACTAAATCTGAGGACTCTTTCACTGAGGTCCGAGCCTGGAGGAGCCGAGTCCTGCTAGCACACTAAATCTAAGGACTCTTTCACTGAGGTCCGAGCCTGGAGCAGCCGAGTCCTGCTAGCACACTAAATCTTAGGACTCTTTCACTGAGGTCCGAGCCTAGAGGAGCCAGGTCCTGCAAGCACAACTAAATCTAAGGACTCTTTCACGGAGGTCCGAGCCTGGAGGAGCCGGGTACTGCAAGTAGATTCAATCTAAGGACTCTTTCACTGAGATCCGAGCCTGGAGGAGCCGAGTCCTGCTAGCACACTAAATCTAAGGACTCTTTCACTGAGGTCCGAGCCTGGAGGAGCCGAGTCCTGCTAGCACACTAAATCTAAGGACTCTTTCACTGAGGTCCGAGCCTGGAGGAGCCGAGTCCTGCTAGCACACTAAATCTAAGGACTCTTTCACTGAGGTCCGAGCCTGGAGCAGCCGAGTCCTGCTAGCACACTAAATCTAAGGACTCTTTCACTGAGGTCCGAGCCTGGAGGAGTCGAGTCCTGCTAGCACAACTAAATCTAAGGGCTCTTTCACTGAGGTCTGAGCCTGGAGGAGCCGAGTCCTGCTAGCAAACTAAAACTAAGGACTCTTCCACTGAGGTCCGAGCCTGGAGCAGCCGAGTCCTGCTAGCACACTAAATCTAAGGACTCTTTCACTGAGGTCCGAGCCTGGAGGAGTCGAGTCCTGCTAGCACAACTAAATTTAAGGGCTCTTTCACTGAGGTCCGAGCCTGGAGGAGCCGAGTCCTGCTAGCACACTAAAACTAAGGGCTCTTCCACTGAGGTCCGAGCCTGGAGAAGCCGAGTCCTGATAGCACACTAAATCTAAGGACTATTTCACTGAGGTCCGAGTCTGGAGCAGCCGAGTCCTGCTAGCACACTAGATCTAAGGACTGTTCCACTGAGGTCCGAACCTAGAGGAGCCGGTTCCTGCTAGCACAACTAAATCTAAGGACTCTTTCACTGAGGTCCGAGCCTGGAGGAGCCGAGTCCTGCTAGCACACTAAATCTAAGGACTCTTCCACTGAGGTCCAAGCCTGTGGAAGCCGAGTCCTGCTAGCACACTAAATCTAAGGACTCTTTCACTGAGGTCCTTGCCTGGAGGAGCCGGGTCCTGCTAGCACACTAAATCTATGGACTCTTTCACTGAGGTCCGAGCCTGGAGGAGCCGGGTCCTGCTAGCACACTAAATCTAAGGACTCTTTCACTGAGGTCCGAGCTTGTAGAAGCCGAGTCCTGCTAGCACACTAAATCTAAGGACCCTTTCACTGAGGTCTGAGCCTGGAGGAGAAGAGTCCTGCTAGCACACTAAATCTAGGGACTCTTTCACTGAGGTCCGAGCCTGGAGGAGCCGAGTCCTGCCAACACACTAAATCTAAGGACTCTTTCACTGAGGTCCGAGCCTGGAGGAGCCGGGTCCTCCTAGCACAACAAAATCTAAGGACTCTTTTACTGAGGTCCGAGCCTAGAGGAGCCCAGCCCTGCTAGCACACTAAATCTAAGGACTCTTCCACTGAGTTCCGAGCCTGGAGGAGCCAGGTCCTGCTAGGACAAATAAATCTAAGGACTCTTCCACTGAGGTCAGAGCCTGTAGAAGCCGAGTCCTGCTAGCACACTAAATCTAAGGGCTCTTCCACTGAGGTCCAAGCCTGGAGCAGCTGAGTGCTGCTAGCACACTAGATCTAAGGACTCTTTCACTGAGGTCCGAGCCTGGAGTAGCCGAGTCCTGCTAGCACACTAAATCTAAGGACTCTTTCACTGAGGTCCGAGCCTGGAGGAGCCGGGTCCTGCTAGCACACTATGGACTCTTTCACTGAGGTCCGAGACTGTAGAAGCCAAGTCCTGCTGGCACACTAAATTTAAGGACTCTTTCACTGAGGTCCGTGTCTGGAGGAGCCGAGTCCCGCTAGCACACTAAATCTATGGACTCTTTCACTGAGGTCCGAGTCTGGAGGAGCCGAGTCCCGCTAGCACACTAAATCTATGGACTCTTTCACTGAGGACCGAGCCTGGAGGAGCCGAATCCCGCTAGCACACTAAATCTAAGGACTCTTTCACTGAGATCCGAGCCTGGAGCAGCCGATTCCTGCTTGCACACTAAATCTAAGGACTCTTTCACTGAGGTCCAAGCCTGGAGGAGTGGGGTCCTGCTAGCACACTAAATCTAAGGACTCTTTCACTGAGGTCCGTGCCTGGAGGAGTCGGGTCCTGCTAGCACATAAAATCTAAGGACTCTTTCACTGAGGTCTGAGCCTGGAGGAGCCGGGTCCTGCTAGCACACTAAATCTATGGACTCTTTCACTGAGGTCCGGGCTTGGAGAAGCCGAGTCCTGCTAGCACACTAGATCTAAGGACTGTTCCAATGAGGTCCGAGCCTAGAGGAGCCGGGTCCTGCTACCACAATTAATTCTAAGGACTCTTTCACTGAGGTCCGAGCCTGGAGGAGCCGAGTCCTGCTAGCACACTAAATCTAAAGACTCTTTCACTGAGGTCCGAGCCTGTAGAAGCCAAGTCCTGCTAGCACACTAAATCTAAGGACTCTTTCACTGAGGTCCGAGCCTGGAGGAGCCGAGTCCTGCTAGCACACTAAATCTAAGGACTCTTTCACTGAGGTCCGAGCCTGGAGCAGCCGAGTCCTGCTAGCACACTAAATCTAAGTACTCTTTCACTGAGGTCCGAGCCTGGAGGAGTCGAGTCCTGCAAGCACAACTAAATCTAAGGGCTCTTTCACTGAGGTCTGAGCCTGGAGGAGCAGAGTCCTGCTAGCACACAAAACTAAGGACTCTTCCACTGAGGTCCGAGCCTGGAGCAGCCGAGTCCTGCTAGCACACTAAATCTAAGGACTCTTTCACTGAGGTCCGAGTCTGGAGGAGCCGAGTCCCGCTAGCACACTAAATCTATGGACTCTTTCACTGAGGACCGAGCCTGGAGGAGCCGAATCCCGCTAGCACACTAAATCTAAGGACTCTTTCACTGAGATCCGAGCCTGGAGCAGCCGATTCCTGCTTGCACACTAAATCTAAGGACTCTTTCACTGAGGTCCAAGCCTGGAGGAGTGGGGTCCTGCTAGCACACTAAATCTAAGGACTCTTTCACTGAGGTCCGTGCCTGGAGGAGTCGGGTCCTGCTAGCACATAAAATCTAAGGACTCTTTCACTGAGGTCTGAGCCTGGAGGAGCCGGGTCCTGCTAGCACACTAAATCTATGGACTCTTTCACTGAGGTCCGGGCTTGGAGAAGCCGAGTCCTGCTAGCACACTAGATCTAAGGACTGTTCCAATGAGGTCCGAGCCTAGAGGAGCCGGGTCCTGCTACCACAATTAATTCTAAGGACTCTTTCACTGAGGTCCGAGCCTGGAGGAGCCGAGTCCTGCTAGCACACTAAATCTAAAGACTCTTTCACTGAGGTCCGAGCCTGTAGAAGCCAAGTCCTGCTAGCACACTAAATCTAAGGACTCTTTCACTGAGGTCCGAGCCTGGAGGAGCCGAGTCCTGCTAGCACACTAAATCTAAGGACTCTTTCACTGAGGTCCGAGCCTGGAGCAGCCGAGTCCTGCTAGCACACTAAATCTAAGTACTCTTTCACTGAGGTCCGAGCCTGGAGGAGTCGAGTCCTGCAAGCACAACTAAATCTAAGGGCTCTTTCACTGAGGTCTGAGCCTGGAGGAGCAGAGTCCTGCTAGCACACAAAACTAAGGACTCTTCCACTGAGGTCCGAGCCTGGAGCAGCCGAGTCCTGCTAGCACACTAAATCTAAGGACTCTTTCACTGAGGTCCGAGCCTGGAGGAGTCGAGTCCTGCTAGCACAACTAAATCTAAGGGCTCTTTCACTGAGGTCCGAGCCTGGGGGTGCCGAGTCCTGCTAGCACACTAAAACTAAGGGCTCTTCCACTGAGGTCCGAGCCTGGAGAAGCCGAGTCCTGCTAGCACACTAAATCTAAGGACTCTTTCACTGAGGTCCAAGCCTGGAGGAGCGGGGTCCTGCTAGCACACTAAATCTAAGGACTCTTTCACTGAGGTCCGAGCCTGGAGGAGTCGGGTCATGCTAGCAAATTAAATCTAAGGACTCTTTCACTGAGGTCCCAGCCTGGAGGAGCCGAGTCCTGCTAGCACACTAAATCTATGGACTCTTCCACTGAGGTCCGAGCCTGTAGAAGCCAAGTCCTGCTAGCACACTAAATCTAAGGACTCTTTCACTGAAGTCCGAGCCTGGAGGAGCCGAGTCCCGCTAGCACACTAAATCTAAGGACTCTTTCACTGAGGTCCGAGCCTGGAGCAGCCGAGTCCTGCTAGCACACTAAATCTAAGGACTCTTTCACTGAGGTCCGAGCCTAGAGGAGCCAGGTCCTGCAAGCACAACTAAATCTAAGGACTCTTTCACGGAGGTCCGAGCCTGGAGGAGCCGGGTACTGCTAGTAGATTCAATCTAAGGACTCTTTCACTGAGATCCGAGCCTGGAGGAGCCGAGTCCTGCTAGCACACTAAATCTAAGGACTCTTTCACTGAGGTCCCAGCCTGGAGGAGCCGAGTCCTGCTAGCACACTAAATCTATGGACTCTTTTACTGAGGTCCGAGCCTGGAGAAGCCGAGTCCTGCTAGCACACTAGAGCTAAGGACTGTTCCACTGAGGTCAGACCCTAGAGGAGCCGGGTCCTGCTAGCACAACTAAATCTAAGGACTCTTTCACTAAGGTCCGAGCCTGGAGGAGCCGAGTCCTGCTAGCACACTGAATCTAAGGACTCTTCCACTGAGGTCCGAGCCTGTAGCAGCCAAGTCCTGCTAGCACACTAAATCTAAGGACTCTTTCACTGAAGTCCGAGCCTGGAGGAGCCGAGTCCCGCTAGCACACTAAATCTATGGACTCTTTCACTGAGGACCGAGCCTGGAGGAGCCGAATCCCGCTAGCACACTAAATCTAAGGACTCTTTCACTGAGATCTGAGCCTGGAGCAGCCGAGTCCTGCTAGCACACTAAATCTATGGACTCTTTCACTGAGGTCCGAGCTTCGAGAAGCCGAGTCCTGCTAGCACACTAGATCTAAGGACTGTTCCACTGAGGTCCGAGCCTGGAGGAGCCCGGTCCTGCTAGCACACTAAATCTAAGGACTCTTTCACTGAGGTCCGAGCTTGTAGAAGCCGAGTCCTGCTAGCACACTAAATCTAAGTACTCTTTCACTGAGGTCTGAGCCTGGAGGAGCCGAGTCCTGCTAGCACACTAAATCTATGGACTCTTTCACTGAGGTCCGAGCCTGGAGGAGCCGAGTCCTGCTAGCACACTAAATCTAAGGACTCTTTCACTGAGGTCCGAGCCTGGAGGAGCCGAGTCCTGCTAGCACACTAAATCTAAGGACTCTTTCACTGAGGTCCGAGCCTGGAGCAGCCGAGTCCTGCTAGCACACTAAATCTAAGGACTCTTTCACTGAGGTCCGAGCCTGGAGGAGTCGAGTCCTGCTAGCACAACTAAATCTAAGGGCTCTTTCACTGAGGTCTGAGCCTGGAGGAGCCGAGTCCTGCTAGCAAACTAAAACTAAGGACTCTTCCACTGAGGTCCGAGCCTGGAGCAGCCGAGTCCTGCTAGCACACTAAATCTAAGGACTCTTTCACTGAGGTCCGAGCCTGGAGGAGTCGAGTCCTGCTAGCACAACTAAATTTAAGGGCTCTTTCACTGAGGTCCGAGCCTGGAGGAGCCGAGTCCTGCTAGCACACTAAAACTAAGGGCTCTTCCACTGAGGTCCGAGCCTGGAGAAGCCGAGTCCTGCTAGCACACTAAATCTAAGGACTATTTCACTGAGGTCCGAGTCTGGAGCAGCCGAGTCCTGCTAGCACACTAGATCTAAGGACTGTTCCACTGAGGTCCGAACCTAGAGGAGCCGGTTCCTGCTAGCACAACTAAATCTAAGGACTCTTTCACTGAGGTCCGAGCCTGGAGGAGCCGAGTCCTGCTAGCACACTAAATCTAAGGACTCTTCCACTGAGGTCCAAGCCTGTGGAAGCCGAGTCCTGCTAGCACACTAAATCTAAGGACTCTTTCACTGAGGTCCTTGCCTGGAGGAGCCGGGTCCTGCTAGCACACTAAATCTATGGACTCTTTCACTGAGGTCCGAGCCTGGAGGAGCCGGGTCCTGCTAGCACACTAAATCTAAGGACTCTTTCACTGAGGTCCGAGCTTGTAGAAGCCGAGTCCTGCTAGCACACTAAATCTAAGGACCCTTTCACTGAGGTCTGAGCCTGGAGGAGCCGAGTCCTGCTAGCACACTAAATCTAGGGACTCTTTCACTGAGGTCCGAGCCTGGAGGAGCCGAGTCCTGCCAGCACACTAAATCTAAGGACTCTTTCACTGAGGTCCGAGCCTGGAGGAGCCGGGTCCTCCTAGCACAACAAAATCTAAGGACTCTTTTACTGAGGTCCGAGCCTAGAGGAGCCCAGCCCTGCTAGCACACTAAATCTAAGGGCTCTTCCACTGAGGTCCAAGCCTGGAGCAGCTGAGTGCTGCTAGCACACTAGATCTAAGGACTCTTTCACTGAGGTCCGAGCCTGGAGTAGCCGAGTCCTGCTAGCACACTAAATCTAAGGACTCTTTCACTGAGGTCCGAGCCTGGAGGAGCCGGGTCCTGCTAGCACACTATGGACTCTTTCACTGAGGTCCGAGACTGTAGAAGCCAAGTCCTGCTGGCACACTAAATTTAAGGACTCTTTCACTGAGGTCCGTGTCTGGAGGAGCCGAGTCCCGCTAGCACACTAAATCTATGGACTCTTTCACTGAGGTCCGAGTCTGGAGGAGCCAAGTCCCGCTAGCACACTAAATCTATGGACTCTTTCACTGAGGACCGAGCCTGGAGGAGCCGAATCCCGCTAGCACACTAAATCTAAGGACTCTTTCACTGAGATCCGAGCCTGGAGCAGCCGATTCCTGCTTGCACACTAAATCTAAGGACTCTTTCACTGAGGTCCAAGCCTGGAGGAGTGGGGTCCTGCTAGCACACTAAATCTAAGGACTCTTTCACTGAGGTCCGTGCCTGGAGGAGTCGGGTCCTGCTAGCACATAAAATCTAAGGACTCTTTCACTGAGGTCTGAGCCTGGAGGAGCCGGGTCCTGCTAGCACACTAAATCTATGGACTCTTTCACTGAGGTCCGGGCTTGGAGAAGCCGAGTCCTGCTAGCACACTAGATCTAAGGACTGTTCCAATGAGGTCCGAGCCTAGAGGAGCCGGGTCCTGCTACCACAACTAATTCTAAGGACTCTTTCACTGAGGTCTGAGCCTGGAGGAGCCGAGTCCTGCTAGCACACTAAATCTAAAGACTCTTTCACTGAGGTCCGAGCCTGTAGAAGCCAAGTCCTGCTAGCACACTAAATCTAAGGACTCTTTCACTGAGGTCCGAGCCTGGAGGAGCCGAGTCCTGCTAGCACACTAAATCTAAGGACTCTTCCACTGAGGTCCAAGCCTGTGGAAGCCGAGTCCTACTAGCACACTAAATCTAAGGACTCTTTCACTGAGGTCCTTGCCTGGAGGAGCCGGGTCCTGCTAGCACACTAAATCTATGGACTCTTTCACTGAGGTCCGAGCCTGGAGGAGCCGGGTCCTGCTAGCACACTAAATCTAAGGACTCTTTCACTGAGGTCCGAGCTTGTAGAAGCCGAGTCCTGCTAGCACACTAAATCTAAGGACCCTTTCACTGAGGTCTGAGCCTGGAGGAGCCGAGTCCTGCTAGCACACTAAATCTAGGGACTCTTTCACTGAGGTCCGAGCCTGGAGGAGCCGAGTCCTGCCAGCACACTAAATCTAAGGACTCTTTCACTGAGGTCCGAGCCTGGAGGAGCCGGGTCCTCCTAGCACAACAAAATCTAAGGACTCTTTTACTGAGGTCCGAGCCTAGAGGAGCCCAGCCCTGCTAGCACACTAAATCTAAGGGCTCTTCCACTGAGGTCCAAGCCTGGAGCAGCTGAGTGCTGCTAGCACACTAGATCTAAGGACTCTTTCACTGAGGTCCGAGCCTGGAGTAGCCGAGTCCTGCTAGCACACTAAATCTAAGGACTCTTTCACTGAGGTCCGAGCCTGGAGGAGCCGGGTCCTGCTAGCACACTATGGACTCTTTCACTGAGGTCCGAGACTGTAGAAGCCAAGTCCTGCTGGCACACTAAATTTAAGGACTCTTTCACTGAGGTCCGTGTCTGGAGGAGCCGAGTCCCGCTAGCACACTAAATCTATGGACTCTTTCACTGAGGTCCGAGTCTGGAGGAGCCAAGTCCCGCTAGCACACTAAATCTATGGACTCTTTCACTGAGGACCGAGCCTGGAGGAGCCGAATCCCGCTAGCACACTAAATCTAAGGACTCTTTCACTGAGATCCGAGCCTGGAGCAGCCAATTCCTGCTTGCACACTAAATCTAAGGACTCTTTCACTGAGGTCCAAGCCTGGAGGAGTGGGGTCCTGCTAGCACACTAAATCTAAGGACTCTTTCACTGAGGTCCGTGCCTGGAGGAGTCGGGTCCTGCTAGCACATAAAATCTAAGGACTCTTTCACTGAGGTCTGAGCCTGGAGGAGCCGGGTCCTGCTAGCACACTAAATCTATGGACTCTTTCACTGAGGTCCGGGCTTGGAGAAGCCGAGTCCTGCTAGCACACTAGATCTAAGGACTGTTCCAATGAGGTCCGAGCCTAGAGGAGCCGGGTCCTGCTACCACAACTAATTCTAAGGACTCTTTCACTGAGGTCTGAGCCTGGAGGAGCCGAGTCCTGCTAGCACACTAAATCTAAAGACTCTTTCACTGAGGTCCGAGCCTGTAGAAGCCAAGTCCTGCTAGCACACTAAATCTAAGGACTCTTTCACTGAGGTCCGAGCCTGGAGGAGCCGAGTCCTGCTAGCACACTAAATCTAAGGACTCTTTCACTGAGGTCCGAGCCTGGAGCAGCCGAGTCCTGCTAGCACACTAAATCTAAGTACTCTTTCACTGAGGTCCGAGCCTGGAGGAGTCGAGTCCTGCAAGCACAACTAAATCTAAGGGCTCTTTCACTGAGGTCTGAGCCTGGAGGAGCCGAGTCCTGCTAGCACACAAAACTAAGGACTCTTCTACTGAGGTCCGAGCCTGGAGCAGCCGAGTCCTGCTAGCACACTAAAACTAAGGACTCTTTCACTGAGGTCCGAGCCTGGAGGAGTCGAGTCCTGCTAACACAACTAAATCTAAGGGCTCTTTCACTGAGGTCCGAGCCTGGGGGTGCCGAGTCCTGCTAGCACACTAAAACTAAGGGCTCTTCTACTGAGGTCCGAGCCTGGAGAAGCCGAGTCCTGCTAGCACACTAAATCTAAGGACTCTTTCACTGAGGTCCAAGCCTGGAGGAGCGGGGTCCTGCTAGCACACTAAATCTAAGGACTCTTTCACTGAGGTCCGAGCCTGGAGGAGTCGGGTCATGCTAGCAAATTAAATCTAAGGACTCTTTCACTGAGGTCCCAGCCTGGAGCAGCCGAGTCCTGCTAGCACACTAAATCTATGGACTCTTTTACTGAGGTCCGAGCCTGGAGAAGCCGAGTCCTGCTAGCATACTAGAGCTAAGGACTGTTCCACTGAGGTCAGACCCTAGAGGAGCCGGGTCCTGCTAGCACAACTAAATCTAAGGACTCTTTCACTGAGGTCCGAGCCTGGAGGAGCCGAGTCCTGCTAGCACACTGAATCTAAGGACTCTTCCACTGAGGTCCGAGCCTGTAGAAGCCAAGTCCTGCTAGCACACTAAATCTAAGGACTCTTTCACTGAAGTCCGAGCCTGGAGGAGCCGAGTCCCGCTAGCACACTAAATCTAAGGACTCTTTCACTGAGGTCCGAGCCTGGAGCAGCCGAGTCCTGCTAGCACACTAAATCTAAGGACTCTTTCACTGAGGTCCGAGCCTAGAGGAGCCAGGTCCTGCAAGCACAACTAAATCTAAGGACTCTTTCACGGAGGTCCGAGCCTGGAGGAGCCGGGTACTGCTAGTAGATTCAATCTAAGGACTCTTTCACTGAGATCCGAGCCTGGAGGAGCCGAGTCCTGCTAGCACACTAAATCTATGGACTCTTTTACTGAGGTCCGAGCCTGGAGAAGCCGAGTCCTGCTAGCATACTAGAGCTAAGGACTGTTCCACTGAGGTCAGACCCTAGAGGAGCCGGGTCCTGCTAGCACAACTAAATCTAAGGACTCTTTCACTGAGGTCCGAGCCTGGAGGAGCCGAGTCCTGCTAGCACACTGAATCTAAGGACTCTTCCACTGAGGTCCGAGCCTGTAGAAGCCAAGTCCTGCTAGCACACTAAATCTAAGGACTCTTTCACTGAAGTCCGAGCCTGGAGGAGCCGAGTCCCGCTAGCACACTAAATCTAAGGACTCTTTCACTGAGGTCCGAGCCTGGAGCAGCCGAGTCCTGCTAGCACACTAAATCTAAGGACTCTTTCACTGAGGTCCGAGCCTAGAGGAGCCAGGTCCTGCAAGCACAACTAAATCTAAGGACTCTTTCACGGAGGTCCGAGCCTGGAGGAGCCGGGTACTGCTAGTAGATTCAATCTAAGGACTCTTTCACTGAGATCCGAGCCTGGAGGAGCCGAGTCCTGCTAGCACACTAAATCTAAGGACTCTTTCACTGAGGTCCCAGCCTGGAGGAGCCGAGTCCTGCTAGCACACTAAATCTATGGACTCTTTTACTGAGGTCCGAGCCTGGAGAAGCCGAGTCCTGCTAGCACACTAGAGCTAAGGACTGTTCCACTGAGGTCAGACCCTAGAGGAGCCGGGTCTTGCTAGCACAACTAAATCTAAGGACTCTTTCACTAAGGTCCGAGCCTGGAGGAGCCGAGTCCTGCTAGCACACTCAATCTAAGGACTCTTCCACTGAGGTCCGAGCCTGTAGCAGCCAAGTCCTGCTAGCACACTAAATCTAAGGACTCTTTCACTGAAGTTCGAGCCTGGAGGAGCCGAGTCCCGCTAGCACACTAAATCTATGGACTCTTTCACTGAGGACCGAGCCTGGAGGAGCCGAATCCCGCTAGCACACTAAATCTAAGGACTCTTTCACTGAGATCTGAGCCTGGAGCAGCCGAGTCCTGCTAGCACACTAAATCTATGGACTCTTTCACTGAGGTCCGAGCTTCGAGAAGCCGAGTCCTGCTAGCACACTAGATCTAAGGACTGTTCCACTGAGGTCCGAGCCTGGAGGAGCCGGGTCCTGCTAGCACACTAAATCTAAGGACTCTTTCACTGAGGTCCGAGCTTGTAGAAGCCGAGTCCTGCTAGCACACTAAATCTAAGTACTCTTTCACTGAGGTCCGAGGCTGGAGGAGCCAAGTCCTGCTAGCACACTAAATCTAAGGACTCTTTCACTGAGGTCCGAGCCTGGAGCAGCCGAGTCCTGCTAGCACACTGAATCTAAGGACTCTTCCACTGAGGTCCGAGCCTGTAGAAGCCGAGTCCGGCTAGCACAGTAAATCTAAGGACTCTTTCACTGAGGACAGAGCCTGGAGGAGCCGAGTCCTGCTAGCACACTAAATCTATGGACTCTTTCACTGAGGTCCGAGCCTGAAGGAGCCGGGTCCTGCTAGCACATTCAATCTGAGGACTCTTTCACTGAGATCCGAGCCTGGAGGAGCCGAGTCCTGCTAGCACACTAAATCTGAGGACTCTTTCACTGAGGTCCGAGCCTGGAGGAGCCGAGTCCTGCTAGCACACTAAATCTAAGGACTCTTTCACTGAGGTCCGAGCCTGGAGCAGCCGAGTCCTGCTAGCACACTAATTCTTAGGACTCTTTCACTGAGGTCCGAGCCTAGAGGAGCCAGGTCCTGCAAGCACAACTAAATCTAAGGACTCTTTCACGGAGGTCCGAGCCTGGAGGAGCCGGGTACTGCTAGTAGATTCAATCTAAGGACTCTTTCACTGAGATCCGAGCCTGGAGGAGCCGAGTCCTGCTAGCACACTAAATCTAAGGACTCTTTCACTGAGGTCCGAGCCTGGAGGAGCCGAGTCCTGCTAGCACACTAAATCTAAGGACTCTTTCACTGAGGTCCGAGCCTGGAGGAGCCGAGTCCTGCTAGCACACTAAATCTAAGGACTCTTTCACTGAGGTCCGAGCCTGGAGCAGCCGAGTCCTGCTAGCACACTAAATCTAAGGACTCTTTCACTGAGGTCCGAGCCTGGAGGAGTCGAGTCCTGCTAGCACAACTAAATCTAAGGGCTCTTTCACTGAGGTCTGAGCCTGGAGGAGCCGAGTCCTGCTAGCAAACTAAGACTAAGGACTCTTCCACTGAGGTCCGAGCCTGGAGCAGCCGAGTCCTGCTAGCACACTAAATCTAAGGACTCTTTCACTGAGGTCCGAGCCTGGAGGAGTCGAGTCCTGCTAGCACAACTAAATTTAAGGGCTCTTTCACTGAGGTCCGAGCCTGGAGGAGCCGAGTCCTGCTAGCACACTAAAACTAAGGGCTCTTCCACTGAGGTCCGAGCCTGGAGAAGCCGAGTCCTGCTAGCACACTAAATCTAAGGACTATTTCACTGAGGTCCGAGTCTGGAGCAGCCGAGTCCTGCTACCACACTAGATCTAAGGACTGTTCCACTGAGGTCCGAACCTAGAGGAGCCGGTTCCTGCTAGCACAACGAAATCTAAGGACTCTTTCACTGAGGTCCGAGCCTGGAGGAGCCGAGTCCTGCTAGCACACTAAATCTAAGGACTCTTCCACTGAGGTCCAAGCCTGTGGAAGCCGAGTCCTGCTAGCACACTAAATCTAAGGACTCTTTCACTGAGGTCCTTGCCTGGAGGAGCCGGGTCCTGCTAGCACACTAAATCTATGGACTCTTTCACTGAGGTCCGAGCCTGGAGGAGCCGGGTCCTGCTAGCACACTAAATCTAAGGACTCTTTCACTGAGGTCCGAGCTTGTAGAAGCCGAGTCCTGCTAGCACACTAAATCTAAGGACCCTTTCACTGAGGTCTGAGCCTGGAGGAGCCGAGTCCTGCTAGCACACTAAATCTAGGGACTCTTTCACTGAGGTCCGAGCCTGGAGGAGCCGAGTCCTGCCAGCACACTAAATCTAAGGACTCTTTCACTGAGGTCCGAGCCTGGAGGAGCCGGGTCCTCCTAGCACAACAAAATCTAAGGACTCTTTTACTGAGGTCCGAGCCTAGAGGAGCCCAGCCCTGCTAGCACACTAAATCTAAGGGCTCTTCCACTGAGGTCCAAGCCTGGAGCAGCTGAGTGCTGCTAGCACACTAGATCTAAGGACTCTTTCACTGAGGTCCGAGCCTGGAGTAGCAGAGTCCTGCTAGCACACTAAATCTAAGGACTCTTTCACTGAGGTCCGAGCCTGGAGGAGCCGGGTCCTGCTAGCACACAATGGACTCTTTCACTGAGGTCCGAGACTGTAGAAGCCAAGTCATGCTGGCACTCTAAATTTAAGGACTCTTTCACTGAGGTCCGTGTCTGGAGGAGCCGAGTCCCGCTAGCACACTAAATCTATGGACTCTTTCACTGAGGTCCGAGTCTGGAGGAGCCAAGTCCCGCTAGCACACTAAATCTATGGACTCTTTCACTGAGGACCGAGCCTGGAGGAGCCGAATCCCGCTAGCACACTAAATCTAAGGACTCTTTCACTGAGATCCGAGCCTGGAGCAGCCGATTCCTGCTTGCACACTAAATCTAAGGACTCTTTCACTGAGGTCCAAGCCTGGAGGAGTGGGGTCCTGCTAGCACACTAAATCTAAGGACTCTTTCACTGAGGTCCGTGCCTGGAGGAGTCGGGTCCTGCTAGCACATAAAATCTAAGGACTCTTTCACTGAGGTCTGAGCCTGGAGGAGCCGGGTCCTGCTAGCACACTAAATCTATGGACTCTTTCACTGAGGTCCGGGCTTGGAGAAGCCGAGTCCTGCTAGCACACTAGATCTAAGGACTGTTCCAATGAGGTCCGAGCCTAGAGGAGCCGGGTCCTGCTACCACAACTAATTCTAAGGACTCTTTCACTGAGGTCCGAGCCTGGAGGAGCCGAGTCCTGCTAGCACACTAAATCTAAAGACTCTTTCACTGAGGTCCGAGCCTGTAGAAGCCAAGTCCTGCTAGCACACTAAATGTAAGGACTCTTTCACTGAGGTCCGAGCCTGGAGGAGCCGAGTCCTGCTAGCACACTAAATCTAAGGACTCTTTCACTGAGGTCCGAGCCTGGAGCAGCCGAGTCCTGCTAGCACACTAAATCTAAGTACTCTTTCACTGAGGTCCGAGCCTGGAGGAGTCGAGTCCTGCAAGCACAACTAAATCTAAGGGCTCTTTCACTGAGGTCTGAGCCTGGAGGAGCCGAGTCCTGCTAGCACACAAAACTAAGGACTCTTCTACTGAGGTCCGAGCCTGGAGCAGCCGAGTCCTGCTAGCACACTAAATCTAAGGACTCTTTCCCTGAGGTCCGAGCCTGGAGGAGTCGAGTCCTGCTAGCACAACTAAATCTAAGGGCTCTTCCACTGAGGTCCGAGCCTGGAGAAGCCGAGTCCTGCTAGCACACTAAATCTAAGGACTCTTTCACTGAGGTCCAAGCCTGGAGGAGCGGGGTCCTGCTAGCACACTAAATCTAAGGACTCTTTCACTGAGGTCCGAGCCTGGAGGAGTCGGGTCATGCTAGCAAATTAAATCTAAGGACTCTTTCACTGAGGTCCCAGCCTGGAGGAGCCGAGTCCTGCTAGCACACTAAATCTATGGACTCTTTTACTGAGGTCCGAGCCTGGAGAAGCCGAGTCCTGCTAGCATACTAGAGCTAAGGACTGTTCCACTGAGGTCAGACCCTAGAGGAGCCGGGTCCTGCTAGCACAACTAAATCTAAGGACTCTTTCACTGAGGTCCGAGCCTGGAGGAGCCGAGTCCTGCTAGCACACTGAATCTAAGGACTCTTCCACTGAGGTCCGAGCCTGTAGAAGCCAAGTCCTGCTAGCACACTAAATCTAAGGACTCTTTCACGGAAGTCCGAGCCTGGAGGAGCCGAGTCCCGCTAGCACACTAAATATCAGGACTCTTTCACTGAGGTCCGAGCCTGGAGCAGCCGAGTCCTGCTAGCACACTAAATCTAAGGACTCTTTCACTGAGGTCCGAGCCTAGAGGAGCCAGGTCCTGCAAGCACAACTAAATCTAAGGACTCTTTCACGGAGGTCCGAGCCTGGAGGAGCCGGGTACTGCTAGTAGATTCAATCTAAGGACTCTTTCACTGAGATCCGAGCCTGGAGGAGCCGAGTCCTGCTAGCACACTAAATCTAAGGACTCTTTCACTGAGGTCCGGGCCTGGAGGAGCCGAGTCCTGCTAGCACACTAAATCTAAGGACTCTTTCACTGAGGTCCGAGCCTGGAGGAGCCGGGTCCTGCTAGCACACTAAATCTAAGGACTCTTTCACTGAGGTCCGAGCCTGGAGGAGCCGAGTCCTGCTAGCACACTGAATCTAAGGACTCTTCCACTGAGGTCCGAGCCTGTAGAAGCCGAGTCCGGCTAGCACAGTAAATCTAAGGACTCTTTCACTGAGGACAGAGCCTGGAGGAGCCGAGTCCTGCTAGCACACTAAATCTATGGACTCTTTCACTGAGGTCCGAGCCTGGAGGAGCCGGGTCCTGCTAGCACACTAAATCTAAGGACTCTTTCACTAAGGTCCGAGCCTGGAGGAGCCGGGTCCTGCTAGCACATTCAATCTGAGGACTCTTTCACTGAGATCCGAGCCTGGAGGAGCCGAGTCCTGCTAGCACACTAAATCTGAGGACTCTTTCACTGAGGTCCGAGCCTGGAGGAGCCAAGTCCTGCTAGCACACTAAATCTAAGGACTCTTTCACTGAGGTCCGAGCCTGTAGCAGCCGAGTCCTGCTAGCACACTAAATCTAAGGACTCTTTCACTGAGGTCCGAGCCTAGAGGAGCCAGGTCCTGCAAGCACAACTAAATCTAAGGACTCTTTCACGGAGGTCCGAGCCTGGAGGAGCCGGGTACTGCTAGTAGATTCAATCTAAGGACTCTTTCACTGAGATCCGAGCCTGGAGGAGCCGAGTCCTGCTAGCACACTAAATCTAAGGACTCTTTCACTGAGGTCCGAGCCTGGAGGAGCCGAGTCCTGCTAGCACACTAAATCTAAGGACTCTTTCACTGAGGTCCGAGCCTGGAGGAGCCGAGTCCTGCCAGCACACTAAATCTAAGGACTCTTTCACTGAGGTCCGAACCTGGAGGAGCCGGGTCCTCCTAGCACAACAAAATCTAAGGACTCTTTTACTGAGGTCCGAGCCTAGAGGAGCCCAGCCCTGCTAGCACACTAAATCTAAGGGCTCTTCCACTGAGGTCCAAGCCTGGAGCAGCTGAGTGCTGCTAGCACACTAGATCTAAGGACTCTTTCACTGAGGTCCGAGCCTGGAGTAGCCGAGTCCTGCTAGCACACTAAATCTAAGGACTCTTTCACTGAGGTCCGAGCCTGGAGGAGCCGGGTCCTGCTAGCACACTATGGACTCTTTCACTGAGGTCCGAGACTGTAGAAGCCAAGTCCTGCTGGCACACTAAATTTAAGGACTCTTTCACTGAGGTCTGTGTCTGGAGGAGCCGAGTCCCGCTAGCACACTAAATCTATGGACTCTTTCACTGAGGTCCGAGTCTGGAGGAGCCAAGTCCCGCTAGCACACTAAATCTATGGACTCTTTCACTGAGGACCGAGCCTCGAGGAGCCGAATCCCGCTAGCACACTAAATCTAAGGACTCTTTCACTGAGATCCGAGCCTGGAGCAGCCGATTCCTGCTTGCACACTAAATCTAAGGACTCTTTCACTGAGGTCCAAGCCTGGAGGAGTGGGGTCCTGCTAGCACACTAAATCTAAGGACTCTTTCACTGAGGTCCGTGCCTGGAGGAGTCGGGTCCTGCTAGCACATAAAATCTAAGGACTCTTTCACTGAGGTCTGAGCCTGGAGGAGCCGGGTCCTGCTAGCACACTAAATCTATGGACTCTTTCACTGAGGTCCGGGCTTGGAGAAGCCGAGTCCTGCTAGCACACTAGATCTAAGGACTGTTCCAATGAGGTCCGAGCCTAGAGGAGCCGGGTCCTGCTACCACAACTAATTCTAAGGACTCTTTCACTGAGGTCCGAGCCTGGAGGAGCCGAGTCCTGCTAGCACACTAAATCTAAAGACTCTTTCACTGAGGTCCGAGCCTGTAGAAGCCAAGTCCTGCTAGCACACTAAATCTAAGGACTCTTTCACTGAGGTCCGAGCCTGGAGGAGCCGAGTCCTGCTAGCACACTAAATCTAAGGACTCTTTCACTGAGGTCCGAGCCTGGAGCAGCCGAGTCCTGCTAGCACACTAAATCTAAGTACTCTTTCACCGAGGTCCGAGCCTGGAGGAGTCGAGTCCTGCAAGCACAACTAAATCTAAGGGCTCTTTCACTGAGGTCTGAGCCTGGAGGAGCCGAGTCCTGCTAGCACACAAAACTAAGGACTCTTCTTCTGAGGTCCGAGCCTGGAGCAGCCGAGTCCTGCTAGCACACTAAATCTAAGGACTCTTTCACTGAGGTCCGAGCCTGGAGGAGTCGAGTCCTGCTAGCACAACTAAATCTAAGGGCTCTTTCACTGAGGTCCGAGCCTGGGGGTGCCGAGTCCTGCTAGCACACTAAAACTAAGGACTCTTTCACTGAGGTCCAAGCCTGGAGGAGCGGAATCCTGCTAGCACACTAAATCTAAGGACTCTTTCACTGAGGTCCGAGCCTGGAGGAGTCGAGTCCTGCTAGCACAACTAAATCTAAGGGCTCTTTCACTGAGGTCCGAGCCTGGGGGTGCCGAGTCCTGCTAGCACACTAAAACTAAGGACTCTTTCACTGAGGTCCAAGCCTGGAGGAGCGGGGTCCTGCTAGCACACTAAATCTAAGGACTCTTTCACTGAGGTCCGAGCCTGGAGGAGTCGGGTCATGCTAGCAAATTAAATCTAAGGACTCTTTCACTGAGGTCCCAGCCTGGAGGAGCCGAGTCCTGCTAGCACACTAAATCTATGGACTCTTTTACTGAGGTCCGAGCCTGGAGAAGCCGAGTCCTGCTAGCATACTAGAGCTAAGGACTGTTCCACTGAGGTCAGACCCTAGAGGAGCCGGGTCCTGCTAGCACAACTAAATCTAAGGACTCTTTCACTGAGGTCCGAGCCTGGAGGAGCCGAGTCCTGCTAGCACACTGAATCTAAGGACTCTTCCACTGAGGTCCGAGCCTGTAGAAGCCAAGTCCTGCTAGCACACTAAATCTAAGGACTCTTTCACGGAAGTCCGAGCCTGGAGGAGCCGAGTCCCGCTAGCACACTAAATCTAAGGACTCTTTCACTGAGGTCCGAGCCTGGAGCAGCCGAGTCCTGCTAGCACACTAAATCTAAGGACTCTTTCACTGAGGTCCGAGCCTAGAGGAGCCAGGTCCTGCAAGCACAACTAAATCTAAGGACTCTTTCACGGAGGTCCGAGCCTGGAGGAGCCGGGTACTGCTAGTAGATTCAATCTAAGGACTCTTTCACTGAGATCCGAGCCTGGAGGAGCCGAGTCCTGCTAGCACACTAAATCTAAGGACTCTTTCACTGAGGTCCGGGCCTGGAGGAGCCGAGTCCTGCTAGCACACTAAATCTAAGGACTCTTTCACTGAGGTCCGAGCCTGGAGGAGCCGGGTCCTGCTAGCACACTAAATCTAAGGACTCTTTCACTGAGGTCCGAGCCTGGAGGAGCCGAGTCCTGCTAGCACACTGAATCTAAGGACTCTTCCACTGAGGTCCGAGCCTGTAGAAGCCGAGTCCGGCTAGCACAGTAAATCTAAGGACTCTTTCACTGAGGACAGAGCCTGGAGGAGCCGAGTCCTGCTAGCACACTAAATCTATGGACTCTTTCACTGAGGTCCGAGCCTGGAGGAGCCGGGTCCTGCTAGCACACTAAATCTAAGGACTCTTTCACTAAGGTCCGAGCCTGGAGGAGCCGGGTCCTGCTAGCACATTCAATCTGAGGACTCTTTCACTGAGATCCGAGCCTGGAGGAGCCGAGTCCTGCTAGCACACTAAATCTGAGGACTCTTTCACTGAGGTCCGAGCCTGGAGGAGCCAAGTCCTGCTAGCACACTAAATCTAAGGACTCTTTCACTGAGGTCCGAGCCTGTAGCAGCCGAGTCCTGCTAGCACACTAAATCTAAGGACTCTTTCACTGAGGTCCGAGCCTAGAGGAGCCAGGTCCTGCAAGCACAACTAAATCTAAGGACTCTTTCACGGAGGTCCGAGCCTGGAGGAGCCGGGTACTGCTAGTAGATTCAATCTAAGGACTCTTTCACTGAGATCCGAGCCTGGAGGAGCCGAGTCCTGCTAGCACACTAAATCTAAGGACTCTTTCACTGAGGTCCGAGCCTGGAGGAGCCGAGTCCTGCTAGCACACTAAATCTAAGGACTCTTTCACTGAGGTCCGAGCCTGGAGGAGCCGAGTCCTGCCAGCACACTAAATCTAAGGACTCTTTCACTGAGGTCCGAACCTGGAGGAGCCGGGTCCTCCTAGCACAACAAAATCTAAGGACTCTTTTACTGAGGTCCGAGCCTAGAGGAGCCCAGCCCTGCTAGCACACTAAATCTAAGGGCTCTTCCACTGAGGTCCAAGCCTGGAGCAGCTGAGTGCTGCTAGCACACTAGATCTAAGGACTCTTTCACTGAGGTCCGAGCCTGGAGTAGCCGAGTCCTGCTAGCACACTAAATCTAAGGACTCTTTCACTGAGGTCCGAGCCTGGAGGAGCCGGGTCCTGCTAGCACACTATGGACTCTTTCACTGAGGTCCGAGACTGTAGAAGCCAAGTCCTGCTGGCACACTAAATTTAAGGACTCTTTCACTGAGGTCCGTGTCTGGAGGAGCCGAGTCCCGCTAGCACACTAAATCTATGGACTCTTTCACTGAGGTCCGAGTCTGGAGGAGCCAAGTCCCGCTAGCACACTAAATCTATGGACTCTTTCACTGAGGACCGAGCCTGGAGCAGCCGATTCCTGCTTGCACACTAAATCTAAGGACTCTTTCACTGAGGTCCAAGCCTGGAGGAGTGGGGTCCTGCTAGCACACTAAATCTAAGGACTCTTTCACTGAGGTCCGTGCCTGGAGGAGTCGGGTCCTGCTAGCACATAAAATCTAAGGACTCTTTCACTGAGGTCTGAGCCTGGAGGAGCCGGGTCCTGCTAGCACACTAAATCTATGGACTCTTTCACTGAGGTCCGGGCTTGGAGAAGCCGAGTCCTGCTAGCACACTAGATCTAAGGACTGTTCCAATGAGGTCCGAGCCTAGAGGAGCCGGGTCCTGCTACCACAACTAATTCTAAGGACTCTTTCACTGAGGTCCGAGCCTGGAGGAGCCGAGTCCTGCTAGCACACTAAATCTAAAGACTCTTTCACTGAGGTCCGAGCCTGTAGAAGCCAAGTCCTGCTAGCACACTAAATCTAAGGACTCTTTCACTGAGGTCCGAGCCTGGAGGAGCCGAGTCCTGCTAGCACACTAAATCTAAGGACTCTTTCACTGAGGTCCGAGCCTGGAGCAGCCGAGTCCTGCTAGCACACTAAATCTAAGTACTCTTTCACCGAGGTCCAAGCCTGGAGGAGTCGAGTCCTGCAAGCACAACTAAATCTAAGGGCTCTTTCACTGAGGTCTGAGCCTGGAGGAGCCGAGTCCTGCTAGCACACAAAACTAAGGACTCTTCTTCTGAGGTCCGAGCCTGGAGCAGCCGAGTCCTGCTAGCACACTAAATCTAAGGACTCTTTCACTGAGGTCCGAGCCTGGAGGAGTCGAGTCCTGCTAGCACAACTAAATCTAAGGGCTCTTTCACTGAGGTCCGAGCCTGGGGGTGCCGAGTCCTGCTAGCACACTAAAACTAAGGACTCTTTCACTGAGGTCCAAGCCTGGAGGAGCGGGGTCCTGCTAGCACACTAAATCTAAGGACTCTTTCACTGAGGTCCGAGCCTGGAGGAGTCGGGTCATGCTAGCAAATTAAATCTAAGGACTCTTTCACTGAGGTCCCAGCCTGGAGGAGCCGAGTCCTGCTAGCACACTAAATCTATGGACTCTTTTACTGAGGTCCGAGCCTGGAGAAGCCGAGTCCTGCTAGCATACTAGAGCTAAGGACTGTTCCACTGAGGTCAGACCCTAGAGGAGCCGGGTCCTGCTAGCACAACTAAATCTAAGGACTCTTTCACTGAGGTCCGAGCCTGGAGGAGCCGAGTCCTGCTAGCACACTGAATCTAAGGACTCTTCCACTGAGGTCCGAGCCTGTAGAAGCCAAGTCTTGCTAGCACACTAAATCTAAGGACTCTTTCACTGAAGTCCGAGCCTGGAGGAGCCGAGTCCCGCTAGCACACTAAATCTAAGGACTCTTTCACTGAGGTCCGAGCCTGGAGCAGCCGAGTCCTGCTAGCACACTAAATCTAAGGACTCTTTCACTGAGGTCCGAGCTTGTAGAAGCCGAGTCCTGCTAGCACACTAAATCTAAGTACTCTTTCACTGAGGTCCGAGCCTGGAGGAGCCGGGTCCTGCTAGCACATTCAATCTGAGGACTCTTTCACTGAGATACGAGCCTGGAGGAGCCGAGTCCTGCTAGCACACTAAATCTTAGGACTCTTTCACTGAGGTCCGAGCCTAGAGGAGCCAGGTCCTGCAAGCACAACTAAATCTAAGGACTCTTTCACGGAGGTCCGAGCCTGGAGGAGCCGGGTACTGCTAGTAGATTCAATCTAAGGACTCTTTCACTGAGATCCGAGCCTGGAGGAGCCGAGTCCTGCCAGCACACTAAATCTAAGGACTCTTTCACTGAGGTCCGAGCCTGGAGGAGCCGAGTCCTGCTAGCACACTAAATCTAAGGACTCTTTCACTGAGGTCCGAGCCTGGAGGAGCCGAGTCCTGCTAGCACACTAAATCTAAGGACTCTTTCACTGAGGTCCGAGCCTGGAGCAGCCGAGTCCTGCTAGCACACTAAATCTAAGGACTCTTTCACTGAGGTCCGAGCCTGGAGGAGTCGAGTCCTGCTAGCACAACTAAATCTAAGGGCTCTTTCACTGAGGTCTGAGCCTGGAGGAGCCGAGTCCTGCTAGCAAACTAAAACTAAGGACTCTTCCACTGAGGTCCGAGCCTGGAGCAGCCGAGTCCTGCTAGCACACTAAATCTAAGGACTCTTTCACTGAGGTCCGAGCCTGGAGGAGTCGAGTCCTGCTAGCACAACTAAATTTAAGGGCTCTTTCACTGAGGTCCGAGCCTGGAGGAGCCGAGTCCTGCTAGCACACTAAAACTAAGGGCTCTTCCACTGAGGTCCGAGCCTGGAGAAGCCGAGTCCTGCTAGCACACTAAATCTAAGGACTATTTCACTGAGGTCCGAGTCTGGAGCAGCAGAGTCCTGCTAGCACACTAGATCTAAGGACTGTTCCACTGAGGTCCGAACCTAGAGGAGCCGGTTCCTGCTAGCACAACTAAATCTAAGGACTCTTTCACTGAGGTCCGAGCCTGGAGGAGCCGAGTCCTGCTAGCACACTAAATCTAAGGACTCTTCCACTGAGGTCCAAGCCTGTGGAAGCCGAGTCCTGCTAGCACACTAAATCTAAGGACTCTTTCACTGAGGTCCTTGCCTGGAGGAGCCGGGTCCTGCTAGCACACTAAATCTATGGACTCTTTCACTGAGGTCCGAGCCTGGAGGAGCCGGGTCCTGCTAGCACACTAAATCTAAGGACTCTTTCACTGAGGTCCGAGCTTGTAGAAGCCGAGTCCTGCTAGCACACTAAATCTAAGGACCCTTTCACTGAGGGCTGAGCCTGGAGGAGCCGACTCCTGCTAGCACACTAAATCTAGGGACTCTTTCACTGAGGTCCGAGCCTGGAGGAGCCGGGTCCTGCCAGCACACTAAATCTAAGGGCTCTTCCACTGAGGTCCAAGCCTGGAGCAGCTGAGTGCTGCTAGCACACTAGATCTAAGGACTCTTTCACTGAGGTCCGAGCCTGGAGTAGCCGAGTCCTGCTAGCACACTAAATCTAAGGACTCTTTCACTGAGGTCCGAGCCTGGAGGAGCCGGGTCCTGCTAGCACACTATGGACTCTTTCACTGAGGTCCGAGACTGTAGAAGCCAAGTCCTGCTGGCACACTAAATTTAAGGACTCTTTCACTGAGGTCCGTGTCTGGAGGAGCCGAGTCCCGCTAGCACACTAAATCTATGGACTCTTTCACTGAGGTCCGAGTCTGGAGGAGCCAAGTCCCGCTAGCACACTAAATCTATGGACTCTTTCACTGAGGACCGAGCCTGGAGGAGCCGAATCCCGCTAGCACACTAAATCTAAGGACTCTTTCACTGAGATCCGAGCCTGGAGCAGCCGATTCCTGCTTGCACACTAAATCTAAGGACTCTTTCACTGAGGTCCAAGCCTGGAGGAGTGGGGTCCTGCTAGCACACTAAATCTAAGGACTCTTTCACTGAGGTCCGTGCCTGGAGGAGTCGGGTCCTGCTAGCACATAAAATCTAAGGACTCTTTCACTGAGGTCTGAGCCTGGAGGAGCCGGTGTAACGCCCTGAACGTCTCAGGATCGTTTAACAGACACGACAATGAGGACGCAACCACTTGTGAAGGGTTAGTTCTTTTAATGAAGGCGAATAAAATACAAAGAACAAACAAAAGTTATAGTCACTGGAATCCTCCAGGCTAAGTACGTTACCAGCCCACAGCACGGATGGTCCTAACCGTCCTCTGCATATACGCCGATCCCGGCGTATGCCAACAGAGGGCAGAAATGAAATGGCCGACAATGCCAATCGGTAGGCTGTGAGGGGCACGAAGAGTGTTGGGGAGAATCGAGGAGTCAGGGAAACACCCAGCCGGGGTCTCTACCTGAAGGGAGCAGCCGCTCAACCTCTTCCTCAGACTGCACCGGGACGCGGAGTCACCTCCTGGTGATGCGTCACCGATACCCCAATCACAAGCAAGAAGACTGAACCGAGAGCAGCCGCTCGATCGATCCTGTGGACTTCCGAGTCTGTAACGCGGCAAACACCTCCTGGTGTGCGTTACAGCTGGCAGTCCCTGTGTCTCTGGTCGGGCTGGGAGTTACGACTCCAACCAGCAAAAGCGCCACTGCGCTTGGACTCAGCCGAGTCAAAAAGCGAAGCTCAATGGTTGACCGGTAGAGCTTCCGGGTCCTTCACAGGTGACGATGGGGCAAGACACGGCCCAGGGAGTAACGACTCGACCTACCTCCGTTCTTGCCTTACTGGAGCACCACTCCGGAACACTGCTCTTCACGAAGCAGGTACGTCGGTGTAAACACAATATCCGACAGCCTTGTACCTCCCGGTTCCTCCCTTTATAGGGCGTGTTTTCCTTGAGTTATGTAACAGCTCTCCTGTTTACATAAGGGCGTGTTTCCCTTGAGTTATGTAACAGCTCTCCTGTTTACATAAGGGCGTGTTTCCCTTGAGTTATGTAACAGCTCTCCTGTTTACATAAGGGCGTGTTTCCCTTGAGTTATGTAACAGCTCTCCTGTTTACATAAGGGCGTGTTTCCCTTGTATGACAGGAATTCTTGACAGCCGGGTCCTGCTAGCACACTAAATCTATGGACTCTTTCACTGAGGTCCGGGCTTGGAGAAGCCGAGTCCTGCTAGCACACTAGATCTAAGGACTGTTCCAATGAGGTCCGAGCCTAGAGGAGCCGGGTCCTGCTACCACATCTAATTCTAAGGACTCTTTCACTGAGGTCCGAGCCTGGAGGAGCCGAGTCCTGCTAGCACACTAAATCTAAAGACTCTTTCACTGAGGTCCGAGCCTGTAGAAGCCAAGTCCTGCTAGCACACTAAATCTAAGGACTCTTTCACTGAGGTCCGAGCCTGGAGGAGCCGAGTCCTGCTAGCACACTAAATCTAAGGACTCTTTCACTGAGGTCCGAGCCTGGAGCAGCCGAGTCCTGCTAGCACACTAAATCTAAGTACTCTTTCACTGAGGTCCGAGCCTGGAGGAGTCGAGTCCTGCAAGCACAACTAAATCTAAGGGCTCTTTCACTGAGGTCTGAGCCTGGAGGAGCCGAGTCCTGCTAGCACACAAAACTAAGGACTCTTCTACTGAGGTCCGAGCCTGGAGCAGCCGAGTCCTGCTAGCACACTAAATCTAAGGACTCTTTCACTGAGGTCCGAGCCTGGAGGAGTCGAGTCCTGCTAGCACAACTAAATCTAAGGGCTCTTTCACTGAGGTCCGAGCCTGGGGGTGCCGAGTCCTGCTAGCACACTAAAACTAAGGGCTCTTCCACTGAGGTCCGAGCCTGTAGAAGCCGAGTCCTGCTAGCACACTAAATCTAAGGACTCTTTCACTGAGGTCCGAGCCTGGAGGAGTCGGGTCATGCTAGCAAATTAAATCTAAGGACTCTTTCACTGAGGTCCCAGCCTGGAGGAGCCGAGTCCTGCTAGCACACTAAATCTATGGACTCTTTTACTGAGGTCCGAGCCTGGAGAAGCCGAGTCCTGCTAGCATACTAGAGCTAAGGACTGTTCCACTGAGGTCAGACCCTAGAGGAGCCGGGTCCTGCTAGCACAACTAAATCTAAGGACTCTTTCACTGAGGTCCGAGCCTGGAGGAGCCGAGTCCTGCTAGCACACTGAATCTAAGGACTCTTCCACTGAGGTCCGAGCCTGTAGAAGCCAAGTCCTGCTAGCACACTAAATCTAAGGACTCTTTCACTGAAGTCCGAGCCTGGAGGAGCCGAGTCCCGCTAGCACACTAAATCTAAGGACTCTTTCACTGAGGTCCGAGCCTGGAGCAGCCGAGTCCTGCTAGCACACTAAATCTAAGGACTCTTTCACTGAGGTCCGAGCCTAGAGGAGCCAGGTCCTGCAAGCACAACTAAATCTAAGGACTCTTTCACGGAGGTCCGAGCCTGGAGGAGCCGGGTACTGCTAGTAGATTCAATCTAAGGACTCTTTCACTGAGATCCGAGCCTGGAGGAGCCGAGTCCTGCTAGCACACTAAATCTAAGGACTCTTTCACTGAGGTCCCAGCCTGGAGGAGCCGAGTCCTGCTAGCACACTAAATCTATGGACCCTTTTACTGAGGTCCGAGCCTGGAGAAGCCGAGTCCTGCTAGCACACTAGAGCTAAGGACTGTTCCACTGAGGTCAGACCCTAGAGGAGCCGGGTCCTGCTAGCACAACTAAATCTAAGGACTCTTTCACTAAGGTCCGAGCCTGGAGGAGCCGAGTCCTGCTAGCACACTGAATCTAAGGACTCTTCCACTGAGGTCCGAGCCTGTAGAAGCCAAGTCCTGCTAGCACACTAAATCTAAGGACTCTTTCACTGAAGTCCGAGCCTGGAGGAGCCGAGTCCCGCTAGCACACTAAATCTATGGACTCTTTCACTGAGGACCGAGCCTGGAGGAGCCGAATCCCGCTAGCACACTAAATCTAAGGACTCTTTCACTGAGATCTGAGCCTGGAGCAGCCGAGTCCTGCTAGCACACTAAATCTATGGACTCTTTCACTGAGGTCCGAGCTTCGAGAAGCCGAGTCCTGCTAGCACACTAGATCTAAGGACTGTTCCACTGAGGTCTGAGCCTGGAGGAGCCGGGTCCTGCTAGCACACTAAATCTAAGGACTCTTTCACTGAGGTCCGAGCTTGTAGAAGCCGAGTCCTGCTAGCACACTAAATCTAAGTACTCTTTCACTGAGGTCTGAGCCTGGAGGAGCCGAGTCCTGCTAGCACACTAAATCTATGGACTCTTTCACTGAGGTCCGAGCCTGGAGGAGCCGAGTCCTGCTAGCACACTAAATCTAAGGACTCTTTCACTGAAGTCCGAGGCTGGAGGAGCCAAGTCCTGCTAGCACACTAAATCTAAGGACTCTTTCACTGAGGTCCGAGCCTGGAGCAGCCGAGTCCTGCTAGCACACTGAATCTAAGGACTCTTCCACTGAGGTCCGAGCCTGTAGAAGCCGAGTCCGGCTAGCACAGTAAATCTAAGGACTCTTTCACTGAGGACAGAGCCTGGAGGAGCCGAGTCCTGCTAGCACACTAAATCTATGGACTCTTTCACTGAGGTCCGAGCCTGGAGGAGCCGGGTCCTGCTAGCACACTAAATCTAAGGACTCTTCCACTGAGGTCCAAGCCTGTGGAAGCCGAGTCCTGCTAGCACACTAAATCTAAGGACTCTTTCACTGAGGTCCGAGCCTGGAGCAGCCGAGTCCTGCTAGCACACTAAATCTAAGTACTCTTTCACTGAGGTCCGAGCCTGGAGGAGTCGAGTCCTGCAAGCACAACTAAATCTAAGGGCTCTTTCACTGAGGTCCGAGCCTGGAGGAGCCGGGTCCTGCTAGCACACTAAATCTAAGGACTCTTTCACTGAGGTCCGAGCTTGTAGAAGCCGAGTCCTGCTAGCACACTAAATCTAAGGACCCTTTCACTGAGGCCTGAGCCTGGAGGAGCCGAGTCCTGCTAGCACACTAAATCTAGGGACTCTTTCACTGAGGTCCGAGCCTGGAGGAGCCGAGTCCTGCCAGCACACTAAATCTAAGGACTCTTTCACTGAGGTCCGAGCCTGGAGGAGCCGGGTCCTCCTAGCACAACAAAATCTAAGGACTCTTTTACTGAGGTCCGAGCCTAGAGGAGCCCAGCCCTGCTAGCACACTAAATCTAAGGGCTCTTCCACTGAGGTCCAAGCCTGGAGGAGTCGAGTCCTGCTAGCACAACTAAATCTAAGGGCTCTTTCACTGAGGTCTGAGCCTGGAGGAGCCGAGTCCTGCTAGCAAACTAAAACTAAGGACTCTTCCACTGAGGTCCGAGCCTGGAGCAGCCGAGTCCTGCTAGCACACTAAATCTAAGGACTCTTTCACTGAGGTCTGAGCCTGGAGGTGTCGAGTCCTGCTAGCACAACTAAATTTAAGGGCTCTTTCACTGAGGTCCGAGCCTGGAGGAGCCGAGTCCTGCTAGCACACTAAAACTAAGGGCTCTTCCACTGAGGTCCGAGCCTGGAGAAGCCGAGTCCTGCTAGCACACTAAATCTAAGGACTTTTTCACTGAGGTCCGAGTCTGGAGCAGCCGAGTCCTGCTAGCACACTAGATCTAAGGACTGTTCCACTGAGGTCCGAACCTAGAGGAGCCGGTTCCTGCTAGCACAACTAAATCTAAGGACTCGTTCACTGAGGTCCGAGCCTGGAGGAGCCGAGTCCTGCTAGCACACTAAATCTAAGGACTCTTCCACTGAGGTCCAAGCCTGTGGAAGCCGAGTCCTGCTAGCACACTAAATCTAAGGACTCTTTCACTGAGGTCCTTGCCTGGAGGAGCCGGGTCCTGCTAGCACACTAAATCTATGGACTCTTTCACTGAGGTCCGAGCCTGGAGGAGCCGGGTCCTGCTAGCACACTAAATCTAAGGACTCTTTCACTGAGGTCCGAGCTTGTAGAAGCCGAGTCCTGCTAGCACACTAAATCTAAGGACCCTTTCACTGAGGCCTGAGCCTGGAGGAGCCGAGTCCTGCTAGCACACTAAATCTATGGACTCTTTCACTGAGGTCCGAGCCTGGAGGAGCCGAGTCCTGCCAGCACACTAAATCTAAGGACTCTTTCACTGAGGTCCGAGCCTGGAGGAGCCGGGTCCTCCTAGCACAACAAAATCTAAGGACTCTTTCACTGAGGTCCGAGCCTGGAGTAGCCGAGTCCTGCTAGCACACTAAATCTAAGGACTCTTTCACTGAGGTCCGAGCCTGGAGGAGCCGGGTCCTGCTAGCACACTATGGACTCTTTCACTGAGGTCCGAGACTGTAGAAGCCAAGTCCTGCTGGCACACTAAATTTAAGGACTCTTTCACTGAGGTCCGTGTCTGGAGGAGCCGAGTCCCGCTAGCACACTAAATCTATGGACTCTTTCACTGAGGTCCGAGTCTGGAGGAGCCAAGTCCCGCTAGCACACTAAATCTATGGACTCTTTCACTGAGGACCGAGCCTGGAGGAGCCGAATCCCGCTAGCACACTAAATCTAAGGACTCTTTCACTGAGATCCGAGCCTGGAGCAGCCGATTCCTGCTTGCACACTAAATCTAAGGACTCTTTCACTGAGGTCCAAGCCTGGAGGAGTGGGGTCCTGCTAGCACACTAAATCTAAGGACTCTTTCACTGAGGTCCGTGCCTGGAGGAGTCGGGTCCTGCTAGCACATAAAATCTAAGGACTCTTTCACTGAGGTCTGAGCCTGGAGGAGCCGGGTCCTGCTAGCACACTAAATCTATGGACTCTTTCACTGAGGTCCGGGCTTGGAGAAGCCGAGTCCTGCTAGCACACTAGATCTAAGGACTGTTCCAATGAGGTCCGAGCCTAGAGGAGCCGGGTCCTGCTACCACAACTAATTCTAAGGACTCTTTCACTGAGGTCCGAGCCTGGAGGAGCCGAGTCCTGCTAGCACACTAAATCTAAAGACTCTTTCACTGAGGTCCGAGCCTGTAGAAGCCAAGTCCTGCTAGCACACTAAATCTAAGGACTCTTTCACTGAGGTCCGAGCCTGGAGGAGCCGAGTCCTGCTAGCACACTAAATCTAAGGACTCTTTCACTGAGGTCCGAGCCTGGAGCAGCCGAGTCCTGCTAGCACACTAAATCTAAGTACTCTTTCACTGAGGTCCGAGCCTGGAGGAGTCGAGTCCTGCAAGCACAACTAAATCTAAGGGCTCTTTCACTGAGGTCTGAGCCTGGAGGAGCCGAGTCCTGCTAGCACACAAAACTAAGGACTCTTCTACTGAGGTCCGAGCCTGGAGCAGCCGAGTCCTGCTAGCACACTAAATCTAAGGACTCTTTCACTGAGGTCCGAGCCTGGAGGAGTCGAGTCCTGCTAGCACAACTAAATCTAAGGGCTCTTTCACTGAGGTCCGAGCCTGGGAGTGCCGAGTCCTGCTAGCACACTAAAACTAAGGGCTCTTCCACTGAGGTCGAGCCTGGAGAAGCCGAGTCCTGCTAGCACACTAAATCTAAGGACTCTTTCACTGAGGTCCAAGCCTGGAGGAGCGGGGTCCTGCTAGCACACTAAATCTAAGGACTCTTTCACTGAGGTCCGAGCCTGGAGGAGTCGGGTCATGCTAGCAAATTAAATCTAAGGACTCTTTCACTGAGGTCCCAGCCTGGAGGAGCCGAGTCCTGCTAGCACACTAAATCTATGGACTCTTTTACTGAGGTCCGAGCCTGGAGAAGCCGAGTCCTGCTAGCATACTAGAGCTAAGGACTGTTCCACTGAGGTCAGACCCTAGAGGAGCCGGGTCCTGCTAGCACAACTAAATCTAAGGACTCTTTCACTGAGGTCCGAGCCTGGAGGAGCCGAGTCCTGCTAGCACACTGAATCTAAGGACTCTTCCACTGAGGTCCGAGCCTGTAGAAGCCAAGTCCTGCTAGCACACTAAATCTAAGGACTCTTTCACTGAAGTCCGAGCCTGGAGGAGCCGAGTCCCGCTAGCACACTAAATCTAAGGACTCTTTCACTGAGGTCCGAGCCTGGAGCAGCCGAGTCCTGCTAGCACACTAAATCTAAGGACTCTTTCACTGAGGTCCGAGCCTAGAGGAGCCAGGTCCTGCAAGCACAACTAAATCTAAGGACTCTTTCACGGAGGTCCGAGCCTGGAGGAGCCGGGTACTGCTAGTAGATTCAATCTAAGGACTCTTTCACTGAGATCCGAGCCTGGAGGAGCCGAGTCCTGCTAGCACACTAAATCTAAGGACTCTTTCACTGAGGTCCGGGCCTGGAGGAGCCGAGTCCTGCTAGCACACTAAATCTAAGGACTCTTTCACTGAGGTCCGAGCCTGGAGGAGCCGGGTCCTGCTAGCACACTAAATCTAAGGACTCTTTCACTGAGGTCCGAGCCTGGAGGAGCCGAGTCCTGCTAGCACACTGAATCTAAGGACTCTTCCACTGAGGTCCGAGCCTGTAGAAGCCGAGTCCGGCTAGCACAGTAAATCTAAGGACTCTTTCACTGAGGACAGAGCCTGGAGGAGCCGAGTCCTGCTAGCACACTAAATCTAAGGGCTCTTCCACTGAGGTCCAAGCCTGGAGCAGCTGAGTGCTGCTAGCACACTAGATCTAAGGACTCTTTCACTGAGGTCCGAGCCTGGAGTAGCCGAGTCCTGCTAGCACACTAAATCTAAGGACTCTTTCACTGAGGTCCGAGCCTGGAGGAGCCGGGTCCTGCTAGCACACTATGGACTCTTTCACTGAGGTCCGAGACTGTAGAAGCCAAGTCCTGCTGGCACACTAAATTTAAGGACTCTTTCACTGAGGTCCGTGTCTGGAGGAGCCGAGTCCCGCTAGCACACTAAATCTATGGACTCTTTCACTGAGGTCCGAGTCTGGAGGAGCCAAGTCCCGCTAGCACACTAAATCTATGGACTCTTTCACTGAGGACCGAGCCTGGAGGAGCCGAATCCCGCTAGCACACTAAATCTAAGGACTCTTTCACTGAGATCCGAGCCTGGAGCAGCCGATTCCTGCTTGCACACTAAATCTAAGGACTCTTTCACTGAGGTCCAAGCCTGGAGGAGTGGGGTCCTGCTAGCACACTAAATCTAAGGACTCTTTCACTGAGGTCCGTGCCTGGAGGAGTCGGGTCCTGCTAGCACATAAAATCTAAGGACTCTTTCACTGAGGTCTGAGCCTGGAGGAGCCGGTGTAACGCCCTGAACGTCTCAGGATCGTTTAACAGACACGACAATGAGGACGCAACCACTTGTGAAGGGTTAGTTCTTTTAATGAAGGCGAATAAAATACAAAGAACAAACAAAAGTTATAGTCACTGGAATCCTCCAGGCTAAGTACGTTACCAGCCCACAGCACGGATGGTCCTAACCGTCCTCTGCATATACGCCGATCCCGGCGTATGCCAACAGAGGGCAGAAATGAAATGGCCGACAATGCCAATCGGTAGGCTGTGAGGGGCACGAAGAGTGTTGGGGAGAATCGAGGAGTCAGGGAAACACCCAGCCGGGGTCTCTACCTGAAGGGAGCAGCCGCTCAACCTCTTCCTCAGACTGCACCGGGACGCGGAGTCACCTCCTGGTGATGCGTCACCGATACCCCAATCACAAGCAAGAAGACTGAACCGAGAGCAGCCGCTCGATCGATCCTGTGGACTTCCGAGTCTGTAACGCGGCAAACACCTCCTGGTGTGCGTTACAGCTGGCAGTCCCTGTGTCTCTGGTCGGGCTGGGAGTTACGACTCCAACCAGCAAAAGCGCCACTGCGCTTGGACTCAGCCGAGTCAAAAAGCGAAGCTCAATGGTTGACCGGTAGAGCTTCCGGGTCCTTCACAGGTGACGATGGGGCAAGACACGGCCCAGGGAGTAACGACTCGACCTACCTCCGTTCTTGCCTTACTGGAGCACCACTCCGGAACACTGCTCTTCACGAAGCAGGTACGTCGGTGTAAACACAATATCCGACAGCCTTGTACCTCCCGGTTCCTCCCTTTATAGGGCGTGTTTTCCTTGAGTTATGTAACAGCTCTCCTGTTTACATAAGGGCGTGTTTCCCTTGAGTTATGTAACAGCTCTCCTGTTTACATAAGGGCGTGTTTCCCTTGAGTTATGTAACAGCTCTCCTGTTTACATAAGGGCGTGTTTCCCTTGAGTTATGTAACAGCTCTCCTGTTTACATAAGGGCGTGTTTCCCTTGTATGACAGGAATTCTTGACAGCCGGGTCCTGCTAGCACACTAAATCTATGGACTCTTTCACTGAGGTCCGGGCTTGGAGAAGCCGAGTCCTGCTAGCACACTAGATCTAAGGACTGTTCCAATGAGGTCCGAGCCTAGAGGAGCCGGGTCCTGCTACCACATCTAATTCTAAGGACTCTTTCACTGAGGTCCGAGCCTGGAGGAGCCGAGTCCTGCTAGCACACTAAATCTAAAGACTCTTTCACTGAGGTCCGAGCCTGTAGAAGCCAAGTCCTGCTAGCACACTAAATCTAAGGACTCTTTCACTGAGGTCCGAGCCTGGAGGAGCCGAGTCCTGCTAGCACACTAAATCTAAGGACTCTTTCACTGAGGTCCGAGCCTGGAGCAGCCGAGTCCTGCTAGCACACTAAATCTAAGTACTCTTTCACTGAGGTCCGAGCCTGGAGGAGTCGAGTCCTGCAAGCACAACTAAATCTAAGGGCTCTTTCACTGAGGTCTGAGCCTGGAGGAGCCGAGTCCTGCTAGCACACAAAACTAAGGACTCTTCTACTGAGGTCCGAGCCTGGAGCAGCCGAGTCCTGCTAGCACACTAAATCTAAGGACTCTTTCACTGAGGTCCGAGCCTGGAGGAGTCGAGTCCTGCTAGCACAACTAAATCTAAGGGCTCTTTCACTGAGGTCCGAGCCTGGGGGTGCCGAGTCCTGCTAGCACACTAAAACTAAGGGCTCTTCCACTGAGGTCCGAGCCTGTAGAAGCCGAGTCCTGCTAGCACACTAAATCTAAGGACTCTTTCACTGAGGTCCGAGCCTGGAGGAGTCGGGTCATGCTAGCAAATTAAATCTAAGGACTCTTTCACTGAGGTCCCAGCCTGGAGGAGCCGAGTCCTGCTAGCACACTAAATCTATGGACTCTTTTACTGAGGTCCGAGCCTGGAGAAGCCGAGTCCTGCTAGCATACTAGAGCTAAGGACTGTTCCACTGAGGTCAGACCCTAGAGGAGCCGGGTCCTGCTAGCACAACTAAATCTAAGGACTCTTTCACTGAGGTCCGAGCCTGGAGGAGCCGAGTCCTGCTAGCACACTGAATCTAAGGACTCTTCCACTGAGGTCCGAGCCTGTAGAAGCCAAGTCCTGCTAGCACACTAAATCTAAGGACTCTTTCACTGAAGTCCGAGCCTGGAGGAGCCGAGTCCCGCTAGCACACTAAATCTAAGGACTCTTTCACTGAGGTCCGAGCCTGGAGCAGCCGAGTCCTGCTAGCACACTAAATCTAAGGACTCTTTCACTGAGGTCCGAGCCTAGAGGAGCCAGGTCCTGCAAGCACAACTAAATCTAAGGACTCTTTCACGGAGGTCCGAGCCTGGAGGAGCCGGGTACTGCTAGTAGATTCAATCTAAGGACTCTTTCACTGAGATCCGAGCCTGGAGGAGCCGAGTCCTGCTAGCACACTAAATCTAAGGACTCTTTCACTGAGGTCCCAGCCTGGAGGAGCCGAGTCCTGCTAGCACACTAAATCTATGGACCCTTTTACTGAGGTCCGAGCCTGGAGAAGCCGAGTCCTGCTAGCACACTAGAGCTAAGGACTGTTCCACTGAGGTCAGACCCTAGAGGAGCCGGGTCCTGCTAGCACAACTAAATCTAAGGACTCTTTCACTAAGGTCCGAGCCTGGAGGAGCCGAGTCCTGCTAGCACACTGAATCTAAGGACTCTTCCACTGAGGTCCGAGCCTGTAGAAGCCAAGTCCTGCTAGCACACTAAATCTAAGGACTCTTTCACTGAAGTCCGAGCCTGGAGGAGCCGAGTCCCGCTAGCACACTAAATCTATGGACTCTTTCACTGAGGACCGAGCCTGGAGGAGCCGAATCCCGCTAGCACACTAAATCTAAGGACTCTTTCACTGAGATCTGAGCCTGGAGCAGCCGAGTCCTGCTAGCACACTAAATCTATGGACTCTTTCACTGAGGTCCGAGCTTCGAGAAGCCGAGTCCTGCTAGCACACTAGATCTAAGGACTGTTCCACTGAGGTCTGAGCCTGGAGGAGCCGGGTCCTGCTAGCACACTAAATCTAAGGACTCTTTCACTGAGGTCCGAGCTTGTAGAAGCCGAGTCCTGCTAGCACACTAAATCTAAGTACTCTTTCACTGAGGTCTGAGCCTGGAGGAGCCGAGTCCTGCTAGCACACTAAATCTATGGACTCTTTCACTGAGGTCCGAGCCTGGAGGAGCCGAGTCCTGCTAGCACACTAAATCTAAGGACTCTTTCACTGAGGTCCGAGGCTGGAGGAGCCAAGTCCTGCTAGCACACTAAATCTAAGGACTCTTTCACTGAGGTCCGAGCCTGGAGCAGCCGAGTCCTGCTAGCACACTGAATCTAAGGACTCTTCCACTGAGGTCCGAGCCTGTAGAAGCCGAGTCCGGCTAGCACAGTAAATCTAAGGACTCTTTCACTGAGGACAGAGCCTGGAGGAGCCGAGTCCTGCTAGCACACTAAATCTATGGACTCTTTCACTGAGGTCCGAGCCTGGAGGAGCCGGGTCCTGCTAGCACACTAAATCTAAGGACTCTTTCACTGAGGTCCGAGCCTGGAGGAGCCGGGTCCTGCTAGCACATTCAATCTGAGGACTCTTTCACTGAGATCCGAGCCTGGAGGAGCCGAGTCCTGCTAGCACACTAAATCTAAGGACTCTTTCACTGAGGTCCGAGCCTGGAGCAGCCGAGTCCTGCTAGCACACTAAATCTTAGGACTCTTTCACTGAGGTCCGAGCCTAGAGGAGCCAGGTCCTGCAAGCACAACTAAATCTAAGGACTCTTTCACAGAGGTCCGAGCCTGGAGGAGCCGGGTACTGCTAGTAGATTCAATCTAAGGACTCTTTCACTGAGATCCGAGCCTGGAGGAGCCGAGTCCTGCTAGCACACTAAATCTAAGGACTCTTTCACTGAGGTCCGAGCCTGGAGGAGCCGAGTCCTGCTAGCACACTAAATCTAAGGACTCTTTCACTGAGGTCTGAGCCTGGAGGAGCCGAGTCCTGCTAGCACACTAAATCTAAGGACTCTTTCACTGAGGTCCGAGCCTGGAGCAGCCGAGTCCTGCTAGCACACTAAATCTAAGGACTCTTTCACTGAGGTCCGAGCCTGGAGGAGTCGAGTCCTGCTAGCACAACTAAATCTAAGGGCTCTTTCACTGAGGTCTGAGCCTGGAGGAGCCGAGTCCTGCTAGCAAACTAAAACTAAGGACTCTTCCACTGAGGTCCGAGCCTGGAGCAGCCGAGTCCTGCTAGCACACTAAATCTAAGGACTCTTTCACTGAGGTCCGAGCCTGGAGGAGTCGAGTCCTGCTAGCACAACTAAATTTAAGGGCTCTTTCACTGAGGTCCGAGCCTGGAGGAGCCGAGTCCTGCTAGCACACTAAAACTAAGGGCTCTTCCACTGAGGTCCGAGCCTGGAGAAGCCGAGTCCTGCTAGCACACTAAATCTAAGGACTTTTTCACTGAGGTCCGAGTCTGGAGCAGCCGAGTCCTGCTAGCACACTAGATCTAAGGACTGTTCCACTGAGGTCCGACCCTAGAGGAGCCGGTTCCTGCTAGCACAACTAAATCTAAGGACTCGTTCACTGAGGTCCGAGCCTGGAGGAGCCGAGTCCTGCTAGCACACTAAATCTAAGGACTCTTCCACTGAGGTCCAAGCCTGTGGAAGCCGAGTCCTGCTAGCACACTAAATCTAAGGACTCTTTCACTGAGGTCCTTGCCTGGAGGAGCCGGGTCCTGCTAGCACACTAAATCTATGGACTCTTTCACTGAGGTCCGAGCCTGGAGGAGCCGGGTCCTGCTAGCACACTAAATCTAAGGACTCTTTCACTGAGGTCCGAGCTTGTAGAAGCCGAGTCCTGCTAGCACACTAAATCTAAGGACCCTTTCACTGAGGCCTGAGCCTGGAGGAGCCGAGTCCTGCTAGCACACTAAATCTAGGGACTCTTTCACTGAGGTCCGAGCCTGGAGGAGCCGAGTCCTGCCAGCACACTAAATCTAAGGACTCTTTCACTGAGGTCCGAGCCTGGAGGAGCCGGGTCCTCCTAGCACAACAAAATCTAAGGACTCTTTTACTGAGGTCCGAGCCTAGAGGAGCCCAGCCCTGCTAGCACACTAAATCTAAGGGCTCTTCCACTGAGGTCCAAGCCTGGAGGAGTCGAGTCCTGCTAGCACAACTAAATCTAAGGGCTCTTTCACTGAGGTCTGAGCCTGGAGGAGCCGAGTCCTGCTAGCAAACTAAAACTAAGGACTCTTCCACTGAGGTCCGAGCCTGGAGCAGCCGAGTCCTGCTAGCACACTAAATCTAAGGACTCTTTCACTGAGGTCTGAGCCTGGAGGTGTCGAGTCCTGCTAGCACAACTAAATTTAAGGGCTCTTTCACTGAGGTCCGAGCCTGGAGGAGCCGAGTCCTGCTAGCACACTAAAACTAAGGGCTCTTCCACTGAGGTCCGAGCCTGGAGAAGCCGAGTCCTGCTAGCACACTAAATCTAAGGACTTTTTCACTGAGGTCCGAGTCTGGAGCAGCCGAGTCCTGCTAGCACACTAGATCTAAGGACTGTTCCACTGAGGTCCGAACCTAGAGGAGCCGGTTCCTGCTAGCACAACTAAATCTAAGGACTCGTTCACTGAGGTCCGAGCCTGGAGGAGCCGAGTCCTGCTAGCACACTAAATCTAAGGACTCTTCCACTGAGGTCCAAGCCTGTGGAAGCCGAGTCCTGCTAGCACACTAAATCTAAGGACTCTTTCACTGAGGTCCTTGCCTGGAGGAGCCGGGTCCTGCTAGCACACTAAATCTATGGACTCTTTCACTGAGGTCCGAGCCTGGAGGAGCCGGGTCCTGCTAGCACACTAAATCTAAGGACTCTTTCACTGAGGTCCGAGCTTGTAGAAGCCGAGTCCTGCTAGCACACTAAATCTAAGGACCCTTTCACTGAGGCCTGAGCCTGGAGGAGCCGAGTCCTGCTAGCACACTAAATCTATGGACTCTTTCACTGAGGTCCGAGCCTGGAGGAGCCGAGTCCTGCCAGCACACTAAATCTAAGGACTCTTTCACTGAGGTCCGAGCCTGGAGGAGCCGGGTCCTCCTAGCACAACAAAATCTAAGGACTCTTTCACTGAGGTCCGAGCCTGGAGTAGCCGAGTCCTGCTAGCACACTAAATCTAAGGACTCTTTCACTGAGGTCCGAGCCTGGAGGAGCCGGGTCCTGCTAGCACACTATGGACTCTTTCACTGAGGTCCGAGACTGTAGAAGCCAAGTCCTGCTGGCACACTAAATTTAAGGACTCTTTCACTGAGGTCCGTGTCTGGAGGAGCCGAGTCCCGCTAGCACACTAAATCTATGGACTCTTTCACTGAGGTCCGAGTCTGGAGGAGCCAAGTCCCGCTAGCACACTAAATCTATGGACTCTTTCACTGAGGACCGAGCCTGGAGGAGCCGAATCCCGCTAGCACACTAAATCTAAGGACTCTTTCACTGAGATCCGAGCCTGGAGCAGCCGATTCCTGCTTGCACACTAAATCTAAGGACTCTTTCACTGAGGTCCAAGCCTGGAGGAGTGGGGTCCTGCTAGCACACTAAATCTAAGGACTCTTTCACTGAGGTCCGTGCCTGGAGGAGTCGGGTCCTGCTAGCACATAAAATCTAAGGACTCTTTCACTGAGGTCTGAGCCTGGAGGAGCCGGGTCCTGCTAGCACACTAAATCTATGGACTCTTTCACTGAGGTCCGGGCTTGGAGAAGCCGAGTCCTGCTAGCACACTAGATCTAAGGACTGTTCCAATGAGGTCCGAGCCTAGAGGAGCCGGGTCCTGCTACCACAACTAATTCTAAGGACTCTTTCACTGAGGTCCGAGCCTGGAGGAGCCGAGTCCTGCTAGCACACTAAATCTAAAGACTCTTTCACTGAGGTCCGAGCCTGTAGAAGCCAAGTCCTGCTAGCACACTAAATCTAAGGACTCTTTCACTGAGGTCCGAGCCTGGAGGAGCCGAGTCCTGCTAGCACACTAAATCTAAGGACTCTTTCACTGAGGTCCGAGCCTGGAGCAGCCGAGTCCTGCTAGCACACTAAATCTAAGTACTCTTTCACTGAGGTCCGAGCCTGGAGGAGTCGAGTCCTGCAAGCACAACTAAATCTAAGGGCTCTTTCACTGAGGTCTGAGCCTGGAGGAGCCGAGTCCTGCTAGCACACAAAACTAAGGACTCTTCTACTGAGGTCCGAGCCTGGAGCAGCCGAGTCCTGCTAGCACACTAAATCTAAGGACTCTTTCACTGAGGTCCGAGCCTGGAGGAGTCGAGTCCTGCTAGCACAACTAAATCTAAGGGCTCTTTCACTGAGGTCCGAGCCTGGGAGTGCCGAGTCCTGCTAGCACACTAAAACTAAGGGCTCTTCCACTGAGGTCGAGCCTGGAGAAGCCGAGTCCTGCTAGCACACTAAATCTAAGGACTCTTTCACTGAGGTCCAAGCCTGGAGGAGCGGGGTCCTGCTAGCACACTAAATCTAAGGACTCTTTCACTGAGGTCCGAGCCTGGAGGAGTCGGGTCATGCTAGCAAATTAAATCTAAGGACTCTTTCACTGAGGTCCCAGCCTGGAGGAGCCGAGTCCTGCTAGCACACTAAATCTATGGACTCTTTTACTGAGGTCCGAGCCTGGAGAAGCCGAGTCCTGCTAGCATACTAGAGCTAAGGACTGTTCCACTGAGGTCAGACCCTAGAGGAGCCGGGTCCTGCTAGCACAACTAAATCTAAGGACTCTTTCACTGAGGTCCGAGCCTGGAGGAGCCGAGTCCTGCTAGCACACTGAATCTAAGGACTCTTCCACTGAGGTCCGAGCCTGTAGAAGCCAAGTCCTGCTAGCACACTAAATCTAAGGACTCTTTCACTGAAGTCCGAGCCTGGAGGAGCCGAGTCCCGCTAGCACACTAAATCTAAGGACTCTTTCACTGAGGTCCGAGCCTGGAGCAGCCGAGTCCTGCTAGCACACTAAATCTAAGGACTCTTTCACTGAGGTCCGAGCCTAGAGGAGCCAGGTCCTGCAAGCACAACTAAATCTAAGGACTCTTTCACGGAGGTCCGAGCCTGGAGGAGCCGGGTACTGCTAGTAGATTCAATCTAAGGACTCTTTCACTGAGATCCGAGCCTGGAGGAGCCGAGTCCTGCTAGCACACTAAATCTAAGGACTCTTTCACTGAGGTCCGGGCCTGGAGGAGCCGAGTCCTGCTAGCACACTAAATCTAAGGACTCTTTCACTGAGGTCCGAGCCTGGAGGAGCCGGGTCCTGCTAGCACACTAAATCTAAGGACTCTTTCACTGAGGTCCGAGCCTGGAGGAGCCGAGTCCTGCTAGCACACTGAATCTAAGGACTCTTCCACTGAGGTCCGAGCCTGTAGAAGCCGAGTCCGGCTAGCACAGTAAATCTAAGGACTCTTTCACTGAGGACAGAGCCTGGAGGAGCCGAGTCCTGCTAGCACACTAAATCTATGGACTCTTTCACTGAGGTCCGAGCCTGGAGGAGCCGGGTCCTCCTAGCACACTAAATCTAAGGACTCTTTCACTAAGGTCCGAGCCTGGAGGAGCCGGGTCCTGCTAGCACATTCAATCTGAGGACTCTTTCACTGAGATCCGAGCCTGGAGGAGCCGAGTCCTGCTAGCACACTAAATCTGAGGACTCTTTCACTGAGGTCCGAGCCTGGAGAAGCCAAGTCCTGCTAGCACACTAAATCTAGGGACTCTTTCACTGAGGTCCAAGCCTGGAGGAGCCAAGTCCTGCCAGCACACTAAATCTAAGGACTCTTTCACTGAGGTCCGAGCCTGGAGGAGCCGGGTCCTCCTAGCACAACAAAATCTAAGGACTCTTTTACTGAGGTCCGAGCCTAGAGGAGCCCAGCCCTGCTAGCACACTAAATCTAAGGGCTCTTCCACTGACGTCCAAGCCTGGAGCAGCTGAGTGCTGCTAGCACACTAGATCTAAGGACTCTTTCACTGAGGTCCGAGCCTGGAGTAGCCGAGTCCTGCTAGCACACTAAATCTAAGGACTCTTTCACTGAGGTCCGAGCCTGGAGGAGCCAGGTCCTGCTAGCACACTATGGACTCTTTCACTGAGGTCCGAGACTGTAGAAGCCAAGTCCTGCTGGCACACTAAATTTAAGGACTCTTTCACTGAGGTCCGTGTCTGGAGGAGCCGAGTCCCGCTAGCACACTAAATCTATGGACTCTTTCACTGAGGTCCGAGTCTGGAGGAGCCAAGTCCCGCTAGCACACTAAATCTATGGACTCTTTCACTGAGGACCGAGCCTGGAGGAGCCGAATCCCGCTAGCACACTAAATCTAAGGACTCTTTCACTGAGATCCGAGCCTGGAGCAGCCGATTCCTGCTTGCACACTAAATCTAAGGACTCTTTCACTGAGGTCCAAGCCTGGAGGAGTGGGGTCCTGCTAGCACACTAAATCTAAGGACTCTTTCACTGAGGTCCGTGCCTGGAGGAGTCGGGTCCTGCTAGCACATAAAATCTAAGGACTCTTTCACTGAGGTCTGAGCCTGGAGGAGCCGGGTCCTGCTAGCACACTAAATCTATGGACTCTTTCACTGAGGTCCGGGCTTGGAGAAGCCGAGTCCTGCTAGCACACTAGATCTAAGGACTGTTCCACTGAGGTCCGAGCCTGGAGGAGTCGAGTCCTGCAAGCACAACTAAATCTAAGGGCTCTTTCACTGAGGTCTGAGCCTGGAGGAGCCGAGTCCTGCTAGCACACAAAACTAAGGACTCTTCTACTGAGGTCCGAGCCTGGAGCAGCCGAGTCCTGCTAGCACACTTAATCTAAGGACTCTTTCACTGAGGTCCGAGCCTGGAGGAGTCGAGTCCTGCTAGCACAACTAAATCTAAGGGCTCTTTCACTGAGGTCCGAGCCTGGGAGTGCCGAGTCCTGCTAGCACACTAAAACTAAGGGCTCTTCCACTGAGGTCCGAGCCTGGAGAAGCCGAGTCCTGCTAGCACACTAAATCTAAGGACTCTTTCACTGAGGTCCAAGCCTGGAGGAGCGGGGTCCTGCTAGCACACTAAATCTAAGGACTCTTTCACTGAGGTCCGAGCCTGGAGGAGTCGGGTCATGCTAGCAAATTAAATCTAAGGACTCTTTCACTGAGGTCCCAGCCTGGAGGAGCCGAGTCCTGCTAGCACACTAAATCTATGGACTCTTTTACTGAGGTCCGAGCCTAGAGGAGCCAGGTCCTGCAAGCACAACTAAATCTAAGGACTCTTTCACGGAGGTCCGAGCCTGGAGGAGCCGGGTACTGCTAGTAGATTCAATCTAAGGACTCTTTCACTGAGATCCGAGCCTGGAGGAGCCCAGCCCTGCTAGCACACTAAATCTAAGCGCTCTTCCACTGAGGTCCAAGCCTGGAGCAGCTGAGTGCTGCTAGCACACTAGATCTAAGGACTCTTTCACTGAGGTCTGAGCCTGGAGGAGTCGAGTCCTTCTAGCACAACTAAATCTAAGGGCTCTTTCACTGAGGTCCGAGCCTGGGAGTGCCGAGTCCTGCTAGCACACTAAAACTAAGGGCTCTTCCACTGAGGTCCGAGCCTGGAGAAGCCGAGTCCTGCTAGCACACTAAATCTAAGGACTCTTTCACTGAGGTCCAAGCCTGGAGGAGCGGGGTCCTGCTAGCACAATAAATCTAAGGACTCTTTCACTGAGGTCCGAGCCTGGAGGAGTCGGGTCATGCTAGCAAATTAAATCTAAGGACTCTTTCACTGAGGTCCCAGCCTGGAGGAGCCGAGTCCTGCTAGCACACTAAATCTATGGACTCTTTTACTGAGGTCCGAGCCTGGAGAAGCCGAGTCCTGCTAGCATACTAGAGCTAAGGACTGTTCCACTGAGGTCAGACCCTAGAGGAGCCGGGTCCTGCTAGCACAACTAAATCTAAGGACTGTTTCACTGAGGTCCGAGCCTGGAGGAGCCGAGTCCTGCTAGCACACTGAATCTAAGGACTCTTCCACTGAGGTCCGAGCCTGTATAAGCCAAGTCCTGCTAGCACACTAAATCTAAGGACTCTTTCACTGAAGTCCGAGCCTGGAGGAGCCGAGTCCCGCTAGCACACTAAATCTAAGGACTCTTTCACTGAGGTCCGAGCCTGGAGCAGCCGAGTCCTGCTAGCACACTAAATCTAAGGACTCTTTCACTGAGGTCCGAGCCTAGAGGAGCCAGGTCCTGCAAGCACAACTAAATCTAAGGACTCTTTCACGGAGGTCCGAGCCTGGAGGAGCCGGGTACTGCTAGTAGATTCAATCTAAGGACTCTTTCACTGAGATCCGAGCCTGGAGGAGCTGAGTCCTGCTAGCACACTAAATCTAAGGACTCTTTCACTGAGGTCCGGGCCTGGAGGAGCCGAGTCCTGCTAGCACACTAAATCTAAGGACTCTTTCACTGAGGTCCGAGCCTGGAGGAGCCGGGTCCTGCTAGCACACTAAATCTAAGGACTCTTTCACTGAGGTCCGAGCCTGGAGGAGCCGAGTCCTGCTAGCACACTGAATCTAAGGACTCTTCCACTGAGGTCCGAGCCTGTAGAAGCCGAGTCCGGCTAGCACAGTAAATCTAAGGACTCTTTCACTGAGGACAGAGCCTGGAGGAGCCGAGTCCTGCTAGCACACTAAATCTATGGACTCTTTCACTGAGGTCCGAGCCTGGAGGAGCCGGGTCCTGCTAGCACACTAAATCTAAGGACTCTTTCACTAAGGTCCGAGCCTGGAGGAGCCGGGTCCTGCTAGCACATTCAATCTGAGGACTCTTTCACTGAGATCCGAGCCTGGAGGAGCCGAGTCCTGCTAGCACACTAAATCTGAGGACTCTTTCACTGAGGTCCGAGCCTGGAGAAGCCAAGTCCTGCTAGCACACTAAATCTAAGGACTCTTTCACTGAGGTCCGAGCCTGGAGCAGCCGAGTCCTGCTAGCACACTAAATCTAAGGACTCTTTCACTGAGGTCCGAGCCTAGAGGAGCCAGGTCCTGCAAGCACAACTAAATCTAAGGACTCTTTCACGGAGGTCCGAGCCTGGAGGAGCCGGGTACTGCTAGTAGATTCAATCTAAGGACTCTTTCACTGAGATCCGAGCCTGGAGGAGCCGAGTCCTGCTAGCACACTAAATCTAAGGACTCTTTCACTGAGGTCCGAGCCTGGAGGAGCCGAGTCATGCTAGCACACTAAATCTAAGGACTCTTTCACTGAGGTCCAAGCCTGGAGGAGTGGGGTCCTGCTAGCACACTAAATCTAAGGACTCTTTCACTGAGGTCCGTGCCTGGAGCAGTCGGGTCCTGCTAGCACATAAAATCTAAGGACTCTTTCACTGAGGTCTGAGCCTGGAGGAGCCGGGTCCTGCTAGCACACTAAATCTATGGACTCTTTCACTGAGGTCCGGGCTTGGAGAAGCCGAGTCCTGCTAGCACACTAGATCTAAGGACTCTTCCACTGAGGTCCGAGCCTGTAGAAGCCAAGTCTTGCTAGCACACTAAATCTAAGGACTCTTTCACTGAAGTCCGAGCCTGGAGGAGCCGAGTCCCGCTAGCACACTAAATCTAAGGACTCTTTCACTGAGGTCCGAGCCTGGAGCAGCCGAGTCCTGCTAGCACACTAAATCTAAGGACTCTTTCACTGAGGTCCGAGCCTAGAGGAGCCAGGTCCTGCAAGCACAACTAAATCTAAGGACTCTTTCACGGAGGTCCGAGCCTGGAGGAGCCGGGTACTGCTAGTAGATTCAATCTAAGGACTCTTTCACTGAGATCCGAGCCTGGAGGAGCCGAGTCCTGCTAGCACACTAAATCTAAGGACTCTTTCACTGAGGTCCGGGCCTGGAGGAGCCGAGTCCTGCTAGCACACTAAATCTAAGGACTCTTTCACTGAGGTCCGAGCCTGGAGGAGCCGGGTCCTGCTAGCACACTAAATCTAAGGACTCTTTCACTGAGGTCCGAGCCTGGAGGAGCCGAGTCCTGCTAGCACACTGAATCTAAGGACTCTTCCACTGAGGTCCGAGCCTGTAGAAGCCGAGTCCGGCTAGCACAGTAAATCTAAGGACTCTTTCACTGAGGACAGAGCCTGGAGGAGCCGAGTCCTGCTAGCACACTAAATCTATGGACTCTTTCACTGAGGTCCGAGCCTGGAGGAGCCGGGTCCTGCTAGCACACTAAATCTAAGGACTCTTTCACTAAGGTCCGAGCCTGGAGGAGCCGGGTCCTGCTAGCACATTCAATCTGAGGACTCTTTCACTGAGATCCGAGCCTGGAGGAGCCGAGTCCTGCTAGCACACTAAATCTGAGGACTCTTTCACTGAGGTCCGAGCCTGGAGAAGCCAAGTCCTGCTAGCACACTAAATCTAAGGACTCTTTCACTGAGGTCCGAGCCTGGAGCAGCCGAGTCCTGCTAGCACACTAAATCTAAGGACTCTTTCACTGAGGTCCGAGCCTAGAGGAGCCAGGTCCTGCAAGCACAACTAAATCTAAGGACTCTTTCACGGAGGTCCGAGCCTGGAGGAGCCGGGTACTGCTAGTAGATTCAATCTAAGGACTCTTTCACTGAGATCCGAGCCTGGAGGAGCCGAGTCCTGCTAGCACACTAAATCTAAGGACTCTTTCACTGAGGTCCGAGCCTGGAGGAGCCGAGTCATGCTAGCACACTAAATCTAAGGACTCTTTCACTGAGGTCCAAGCCTGGAGGAGTGGGGTCCTGCTAGCACACTAAATCTAAGGACTCTTTCACTGAGGTCCGTGCCTGGAGGAGTCGGGTCCTGCTAGCACATAAAATCTAAGGACTCTTTCACTGAGGTCTGAGCCTGGAGGAGCCGGGTCCTGCTAGCACACTAAATCTATGGACTCTTTCACTGAGGTCCGGGCTTGGAGAAGCCGAGTCCTGCTAGCACACTAGATCTAAGGACTGTTCCAATGAGGTCCGAGCCTAGAGGAGCCGGGTCCTGCTACCACAACTAATTCTAAGGACTCTTTCACTGAGGTCCGAGCCTGGAGGAGCCGAGTCCTGCTAGCACACTAAATCTAAAGACTCTTTCACTGAGGTCCGAGCATGTAGAAGCCAAGAGTCCTGCTAGCACACTAAATCTAAGGACTCTTTCACTGAGGTCTGAGCCTGGAGGAGCCGAGTCCTGCTAGCACACTAAATCTAAGGACTCTTTCACTGAGGTCCGAGCCTGGAGCAGCCGAGTCCTGCTAGCACACTAAATCTAAGTACTCTTTGACTAAGGTCCGAGCCTGGAGGAGTCGAGTCCTGCAAGCACAACTAAATCTAAGGGCTCTTTCACTGAGGTCTGAGCCTGGAGGAGCCGAGTCCTGCTAGCACACAAAACTAAGGACTCTTCTACTGAGGTCCGAGCCTGGAGCAGCCGAGTCCTGCTAGCACACTAAATCTAAGGACTCTTTCACTGAGGTCCGAGCCTGGAGGAGTCGAGTCCTGCTAGCACAACTAAATCTAAGGGCTCTTTCACTGAGGTCCGAGCCTGGGGGTGCCGAGTCCTGCTAGCACACTAAAACTAAGGGCTCTTCCACTGAGGTCCGAGCCTGGAGAAGCCGAGTCCTGCTAGCACACTAAATGTAAGGACTCTTTCACTGAGGTCCAAGCCTGGAGGAGCGGGGTCCTGCTAGCACACTAAATCTAAGGACTCTTTCACTGAGGTCCGAGCCTGGAGGAGTCGGGTCATGCTAGCAAATTAAATCTAAGGACTCTTTCACTGAGGTCCCAGCCTGGAGGAGCCGAGTCCTGCTAGCACACTAAATCTATGGACTCGTTTACTGAGGTCCGAGCCTGGAGAAGCCGAGTCCTGCTAGCATACTAGAGCTAAGGACTGTTCCACTGAGGTCAGACCCTAGAGGAGCCGGGTCCTGCTAGCACAACTAAATCTAAGGACTCTTTCACTGAGGTCCGAGCCTGGAGGAGTCGAGTCCTGCTAGCACACTGAATCTAAGGACTCTTCCACTGAGGTCCGAGCCTGTAGAAGCCAAGTCCTGCTAGCACACTAAATCTAAGGACTCTTTCACTGAAGTCCGAGCCTGGAGGAGCCGAGTCCCGCTAGCACACTAAATCTAAGGACTCTTTCACTGAGGTCCGAGCCTGGAGCAGCCGAGTCCTGCTAGCACACTAAATCTAAGGACTCTTTCACTGAGGTCCGAGCCTAGAGGAGCCAGGTCCTGCAAGCACACTAAATCTATGGACTCTTTTACTGAGGTCCGAGCCTGGAGAAGCCGAGTCCTGCTAGCATACTAGAGCTAAGGACTGTTCCACTGAGGTCAGACCCTAGAGGAGCCGGGTCCTGCTAGCACAACTAAATCTAAGGACTCTTTCACTGAGGTCCGAGCCTGGAGGAGCCGAGTCCTGCTAGCACACTGAATCTAAGGACTCTTCCACTGAGGTCCGAGCCTGTAGAAGCCAAGTCCTGCTAGCACACTAAATCTAAGGACTCTTTCACTGAAGTCCGAGCCTGGAGGAGCCGAGTCCCGCTAGCACACTAAATCTAAGGACTCTTTCACTGAGGTCCGAGCCTGGAGCAGCCGAGTCCTGCTAGCACACTAAATCTAAGGACTCTTTCACTGAGGTCCCAGCCTGGAGGAGCCGAGTCCTGCTAGCACACTAAATCTATGGACTCTTTTACTGAGGTCCGAGCCTGGAGAAGCCGAGTCCTGCTAGCATACTAGAGCTAAGGACTGTTCCACTGAGGTCAGACCCTAGAGGAGCCGGGTCCTGCTAGCACAACTAAATCTAAGGACTCTTTCACTGAGGTCCGAGCCTGGAGGAGCCGAGTCCTGCTAGCACACTGAATCTAAGGGCTCTTCCACTGAGGTCCGAGCCTGGAGAAGCCGAGTCCTGCTAGCACACTAAATCTAAGGACTCTTTCACTGAGGTCCAAGCCTGGAGGAGCGGGGTCCTGCTAGCACACTAAATCTAAGGACTCTTTCACTGAGGTCCGAGCCTGGAGGAGTCGGGTCATGCTAGCAAATTAAATCTAAGGACTCTTTCACTGAGGTCCCAGCCTGGAGGAGCCGAGTCCTGCTAGCACACTAAATCTATGGACTCTTTTACTGAGGTCCGAGCCTGGAGAAGCCGAGTCCTGCTAGCATACTAGAGCTAAGGACTGTTCCACTGAGGTCAGACCCTAGAGGAGCCGGGTCCTGCTAGCACAACTAAATCTAAGGACTCTTTCACTGAGGGCCGAGCCTGGAGGAGCCGAGTCCTGCTAGCACACTGAATCTAAGGACTCTTCCACTGAGGTCCGAGCCTGTAGAAGCCAAGTCCTGCTAGCACACTAAATCTGAGGACTCTTTCACTGAAGTCCGAGCCTGGAGGAGCCGAGTCCCGCTAGCACACTAAATCTAAGGACTCTTTCACTGAGGTCCGAGCCTCGAGCAGCCGAGTCCTGCTAGCACACTAAATCTAAGGACTCTTTCACTGAGGTCCGAGCCTAGAGGAGCCAGGTCCTGCAAGCACAACTAAATCTAAGGACTCTTTCACGGAGGTCCGAGCCTGGAGAAGCCGGGTACTGCTAGTAGATTCAATCTAAGGACTCTTTCACTGAGATCCGAGCCTGGAGGAGCCGAGTCCTGCTAGCACACTAAATCTAAGGACTCTTTCACTGAGGTCCGAGCCTAGAGGAGCCAGGTCCTGCAAGCACAACTAAATCTAAGGACTCTTTCACGGAGGTCCGAGCCTGGAGGAGCCGGGTACTGCTAGTAGATTCAATCTAAGGACTTTTTCACTGAGATCCGAGCCTGGAGGAGCCGAGTCCTGCTAGCACACTAAATCTATGGACTCTTTTACTGAGGTCCGAGCCTGGAGAAGCCGAGTCCTGCTAGCATACTAGAGCTAAGGACTGTTCCACTGAGGTCAGACCCTAGAGGAGCCTGGTCCTGCTAGCACAACTAAATCTAAGGACTCTTTCACTGAGGTCCGAGCCTGGAGGAGCCGAGTCCTGCTAGCACACTGAATCTAAGGACTCTTCCACTGAGGTCCGAGCCTGTAGAAGCCAAGTCCTGCTAGCACACTAAATCTAAGGACTCTTTCACTGAAGTCCGAGCCTGGAGGAGCCGAGTCCTGCTAGCACACTAAATCTAAGTACTCTTTCACTGAGGTCCGAGCCTGGAGGAGTCGAGTCCTGCAAGCACAACTAAATCTAAGGGCTCTTTCACTGAGGTCTGAGCCTGGAGGAGCCGAGTCCTGCTAGCACACAAAACTAAGGACTCTTCCACTGAGGTCCGAGCCTGGAGCAGCCGAGTCCTGCTAGCACACTAAATCTAAGGACTCTTTCACTGAGGTCCGAGCCTGGAGGAGTCGAGTCCTGCTAGCACAACTAAATCTAAGGGCTCTTTCACTGAGGTCCGAGCCTGGGGGTGCCGAGTCCTGCTAGCACACTAAAACTAAGGGCTCTTCCACTGAGGTCCGAGCCTGGAGAAGCCGAGTCCTGCTAGCACACTAAATCTAAGGACTCTTTCACTGAGGTCCAAGCCTGGAGGAGCGGGGTCCTGCTAGCACACTAAATCTAAGGACTCTTTCACTGAGGTCCGAGCCTGGAGGAGTCGGGTCATGCTAGCAAATTAAATCTAAGGACTCTTTCACTGAGGTCCCAGCCTGGAGGAGCCGAGTCCTGCTAGCACACTAAATCTATGGACTCTTTTACTGAGGTCCGAGCCTGGAGAAGCCGAGTCCTGCTAGCATACTAGAGCTAAGGACTGTTCCACTGAGGTCAGACCCTAGAGGAGCCGGGTCCTGCTAGCACAACTAAATCTAAGGACTCTTTCACTGAGGTCCGAGCCTGGAGGAGCCGAGTCCTGCTAGCACACTGAATCTAAGGACTCTTCCACTGAGGTCCGAGCCTGTAGAAGCCAAGTCCTGCTAGCACACTAAATCTAAGGACTCTTTCACTGAAGTCCGAGCCTGGAGGAGCCGAGTCCCGCTAGCACACTAAATCTAAGGACTCTTTCACTGAGGTCCGAGCCTGGAGCAGCCGAGTCCTGCTAGCACACTAAATCTAAGGACTCTTTCACTGAGGTCCGAGCCTAGAGGAGCCAGGTCCTGCAAGCACACTAAATCTATGGACTCTTTTACTGAGGTCCGAGCCTGGAGAAGCCGAGTCCTGCTAGCATACTAGAGCTAAGGACTGTTCCACTGAGGTCAGACCCTAGAGGAGCCGGGTCCTGCTAGCACAACTAAATCTAAGGACTCTTTCACTGAGGTCCGAGCCTGGAGGAGCCGAGTCCTGCTAGCACACTGAATCTAAGGACTCTTCCACTGAGGTCCGAGCCTGTAGAAGCCAAGTCCTGCTAGCACACTAAATCTAAGGACTCTTTCACTGAAGTCCGAGCCTGGAGGAGCCGAGTCCCGCTAGCACACTAAATCTAAGGACTCTTTCACTGAGGTCCGAGCCTGGAGCAGCCGAGTCCTGCTAGCACACTAAATCTAAGGACTCTTTCACTGAGGTCCCAGCCTGGAGGAGCCGAGTCCTGCTAGCACACTAAATCTATGGACTCTTTTACTGAGGTCCGAGCCTGGAGAAGCCGAGTCCTGCTAGCACACTGAATCTAAGGGCTCTTCCACTGAGGTCCGAGCCTGGAGAAGCCGAGTCCTGCTACCACACTAAATCTAAGGACTCTTTCACTGAGGTCCAAGCCTGGAGGAGCGGGGTCCTGCTAGCACACTAAATCTAAGGACTCTTTCACTGAGGTCCGAGCCTGGAGGAGTCGGGTCATGCTAGCAAATTAAATCTAAGGACTCTTTCACTGAGGTCCCAGCCTGGAGGAGCCGAGTCCTGCTAGCACACTAAATCTATGGACTCTTTTACTGAGGTCCGAGCCTGGAGAAGCCGAGTCCTGCTAGCATACTAGAGCTAAGGACTGTTCCACTGAGGTCAGACCCTAGAGGAGCCGGGTCCTGCTAGCACAACTAAATCTAAGGACTCTTTCACTGAGGTCCGAGCCTGGAGGAGCCGAGTCCTGCTAGCACACTGAATCTAAGGGCTCTTCCACTGAGGTCCGAGCCTGGAGAAGCCGAGTCCTGCTACCACACTAAATCTAAGGACTCTTTCACTGAGGTCCAAGCCTGGAGGAGCGGGGTCCTGCTAGCACACTAAATCTAAGGACTCTTTCACTGAGGTCCGAGCCTGGAGGAGTCGGGTCATGCTAGCAAATTAAATCTAAGGACTCTTTCACTGAGGTCCCAGCCTGGAGGAGCCGAGTCCTGCTAGCACACTAAATCTATGGACTCTTTTACTGAGGTCCGAGCCTGGAGAAGCCGAGTCCTGCTAGCATACTAGAGCTAAGGACTGTTCCACTGAGGTCAGACCCTAGAGGAGCCGGGTCCTGCTAGCACAACTAAATCTAAGGACTCTTTCACTGAGGTCCGAGCCTGGAGGAGCCGAGTCCTGCTAGCACACTGAATCTAAGGACTCTTCCACTGAGGTCCGAGCCTGTAGAAGCCAAGTCCTGCTAGCACACTAAATCTGAGGACTCTTTCACTGAAGTCCGAGCCTGGAGGAGCCGAGTCCCGCTAGCACACTAAATCTAAGGACTCTTTCACTGAGGTCCGAGCCTCGAGCAGCCGAGTCCTGCTAGCACACTAAATCTAAGGACTCTTTCACTGAGGTCCGAGCCTAGAGGAGCCAGGTCCTGCAAGCACAACTAAATCTAAGGACTCTTTCACGGAGGTCCGAGCCTGGAGGAGCCGGGTACTGCTAGTAGATTCAATCTAAGGACTCTTTCACTGAGATCCGAGCCTGGAGGAGCCGAGTCCTGCTAGCACACTAAATCTAAGGACTCTTTCACTGAGGTCCGAGCCTAGAGGAGCCAGGTCCTGCAAGCACAACTAAATCTAAGGACTCTTTCACGGAGGTCCGAGCCTGGAGGAGCCGGGTACTGCTAGTAGATTCAATCTAAGGACTCTTTCACTGAGATCCGAGCCTGGAGGAGCCGAGTCCTGCTAGCACACTAAATCTATGGACTCTTTTACTGAGGTCCGAGCCTGGAGAAGCCGAGTCCTGCTAGCATACTAGAGCTAAGGACTGTTCCACTGAGGTCAGACCCTAGAGGAGCCTGGTCCTGCTAGCACAACTAAATCTAAGGACTCTTTCACTGAGGTCCGAGCCTGGAGGAGCCGAGTCCTGCTAGCACACTGAATCTAAGGACTCTTCCACTGAGGTCCGAGCCTGTAGAAGCCAAGTCCTGCTAGCACACTAAATCTAAGGACTCTTTCACTGAAGTCCGAGCCTGGAGGAGCCGAGTCCCGCTAGCACACTAAATCTAAGGACTCTTTCACTGAGGTCCGAGCCTGGAGCAGCCGAGTCCTGCTAGCACACTAAATCTAAGGACTCTTTCACTGAGGTCCGAGCCTAGAGGAGCCAGGTCCTGCAAGCACAACTAAATCTAAGGACTCTTTCACGGAGGTCCGAGCCTGGAGGAGCCGGGTACTGCTAGTAGATTCAATCTAAGGACTCTTTCACTGAGATCCGAGCCTGGAGGAGCCGAGTCCTGCTAGCACACTAAATCTAAGGACTCTTTCACTGAGGTCCGGGCCTGGAGGAGCCGAGTCCTGCTAGCACACTAAATCTAAGGACTCTTTCACTGAGGTCCGAGCCTGGAGGAGCCGGGTCCTGCTAGCACACTAAATCTAAGGACTCTTTCACTGAGGTCCGAGCCTGTAGAAGCCAAGTCCTGCTAGCACACTAAATCTAAGGACTCTTTCACTGAAGTCCGAGCCTGGAGGAGCCGAGTCCCGCTAGCACACTAAATCTAAGGACTCTTTCACTGAGGTCCGAGCCTGGAGCAGCCGAGTCCTGCTAGCACACTAAATCTAAGGACTCTTTCACTGAGGTCCCAGCCTGGAGGAGCCGAGTCCTGCTAGCACACTAAATCTATGGACTCTTTTACTGAGGTCCGAGCCTGGAGAAGCCGAGTCCTGCTAGCACACTGAATCTAAGGGCTCTTCCACTGAGGTCCGAGCCTGGAGAAGCCGAGTCCTGCTACCACACTAAATCTAAGGACTCTTTCACTGAGGTCCAAGCCTGGAGGAGCGGGGTCCTGCTAGCACACTAAATCTAAGGACTCTTTCACTGAGGTCCGAGCCTGGAGGAGTCGGGTCATGCTAGCAAATTAAATCTAAGGACTCTTTCACTGAGGTCCCAGCCTGGAGGAGCCGAGTCCTGCTAGCACACTAAATCTATGGACTCTTTTACTGAGGTCCGAGCCTGGAGAAGCCGAGTCCTGCTAGCATACTAGAGCTAAGGACTGTTCCACTGAGGTCAGACCCTAGAGGAGCCGGGTCCTGCTAGCACAACTAAATCTAAGGACTCTTTCACTGAGGTCCGAGCCTGGAGGAGCCGAGTCCTGCTAGCACACTGAATCTAAGGACTCTTCCACTGAGGTCCGAGCCTGTAGAAGCCAAGTCCTGCTAGCACACTAAATCTGAGGACTCTTTCACTGAAGTCCGAGCCTGGAGGAGCCGAGTCCCGCTAGCACACTAAATCTAAGGACTCTTTCACTGAGGTCCGAGCCTCGAGCAGCCGAGTCCTGCTAGCACACTAAATCTAAGGACTCTTTCACTGAGGTCCGAGCCTAGAGGAGCCAGGTCCTGCAAGCACAACTAAATCTAAGGACTCTTTCACGGAGGTCCGAGCCTGGAGGAGCCGGGTACTGCTAGTAGATTCAATCTAAGGACTCTTTCACTGAGATCCGAGCCTGGAGGAGCCGAGTCCTGCTAGCACACTAAATCTAAGGACTCTTTCACTGAGGTCCGAGCCTAGAGGAGCCAGGTCCTGCAAGCACAACTAAATCTAAGGACTCTTTCACGGAGGTCCGAGCCTGGAGGAGCCGGGTACTGCTAGTAGATTCAATCTAAGGACTCTTTCACTGAGATCCGAGCCTGGAGGAGCCGAGTCCTGCTAGCACACTAAATCTATGGACTCTTTTACTGAGGTCCGAGCCTGGAGAAGCCGAGTCCTGCTAGCATACTAGAGCTAAGGACTGTTCCACTGAGGTCAGACCCTAGAGGAGCCTGGTCCTGCTAGCACAACTAAATCTAAGGACTCTTTCACTGAGGTCCGAGCCTGGAGGAGCCGAGTCCTGCTAGCACACTGAATCTAAGGACTCTTCCACTGAGGTCCGAGCCTGTAGAAGCCAAGTCCTGCTAGCACACTAAATCTAAGGACTCTTTCACTGAAGTCCGAGCCTGGAGGAGCCGAGTCCCGCTAGCACACTAAATCTAAGGACTCTTTCACTGAGGTCCGAGCCTGGAGCAGCCGAGTCCTGCTAGCACACTAAATCTAAGGACTCTTTCACTGAGGTCCGAGCCTAGAGGAGCCAGGTCCTGCAAGCACAACTAAATCTAAGGACTCTTTCACGGAGGTCCGAGCCTGGAGGAGCCGGGTACTGCTAGTAGATTCAATCTAAGGACTCTTTCACTGAGATCCGAGCCTGGAGGAGCCGAGTCCTGCTAGCACACTAAATCTAAGGACTCTTTCACTGAGGTCCGGGCCTGGAGGAGCCGAGTCCTGCTAGCACACTAAATCTAAGGACTCTTTCACTGAGGTCCGAGCCTGGAGGAGCCGGGTCCTGCTAGCACACTAAATCTAAGGACTCTTTCACTGAGGTCCGAGCCTGGAGGAGCCGAGTCCTGCTAGCACACTGAATCTAAGGACTCTTCCACTGAGGTCCGAGCCTGTAGAAGCCGAGTCCGGCTAGCACAGTAAATCTAAGGACTCTTTCACTGAGGACAGAGCCTGGAGGAGCCGAGTCCTGCTAGCACACTAAATCTATGGACTCTTTCACTGAGGTCCGAGCCTGGAGGAGCCGGGTCCTGCTAGCACACTAAATCTAAGGACTCTTTCACTAAGGTCCGAGCCTGGAGGAGCCGGGTCCTGCTAGCACATTCAATCTGAGGACTCTTTCACTGAGATCCGAGCCTGGAGGAGCCGAGTCCTGCTAGCACACTAAATCTGAGGACTCTTTCACTGAGGTCCGAGCCTGGAGGAGCCAAGTCCTGCTAGCACACTAAATCTAAGGACTCTTTCACTGAGGTCCGAGCCTGGAGCAGCCGAGTCCTGCTAGCACACTAAATCTAAGGACTCTTTCACTGAGGTCCGAGCCTAGAGGAGCCAGGTCCTGCAAGCACAACTAAATCTAAGGACTCTTTCACGGAGGTCCGAGCCTGGAGGAGCCGGGTACTGCTAGTAGATTCAATCTAAGGACTCTTTCACTGAGATCCGAGCCTGGAGGAGCCGAGTCCTGCTAGCACACTAAATCTAAGGACTCTTTCACTGAGGTCCGAGCCTGGAGGAGCCGAGTCCTGCTAGCACACTAAATCTAAGGACTCTTTCACTGAGGTCCGAGCCTGGAGCAGCCGAGTCCTGCTAGCACACTAAATCTAAGGACTCTTTCACTGAGGTCCGAGCCTGGAGGAGTCGAGTCCTGCTAGCACAACTAAATCTAAGGGCTCTTTCACTGAGGTCTGAGACTGGAGGAGCCGAGTCCTGCTAGCACACTAAAACTAAGGACTCATCCACTGAGGTCCGAGCCTGGAGCAGCTGAGTCCTGCTAGCACACTAAATCTAAGGACTCTTTCACTGAGGTCCGAGCCTGGAGGAGTCGAGTCCTGCTAGCACAACTAAATCTAAGGGCTCTTTCACTGAGGTCCGAGCCTGGAGGAGCCGAGTCCTGCTAGCACACTAAAACTAAGGGTTCTTCCACTGAGGTCCGAGCCTGGAGAAGCCGAGTCCTGCTAGCACACTAAATCTAAGGACTATTTCACTGAGGTCCGAGTCTGGAGCAGCCGAGTCCTGCTAGCACACTAGATCTAAGGACTGTTCCACTGAGGTCCGAACCTAGAGGAGCCGGTTCCTGCTAGCACAACTAAATCTAAGGACTCTTTCACTGAGGTCCGAGCCTGGAGGAGCCGAGTCCTGCTAGCACACTAAATCTAAGGACTCTTCCACTGAGGTCCAAGCCTGTGGAAGCCGAGTCCTGCTAGCACACTAAATTTAAGGACTCTTTCACTGAGGTCCTTGCCTGGAGGAGCCGGGTCCTGCTAGCACACTAAATCTATGGACTCTTTCACTGAGGTCCGAGCCTGGAGGAGTCGGGTCCTGCTAGCACACTAAATCTAAGGACTCTTTCACTGAGGTCCGAGCCTGGTGGAGCCGGGTCCTGCTAGCACATTCAATCTGAGGACTCTTTCACTGAGATCCGAGCCTGGAGAAGCCGAGTCCTGCTAGCACACTAAATCTGAGGACTCTTTCACTGAGGTCCGAGCCTGGAGGAGCCGAGTCCTGCTAGCACACTAAATCTAAGGACTCTTTCACTGAGGTCCGAGCCTGGAGCAGCCGAGTCCTGCTAGCACACTAAATCTTAGGACTCTTTCACTGAGGTCCGAGCCTAGAGGAGCCAGGTCCTGCAAGCACAACTAAATCTAAGGACTCTTTCACGGAGGTCCGAGCCTGGAGGAGCCGGGTACTGCTAGTAGATTCAATCTAAGGACTCTTTCACTGAGATCCGAGCCTGGAGGAGCCGAGTCCTGCTAGCACACTAAATCTAAGGACTCTTTCACTGAGGTCTGAGCCTGGAGGAGCCGAGTCCTGCTAGCACACTAAATCTAAGGACTCTTTCACTGAGGTCCGAGCCTGGAGGAGCCGAGTCCTGCTAGCACACTAAATCTAAGGACTCTTTCACTGAGGTCCGAGCCTGGAGCAGCCGAGTCCTGCTAGCACACTAAATCTAAGGACTCTTTCACTGAGGTCCGAGCCTGGAGGAGTCGAGTCCTGCTAGCACAACTAAATCTAAGGGCTCTTTCACTGAGGTCTGAGCCTGGAGGAGCCGAGTCCTGCTAGCAAACTAAAACTAAGGACTCTTCCACTGAGGTCCGAGCCTGGAGCAGCCGAGTCCTGCTAGCACACTAAATCTAAGGACTCTTTCACTGAGGTCCGAGCCTGGAGGAGTCGAGTCCTGCTAGCACAACTAAATTTAAGGGCTCTTTCACTGAGGTCCGAGCCTGGAGGAGCCGAGTCCTGCTAGCACACTAAAACTAAGGGCTCTTCCACTGAGGTCCGAGCCTGGAGAAGCCGAGTCCTGCTAGCACACTAAATCTAAGGACTATTTCACTGAGGTCCGAGTCTGGAGCAGCCGAGTCCTGCTAGCACACTAGATCTAAGGACTGTTCCACTGAGGTCCGAACCTAGAGGAGCCGGTTCCTGCTAGCACAACTAAATCTAAGGACTCTTTCACTGAGGTCCGAGCCTGGAGGAGCCGAGTCCTGCTAGCACACTAAATCTAAGGACTCTTCCACTGAGGTCCAAGCCTGTGGAAGCCGAGTCCTGCTAGCACACTAAATCTAAGGACTCTTTCACTGAGGTCCTTGCCTGGAGGAGCCGGGTCCTGCTAGCACACTAAATCTATGGACTCTTTCACTGAGGTCCGAGCCTGGAGGAGCCGGGTCCTGCTAGCACACTAAATCTAAGGACTCTTTCACTGAGGTCCGAGCTTGTAGAAGCCGAGTCCTGCTAGCACACTAAATCTAAGGACCCTTTCACTGAGGTCTGAGCCTGGAGGAGCCGAGTCCTGCTAGCACACTAAATCTAGGGACTCTTTCACTGAGGTCCGAGCCTGGAGGAGCAGAGTCCTGCCAGCACACTAAATCTAAGGACTCTTTCACTGAGGTCCGAGCCTGGAGGAGCCGGGTCCTCCTAGCACAACAAAATCTAAGGACTCTTTTACTGAGGTCCGAGCCTAGAGGAGCCCAGCCCTGCTAGCACACTAAATCTAAGCGCTCTTCCACTGAGGTCCAAGCCTGGAGCAGCTGAGTGCTGCTAGCACACTAGATCTAAGGACTCTTTCACTGAGGTCCGAGCCTGGAGTAGCCGAGTCCTGCTAGCACACTAAATCTAAGGACTCTTTCACTGAGGTCCGAGCCTGGAGGAGCCGGGTCCTGCTAGCACACTATGGACTCTTTCACTGAGGTCCGAGACTGTAGAAGCCAAGTCCTGCTGGCACACTAAATTTAAGGACTCTTTCACTGAGGTCCGTGTCTGGAGGAGCCGAGTCCCGCTAGCACACTAAATCTATGGACTCTTTCACTGAGGTCCGAGTCTGGAGGAGCCAAGTCCCGCTAGCACACTAAATCTATGGACTCTTTCACTGAGGACCGAGCCTGGAGGAGCCGAATCCCGCTAGCACACTAAATCTAAGGACTCTTTCACTGAGATCCGAGCCTGGAGCAGCCGATTCCTGCTTGCACACTAAATCTAAGGACTCTTTCACTGAGGTCCAAGCCTGGAGGAGTGGGGTCCTGCTAGCACACTAAATCTAAGGACTCTTTCACTGAGGTCCGTGCCTGGAGGAGTCGGGTCCTGCTAGCACATAAAATCTAAGGACTCTTTCACTGAGGTCTGAGCCTGGAGGAGCCGGGTCCTGCTAGCACACTAAATCTATGGACTCTTTCACTGAGGTCCGGGCTTGGAGAAGCCGAGTCCTGCTAGCACACTAGATCTAAGGACTGTTCCAATGAGGTCCGAGCCTAGAGGAGCCGGGTCCTGCTACCACAACTAATTCTAAGGACTCTTTCACTGAGGTCCGAGCCTGGAGGAGCCGAGTCCTGCTAGCACACTAAATCTAAAGACTCTTTCACTGAGGTCCGAGCCTGTAGAAGCCAAGTCCTGCTAGCACACTAAATCTAAGGACTCTTTCACTGAGGTCCGAGCCTGGAGCAGCCGAGTCCTGCTAGCACACTAAATCTAAGTACTCTTTCACTGAGGTCCGAGCCTGGAGGAGTCGAGTCCTGCAAGCACAACTAAATAAAAGGGCTCTTTCACTGAGGTCTGAGCCTGGAGGAGCCGAGTCCTGCTAGCACACAAAACTAAGGACTCTTCTACTGAGGTCCGAGCCTGGAGCAGCCGAGTCCTGCTAGCACACTAAATCTAAGGACTCTTTCACTGAGGTCCGAGCCTGGAGGAGTCGAGTCCTGCTAGCACAACTAAATCTAAGGGCTCTTTCACTGAGGTCCGAGCCTGGGGGTGCCGAGTCCTGCTAGCACACTAAAACTAAGGGCTCTTCCACTGAGGTCCGAGCCTGGAGAAGCCGAGTCCTGCTAGCACACTAAATCTAAGGACTCTTTCACTGAGGTCCAAGCCTGGAGGAGCGGGGTCCTGCTAGCACACTAAATCTAAGGACTCTTTCACTGAGGTCCGAGCCTGGAGGAGTCGGGTCATGCTAGCAAATTAAATCTAAGGACTCTTTCACTGAGGTCCCAGCCTGGAGGAGCCGAGTCCTGCTAGCACACTAAATCTATGGACTCTTTTACTGAGGTCCGAGCCTGGAGAAGCCGAGTCCTGCTAGCATACTAGAGCTAAGGACTGTTCTACTGAGGTCAGACCCTAGAGGAGCCGGGTCCTGCTAGCACAACTAAATCTAAGGACTCTTTCACTGAGGTCCGAGCCTGGAGGAGCCGAGTCCTGCTAGCACACTGAATCTAAGGACTCTTCCACTGAGGTCCGAGCCTGTAGAAGCCAAGTCCTGCTAGCACACTAAATCTAAGGACTCTTTCACTGAAGTCCGAGCCTGGAGGAGCCGAGTCCCGCTAGCACACTAAATCTAAGGACTCTTTCACTGAGGTCCGAGCCTGGAGCAGCCGAGTCCTGCTAGCACACTAAATCTAAGGACTCTTTCACTGAGGTCCGAGCCTAGAGGAGCCAGGTCCTGCAAGCACAACTAAATCTAAGGACTCTTTCACGGAGGTCCGAGCCTGGAGGAGCCGGGTACTGCTAGTAGATTCAATCTAAGGACTCTTTCACTGAGATCCGAGCCTGGAGGAGCCGAGTCCTGCTAGCACACTAAATCTAAGGACTCTTTCACTGAGGTCCGGGCCTGGAGGAGCCGAGTCCTGCTAGCACACTAAATCTAAGGACTCTTTCACTGAGGTCCGAGCCTGGAGGAGCCGGGTCCTGCTAGCACACTAAATCTAAGGACTCTTTCACTGAGGTCCGAGCCTGGAGGAGCCGAGTCCTGCTAGCACACTGAATCTAAGGACTCTTCCACTGAGGTCCGAGCCTGTAGAAGCCGAGTCCGGCTAGCACAGTAAATCTAAGGACTCTTTCACTGAGGACAGAGCCTGGAGGAGCCGAGTCCTGCTAGCACACTAAATCTATGGACTCTTTCACTGAGGTCCGAGCCTGGAGGAGCCGGGTCCTGCTAGCACACTAAATCTAAGGACTCTTTCACTAAGGTCCGAGCCTGGAGGAGCCGGGTCCTGCTAGCACATTCAATCTGAGGACTCTTTCACTGAGATCCGAGCCTGGAGGAGCCGAGTCCTGCTAGCACACTAAATCTGAGGACTCTTTCACTGAGGTCCGAGCCTGGAGGAGCCAAGTCCTGCTAGCACACTAAATCTAAGGACTCTTTCACTAAGGTCCGAGCCTGGAGCAGCCGAGTCCTGCTAGCCCACTAAATCTAAGGACTCTTTCACTGAGGTCCGAGCCTAGAGGAGCCAGGTCCTGCAAGCACAACTAAATCTAAGGACTCTTTCACGGAGGTCCGAGCCTGGAGGAGCCGGGTACTGCTAGTAGATTCAATCTAAGGACTCTTTCACTGAGATCCGAGCCTGGAGGAGCCGAGTCCTGCTAGCACACTAAATCTAAGGACTCTTTCACTGAGGTCCGAGCCTGGAGCAGCCGAGTCCTGCTAGCACACTAAATCTAAGGACTCTTTCACTGAGGTCCGAGCCTGGAGGAGTCGAGTCCTGCTAGCACAACTAAATCTAAGGGCTCTTTCACTGAGGTCTGAGACTGGAGGAGCCGAGTCCTGCTAGCACACTAAAACTAAGGACTCTTCCACTGAGGTCCGAGCCTGGAGCAGCTGAGTCCTGCTAGCACACTAAATCTAAGGACTCTTTCACAGAGGTCCGAGCCTGGAGGAGTCGAGTCCTGCTAGCACAACTAAATCTAAGGGCTCTTTCACTGAGGTCCGAGCCTGGAGGAGCCGAGTCCTGCTAGCACACTAAAACTAAGGGTTCTTCCACTGAGGTCCGAGCCTGGAGAAGCCGAGTCCTGCTAGCACACTAAATCTAAGGACTATTTTACTGAGGTCCGAGTCTGGAGCAGCCGAGTCCTGCTAGCACACTAGATCTAAGGACTGTTCCACTGAGGTCCGAACCTAGAGGAGCCGGTTCCTGCTAGCACAACTAAATCTAAGGACTCTTTCACTGAGGTCCGAGCCTGGAGGAGCCGAGTCCTGCTAGCACACTAAATCTAAGGACTCTTCCACTGAGGTCCAAGCCTGTGGAAGCCGAGTCCTGCTAGCACACTAAATCTAAGGACTCTTTCACTGAGGTCCTTGCCTGGAGGAGCCGGGTCCTGCTAGCACACTAAATCTATGGACTCTTTCACTGAGGTCCGAGCCTGGAGGAGCCGGGTCCTGCTAGCACACTAAATCTAAGGACTCTTTCACTGAGGTCCGAGCTTGTAGAAGCCGAGTCCTGCTAGCACACTAAATCTAAGGACCCTTTCACTGAGGTCTGAGCCTGGAGGAGCCGAGTCCTGCTAGCACACAAAATCTAGGGACTCTTTCACTGAGGTCCGAGCCTGGAGGAGACGAGTCCTGCCAGCACACTAAATCTAAGGACTCTTTCACTGAGGTCCGAGCCTGGAGGAGCCGGGTCCTCCTAGCACAACAAAATCTAAGGACTCTTTTACTGAGGTCCGAGCCTCTAGGAGCCCAGCCCTGCTAGCACACTAAATCTAAGGACTCTTCCACTGAGGTCCGAGCCTGGAGGAGCCAGGTCCTGCTAGCACAACTAAATCTAAGGACTCTTCCACTGAGGTCAGAGCCTGTAGAAGCCGAGTCCTGCTAGCACACTAAATCTAAGGACCCTTCCACTGAGGTCCAAGCCTGGAGCAGCTGAGTGCTGCTAGCACACTAGTTCTAAGGACTCTTTCACTGAGGTCCGAGCCTGGAGTAGCCGAGTTCTGCTAGCACACTAAATCTAAGGACTCTTTCACTGAGGTCCGAGCCAGGAGGAGCCGGGTCCTGCTAGCACACTATGGACTCTTTCACTGAGGTCCGAGACTGTAGAAGCCAAGTCCTGCTAGCACACTAAATCTAAGGACTCTTTCACTGAGGACCGAGCCTGGAGGAGCCGAATCCCCCTAGCACACTAAATCTAAGGACTCTTTCACTGAGATCCGAGCCTGGACCAGCCGATTCCTGCTTGCACACTAAATCTAAGGACTCTTTCACTGAGGTCCAAGCCTGGAGGAGTGGGGTCCTGCTAGCACACTAAATCTAAGGACTCTTTCACTGAGGTCCGTGCCTGGAGGAGTCGGGTCCTGCTAGCACATAAAATCTAAGGACTCTTTCACTGAGGTCTGAGCCTGGAGGAGCCGGGTCCTGCTAGCACACTAAATCTATGGACTCTTTCACTGAGGTCCGGGCTTGGAGAAGCCGAGTCCTGCTAGCACACTAGATCTAAGGACTGTTCCAATGAGGTCCGAGCCTAGAGGAGCCGGGTCCTGCTAGCACAACTAATTCTAAGGACTCTTTCACTGAGGTCTGAGCCTGGAGGAGCCGAGTCCTGCTAGCACACTAAATCTAAATACTCTTTCACTGAGGTCCGAGCCTGTAGAAGCCAAGTCCTGCTAGCACACTAAATCTAAGGACTCTTTCACTGAAGTCCGAGCATGGAGGAGCCGTGTCCCGCTAGCACACTAAATCTATGGACTCTTTCACTGAGGACCGAACCTAGAGGAGCCGGTTCCTGCTAGCACAACTAAATCTAAGGACTCTTTCACTGAGGTCCGAGCCTGGAGGAGCCGAGTCTTGCTAGCACACTAAATCTAAGGACTCTTCCACTGAGGTCCAAGCCTGTGGAAGCCGAGTCCTGCTAGCACACTAAATCTAAGGACTCTTTCACTGAGGTCCTTGCCTGGAGGAGCCGGGTCCTGCTAGCACACTAAATCTATGGACTCTTTCACTGAGGTCCGAGCCTGGAGGAGCCGGGTCCTGCTAGCACACTAAATCTAAGGACTCTTTCACTGAGGTCCGAGCTTGTAGAAGCCGAGTCCTGCTAGCACACTAAATCTAAGGACCCTTTCACTGAGGTCTGAGCTTGGAGGAGCCGAGTCCTGCTAGCACACTAAATCTAGGGACTCTTTCACTGAGGTCCGAGCCTGGAGGAGCCGAGTCCTGCCAGCACACTAAATCTAAGGACTCTTTCACTGAGGTCCGAGCCTGGAGGAGCCGGGTCCTCCTAGCACAACAAAATCTAAGGACTCTTTTACTGAGGTCCGAGCCTAGAGGAGCCCAGCCCTGCTAGCACACTAAATCTAAGGACTCTTCCACTGAGGTCCGAGCCAGGAGGAGCCAGGTCCTGCTAGCACAACTAAATCTAAGGACTCTTCCACTGAGGTCAGAGCCTGTAGAAGCCGAGTCCTGCTAGCACACTAAATCTAAGGACTCTTCAACTGAGGTCCAAGCCTGGAGCAGCTGAGTGCTGCTAGCACACTAGATCTAAGGACTCTTTCACTGAGGTCCGAGCCTGGAGGAGCCGGGTCCTGCTAGCACATTCAATCTGAGGACTCTTTCACTGAGATCCGAGCCTGGAGGAGCCGAGTCCTGCTAGCACACTAAATCTGAGGACTCTTTCACTGAGGTCCGAGCCTGGAGGAGCCAAGTCCTGCTAGCACACTAAATCTAAGGACTCTTTCACTGAGGTCCGAGCCTGGAGCAGCCGAGTCCTGCTAGCACACTAAATCTAAGGACTCTTTCACTGAGGTCCGAGCCTAGAGGAGCCAGGTCCTGCAAGCACAACTAAATCTAAGGACTCTTTCACGGAGGTCCGAGCCTGGAGGAGCCGGGTACTGCTAGTAGATTCAATCTAAGGACTCTTTCACTGAGATCCGAGCCTGGAGGAGCCGAGTCCTGCTAGCACACTAAATCTAAGGACTCTTTCACTGAGGTCCGAGCCTGGAGGAGTCGAGTCCTGCTAGCACAACTAAATCTAAGGGCTCTTTCACTGAGGTCTGAGCCTGGAGGAGCCGAGTCCTGCTAGCACACTAAAACTAAGGACTCTTCCACTGAGGTCCGAGCCTGGAGCAGCTGAGTCCTGCTAGCACACTAAATCTAAGGACTCTTTCACTGAGGTACGAGCCTGGAGGAGTCGAGTCCTGCTAGCACAACTAAATCTAAGGGCTCTTTCACTGAGGTCCGAGCCTGGAGGAGCCGAGTCCTGCTAGCACACTAAAACTAAGGGCTCTTCCACTGAGGTCCGAGCCTGGAGAAGCCGAGTCCTGCTAGCACACTAAATCTAAGGACTATTTCACTGAGGTCCGAGTCTGGAGCAGCCGAGTACTGCTAGCACACTAGATCTAAGGACTGTTCCACTGAGGTCCGAACCTAGAGGAGCCGGTTCCTGCTAGCACAACTAAATCTAAGGACTCTTTCACTGAGGTCCGAGCCTGGAGGAGCCGAGTCCTGCTAGCACACTAAATCTAAGGACTCTTCCACTGAGGTCCAAGCCTGTGGAAGCCGAGTCCTGCTAGCACACTAAATCTAAGGACTCTTTCACTGAGGTCCTTGCCTGGAGGAGCCGGGTCCTGCTAGCCCACTAAATCTATGGACTCTTTCACTGAGGTCCGAGCCTGGAGGAGCCGGGTCCTGCTAGCACACTAAATCTAAGGACTCTTTCACTGAGGTCCGAGCTTGTAGAAGCCGAGTCCTGCTAGCACACTAAATCTAAGGACCCTTTCACTGAGGTCTGAGCCTGGAGGAGCCGAGTCCTGCTAGCACACTAAATCTAGGGACTCTTTCACTGAGGTCCGAGCCTGGAGGAGACGAGTCCTGCCAGCACACTAAATCTAAGGACTCTTTTACTGAGGTCCGAGCCTAGAGGAGCCCAGCCCTGCTAGCACACTAAATCTAAGGACTCTTCCACTGAGGTCCGAGCCTGGAGGAGCCAGGTCCTGCTAGCACAACTAAATCTAAGGACTCTTCCACTGAGGTCAGAGCCTGTAGACGCCGAGTCCTGCTAGCACACTAAATCTAAGGACTCTTCCACTGAGGTCCAAGCCTGGAGCAGCTGAGTGCTGCTAGCACACTAGATCTAAGGACTCTTTCACTGAGGTCCGAGCCTGGAGTAGCCAAGTCCTGCTAGCACACTAAATCTAAGGACTCTTTCACTGAGGTCCGAGCCTGGAGGAGCCGGGTCCTGCTAGCACACTATGGACTCTTTCACTGAGGTCCGAGACTGTAGAAGCCAAGTCCTGCTAGCACACTAAATCTAAGGACTCTTTCACTGAGGTCCGTGTCTGGAGGAGCCGAGTCCCGCTAGCACACTAAATCTATGGACTCTTTTACTGAGGTCTGAGTCTGGAGAAGCCGAGTCCCGCTAGCACACTAAATCTATGGACTCTTTCACTGAGGACCGAGCCTGGAGGAGCCGAATCCCGCTAGCACACTAAATCTAAGGACTCTTTCACTGAGATCCGAGCCTGGACCAGCCGATTCCTGCTTGCACACTAAATCTAAGGACTCTTTCACTGAGGTCCAAGCCTGGAGGAGTGGGGTCCTGCTAGCACACTAAATCTAAGGACTCTTTCACTGAGGTCCGTGCCTGGAGGAGTCGGGTCCTGCTAGCACATAAAATCTAAGGACTCTTTCATGAGGTCTGAGCCTGGAGGAGCCGGGTCCTGCTAGCACACTAAATCTATGGACTCTTTCACTGAGGTCCGGGCTTGGAGAAGCCGAGTCCTGCTAGCACACTAGATCTAAGGACTGTTCCAATGAGGTCAGAGCCTAGAGGAGCCGGGTCCTGCTAGCACAACTAATTCTAAGGACTCTTTCACTGAGGTCCGAGCCTGGAGGAGCCGAGTCCTGCTAGCACACTAAATCTAAAGACTCTTTCACTGAGGTCCGAGCCTGTAGAAGCCAAGTCCTGCTAGCACACTAAATCTAAGGACTCTTTCACTGAAGTCCGAGCCTGGAGGAGCCGAGTCCCGCTAGCACACTAAATCTATGGACTCTTTCACTGTTGACCGAACCTAGAGTAGCCGGTTCCTGCTAGCACAACTAAATCTAAGGACTCTTTCACTGAGGTCCGAGCCTGGGGGAGCCGAGTCCTGCTAGCACACTAAATCTAAGGACTCTTCCACTGAGGTCCAAGCCTGTGGAAGCCGAGTCCTGCTAGCACACTAAATCTAAGGACTCTTTCACTGAGGTCCGAGCCTGGAGCAGCCGAGTCCTGCTAGCACACTAAATCTAAGTACTCTTTCACTGAGGTCCGAGCCTGGAGGAGTCGAGTCCTGCAAGCACAACTAAATCTAAGGGCTCTTTCACTGAGGTCTGAGCCTGGAGGAGCCGAGTCCTGCTAGCACACAAAACTAAGGACTCTTCTACTGAGGTCCGAGCCTGGAGCAGCCGAGTCCTGCTAGCACACTAAATCTAAGGACTCTTTCACTGAGGTCCGAGCCTGGAGGAGTCGAGTCCTGCTAGCACAACTAAATCTAAGGGCTCTTTCACTGAGGTCCGAGCCTGGGGGTGCCGAGTCCTGCTAGCACACTAAAACTAAGGGCTCTTCCACTGAGGTCCGAGCCTGGAGAAGCCGAGTCCTGCTAGCACACTAAATCTAAGGACTCTTTCACTGAGGTCCAAGCCTGGAGGAGCGGGGTCCTGCTAGCACACTAAATCTAAGGACTCTTTCACTGAGGTCCGAGCCTGGAGGAGTCGGGTCATGCTAGCACACTAAATCTAAGGACTCTTTCACTGAGGTCCGAGCCTGGAGGAGCCAAGTCCTGCTAGCACACTAAATCTAAGGACTCTTTCACTGAGGTCCGAGCCTGGAGGAGCTGAGTCCTGCTAGCACACTAAATCTAAGGACTCTTTCACTGAGGTCCGAGCCTGGAGCAGCCGAGTCCTGCTAGCACACTAAATCTAAGGACTCTTTCACTGAGGTCCGAGCCTGGAGGAGTCGGGTCCTGCTAGCACACTAAATCTAAGGACTCTTTCACTGAGGTCCGAGCCTGGTGGAGCCGGGTCCTGCTAGCACATTCAATCTGAGGACTCTTTCACTGAGATCCGAGCCTGGAGGAGCCGAGTCCTGCTAGCACACTAAATCTAAGGACTCTTTCACTGAGGTCCGAGCCTGGAGCAGCCGAGTCCTGCTAGCACACTAAATCTAAGGACTCTTTCACTGAGGTCCGAGCCTGGAGGAGTCGAGTCCTGCTAGCACAACTAAATCTAAGGGCTCTTTCACTGAGGTCTGAGACTGGAGGAGCCGAGTCCTGCTAGCACACTAAAACTAAGGACTCTTCCACTGAGGTCCGAGCCTGGAGCAGCTGAGTCCTGCTAGCACACTAAATCTAAGGACTCTTTCACTGAGGTCCGAGCCTGGAGGAGTCGAGTCCTGCTAGCACAACTAAATCTAAGGGCTCTTTCACTGAGGTCCGAGCCTGGAGGAGCCGAGTCCTGCTAGCACACTAAAACTAAGGGTTCTTCCACTGAGGTCCGAGCCTGGAGAAGCCGAGTCCTGCTAGCACACTAAATCTAAGGACTATTTCACTGAGGTCCGAGTCTGGAGCAGCCGAGTCCTGCTAGCACACTAGATCTAAGGACTGTTCCACTGAGGTCCGAACCTAGAGGAGCCGGTTCCTGCTAGCACAACTAAATCTAAGGACTCTTTCACTGAGGTCCGAGCCTGGAGGAGCCGAGTCCTGCTAGCACACTAAATCTAAGGACTCTTCCACTGAGGTCCAAGCCTGTGGAAGCCGAGTCCTGCTAGCACACTAAATCTAAGGACTCTTTCACTGAGGTCCTTGCCTGGAGGAGCCGGGTCCTGCTAGCACACTAAATCTATGGACTCTTTCACTGAGGTCCGAGCCTGGAGGAGTCGGGTCCTGCTAGCACACTAAATCTAAGGACTCTTTCACTGAGGTCCGAGCCTGGTGGAGCCGGGTCCTGCTAGCACATTCAATCTGAGGACTCTTTCACTGAGATCCGAGCCTGGAGGAGCCGAGTCCTGCTAGCACACTAAATCTGAGGACTCTTTCACTGAGGTCCGAGCCTGGAGGAGCCGAGTCCTGCTAGCACACTAAATCTAAGGACTCTTTCACTGAGGTCCGAGCCTGGAGCAGCCGAGTCCTGCTAGCACACTAAATCTTAGGACTCTTTCACTGAGGTCCGAGCCTAGAGGAGCCAGGTCCTGCAAGCACAACTAAATCTAAGGACTCTTTCACGGAGGTCCGAGCCTGGAGGAGCCGGGTACTGCTAGTAGATTCAATCTAAGGACTCTTTCACTGAGATCCGAGCCTGGAGGAGCCGAGTCCTGCTAGCACACTAAATCTAAGGACTCTTTCACTGAGGTCCGAGCCTGGAGGAGCCGAGTCCTGCTAGCACACTAAATCTAAGGACTCTTTCACTGAGGTCCGAGCCTGGAGGAGCCGAGTCCTGCTAGCACACTAAATCTAAGGACTCTTTCACTGAGGTCCGAGCCTGGAGCAGCCGAGTCCTGCTAGCACACTAAATCTAAGGACTCTTTCACTGAGGTCCGAGCCTGGAGGAGTCGAGTCCTGCTAGCACAACTAAATCTAAGGGCTCTTTCACTGAGGTCTGAGCCTGGAGGAGCCGAGTCCTGCTAGCAAACTAAAACTAAGGACTCTTCCACTGAGGTCCGAGCCTGGAGCAGCCGAGTCCTGCTAGCACACTAAATCTAAGGACTCTTTCACTGAGGTCCGAGCCTGGAGGAGTCGAGTCCTGCTAGCACAACTAAATTTAAGGGCTCTTTCACTGAGGTCCGAGCCTGGAGGAGCCGAGTCCTGCTAGCACACTAAAACTAAGGGCTCTTCCACTGAGGTCCGAGCCTGGAGAAGCCGAGTCCTGCTAGCACACTAAATCTAAGGACTATTTCACTGAGGTCCGAGTCTGGAGCAGCCGAGTCCTGCTAGCACACTAGATCTAAGGACTGTTCCACTGAGGTCTGAACCTAGAGGAGCCGGTTCCTGCTAGCACAACTAAATCTAAGGACTCTTTCACTGAGGTCCGAGCCTGGAGGAGCCGAGTCCTGCTAGCACACTAAATCTAAGGACTCTTCCACTGAGGTCCAAGCCTGTGGAAGCCGAGTCCTGCTAGCACACTAAATCTAAGGACTCTTTCACTGAGGTCCTTGCCTGGAGGAGCCGGGTCCTGCTAGCACACTAAATCTATGGACTCTTTCACTGAGGTCCGAGCCTGGAGGAGCCGGGTCCTGCTAGCACACTAAATCTAAGGACTCTTTCACTGAGGTCCGAGCTTGTAGAAGCCGAGTCCTGCTAGCACACTAAATCTAAGGACCCTTTCACTGAGGTCTGAGCCTGGAGGAGCCGAGTCCTGCTAGCACACTAAATCTAGGGACTCTTTCACTGAGGTCCGAGCCTGGAGGAGCAGAGTCCTGCCAGCACACTAAATCTAAGGACTCTTTCACTGAGGTCCGAGCCTGGAGGAGCCGGGTCCTCCTAGCACAACAAAATCTAAGGACTCTTTTACTGAGGTCCGAGCCTAGAGGAGCCCAGCCCTGCTAGCACACTAAATCTAAGCGCTCTTCCACTGAGGTCCAAGCCTGGAGCAGCTGAGTGCTGCTAGCACACTAGATCTAAGGACTCTTTCACTGAGGTCCGAGCCTGGAGTAGCCGAGTCCTGCTAGCACACTAAATCTAAGGACTCTTTCACTGAGGTCCGAGCCTGGAGGAGCCGGGTCCTGCTAGCACACTATGGACTCTTTCACTGAGGTCCGAGACTGTAGAAGCCAAGTCCTGCTGGCACACTAAATTTAAGGACTCTTTCACTGAGGTCCGTGTCTGGAGGAGCCGAGTCCCGCTAGCACACTAAATCTATGGACTCTTTCACTGAGGTCCGAGTCTGGAGGAGCCAAGTCCCGCTAGCACACTAAATCTATGGACTCTTTCAATGAGGACCGAGCCTGGAGGAGCCGAATCCCGCTAGCACACTAAATCTAAGGACTCTTTCACTGAGATCCGAGCCTGGAGCAGCCGATTCCTGCTTGCACACTAAATCTAAGGACTCTTTCACTGAGGTCCAAGCCTGGAGGAGTGGGGTCCTGCTAGCACACTAAATCTAAGGACTCTTTCACTGAGGTCCGTGCCTGGAGGAGTCGGGTCCTGCTAGCACATAAAATCTAAGGACTCTTTCACTGAGGTCTGAGCCTGGAGGAGCCGGGTCCTGCTAGCACACTAAATCTATGGACTCTTTCACTGAGGTCCGGGCTTGGAGAAGCCGAGTCCTGCTAGCACACTAGATCTAAGGACTGTTCCAATGAGGTCCGAGCCTAGAGGAGCCGGGTCCTGCTACCACAACTAATTCTAAGGACTCTTTCACTGAGGTCCGAGCCTGGAGGAGCCGAGTCCTGCTAGCACACTAAATCTAAAGACTCTTTCACTGAGGTCCGAGCCTGTAGAAACCAAGTCCTGCTAGCACACTAAATCTAAGGACTCTTTCACTGAGGTCCGAGCCTGGAGCAGCCGAGTCCTGCTAGCACACTAAATCTAAGTACTCTTTCACTGAGGTCCGAGCCTGGAGGAGTCGAGTCCTGCAAGCACAACTAAATAAAAGGGCTCTTTCACTGAGGTCTGAGCCTGGAGGAGCCGAGTCCTGCTAGCACACAAAACTAAGGACTCTTCTACTGAGGTCCGAGCCTGGAGCAGCCGAGTCCTGCTAGCACACTAAATCTAAGGACTCTTTCACTGAGGTCCGAGCCTGGAGGAGTCGAGTCCTGCTAGCACAACTAAATCTAAGGGCTCTTTCACTGAGGTCCGAGCCTGGGGGTGCCGAGTCCTGCTAGCACACTAAAACTAAGGGCTCTTCCACTGAGGTCCGAGCCTGGAGAAGCCGAGTCCTGCTAGCACACTAAATCTAAGGACTCTTTCACTGAGGTCCAAGCCTGGAGGAGCGGGGTCCTGCTAGCACACTAAATCTAAGGACTCTTTCACTGAGGTCCGAGCCTGGAGGAGTCGGGTCATGCTAGCAAATTAAATCTAAGGACTCTTTCACTGAGGTCCCAGCCTGGAGGAGCCGAGTCCTGCTAGCACACTAAATCTATGGACTCTTTTACTGAGGTCCGAGCCTGGAGAAGCCGAGTCCTGCTAGCATACTAGAGCTAAGGACTGTTCTACTGAGGTCAGACCCTAGAGGAGCCGGGTCCTGCTAGCACAACTAAATCTAAGGACTCTTTCACTGAGGTCCGAGCCTGGAGGAGCCGAGTCCTGCTAGCACACTGAATCTAAGGACTCTTCCACTGAGGTCCGAGCCTGTAGAAGCCAAGTCCTGCTAGCACACTAAATCTAAGGACTCTTTCACTGAAGTCCGAGCCTGGAGGAGCCGAGTCCCGCTAGCACACTAAATCTAAGGACTCTTTCACTGAGGTCCGAGCCTGGAGCAGCCGAGTCCTGCTAGCACACTAAATCTAAGGACTCTTTCACTGAGGTCCGAGCCTAGAGGAGCCAGGTCCTGCAAGCACAACTAAATCTAAGGACTCTTTCACGGAGGTCCGAGCCTGGAGGAGCCGGGTACTGCTAGTAGATTCAATCTAAGGACTCTTTCACTGAGATCCGAGCCTGGAGGAGCCGAGTCCTGCTAGCACACTAAATCTAAGGACTCTTTCACTGAGGTCCGGGCCTGGAGGAGCCGAGTCCTGCTAGCACACTAAATCTAAGGACTCTTTCACTGAGGTCCGAGCCTGGAGGAGCCGGGTCCTGCTAGCACACTAAATCTAAGGACTCTTTCACTGAGGTCCGAGCCTGGAGGAGCCGAGTCCTGCTAGCACACTGAATCTAAGGACTCTTCCACTGAGGTCCGAGCCTGTAGAAGCCGAGTCCGGCTAGCACAGTAAATCTAAGGACTCTTTCACTGAGGACAGAGCCTGGAGGAGCCGAGTCCTGCTAGCACACTAAATCTATGGACTCTTTCACTGAGGTCCGAGCCTGGAGGAGCCGGGTCCTGCTAGCACATTCAATCTGAGGACTCTTTCACTGAGATCCGAGCCTGGAGGAGCCGAGTCCTGCTAGCACACTAAATCTGAGGACTCTTTCACTGAGGTCCGAGCCTGGAGGAGCCAAGTCCTGCTAGCACACTAAATCTAAGGACTCTTTCACTAAGGTCCGAGCCTGGAGCAGCCGAGTCCTGCTAGCCCACTAAATCTAAGGACTCTTTCACTGAGGTCCGAGCCTAGAGGAGCCAGGTCCTGCAAGCACAACTAAATCTAAGGACTCTTTCACGGAGGTCCGAGCCTGGAGGAGCCGGGTACTGCTAGTAGATTCAATCTAAGGACTCTTTCACTGAGATCCGAGCCTGGAGGAGCCGAGTCCTGCTAGCACACTAAATCTAAGGACTCTTTCACTGAGGTCCGAGCCTGGAGGAGCCGAGTCCTGCTAGCACACTAAATCTAAGGACTCTTTCACTGAGGTCCGAGCCTGGAGCAGCCGAGTCCTGCTAGCACACTAAATCTAAGGACTCTTTCACTGAGGTCCGAGCCTGGAGGAGTCGAGTCCTGCTAGCACAACTAAATCTAAGGGCTCTTTCACTGAGGTCTGAGACTGGAGGAGCCGAGTCCTGCTAGCACACTAAAACTAAGGACTCTTCCACTGAGGTCCGAGCCTGGAGCAGCTGAGTCCTGCTAGCACACTAAATCTAAGGACTCTTTCACAGAGGTCCGAGCCTGGAGGAGTCGAGTCCTGCTAGCACAACTAAATCTAAGGGCTCTTTCACTGAGGTCCGAGCCTGGAGGAGCCGAGTCCTGCTAGCACACTAAAACTAAGGGTTCTTCCACTGAGGTCCGAGCCTGGAGAAGCCGAGTCCTGCTAGCACACTAAATCTAAGGACTATTTTACTGAGGTCCGAGTCTGGAGCAGCCGAGTCCTGCTAGCACACTAGATCTAAGGACTGTTCCACTGAGGTCCGAACCTAGAGGAGCCGGTTCCTGCTAGCACAACTAAATCTAAGGACTCTTTCACTGAGGTCCGAGCCTGGAGGAGCCGAGTCCTGCTAGCACACTAAATCTAAGGACTCTTCCACTGAGGTCCAAGCCTGTGGAAGCCGAGTCCTGCTAGCACACTAAATCTAAGGACTCTTTCACTGAGGTCCTTGCCTGGAGGAGCCGGGTCCTGCTAGCACACTAAATCTATGGACTCTTTCACTGAGGTCCGAGCCTGGAGGAGCCGGGTCCTGCTAGCACACTAAATCTAAGGACTCTTTCACTGAGGTCCGAGCTTGTAGAAGCCGAGTCCTGCTAGCACACTAAATCTAAGGACCCTTTCACTGAGGTCTGAGCCTGGAGGAGCCGAGTCCTGCTAGCACACAAAATCTAGGGACTCTTTCACTGAGGTCCGAGCCTGGAGGAGACGAGTCCTGCCAGCACACTAAATCTAAGGACTCTTTCACTGAGGTCCGAGCCTGGAGGAGCCGGGTCCTCCTAGCACAACAAAATCTAAGGACTCTTTTACTGAGGTCCGAGCCTCTAGGAGCCCAGCCCTGCTAGCACACTAAATCTAAGGACTCTTCCACTGAGGTCCGAGCCTGGAGGAGCCAGGTCCTGCTAGCACAACTAAATCTAAGGACTCTTCCACTGAGGTCAGAGCCTGTAGAAGCCGAGTCCTGCTAGCACACTAAATCTAAGGACCCTTCCACTGAGGTCCAAGCCTGGAGCAGCTGAGTGCTGCTAGCACACTAGTTCTAAGGACTCTTTCACTGAGGTCCGAGCCTGGAGTAGCCGAGTTCTGCTAGCACACTAAATCTAAGGACTCTTTCACTGAGGTCCGAGCCTGGAGGAGCCGGGTCCTGCTAGCACACTATGGACTCTTTCACTGAGGTCCGAGACTGTAGAAGCCAAGTCCTGCTAGCACACTAAATCTAAGGACTCTTTCACTGAGGACCGAGCCTGGAGGAGCCGAATCCCCCTAGCACACTAAATCTAAGGACTCTTTCACTGAGATCCGAGCCTGGACCAGCCGATTCCTGCTTGCACACTAAATCTAAGGACTCTTTCACTGAGGTCCAAGCCTGGAGGAGTGGGGTCCTGCTAGCACACTAAATCTAAGGACTCTTTCACTGAGGTCCGTGCCTGGAGGAGTCGGGTCCTGCTAGCACATAAAATCTAAGGACTCTTTCACTGAGGTCTGAGCCTGGAGGAGCCGGGTCCTGCTAGCACACTAAATCTATGGACTCTTTCACTGAGGTCCGGGCTTGGAGAAGCCGAGTCCTGCTAGCACACTAGATCTAAGGACTGTTCCAATGAGGTCCGAGCCTAGAGGAGCCGGGTCCTGCTAGCACAACTAATTCTAAGGACTCTTTCACTGAGGTCCGAGCCTGGAGGAGCCGAGTCCTGCTAGCACACTAAATCTAAATACTCTTTCACTGAGGTCCGAGCCTGTAGAAGCCAAGTCCTGCTAGCACACTAAATCTAAGGACTCTTTCACTGAAGTCCGAGCATGGAGGAGCCGTGTCCCGCTAGCACACTAAATCTATGGACTCTTTCACTGAGGACCGAACCTAGAGGAGCCGGTTCCTGCTAGCACAACTAAATCTAAGGACTCTTTCACTGAGGTCCGAGCCTGGAGGAGCCGAGTCTTGCTAGCACACTAAATCTAAGGACTCTTCCACTGAGGTCCAAGCCTGTGGAAGCCGAGTCCTGCTAGCACACTAAATCTAAGGACTCTTTCACTGAGGTCCTTGCCTGGAGGAGCCGGGTCCTGCTAGCACACTAAATCTATGGACTCTTTCACTGAGGTCCGAGCCTGGAGGAGCCGGGTCCTGCTAGCACACTAAATCTAAGGACTCTTTCACTGAGGTCCGAGCTTGTAGAAGCCGAGTCCTGCTAGCACACTAAATCTAAGGACCCTTTCACTGAGGTCTGAGCTTGGAGGAGCCGAGTCCTGCTAGCACACTAAATCTAGGGACTCTTTCACTGAGGTCCGAGCCTGGAGGAGCCGAGTCCTGCCAGCACACTAAATCTAAGGACTCTTTCACTGAGGTCCGAGCCTGGAGGAGCCGGGTCCTCCTAGCACAACAAAATCTAAGGACTCTTTTACTGAGGTCCGAGCCTAGAGGAGCCCAGCCCTGCTAGCACACTAAATCTAAGGACTCTTCCACTGAGGTCCGAGCCTGGAGGAGCCAGGTCCTGCTAGCACAACTAAATCTAAGGACTCTTCCACTGAGGTCAGAGCCTGTAGAAGCCGAGTCCTGCTAGCACACTAAATCTAAGGACTCTTCAACTGAGGTCCAAGCCTGGAGCAGCTGAGTGCTGCTAGCACACTAGATCTAAGGACTCTTTCACTGAGGTCCGAGCCTGGGGGAGCCGGGTCCTGCTAGCACATTCAATCTGAGGACTCTTTCACTGAGATCCGAGCCTGGAGGAGCCGAGTCCTGCTAGCACACTAAATCTGAGGACTCTTTCACTGAGGTCCGAGCCTGGAGGAGCCAAGTCCTGCTAGCACACTAAATCTAAGGACTCTTTCACTGAGGTCCGAGCCTGGAGCAGCCGAGTCCTGCTAGCACACTAAATCTAAGGACTCTTTCACTGAGGTCCGAGCCTAGAGGAGCCAGGTCCTGCAAGCACAACTAAATCTAAGGACTCTTTCACGGAGGTCCGAGCCTGGAGGAGCCGGGTACTGCTAGTAGATTCAATCTAAGGACTCTTTCACTGAGATCCGAGCCTGGAGGAGCCGAGTCCTGCTAGCACACTAAATCTAAGGACTCTTTCACTGAGGTCCGAGCCTGGAGGAGTCGAGTCCTGCTAGCACAACTAAATCTAAGGGCTCTTTCACTGAGGTCTGAGCCTGGAGGAGCCGAGTCCTGCTAGCACACTAAAACTAAGGACTCTTCCACTGAGGTCCGAGCCTGGAGCAGCTGAGTCCTGCTAGCACACTAAATCTAAGGACTCTTTCACTGAGGTACGAGCCTGGAGGAGTCGAGTCCTGCTAGCACAACTAAATCTAAGGGCTCTTTCACTGAGGTCCGAGCCTGGAGGAGCCGAGTCCTGCTAGCACACTAAAACTAAGGGCTCTTCCACTGAGGTCCGAGCCTGGAGAAGCCGAGTCCTGCTAGCACACTAAATCTAAGGACTATTTCACTGAGGTCCGAGTCTGGAGCAGCCGAGTACTGCTAGCACACTAGATCTAAGGACTGTTCCACTGAGGTCCGAACCTAGAGGAGCCGGTTCCTGCTAGCACAACTAAATCTAAGGACTCTTTCACTGAGGTCCGAGCCTGGAGGAGCCGAGTCCTGCTAGCACACTAAATCTAAGGACTCTTCCACTGAGGTCCAAGCCTGTGGAAGCCGAGTCCTGCTAGCACACTAAATCTAAGGACTCTTTCACTGAGGTCCTTGCCTGGAGGAGCCGGGTCCTGCTAGCCCACTAAATCTATGGACTCTTTCACTGAGGTCCGAGCCTGGAGGAGCCGGGTCCTGCTAGCACACTAAATCTAAGGACTCTTTCACTGAGGTCCGAGCTTGTAGAAGCCGAGTCCTGCTAGCACACTAAATCTAAGGACCCTTTCACTGAGGTCTGAGCCTGGAGGAGCCGAGTCCTGCTAGCACACTAAATCTAGGGACTCTTTCACTGAGGTCCGAGCCTGGAGGAGACGAGTCCTGCCAGCACACTAAATCTAAGGACTCTTTCACTGAGGTCCGAGCCTGGAGGAGCCGGGTCCTCCTAGCACAACAAAATCTAAGGACTCTTTTACTGAGGTCCGAGCCTAGAGGAGCCCAGCCCTGCTAGCACACTAAATCTAAGGACTCTTCCACTGAGGTCCGAGCCTGGAGGAGCCAGGTCCTGCTAGCACAACTAAATCTAAGGACTCTTCCACTGAGGTCAGAGCCTGTAGACGCCGAGTCCTGCTAGCACACTAAATCTAAGGACTCTTCCACTGAGGTCCAAGCCTGGAGCAGCTGAGTGCTGCTAGCACACTAGATCTAAGGACTCTTTCACTGAGGTCCGAGCCTGGAGTAGCCAAGTCCTGCTAGCACACTAAATCTAAGGTCTCTTTCACTGAGGTCCGAGCCTGGAGGAGCCGGGTCCTGCTAGCACACTATGGACTCTTTCACTGAGGTCCGAGACTGTAGAAGCCAAGTCCTGCTAGCACACTAAATCTAAGGACTCTTTCACTGAGGTCCGTGTCTGGAGGAGCCGAGTCCCGCTAGCACACTAAATCTATGGACTCTTTTACTGAGGTCTGAGTCTGGAGAAGCCGAGTCCCGCTAGCACACTAAATCTATGGACTCTTTCACTGAGGACCGAGCCTGGAGGAGCCGAATCCCGCTAGCACACTAAATCTAAGGACTCTTTCACTGAGATCCGAGCCTGGACCAGCCGATTCCTGCTTGCACACTAAATCTAAGGACTCTTTCACTGAGGTCCAAGCCTGGAGGAGTGGGGTCCTGCTAGCACACTAAATCTAAGGACTCTTTCACTGAGGTCCGTGCCTGGAGGAGTCGGGTCCTGCTAGCACATAAAATCTAAGGACTCTTTCACTGAGGTCTGAGCCTGGAGGAGCCGGGTCCTGCTAGCACACTAAATCTATGGACTCTTTCACTGAGGTCCGGGCTTGGAGAAGCCGAGTCCTGCTAGCACACTAGATCTAAGGACTGTTCCAATGAGGTCAGAGCCTAGAGGAGCCGGGTCCTGCTAGCACAACTAATTCTAAGGACTCTTTCACTGAGGTCCGAGCCTGGAGGAGCCGAGTCCTGCTAGCACACTAAATCTAAAGACTCTTTCACTGAGGTCCGAGCCTGTAGAAGCCAAGTCCTGCTAGCACACTAAATCTAAGGACTCTTTCACTGAAGTCCGAGCCTGGAGGAGCCGAGTCCCGCTAGCACACTAAATCTATGGACTCTTTCACTGAGGACCGAACCTAGAGTAGCCGGTTCCTGCTAGCACAACTAAATCTAAGGACTCTTTCACTGAGGTCCGAGCCTGGAGGAGCCGAGTCCTGCTAGCACACTAAATCTAAGGACTCTTCCACTGAGGTCCAAGCCTGTGGAAGCCGAGTCCTGCTAGCACACTAAATCTAAGGACTCTTTCACTGAGGTCCTTGCCTGGAGGAGCCGGGTCCTGCTAGCACACTAAATCTAAGGACTCTTTCACTGAGGTCCGAGCCTGGAGCAGCCGAGTCCTGCTAGCACACTAAATCTAAGTACTCTTTCACTGAGGTCCGAGCCTGGAGGAGTCGAGTCCTGCAAGCACAACTAAATCTAAGGGCTCTTTCACTGAGGTCTGAGCCTGGAGGAGCCGAGTCCTGCTAGCACACAAAACTAAGGACTCTTCTACTGAGGTCCGAGCCTGGAGCAGCCGAGTCCTGCTAGCACACTAAATCTAAGGACTCTTTCACTGAGGTCCGAGCCTGGAGGAGTCGAGTCCTGCTAGCACAACTAAATCTAAGGGCTCTTTCACTGAGGTCCGAGCCTGGGGGTGCCGAGTCCTGCTAGCACACTAAAACTAAGGGCTCTTCCACTGAGGTCCGAGCCTGGAGAAGCCGAGTCCTGCTAGCACACTAAATCTAAGGACTCTTTCACTGAGGTCCAAGCCTGGAGGAGCGGGGTCCTGCTAGCACACTAAATCTAAGGACTCTTTCACTGAGGTCCGTGCCTGGAGGAGTCGGGTCCTGCTAGCACATAAAATCTAAGGACTCTTTCACTGAGGTCTGAGCCTGGAGGAGCCGGGTCCTGCTAGCACACTAAATCTATGGACTCTTTCACTGAGGTCCGGGCTTGGAGAAGCCGAGTCCTGCTAGCACACTAGATCTAAGGACTGTTCCAATGAGGTCAGAGCCTAGAGGAGCCGGGTCCTGCTAGCAAAACTAATTCTAAGGACTCTTTCACTGAGGTCCGAGCCTGGAGGAGCCGAGTCCTGCTAGCACACTAAATCTAAAGACTCTTTCACTGAGGTCCGAGCCTGTAGAAGCCAAGTCCTGCTAGCACACTAAATCTAAGGACTCTTTCACTGAAGTCCGAGCCTGGAGGAGCCGAGTCCCGCTAGCACACTAAATCTATGGACTCTTTCACTGAGGACCGAACCTAGAGTAGCCGGTTCCTGCTAGCACAACTAAATCTAAGGACTCTTTCACTGAGGTCCGAGCCTGGAGGAGCCGAGTCCTGCTAGCACACTAAATCTAAGGACTCTTCCACTGAGGTCCAAGCCTGTGGAAGCCGAGTCCTGCTAGCACACTAAATCTAAGGACTCTTTCACTGAGGTCCTTGCCTGGAGGAGCCGGGTCCTGCTAGCACACTAAATCTAAGGACTCTTTCACTGAGGTCCGAGCCTGGAGCAGCCGAGTCCTGCTAGCACACTAAATCTAAGTACTCTTTCACTGAGGTCCGAGCCTGGAGGAGTCGAGTCCTGCAAGCACAACTAAATCTAAGGGCTCTTTCACTGAGGTCTGAGCCTGGAGGAGCCGAGTCCTGCTAGCACACAAAACTAAGGACTCTTCTACTGAGGTCCGAGCCTGGAGCAGCCGAGTCCTGCTAGCACACTAAATCTAAGGACTCTTTCACTGAGGTCCGAGCCTGGAGGAGTCGAGTCCTGCTAGCACAACTAAATCTAAGGGCTCTTTCACTGAGGTCCGAGCCTGGGGGTGCCGAGTCCTGCTAGCACACTAAAACTAAGGGCTCTTCCACTGAGGTCCGAGCCTGGAGAAGCCGAGTCCTGCTAGCACACTAAATCTAAGGACTCTTTCACTGAGGTCCAAGCCTGGAGGAGCGGGGTCCTGCTAGCACACTAAATCTAAGGACTCTTTCACTGAGGTCCGAGCCTGGAGGAGTCGGGTCATGCTAGCAAATTAAATCTAAGGACTCTTTCACTGAGGTCCCAGCCTGGAGGAGCCGAGTCCTGCTAGCACACTAAATCTATGGACTCTTTTACTGAGGTCCGAGCCTGGAGAAGCCGAGTCCTGCTAGCATACTAGAGCTAAGGACTGTTCCACTGAGGTCAGACCCTAGAGGAGCCGGGTCCTGCTAGCACAACTAAATCTAAGGACTCTTTCACTGAGGTCCGAGCCTGGAGGAGCCGAGTCCTGCTAGCACACTGAATCTAAGGACTCTTCCACTGAGGTCCGAGCCTGTAGAAGCCAAGTCCTGCTAGCACACTAAATCTAAGGACTCTTTCACTGAAGTCCGAGCCTGGAGGAGCCGAGTCCCGCTAGCACACTAAATCTAAGGACTCTTTCACTGAGGTCCGAGCCTGGAGCAGCCGAGTCCTGCTAGCACACTAAATCTAAGAACTCTTTCACTGAGGTCCGAGCCTAGAGGAGCCAGGTCCTGCAAGCACACTAAATCTATGGACTCTTTTACTGAGGTCCGAGCCTGGAGAAGCCGAGTCCTGCTAGCATACTAGAGCTAAGGACTGTTCCACTGAGGTCAGACCCTAGAGGAGCCGGGTCCTGTTAGCACAACTAAATCTAAGGACTCTTTCACTGAGGTCCGAGCCTGGAGGAGCCGAGTCCTGCTAGCACACTGAATCTAAGGACTCTTCCACTGAGGTCCGAGCCTGTAGAAGCCAAGTCCTGCTAGCACACTAAATCTAAGGACTCTTTCACTGAAGTCCGAGCCTGGAGGAGCCGAGTCCCGCTAGCACACTAAATCTAAGGACTCTTTCACTGAGGTCCGAGCCTGGAGCAGCCGAGTCCTGCTAGCACACTAAATCTAAGGACTCTTTCACTGAGGTCCCAGCCTGGAGGAGCCGAGTCCTGCTAGCACACTAAATCTATGGACTCTTTTACTGAGGTCCGAGCCTGGAGAAGCCGAGTCCTGCTAGCATACTAGAGCTAAGGTCTGTTCCTCTGAGGTCAGACCCTAGAGGAGCCGGGTCCTGCTAGCACAACTAAATCTAAGGACTCTTTCACTGAGGTCCGAGCCTGGAGGAGCCGAGTCCTGCTAGCACACTGAATCTAAGGGCTCTTCCACTGAGGTCCGAGCCTGGAGAAGCCGAGTCCTGCTAGCACACTAAATCTAAGGACTCTTTCACTGAGGTCCAAGCCTGGAGGAGCAGGGTCCTGCTAGCACACTAAATCTAAGGACTCTTTCACTGAGGTCCGAGCCTGGAGGAGTCGGGTCATGCTAGCAAATTAAATCTAAGGACTCTTTCACTGAGGTCCCAGCCTGGAGGAGCCGAGTCCTGCTAGCACACTAAATCTATGGACTCTTTTACTGAGGTCCGAGCCTGGAGAAGCCGAGTCCTGCTAGCATACTAGAGCTAAGGACTGTTCCACTGAGGTCAGACCCTAGAGGAGCCGGGTCCTGCTAGCACAACTAAATCTAAGGACTCTTTCACTGAGGTCCGAGCCTGGAGGAGCCGAGTCCTGCTAGCACACTGAATCTAAGGACTCTTCCACTGAGGTCCGAGCCTGTAGAAGCCAAGTCCTGCTAGCACACTAAATCTAAGGACTCTTTCACTGAAGTCCGAGCCTGGAGGAGCCGAGTCCCGCTAGCACACTAAATCTAAGGACTCTTTCACTGAGGTCCGAGCCTGGAGCAGCCAAGTCCTGCTAGCACACTAAATCTAAGGACTCTTTCACTGAGGTCCGAGCCTAGAGGAGCCAGGTCCTGCAAGCACAACTAAATCTAAGGACTCTTTCACGGAGGTCCGAGCCTGGAGGAGCCGGGTACTGCTAGTAGATTCAATCTAAGGACTCTTTCACTGAGATCCGAGCCTGGAGGAGCCGAGTCCTGCTAGCACACTAAATCTAAGGACTCTTTCACTGAGGTCCGAGCCTAGAGGAGCCAGGTCCTGCAAGCACAACTAAATCTAAGGACTCTTTCACGGAGGTCCGAGCCTGGAGGAGCCGGGTACTGCTAGTAGATTCAATCTAAGGACTCTTTCACTGAGATCCGAGCCTGGAGGAGCCGAGTCCTGCTAGCACACTAAATCTAAGGACTCTTTTACTGAGGTCCGAGCCTGGAGAAGCCGAGTCCTGCTAGCATACTAGAGCTAAGGACTGTTCCACTGAGGTCAGACCCTAGAGGAGCCGGGTCCTGCTAGCACAACTAAATCTAAGGACTCTTTCACTGAGGTCCGAGCCTGGAGGAGCCGAGTCCTGCTAGCACACTGAATCTAAGGACTCTTCCACTGAGGTCCGAGCCTGTAGAAGCCAAGTCCTGCTAGCACACTAAATCTAAGGACTCTTTCACTGAAGTCCGAGCCGGGAGGAGACGAGTCCCGCTAGCACACTAAATCTAAGGACTCTTTCACTGAGGTCCGAGCCTGGAGCAGCCGAGTCCTGCTAGCACACTAAATCTAAGGACTCTTTCACTGAGGTCCGAGCCTAGAGGAGCCAGGTCCTGCAAGCACAACTAAATCTAAGGACTCTTTCACGGAGGTCCGAGCCTGGAGGAGCCGGGTACTGCTAGTAGATTCAATCTAAGGACTCTTTCACTGAGATCCGAGCCTGGAGGAGCCGAGTCCTGCTAGCACACTAAATCTAAGGACTCTTTCACTGAGGTCCGGGCCTGGAGGAGCCGAGTCCTGCTAGCACACTAAATCTAAGGACTCTTTCACTGAGGTCCGAGCCTGGAGGAGCCGGGTCCTGCTAGCACACTAAATCTAAGGACTCTTTCACTGAGGTCCGAGCCTGGAGGAGCCGAGTCCTGCTAGCACACTGAATCTAAGGACTCTTCCACTGAGGTCCGAGCCTGTAGAAGCCGAGTCCGGCTAGCACAGTAAATCTAAGGACTCTTTCACTGAGGACAGAGCCTGGAGGAGCCGAGTCCTGCTAGCACACTAAATCTATGGACTCTTTCACTGAGGTCCGAGCCTGGAGGAGCCGGGTCCTGCTAGCACACTAAATCTAAGGACTCTTTCACTAAGGTCCGAGCCTGGAGGAGCCGGGTCCTGCTAGCACATTCAATCTGAGGACTCTTTCACTGAGATCCGAGCCTGGAGGAGCCGAGTCCTGCTAGCACACTAAATCTGAGGACTCTTTCACTGAGGTCCGAGCCTGGAGGAGCCAAGTCCTGCTAGCACACTAAATCTAAGGACTCTTTCACTGAGGTCCGAGCCTGGAGCAGCCGAGTCCTGCTAGCACACTGAATCTAAGGACTCTTTCACTGAGGTCCGAGCCTAGAGGAGCCAGGTCCTGCAAGCACAACTAAATCTAAGGACTCTTTCACGGAGGTCCGAGCCTGGAGGAGCCGGGTACTGCTAGTAGATTCAATCTAAGGACTCTTTCACTGAGATCCGAGCCTGGAGGAGCCGAGTCCTGCTAGCACACTAAATCTAAGGACTCTTTCACTGAGGTCCGAGCCTGGAGGAGCCGAGTCCTGCTAGCACACTAAATCTAAGGACTCTTTCACTGAGGTCCGAGCCTGGAGCAGCCGAGTCCTGCTAGCACACTAAATCTAAGGACTCTTTCACTGAGGTCCGAGCCTGGAGGAGTCGAGTCCTGCTAGCACAACTAAATCTAAGGGCTCTTTCACTGAGGTCTGAGACTGGAGGAGCCGAGTCCTGCTAGCACACTAAAACTAAGGACTCTTCCACTGAGGTCCGAGCCTGGAGAAGCTGAGTCCTGCTAGCACACTAAATCTAAGGACTCTTTCACTGAGGTCCGAGCCTGGAGGAGTCGAGTCCTGCTAGCACAACTAAATCTAAGGGCTCTTTCACTGAGGTCCGAGCCTGGAGGAGCCGAGTCCTGCTAGCACACTAAAACTAAGGGTTCTTCCACTGAGGTCCGAGCCTGGAGAAGCCGAGTCCTGCTAGCACACTAAATCTAAGGACTATTTCACTGAGGTCCGAGTCTGGAGCAGCCGAGTCCTGCTAGCACACTAGATCTAAGGACTGTTCCACTGAGGTCCGAACCTAGAGGAGCCGGTTCCTGCTAGCACAACTAAATCTAAGGACTCTTTCACTGAGGTCCGAGCCTGGAGGAGCCGAGTCCTGCTAGCACACTAAATCTAAGGACTCTTCCACTGAGGTCCGGGCCTGGAGGAGCCGAGTCCTGCTAGCACACTAAATCTAAGGACTCTTTCACTGAGGTCCGAGCCTGGAGGAGCCGGGTCCTGCTAGCACACTAAATCTAAGGACTCTTTCACTGAGGTCCGAGCCTGGAGGAGCCGAGTCCTGCTAGCACACTGAATCTAAGGACTCTTCCACTGAGGTCCGAGCCTGTAGAAGCCGAGTCCGGCTAGCACAGTAAATCTAAGGACTCTTTCACTGAGGACAGAGCCTGGAGGAGCCGAGTCCTGCTAGCACACTAAATCTATGGACTCTTTCACTGAGGTCCGAGCCTGGAGGAGCCGGGTCCTGCTAGCACACTAAATCTAAGGACTCTTTCACTAAGGTCCGAGCCTTGAGGAGCCGGGTCCTGCTAGCACATTCAATCTGAGGACTCTTTCACTGAGATCCGAGCCTGGAGGAGCCGAGTCCTGCTAGCACACTAAATCTGAGGACTCTTTCACTGAGGTCCGAGCCTGGAGGAGCCAAGTCCTGCTAGCACACTAAATCTAAGGACTCTTTCACTGAGGTCCGAGCCTGGAGCAGCCGAGTCCTGCTAGCACACTGAATCTAAGGACTCTTTCACTGAGGTCCGAGCCTAGAGGAGCCAGGTCCTGCAAGGACAACTAAATCTAAGGACTCTTTCACGGAGGTCCGAGCCTGGAGGAGCCGGGTACTGCTAGTAGATTCAATCTAAGGACTCTTTCACTGAGATCCGAGCCTGGAGGAGCCGAGTCCTGCTAGCACACTAAATCTAAGGACTCTTTCACTGAGGTCCGAGCCTGGAGGAGCCGAGTCCTGCTAGCACACTAAATCTAAGGACTCTTTCACTGAGGTCCGAGCCTGGAGCAGCCGAGTCCTGCTAGCACACTAAATCTAAGGACTCTTTCACTGAGGTCCGAGCCTGGAGGAGTCGAGTCCTGCTAGCACAACTAAATCTAAGGGCTCTTTCACTGAGGTCTGAGACTGGAGGAGCCGAGTCCTGCTAGCACACTAAAACTAAGGGCTCTTCCACTGAGGTCCGAGCCTGGAGCAGCTGAGTCCTGCTAGCACACTAAATCTAAGGACTCTTTCACTGAGGTCCGAGCCTGGAGGAGTCGAGTCCTGCTAGCACAACTAAATCTAAGGGCTCTTTCACTGAGGTCCGAGCCTGGAGGAGCCGAGTCCTGCTAGCACACTAAAACTAAGGGTTCTTCCACTGAGGTCCGAGCCTGGAGAAGCCGAGTCCTGCTAGCACACTAAATCTAAGGACTATTTCACTGAGGTCCGAGTCTGGAGCAGCCGAGTCCTGCTAGCACACTAGATCTAAGGACTGTTCCACTGAGGTCCGAACCTAGAGGAGCCGGTTCCTGCTAGCACAACTAAATCTAAGGACTCTTTCACTGAGGTCCGAGCCTGGAGGAGCCGAGTCCTGCTAGCACACTAAATCTAAGGACTCTTCCACTGAGGTCCAAGCCTGTGGAAGCCGAGTCCTGCTAGCACACTAAATCTAAGGACTCTTTCACTGAGGTCCTTGCCTGGAGGAGCCGGGTCCTGCTAGCACACTAAATCTATGGACTCTTTCACTGAGGTCCGAGCCTGGAGGAGCCGGGTCCTGCTAGCACACTAAATCTAAGGACTCTTTCACTGAGGTCCGAGCCTGGAGGAGCCGGGTCCTGCTAGCACATTCAATCTGAGGACTCTTTCACTGAGATCCGAGCCTGGAGGAGCCGAGTCCTGCTAGCACACTAAATCTGAGGACTCTTTCACTGAGGTCCGAGCCTGGAGGAGCCGAGTCCTGCTAGCACACTAAATCTAAGGACTCTTTCACTGAGGTCCGAGCCTGGAGCAGCCGAGTCCTGCTAGCACACTAAATCTTAGGACTCTTTCACTGAGGTCCGAGCCTAGAGGAGCCAGGTCCTGCAAGCACAACTAAATCTAAGGACTCTTTCACGGAGGTCCGAGCCTGGAGGAGCCGGGTACTGCTAGTAGATTCAATCTAAGGACTCTTTCACTGAGATCCGAGCCTGGAGGAGCCGAGTCCTGCTAGCACACTAAATCTAAGGACTCTTTCACTGAGGTCCGAGCCTGGAGGAGCCGAGTCCTGCTAGCACACTAAATCTAAGGACTCTTTCACTGAAGTCCGAGCCTGGAGGAGCCGAGTCCTGCTAGCACACTAAATCTAAGGACTCTTTCACTGAGGTCCGAGCCTGGAGCAGCCGAGTCCTGCTAGCACACTAAATCTAAGGACTCTTTCACTGAGGTCCGAGCCTGGAGGAGTCGAGTCCTGCTAGCACAACTAAATCTAAGGGCTCTTTCACTGAGGTCTGAGCCTGGAGGAGCCGAGTCCTGCTAGCAAACTAAAACTAAGGACTCTTCCACTGAGGTCCGAGCCTGGAGCAGCCGAGTCCTGCTAGCACACTAAATCTAAGGACTCTTTCACTGAGGTCCGAGCCTGGAGGAGTCGAGTCCTGCTAGCACAACTAAATTTAAGGGCTCTTTCACTGAGGTCCGAGCCTGGAGGAGCCGAGTCCTGCTAGCACACTAAAACTAAGGGCTCTTCCACTGAGGTCCGAGCCTGGAGCAGCCGAGTCCTGCTAGCACACTAAATCTAAGGACTATTTCACTGAGGTCCGAGTCTGGAGCAGCCGAGTCCTGCTAGCACACTAGATCTAAGGACTGTTCCACTGAGGTCCGAACCTAGAGGAGCCGGTTCCTGCTAGCACAACTAAATCTAAGGACTCTTTTACTGAGGTCCGAGCCTGGAGGAGCCGAGTCCTGCTAGCACACTAAATCTAAGGACTCTTCCACTGAGGTCCAAGCCTGTGGAAGCCGAGTCCTGCTAGCACACTAAATCTAAGGACTCTTTCACTGAGGTCCTTGCCTGGAGGAGCCGGGTCCTGCTAGCACACTAAATCTATGGACTCTTTCACTGAGGTCCGAGCCTGGAGGAGCCGGGTCCTGCTAGCACACTAAATCTAAGGACTCTTTCACTGAGGTCCAAGCTTGTAGAAGCCGAGTCCTGCTAGCACACTAAATCTAAGGACCCTTTCACTGAGGTCTGAGCCTGGAGGAGCCGAGTCCTGCTAGCACACTAAATCTAGGGACTCTTTCACTGAGGTCCGAGCCTGGAGGAGCCGAGTCCTGCCAGCACAACAAAATCTAAGGACTCTTTTACTGAGGTCCGAGCCTAGAGGTGCCCAGCCCTGCTAGCACACTAAATCTAAGGGCTCTTCCACTGAGGTCCAAGCCTGGAGCAGCTGAGTGCTGCTAGCACACTAGATCTAAGGACTCTTTCACTGAGGTCCGAGCCTGGAGTAGCCGAGTCCTGCTAGCACACTAAATCTAAGGACTCTTTCACTGAGGTCCGAGCCTGGAGGAGCCGGGTCCTGCTAGCACACTATGGACTCTTTCACTGAGGTCCGAGACTGTAGAAGCCAAGTCCTGCTGGCACACTAAATTTAAGGACTCTTTCACTGAGGTCCGTGTCTGGAGGAGCCGAGTCCCGCTAGCACACTAAATCTATGGACTCTTTCACTGAGGTCCGAGTCTGGAGGAGCCAAGTCCCGCTAGCACACTAAATCTATGGACTCTTTCACTGAGGACCGAGCCTGGAGGAGCCGAATCCCGCTAGCACACTAAATCTAAGGACTCTTTCACTGAGATCCGAGCCTGGAGCAGCCGATTCCTGCTTGCACACTAAATCTAAGGACTCTTTCACTGAGGTCCAAGCCTGGAGGAGTGGGGTCCTGCTAGCACACTAAATCTAAGGACTCTTTCACTGAGGTCCGTGCCTGGAGGAGTCGGGTCCTGCTAGCACATAAAATCTAAGGACTCTTTCACTGAGGTCTGAGCCTGGAGGAGCCGGGTCCTGCTAGCACACTAAATCTATGGACTCTTTCACTGAGGTCCGGGCTAGGAGAAGCCGAGTCCTGCTAGCACACTAGATCTAAGGACTGTTCCAATGAGGTCCGAGCCTAGAGGAGCCGGGTCCTGCTACCACAACTAATTCTAAGGACTCTTTCACTGAGGTCCGAGCCTGGAGGAGCCGAGTCCTGCTAGCACACTAAATCTAAAGACTCTTTCACTGAGGTCCGAGCCTGTAGAAGCCAAGTCCTGCTAGCACACTAAATCTAAGGACTCTTTCACTGAGGTCCGAGCCTGGAGGAGCCGAGTCCTGCTAGCACACTAAATCTAAGGACTCTTTCACTGAGGTCCGAGCCTGGAGCAGCCGAGTCCTGCTAGCACACTAAATCTAAGTACTCTTTCACTGAGGTCCGAGCCTGGAGGAGTCGAGTCCTGCAAGCACAACTAAATCTAAGGGCTCTTTCACTGAGGTCTGAGCCTGGAGGAGCCGAGTCCTGCTAGCACACAAAACTAAGGACTCTTCTACTGAGGTCCGAGCCTGGAGCAGCCGAGTCCTGCTAGCACACTAAATCTAAGGACTCTTTCACTGAGGTCCGAGCCTGGAGGAGTCGAGTCCTGCTAGCACAACTAAATCTAAGGGCTCTTTCACTGAGGTCCGAGCCTGGGGGTGCCGAGTCCTGCTAGCACACTAAAACTAAGGGCTCTTCCACTGAGGTCCGAGCCTGGAGAAGCCGAGTCCTGCTAGCACACTAAATCTAAGGACTCTTTCACTGAGGTCCAAGCCTGGAGGAGCGGGGTCCTGCTAGCACACTAAATCTAAGGACTCTTTCACTGAGGTCCGAGCCTGGAGGAGTCGGGTCATGCTAGCAAATTAAATCTAAGGACTCTTTCACTGAGGTCCCAGCCTGGAGGAGCCGAGTCCTGCTAGCACACTAAATCTATGGACTCTTTTACTGAGGTCCGAGCCTGGAGAAGCCGAGTCCTGCTAGCATACTAGAGCTAAGGACCGTTCCACTGAGGTCAGACCCTAGAGGAGCCGGGTCCTGCTAGGACAACTAAATCTAAGGACTCTTTCACTGAGGTCCGAGCCTGGAGGAGCCGAGTCCTGCTAGCACACTGAATCTAAGGACTCTTCCACTGAGGTCCGAGCCTGTAGAAGCCAAGTCCTGCTAGCACACTAAATCTAAGGACTCTTTCACTGAAGTCCGAGCCTGGAGGAGCCGAGTCCCGCTAGCACACTAAATCTAAGGACTCTTTCACTGAGGTCCGAGCTTGGAGCAGCCGAGTCCTGCTAGCACACTAAATCTAAGGACTCTTTCACTGAGGTCCGAGCCTAGAGGAGCCAGGTCCTGCAAGCACAACTAAATCTAAGGACTCTTTCACGGAGGTCCGAGCCTGGAGGAGCCGGGTACTGCTAGTAGATTCAATCTAAGGACTCTTTCACTGAGATCCGAGCCTGGAGGAGCCGAGTCCTGCTAGCACACTAAATCTAAGGACTCTTTCACTGAGGTCCGGGCCTGGAGGAGCCGAGTCCTGCTAGCACACTAAATCTAAGGACTCTTTCACTGAGGTCCGACCCTGGAGGAGCCGAGTCCTGCTAGCACACTAAATCTAAGGACTCTTTCACTGAGGTCCGAGCCTGGAGGAGCCGAGTCCTGCTAGCACACTGAATCTAAGGACTCTTCCACTGAGGTCCGAGCCTGTAGAAGCCGAGTCCGGCTAGCACAGTAAATCTAAGGACTCTTTCACTGAGGACAGAGCCTGGAGGAGCCGAGTCCTGCTAGCACACTAAATCTATGGACTCTTTCACTGAGGTCCGAGCCTGGAGGAGCCGGGTCCTGCTAGCACACTAAATCTAAGGACTCTTTCACTAAGGTCCGAGCCTGGAGGAGCCGGGTCCTGCTAGCACACTAAATCTAAGGACTCTTTCACTGAGGTCCGAGCCTGGAGGAGCCGAGTCCTGCTAGCACACTGAATCTAAGGACTCTTCCACTGAGGTCCGAGCCTGTAGAAGCCGAGTCCGGCTAGCACAGTAAATCTAAGGACTCTTTCACTGAGGACAGAGCCTGGAGGAGCCGAGTCCTGCTAGCACACTAAATCTATGGACTCTTTCACTGAGGTCCGAGCCTGGAGGAGCCGGGTCCTGCTAGCACACTAAATCTAAGGACTCTTTCACTAAGGTCCGAGCCTTGAGGAGCCGGGTCCTGCTAGCACATTCAATCTGAGGACTCTTTCACTGAGATCCGAGCCTGGAGGAGCCGAGTCCTGCTAGCACACTAAATCTGAGGACTCTTTCACTGAGGTCCGAGCCTGGAGGAGCCAAGTCCTGCTAGCACACTAAATCTAAGGACTCTTTCACTGAGGTCCGAGCCTGGAGCAGCCGAGTCCTGCTAGCACACTGAATCTAAGGACTCTTTCACTGAGGTCCGAGCCTAGAGGAGCCAGGTCCTGCAAGGACAACTAAATCTAAGGACTCTTTCACGGAGGTCCGAGCCTGGAGGAGCCGGGTACTGCTAGTAGATTCAATCTAAGGACTCTTTCACTGAGATCCGAGCCTGGAGGAGCCGAGTCCTGCTAGCACACTAAATCTAAGGACTCTTTCACTGAGGTCCGAGCCTGGAGGAGCCGAGTCCTGCTAGCACACTAAATCTAAGGACTCTTTCACTGAGGTCCGAGCCTGGAGCAGCCGAGTCCTGCTAGCACACTAAATCTAAGGACTCTTTCACTGAGGTCCGAGCCTGGAGGAGTCGAGTCCTGCTAGCACAACTAAATCTAAGGGCTCTTTCACTGAGGTCTGAGACTGGAGGAGCCGAGTCCTGCTAGCACACTAAAACTAAGGGCTCTTCCACTGAGGTCCGAGCCTGGAGCAGCTGAGTCCTGCTAGCACACTAAATCTAAGGACTCTTTCACTGAGGTCCGAGCCTGGAGGAGTCGAGTCCTGCTAGCACAACTAAATCTAAGGGCTCTTTCACTGAGGTCCGAGCCTGGAGGAGCCGAGTCCTGCTAGCACACTAAAACTAAGGGTTCTTCCACTGAGGTCCGAGCCTGGAGAAGCCGAGTCCTGCTAGCACACTAAATCTAAGGACTATTTCACTGAGGTCCGAGTCTGGAGCAGCCGAGTCCTGCTAGCACACTAGATCTAAGGACTGTTCCACTGAGGTCCGAACCTAGAGGAGCCGGTTCCTGCTAGCACAACTAAATCTAAGGACTCTTTCACTGAGGTCCGAGCCTGGAGGAGCCGAGTCCTGCTAGCACACTAAATCTAAGGACTCTTCCACTGAGGTCCAAGCCTGTGGAAGCCGAGTCCTGCTAGCACACTAAATCTAAGGACTCTTTCACTGAGGTCCTTGCCTGGAGGAGCCGGGTCCTGCTAGCACACTAAATCTATGGACTCTTTCACTGAGGTCCGAGCCTGGAGGAGCCGGGTCCTGCTAGCACACTAAATCTAAGGACTCTTTCACTGAGGTCCGAGCCTGGAGGAGCCGGGTCCTGCTAGCACATTCAATCTGAGGACTCTTTCACTGAGATCCGAGCCTGGAGGAGCCGAGTCCTGCTAGCACACTAAATCTGAGGACTCTTTCACTGAGGTCCGAGCCTGGAGGAGCCGAGTCCTGCTAGCACACTAAATCTAAGGACTCTTTCACTGAGGTCCGAGCCTGGAGCAGCCGAGTCCTGCTAGCACACTAAATCTTAGGACTCTTTCACTGAGGTCCGAGCCTAGAGGAGCCAGGTCCTGCAAGCACAACTAAATCTAAGGACTCTTTCACGGAGGTCCGAGCCTGGAGGAGCCGGGTACTGCTAGTAGATTCAATCTAAGGACTCTTTCACTGAGATCCGAGCCTGGAGGAGCCGAGTCCTGCTAGCACACTAAATCTAAGGACTCTTTCACTGAGGTCCGAGCCTGGAGGAGCCGAGTCCTGCTAGCACACTAAATCTAAGGACTCTTTCACTGAAGTCCGAGCCTGGAGGAGCCGAGTCCTGCTAGCACACTAAATCTAAGGACTCTTTCACTGAGGTCCGAGCCTGGAGCAGCCGAGTCCTGCTAGCACACTAAATCTAAGGACTCTTTCACTGAGGTCCGAGCCTGGAGGAGTCGAGTCCTGCTAGCACAACTAAATCTAAGGGCTCTTTCACTGAGGTCTGAGCCTGGAGGAGCCGAGTCCTGCTAGCAAACTAAAACTAAGGACTCTTCCACTGAGGTCCGAGCCTGGAGCAGCCGAGTCCTGCTAGCACACTAAATCTAAGGACTCTTTCACTGAGGTCCGAGCCTGGAGGAGTCGAGTCCTGCTAGCACAACTAAATTTAAGGGCTCTTTCACTGAGGTCCGAGCCTGGAGGAGCCGAGTCCTGCTAGCACACTAAAACTAAGGGCTCTTCCACTGAGGTCCGAGCCTGGAGCAGCCGAGTCCTGCTAGCACACTAAATCTAAGGACTATTTCACTGAGGTCCGAGTCTGGAGCAGCCGAGTCCTGCTAGCACACTAGATCTAAGGACTGTTCCACTGAGGTCCGAACCTAGAGGAGCCGGTTCCTGCTAGCACAACTAAATCTAAGGACTCTTTTACTGAGGTCCGAGCCTGGAGGAGCCGAGTCCTGCTAGCACACTAAATCTAAGGACTCTTCCACTGAGGTCCAAGCCTGTGGAAGCCGAGTCCTGCTAGCACACTAAATCTAAGGACTCTTTCACTGAGGTCCTTGCCTGGAGGAGCCGGGTCCTGCTAGCACACTAAATCTATGGACTCTTTCACTGAGGTCCGAGCCTGGAGGAGCCGGGTCCTGCTAGCACACTAAATCTAAGGACTCTTTCACTGAGGTCCAAGCTTGTAGAAGCCGAGTCCTGCTAGCACACTAAATCTAAGGACCCTTTCACTGAGGTCTGAGCCTGGAGGAGCCGAGTCCTGCTAGCACACTAAATCTAGGGACTCTTTCACTGAGGTCCGAGCCTGGAGGAGCCGAGTCCTGCCAGCACAACAAAATCTAAGGACTCTTTTACTGAGGTCCGAGCCTAGAGGTGCCCAGCCCTGCTAGCACACTAAATCTAAGGGCTCTTCCACTGAGGTCCAAGCCTGGAGCAGCTGAGTGCTGCTAGCACACTAGATCTAAGGACTCTTTCACTGAGGTCCGAGCCTGGAGTAGCCGAGTCCTGCTAGCACACTAAATCTAAGGACTCTTTCACTGAGGTCCGAGCCTGGAGGAGCCGGGTCCTGCTAGCACACTATGGACTCTTTCACTGAGGTCCGAGACTGTAGAAGCCAAGTCCTGCTGGCACACTAAATTTAAGGACTCTTTCACTGAGGTCCGTGTCTGGAGGAGCCGAGTCCCGCTAGCACACTAAATCTATGGACTCTTTCACTGAGGTCCGAGTCTGGAGGAGCCAAGTCCCGCTAGCACACTAAATCTATGGACTCTTTCACTGAGGACCGAGCCTGGAGGAGCCGAATCCCGCTAGCACACTAAATCTAAGGACTCTTTCACTGAGATCCGAGCCTGGAGCAGCCGATTCCTGCTTGCACACTAAATCTAAGGACTCTTTCACTGAGGTCCAAGCCTGGAGGAGTGGGGTCCTGCTAGCACACTAAATCTAAGGACTCTTTCACTGAGGTCCGTGCCTGGAGGAGTCGGGTCCTGCTAGCACATAAAATCTAAGGACTCTTTCACTGAGGTCTGAGCCTGGAGGAGCCGGGTCCTGCTAGCACACTAAATCTATGGACTCTTTCACTGAGGTCCGGGCTAGGAGAAGCCGAGTCCTGCTAGCACACTAGATCTAAGGACTGTTCCAATGAGGTCCGAGCCTAGAGGAGCCGGGTCCTGCTACCACAACTAATTCTAAGGACTCTTTCACTGAGGTCCGAGCCTGGAGGAGCCGAGTCCTGCTAGCACACTAAATCTAAAGACTCTTTCACTGAGGTCCGAGCCTGTAGAAGCCAAGTCCTGCTAGCACACTAAATCTAAGGACTCTTTCACTGAGGTCCGAGCCTGGAGGAGCCGAGTCCTGCTAGCACACTAAATCTAAGGACTCTTTCACTGAGGTCCGAGCCTGGAGCAGCCGAGTCCTGCTAGCACACTAAATCTAAGTACTCTTTCACTGAGGTCCGAGCCTGGAGGAGTCGAGTCCTGCAAGCACAACTAAATCTAAGGGCTCTTTCACTGAGGTCTGAGCCTGGAGGAGCCGAGTCCTGCTAGCACACAAAACTAAGGACTCTTCTACTGAGGTCCGAGCCTGGAGCAGCCGAGTCCTGCTAGCACACTAAATCTAAGGACTCTTTCACTGAGGTCCGAGCCTGGAGGAGTCGAGTCCTGCTAGCACAACTAAATCTAAGGGCTCTTTCACTGAGGTCCGAGCCTGGGGGTGCCGAGTCCTGCTAGCACACTAAAACTAAGGGCTCTTCCACTGAGGTCCGAGCCTGGAGAAGCCGAGTCCTGCTAGCACACTAAATCTAAGGACTCTTTCACTGAGGTCCAAGCCTGGAGGAGCGGGGTCCTGCTAGCACACTAAATCTAAGGACTCTTTCACTGAGGTCCGAGCCTGGAGGAGTCGGGTCATGCTAGCAAATTAAATCTAAGGACTCTTTCACTGAGGTCCCAGCCTGGAGGAGCCGAGTCCTGCTAGCACACTAAATCTATGGACTCTTTTACTGAGGTCCGAGCCTGGAGAAGCCGAGTCCTGCTAGCATACTAGAGCTAAGGACCGTTCCACTGAGGTCAGACCCTAGAGGAGCCGGGTCCTGCTAGGACAACTAAATCTAAGGACTCTTTCACTGAGGTCCGAGCCTGGAGGAGCCGAGTCCTGCTAGCACACTGAATCTAAGGACTCTTCCACTGAGGTCCGAGCCTGTAGAAGCCAAGTCCTGCTAGCACACTAAATCTAAGGACTCTTTCACTGAAGTCCGAGCCTGGAGGAGCCGAGTCCCGCTAGCACACTAAATCTAAGGACTCTTTCACTGAGGTCCGAGCTTGGAGCAGCCGAGTCCTGCTAGCACACTAAATCTAAGGACTCTTTCACTGAGGTCCGAGCCTAGAGGAGCCAGGTCCTGCAAGCACAACTAAATCTAAGGACTCTTTCACGGAGGTCCGAGCCTGGAGGAGCCGGGTACTGCTAGTAGATTCAATCTAAGGACTCTTTCACTGAGATCCGAGCCTGGAGGAGCCGAGTCCTGCTAGCACACTAAATCTAAGGACTCTTTCACTGAGGTCCGGGCCTGGAGGAGCCGAGTCCTGCTAGCACACTAAATCTAAGGACTCTTTCACTGAGGTCCGACCCTGGAGGAGCCGAGTCCTGCTAGCACACTAAATCTAAGGACTCTTTCACTGAGGTCCGAGCCTGGAGGAGCCGAGTCCTGCTAGCACACTGAATCTAAGGACTCTTCCACTGAGGTCCGAGCCTGTAGAAGCCGAGTCCGGCTAGCACAGTAAATCTAAGGACTCTTTCACTGAGGACAGAGCCTGGAGGAGCCGAGTCCTGCTAGCACACTAAATCTATGGACTCTTTCACTGAGGTCCGAGCCTGGAGGAGCCGGGTCCTGCTAGCACACTAAATCTAAGGACTCTTTCACTAAGGTCCGAGCCTGGAGGAGCCGGGTCCTGCTAGCACATTCAATCTGAGGACTCTTTCACTGAGATCCGAGCCTGGAGGAGCCGAGTCCTGCTAGCACACTAAATCTGAGGACTCTTTCACTGAGGTCCGAGCCTGGAGGAGCCAAGTCCTGCTAGCACACTAAATCTAAGGACTCTTTCACTGAGGTCCGAGCCTGGAGCAGCCGAGTCCTGCTAGCCCACTAATTCTAAGGACTCTTTCACTGAGGTCCGAGCCTAGAGGAGCCAGGTCCTGCAAGCACAACTAAATCTAAGGACTCTTTCACGGAGGTCCGAGCCTGGAGAAGCCGGGTACTGCTAGTAGATTCAATCTAAGGACTCTTTCACTGAGATCCGAGCCTGGAGGAGCCGAGTCCTGCTAGCACACTAAATCTAAGGACTCTTTCACTGAGGTCCGAGCCTGGAGGAGCCGAGTCCTGCTAGCACACTAAATCTAAGGACTCTTTCACTGAGGTCCGAGCCTGGAGCAGCCGAGTCCTGCTAGCACACTAAATCTAAGGACTCTTTCACTGAGGTCCGAGCCTGGAGGAGTCGAGTCCTGCTAGCACAACTAAATCTAAGGGCTCTTTCACTGAGGTCTGAGACTGGAGGAGCCGAGTCCTGCTAGCACACTAAAACTAAGGACTCTTCCACTGAGGTCCGAGCCTGGAGCAGCTGAGTCCTGCTAGCACACTGAATCTAAGGACTCTTTCACAGAGGTCCGAGCCTGGAGGAGTCGAGTCCTGCTAGCACAACTAAATCTAAGGGCTCTTTCACTGAGGTCCGAGCCTGGAGGAGCCGAGTCCTGCTAGCACACTAAAACTAAGGGTTCTTCCACTGAGGTCCGAGCCTGGAGAAGCCGAGTCCTGCTAGCACACTAAATCTAAGGACTATTTTACTGAGGTCCGAGTCTGGAGCAGCCGAGTCCTGCTAGCACACTAGATCTAAGGACTGTTCCACTGAGGTCCGAACCTAGAGGAGCCGGTTCCTGCTAGCACAACTAAATCTAAGGACTCTTTCACTGAGGTCCGAGCCTGGAGGAGCCGAGTCCTGCTAGCACACTAAATCTAAGGACTCTTCCACTGAGGTCCAAGCCTGTGGAAGCCGAGTCCTGCTAGCACACTAAATCTAAGGACTCTTTCACTGAGGTCCTTGCCTGGAGGAGCCGGGTCCTGCTAGCACACTAAATCTATGGACTCTTTCACTGAGGTCCGAGCCTGGAGGAGCCGGGTCCTCCTAGCACACTAAATCTAAGGACTCTTTCACTGAGGTCCGAGCTTGTAGAAGCCGAGTCCTGCTAGCACACTAAATCTAAGGACCCTTTCACTGAGGTCTGAGCCTGGAGGAGCCGAGTCCTGCTAGCACACAAAATCTAGGGACTCTTTCACTGAGGTCCGAGCCTGGAGGAGACGAGTCCTGCCAGCACACTAAATCTAAGGACTCTTTCACTGAGGTCCGAGCCTGGAGGAGCCGGGTCCTCCTAGCACAACAAAATCTAAGGACTCTTTTACTGAGGTCCGAGCCTCTAGGAGCCCAGCCCTGCTAGCACACTAAATCTAAGGACCCTTCCACTGAGGTCCAAGCCTGGAGCAGCTGAGTGCTGCTAGCACACTAGTTCTAAGGACTCTTTCACTGAGGTCCGAGCCTGGAGTAGCCGAGTTCTGCTAGCACACTAAATCTAAGGACTCTTTCACTGAGGTCCGAGCCTGGAGGAGCCGGGTCCTGCTAGCACACTATGGACTCTTTCACTGAGGTCCGAGACTGTAGAAGCCAAGTCCTGCTAGCACACTAAATCTAAGGACTCTTTCACTGAGGACCGAGCCTGGAGGAGCCGAATCCCGCTAGCACACTAAATCTAAGGACTCTTTCACTGAGATCCTAGCCTGGACCAGCCGATTCCTGCTTGCACACTAAATCTAAGGACTCTTTCACTGAGGTCCAAGCCTGGAGGAGTGGGGTCCTGCTAGCACACTAAATCTAAGGACTCTTTCAATGAGGTCCGTGCCTGGAGGAGTCGGGTCCTGCTAGCACATAAAATCTAAGGACTCTTTCACTGAGGTCTGAGCCTGGAGGAGCCGGGTCCTGCTAGCACACTAAATCTATGGACACTTTCACTGAGGTCCGGGCTTGGAGAAGCCGAGTCCTGCTAGCACACTAGATCTAAGGACTGTTCCAATGAGGTCCGAGCCTAGAGGAGCCGGGTCCTGCTAGCACAACTAATTCTAAGGACTCTTTCACTGAGGTCCGAGCCTGGAGGAGCCGAGTCCTGCTAGCACACTAAATCTAAGGACTCTTTCACTGAAGTCCGAGCCTGGAGGAGCCGTGTCCCGCTAGCACACTAAATCTATGGACTCTTTCACTGAGGACCGAACCTAGAGGAGCCGGTTCCTGCTAGCACAACTAAATCTAAGGACTCTTTCACTGAGGTCCGAGCCTGGAGGAGCCGAGTCTTGCTAGCACACTAAATCTAAGGACTCTTCCACTGAGGTCCAAGCCTGTGGAAGCCGAGTCATGCTAGCACACTAAATCTAAGGACTCTTTCACTGAGGTCCTTGCCTGGAGGAGCCGGGTCCTGCTAGCACACTAAATCTATGGACTCTTTCACTGAGGTCCGAGCCTGGAGGAGCCGGGTCCTGCTAGCACACTAAATCTAAGGACTCTTTCACTGAGGTCCGAGCTTGTAGAAGCCGAGTCCTGCTAGCACACTAAATCTAAGGACCCTTTCACTGAGGTCTGAGCTTGGAGGAGCCGAGTCCTGCTAGCACACTAAATCTAGGGACTCTTTCACTGAGGTCCGAGCCTGGAGGAGCCGAGTCCTGCCAGCACACTAAATCTAAGGACTCTTTCACTGAGGTCCGAGCCTGGAGGAGCCGGGTCCTCCTAGCACAACAAAATCTAAGGACTCTTTTACTGAGGTCCGAGCCTAGAGGAGCCCAGCCCTGCTAGCACACTAAATCTAAGGACTCTTCCACTGAGGTCCGAGCCTGGAGGAGCCAGGTCCTGCTAGCACAACTAAATCTAAGGACTCTTCCACTGAGGTCAGAGCCTGTAGAAGCCGAGTCCTGCTAGCACACTAAATCTAAGGACTCTTCAACTGAGGTCCAAGCCTGGAGCAGCTGAGTGCTGCTAGCACACTAGATCTAAGGACTCTTTCACTGAGGTCCGAGCCTGGAGGAGCCGGGTCCTGCTAGCACATTCAATCTGAGGACTCTTTCACTGAGATCCGAGCCTGGAGGAGCCGAGTCCTGCTAGCACACTAAATCTGAGGACTCTTTCACTGAGGTCCGAGCCTGGAGGAGCCAAGTCCTGCTAGCACACTAAATCTAAGGACTCTTTCACTGAGGTCCGAGCCTGGAGCAGCCGAGTCCTGCTAGCACACTAAATCTAAGGACTCTTTCACTGAGGTCCGAGCCTAGAGGAGCCAGGTCCTGCAAGCACAACTAAATCTAAGGACTCTTTCACGGAGGTCCGAGCCTGGAGGAGCCGGGTACTGCTAGTAGATTCAATCTAAGGACTCTTTCACTGAGATCCGAGCCTGGAGGAGCCGAGTCCTGCTAGCACACTAAATCTAAGGACTCTTTCACTGAGGTCCGAGCCTGGAGGAGCCGAGTCCTGCTAACACACTAAATCTAAGGACTCTTTCACTGAGGTCCGAGCCTGGAGGAGCCGAGTCCTGCTAGCACACTAAATCTAAGGACTCTTTCACTGAGGTCCGAGCCTGGAGCAGCCGAGTCCTGCTAGCACACTAAATCTAAGGACTCTTTCACTGAGGTCCGAGCCTGGAGGAGTCGAGTCCTGCTAGCACAACTAAATCTAAGGGCTCTTTCACTGAGGTCTGAGCCTGGAGGAGCCGAGTCCTGCTAGCACACTAAAACTAAGGACTCTTCCACTGAGGTCCGAGCCTGGAGCAGCTGAGTCCTGCTAGCACACTAAATCTAAGGACTCTTTCACTGAGGTCCGAGCCTGGAGGAGTCGAGTCCTGCTAGCACAACTAAATCTAAGGGCTCTTTCACTGAGGTCCGAGCCTGGAGGAGCCGAGTCCTGCTAGCACACTAAAACTAAGGGCTCTTCCACTGAGGTCCGAGCCTGGAGAAGCCGAGTCCTGCTAGCACACTAAATCTAAGGACTATTTCACTGAGGTCCGAGTCTGGAGCAGCCGAGTACTGCTAGCACACTAGATCTAAGGACTGTTCCACTGAGGTCCGAACCTAGAGGAGCCGGTTCCTGCTAGCACAACTAAATCTAAGGACTCTTTCACTGAGGTCCGAGCCTGGAGGAGCCGAGTCCTGCTAGCACACTAAATCTAAGGACTCTTCCACTGAGGTCCAAGCCTGTGGAAGCCGAGTCCTGCTAGCACACTAAATCTAAGGACTCTTTCACTGAGGTCCTTGCCTGGAGGAACCGGGTCCTGCTAGCCCACTAAATCTATGGACTCTTTCACTGAGGTCCGAGCCTGGAGGAGCCGGGTCCTGCTAGCACACTAAATCTAAGGACTCTTTCACTGAGGTCCGAGCTTGTAGAAGCCGAGTCCTGCTAGCACACTAAATCTAAGGACCCTTTCACTGAGGTCTGAGCCTGGAGGAGCCGAGTCCTGCTAGCACACTAAATCTAGGGACTCTTTCACTGAGGTCCGAGCCTGGAGGAGACGAGTCCTGCCAGCACACTAAATCTAAGGACTCTTTCACTGAGGTCCGAGCCTGGAGGAGCCGGGTCCTCCTAGCACAACAAAATCTAAGGACTCTTTTACTGAGGTCCGAGCCTAGAGGAGCCCAGCCCTGCTAGCACACTAAATCTAAGGACTCTTCCACTGAGGTCCGAGCCTGGAGGAGCCAGGTCCTGCTAGCACAACTAAATCTAAGGACTCTTCCACTGAGGTCAGAGCCTGTAGAAGCCGAGTCCTGCTAGCACACTAAATCTAAGGACTCTTCCACTGAGGTCCAAGCCTGGAGCAGCTGAGTGCTGCTAGCACACTAGATCTAAGGACTCTTTCACTGAGGTCCGAGCCTGGAGTAGCCAAGTCCTGCTAGCACACTAAATCTAAGGACTCTTTCACTGAGGTCCGAGCCTGGAGGAGCCGGGTCCTGCTAGCACACTATGGACTCTTTCACTGAGGTCCGAGACTGTAGAAGCCAAGTCCTGCTAGCACACTAAATCTAAGGACTCTTTCACTGAGGTCCGTGTCTGGAGGAGCCGAGTCCCGCTAGCACACTAAATCTATGGACTCTTTCACTGAGGTCTGAGTCTGGAGAAGCCGAGTCCCGCTAGCACACTAAATCTATGGACTCTTTCACTGAGGACCGAGCCTGGAGGAGCCGAATCCCGCTTGCACACTAAATCTAAGGACTCTTTCACTGAGATCCGAGCCTGGACCAGCCGATTCCTGCTTGCACACTAAATCTAAGGACTCTTTCACTGAGGTCCAAGCCTGGAGGAGTGGGGTCCTGCTAGCACACTAAATCTAAGGACTCTTTCACTGAGGTCCGTGCCTGGAGGAGTCGGGTCCTGCTAGCACATAAAATCTAAGGACTCTTTCACTGAGGTCTGAGCCTGGAGGAGCCGGGTCCTGCTAGCACACTAAATCTATGGACTCTTTCACTGAGGTCCGGGCTTGGAGAAGCCGAGTCCTGCTAGCACACTAGATCTAAGGACTGTTCCAATGAGGTCAGAGCCTAGAGGAGCCGGGTCCTGCTAGCACAACTAATTCTAAGGACTCTTTCACTGGGGTCCGAGCCTGGAGGAGCCGAGTCCTGCCAGCACACTAAATCTAAGGACTCTTTCACTGAGGTCCGAGCCTGGAGGAGCCGGGTCCTCCTAGCACAACAAAATCTAAGGACTCTTTTACTGAGGTCCGAGCCTAGAGGAGCCCAGCCCTGCTAGCACACTAAATCTAAGGACTCTTCCACTGAGGTCCGAGCCTGGAGGAGCCAGGTCCTGCTAGCACAACTAAATCTAAGGACTCTTCCACTGAGGTCAGAGCCTGTAGAAGCCGAGTCCTGCTAGCACACTAAATCTAAGGACTCTTCAACTGAGGTCCAAGCCTGGAGCAGCTGAGTGCTGCTAGCACACTAGATCTAAGGACTCTTTCACTGAGGTCCGAGCCTGGAGGAGCCGGGTCCTGCTAGCACATTCAATCTGAGGACTCTTTCACTGAGATCCGAGCCTGGAGGAGCCGAGTCCTGCTAGCACACTAAATCTGAGGACTCTTTCACTGAGGTCCGAGCCTGGAGGAGCCAAGTCCTGCTAGCACACTAAATCTAAGGACTCTTTCACTGAGGTCCGAGCCTGGAGCAGCCGAGTCCTGCTAGCACACTAAATCTAAGGACTCTTTCACTGAGGTCCGAGCCTAGAGGAGCCAGGTCCTGCAAGCACAACTAAATCTAAGGACTCTTTCACGGAGGTCCGAGCCTGGAGGAGCCGGGTACTGCTAGTAGATTCAATCTAAGGACTCTTTCACTGAGATCCGAGCCTGGAGGAGCCGAGTCCTGCTAGCACACTAAATCTAAGGACTCTTTCACTGAGGTCCGAGCCTGGAGGAGCCGAGTCCTGCTAACACACTAAATCTAAGGACTCTTTCACTGAGGTCCGAGCCTGGAGGAGCCGAGTCCTGCTAGCACACTAAATCTAAGGACTCTTTCACTGAGGTCCGAGCCTGGAGCAGCCGAGTCCTGCTAGCACACTAAATCTAAGGACTCTTTCACTGAGGTCCGAGCCTGGAGGAGTCGAGTCCTGCTAGCACAACTAAATCTAAGGGCTCTTTCACTGAGGTCTGAGCCTGGAGGAGCCGAGTCCTGCTAGCACACTAAAACTAAGGACTCTTCCACTGAGGTCCGAGCCTGGAGCAGCTGAGTCCTGCTAGCACACTAAATCTAAGGACTCTTTCACTGAGGTCCGAGCCTGGAGGAGTCGAGTCCTGCTAGCACAACTAAATCTAAGGGCTCTTTCACTGAGGTCCGAGCCTGGAGGAGCCGAGTCCTGCTAGCACACTAAAACTAAGGGCTCTTCCACTGAGGTCCGAGCCTGGAGAAGCCGAGTCCTGCTAGCACACTAAATCTAAGGACTATTTCACTGAGGTCCGAGTCTGGAGCAGCCGAGTACTGCTAGCACACTAGATCTAAGGACTGTTCCACTGAGGTCCGAACCTAGAGGAGCCGGTTCCTGCTAGCACAACTAAATCTAAGGACTCTTTCACTGAGGTCCGAGCCTGGAGGAGCCGAGTCCTGCTAGCACACTAAATCTAAGGACTCTTCCACTGAGGTCCAAGCCTGTGGAAGCCGAGTCCTGCTAGCACACTAAATCTAAGGACTCTTTCACTGAGGTCCTTGCCTGGAGGAACCGGGTCCTGCTAGCCCACTAAATCTATGGACTCTTTCACTGAGGTCCGAGCCTGGAGGAGCCGGGTCCTGCTAGCACACTAAATCTAAGGACTCTTTCACTGAGGTCCGAGCTTGTAGAAGCCGAGTCCTGCTAGCACACTAAATCTAAGGACCCTTTCACTGAGGTTTGAGCCTGGAGGAGCCGAGTCCTGCTAGCACACTAAATCTAGGGACTCTTTCACTGAGGTCCGAGCCTGGAGGAGACGAGTCCTGCCAGCACACTAAATCTAAGGACTCTTTCACTGAGGTCCGAGCCTGGAGGAGCCGGGTCCTCCTAGCACAACAAAATCTAAGGACTCTTTTACTGAGGTCCGAGCCTAGAGGAGCCCAGCCCTGCTAGCACACTAAATCTAAGGACTCTTCCACTGAGGTCCGAGCCTGGAGGAGCCAGGTCCTGCTAGCACAACTAAATCTAAGGACTCTTCCACTGAGGTCAGAGCCTGTAGAAGCCGAGTCCTGCTAGCACACTAAATCTAAGGACTCTTCCACTGAGGTCCAAGCCTGGAGCAGCTGAGTGCTGCTAGCACACTAGATCTAAGGACTCTTTCACTGAGGTCCGAGCCTGGAGTAGCCAAGTCCTGCTAGCACACTAAATCTAAGGACTCTTTCACTGAGGTCCGAGCCTGGAGGAGCCGGGTCCTGCTAGCACACTATGGACTCTTTCACTGAGGTCCGAGACTGTAGAAGCCAAGTCCTGCTAGCACACTAAATCTAAGGACTCTTTCACTGAGGTCCGTGTCTGGAGGAGCCGAGTCCCGCTAGCACACTAAATCTATGGACTCTTTCACTGAGGTCTGAGTCTGGAGAAGCCGAGTCCCGCTAGCACACTAAATCTATGGACTCTTTCACTGAGGACCGAGCCTGGAGGAGCCGAATCCCGCTTGCACACTAAATCTAAGGACTCTTTCACTGAGATCCGAGCCTGGACCAGCCGATTCCTGCTTGCACACTAAATCTAAGGACTCTTTCACTGAGGTCCAAGCCTGGAGGAGTGGGGTCCTGCTAGCACACTAAATCTAAGGACTCTTTCACTGAGGTCCGTGCCTGGAGGAGTCGGGTCCTGCTAGCACATAAAATCTAAGGACTCTTTCACTGAGGTCTGAGCCTGGAGGAGCCGGGTCCTGCTAGCACACTAAATCTATGGACTCTTTCACTGAGGTCCGGGCTTGGAGAAGCCGAGTCCTGCTAGCACACTAGATCTAAGGACTGTTCCAATGAGGTCAGAGCCTAGAGGAGCCGGGTCCTGCTAGCACAACTAATTCTAAGGACTCTTTCACTGGGGTCCGAGCCTGGAGGAGCCGAGTCCTGCTAGCACACTAAATCTAAAGACTCTTTCACTGAGGTCCGAGCCTGTAGAAGCCAAGTCCTGCTAGCACACTAAATCTAAGGACTCTTTCACTGAAGTCCGAGCCTGGAGGAGCCGAGTCCCGCTAGCACACTAAATCTATGGACTCTTTCACTGAGGACCGAACCTAGAGTAGCCGGTTCCTCCTAGCACAACTAAATCTAAGGACTCTTTCACTGAGGTCCGAGCCTGGAGGAGCCGAGTCCTGCTAGCACACTAAATCTAAGGACTCTTCCACTGAGGTCCAAGCCTGTGGAAGCCGAGTCCTGCTAGCACACTAAATCTAAGGACTCTTTCACTGAGGTCCTTGCCTGGAGGAGCCGGGTCCTGCTAGCACACTAAATCTAGGACTCTTTCACTGAGGTCCGAGCCTGGAGGAGCTGGGTCCTGCTAGCACACTAAATCTAAGGACTCTTTCACTGAGGTCCGAGCTTGTAGAAGCCGAGTCCTGCTAGCACACTAAATCTAAGGACCCTTTCACTGAGGTCTGAGCCTGGAGGAGCCGGGTCCTGCTAGCACACTAAATCTATGGACTCTTTCACTGAGGTCCGGGCTTGGAGAAGCCGAGTCCTGCTAGCACACTAGATCTAAGGACTGTTCCAATGAGGTCAGAGCCTAGAGGAGCCGGGTCCTGCTAGCACAACTAATTCTAAGGACTCTTTCACTGGGGTCCGAGCCTGGAGGAGCCGAGTCCTGCCAGCACACTAAATCTAAGGACTCTTTCACTGAGGTCCGAGCCTGGAGGAGCCGGGTCCTCCTAGCACAACAAAATCTAAGGACTCTTTTACTAAGGTCCGAGCCTAGAGGAGCCCAGCCCTGCTAGCACACTAAATCTAAGGACTCTTCCACTGAGGTCCGAGCCTGGAGGAGCCAGGTCCTGCTAGCACAACTAAATCTAAGGACTCTTCCACTGAGGTCAGAGCCTGTAGAAGCCGAGTCCTGCTAGCACACTAAATCTAAGGACTCTTCAACTGAGGTCCAAGCCTGGAGCAGCTGAGTGCTGCTAGCACACTAGATCTAAGGACTCTTTCACTGAGGTCCGAGCCTGGAGGAGCCGGGTCCTGCTAGCACATTCAATCTGAGGACTCTTTCACTGAGATCCGAGCCTGGAGGAGCCGAGTCCTGCTAGCACACTAAATCTGAGGACTCTTTCACTGAGGTCCGAGCCTGGAGGAGCCAAGTCCTGCTAGCACACTAAATCTAAGGACTCTTTCACTGAGGTCCGAGCCTGGAGCAGCCGAGTCCTGCTAGCACACTAAATCTAAGGACTCTTTCACTGAGGTCCGAGCCTAGAGGAGCCAGGTCCTGCAAGCACAACTAAATCTAAGGACTCTTTCACGGAGGTCCGAGCCTGGAGGAGCCGGGTACTGCTAGTAGATTCAATCTAAGGACTCTTTCACTGAGATCCGAGCCTGGAGGAGCCGAGTCCTGCTAGCACACTAAATCTAAGGACTCTTTCACTGAGGTCCGAGCCTGGAGGAGCCGAGTCCTGCTAACACACTAAATCTAAGGACTCTTTCACTGAGGTCCGAGCCTGGAGGAGCCGAGTCCTGCTAGCACACTAAATCTAAGGACTCTTTCACTGAGGTCCGAGCCTGGAGCAGCCGAGTCCTGCTAGCACACTAAATCTAAGGACTCTTTCACTGAGGTCCGAGCCTGGAGGAGTCGAGTCCTGCTAGCACAACTAAATCTAAGGGCTCTTTCACTGAGGTCTGAGCCTGGAGGAGCCGAGTCCTGCTAGCACACTAAAACTAAGGACTCTTCCACTGAGGTCCGAGCCTGGAGCAGCTGAGTCCTGCTAGCACACTAAATCTAAGGACTCTTTCACTGAGGTCCGAGCCTGGAGGAGTCGAGTCCTGCTAGCACAACTAAATCTAAGGGCTCTTTCACTGAGGTCCGAGCCTGGAGGAGCCGAGTCCTGCTAGCACACTAAAACTAAGGGCTCTTCCACTGAGGTCCGAGCCTGGAGAAGCCGAGTCCTGCTAGCACACTAAATCTAAGGACTATTTCACTGAGGTCCGAGTCTGGAGCAGCCGAGTACTGCTAGCACACTAGATCTAAGGACTGTTCCACTGAGGTCCGAACCTAGAGGAGCCGGTTCCTGCTAGCACAACTAAATCTAAGGACTCTTTCACTGAGGTCCGAGCCTGGAGGAGCCGAGTCCTGCTAGCACACTAAATCTAAGGACTCTTCCACTGAGGTCCAAGCCTGTGGAAGCCGAGTCCTGCTAGCACACTAAATCTAAGGACTCTTTCACTGAGGTCCTTGCCTGGAGGAACCGGGTCCTGCTAGCCCACTAAATCTATGGACTCTTTCACTGAGGTCCGAGCCTGGAGGAGCCGGGTCCTGCTAGCACACTAAATCTAAGGACTCTTTCACTGAGGTCCGTGTCTGGAGGAGCCGAGTCCCGCTAGCACACTAAATCTATGGACTCTTTCACTGAGGTCTGAGTCTGGAGAAGCCGAGTCCCGCTAGCACACTAAATCTATGGACTCTTTCACTGAGGACCGAGCCTGGAGGAGCCGAATCCCGCTTGCACACTAAATCTAAGGACTCTTTCACTGAGATCCGAGCCTGGAGGAGCCGGGTCCTCCTAGCACAACAAAATCTAAGGACTCTTTTACTGAGGTCCGAGCCTAGAGGAGCCCAGCCCTGCTAGCACACTAAATCTAAGGACTCTTCCACTGAGGTCCGAGCCTGGAGGAGCCAGGTCCTGCTAGCACAACTAAATCTAAGGACTCTTCCACTGAGGTCAGAGCCTGTAGAAGCCGAGTCCTGCTAGCACACTAAATCTAAGGACTCTTCCACTGAGGTCCAAGCCTGGAGCAGCTGAGTGCTGCTAGCACACTAGATCTAAGGACTCTTTCACTGAGGTCCGAGCCTGGAGTAGCCAAGTCCTGCTAGCACACTAAATCTAAGGACTCTTTCACTGAGGTCCGAGCCTGGAGGAGCCGGGTCCTGCTAGCACACTATGGACTCTTTCACTGAGGTCCGAGACTGTAGAAGCCAAGTCCTGCTAGCACACTAAATCTAAGGACTCTTTCACTGAGGTCCGTGTCTGGAGGAGCCGAGTCCCGCTAGCACACTAAATCTATGGACTCTTTCACTGAGGTCTGAGTCTGGAGAAGCCGAGTCCCGCTAGCACACTAAATCTATGGACTCTTTCACTGAGGACCGAGCCTGGAGGAGCCGAATCCCGCTTGCACACTAAATCTAAGGACTCTTTCACTGAGATCCGAGCCTGGACCAGCCGATTCCTGCTTGCACACTAAATCTAAGGACTCTTTCACTGAGGTCCAAGCCTGGAGGAGTGGGGTCCTGCTAGCACACTAAATCTAAGGACTCTTTCACTGAGGTCCGTGCCTGGAGGAGTCGGGTCCTGCTAGCACATAAAATCTAAGGACTCTTTCACTGAGGTCTGAGCCTGGAGGAGCCGGGTCCTGCTAGCACACTAAATCTATGGACTCTTTCACTGAGGTCCGGGCTTGGAGAAGCCGAGTCCTGCTAGCACACTAGATCTAAGGACTGTTCCAATGAGGTCAGAGCCTAGAGGAGCCGGGTCCTGCTAGCACAACTAATTCTAAGGACTCTTTCACTGGGGTCCGAGCCTGGAGGAGCCGAGTCCTGCTAGCACACTAAATCTAAAGACTCTTTCACTGAGGTCCGAGCCTGTAGAAGCCAAGTCCTGCTAGCACACTAAATCTAAGGACTCTTTCACTGAAGTCCGAGCCTGGAGGAGCCGAGTCCCGCTAGCACACTAAATCTATGGACTCTTTCACTGAGGACCGAACCTAGAGTAGCCGGTTCCTCCTAGCACAACTAAATCTAAGGACTCTTTCACTGAGGTCCGAGCCTGGAGGAGCCGAGTCCTGCTAGCACACTAAATCTAAGGACTCTTCCACTGAGGTCCAAGCCTGTGGAAGCCGAGTCCTGCTAGCACACTAAATCTAAGGACTCTTTCACTGAGGTCCTTGCCTGGAGGAGCCGGGTCCTGCTAGCACACTAAATCTAGGACTCTTTCACTGAGGTCCGAGCCTGGAGGAGCTGGGTCCTGCTAGCACACTAAATCTAAGGACTCTTTCACTGAGGTCCGAGCTTGTAGAAGCCGAGTCCTGCTAGCACACTAAATCTAAGGACCCTTTCACTGAGGTCTGAGCCTGGAGGAGCCGAGTCCTGCTAGCACACTAAATCTAGGGACTCTTTCACTGAGGTCCGAGCCTGGAGGAGCCGGGTCCTCCTAGCACAACAAAATCTAAGGACTCTTTTACTGAGGTCCGAGCCTAGAGGAGCCCAGCCCTGCTAGCACACTAAATCTAAGGACTCTTCCACTGAGGTCCGAGCCTGGAGGAGCCGGGTCCTGCTAGCACAACTAAATCTAAGGACTCTTCCACTGAGGTCAGAGCCTGTAGAAGCCGAGTCCTGCTAGCACACTAAATCTAAGGACTCTTCCACTGAGGTCTAAGCCAGATTCTTTGCGCTGACACTGGTGCTACCTGCTATAATCTTGGACCCCTCCTGAGGCTTGAGCCGGGAGGTAGAATTTTAACTGTTGTGCCTATTGTATGACTTTCGCTGTGTGTGCAATTGTCGCTGACTACAAACGCTTTGCATTACAACACGAGCTGCATATTTTAGACGCCGATATTTTTATAAAATCACAAATTGCGTAAATCACTTTGGAATTACTCTAGCACTTACCCCACCCCTGCTAATTACTCCCCGCGCACTTGCCGCCAGTAATAGCCGATTTTAGGGCTGTTTTACCGAGCAGAAGGGCAGTAGCGCTCCCTCACGGCAGACATCTTTGTGGGAGGCGGAGCTGGTTGAGCGCTCTAGCCTTTACTACAAAAGGAGGCCAGTGACTTCAGTCGCGAGATTCTTTGCGCTGACACTGGTGCTACCTGCTATAATCTTGGACCCCTCCTGAGGCTTCAGCCGGGAGGTAGAATTTTAACTGTTGTGCCTATTGTATGACTTTCGCTGTGTGTGCAATTGTCGCTGACTACAAACGCTTTGCATTACAACACGAGCTGCATATTTTAGACGCCGATATTTTTATAAAATCACAAATTGCGTAAATCACTTTGGAATTACTCTAGCACTTACCCCACCCCTGCTAATTACTCCCCGCGCACTTGCCGCCAGTAATAGCCGATTTTAGGGCTGTTTTACCGAGCAGAAGGGCAGTAGCGCTCCCTCACGCAGACATCTTTGTGGGAGGTGGAGCTGGTTGAGCGCTCTAGCCTTTACTACAAAAGGATACGGATATCCTCCGCGTTAGCGGACGCGTGTAGTGGACGCGCCACGCCAGCGCCGGAGTCACGCCAGAGTCAGCCCGTCTGCGCCCGTCCGCGCCTCGGACGCGCCACGCACCATGGCACCTCTCCATTCAGGTATCAAGGATTTAGTTACATGCCCCCCTATAACTGAGGCACAAAGTGACACGATCAGCCACCTACGCCTAAATTACTCTTCGGAATGTTTACTAGCCCTTCGACCCTCTCGACATCCTGCTTGCAGGACAATAGATCCTTATTTACAGAAAACTACATGCCAATGCTGTCATTTATTCACCAACCATGTACAAATTAAAGCCTTACAGGTTAGAAACCCTATAAACAATAACAAGATGCCTTCAGAACAGTTTCTATTTCTTAGCATTAACTGTCGCTCACTACCTAAGCATAGAACTGAAGTCTTCAATTTACTCTTGGACGAGGTTCCAGATGCTGTTTTTTTAACTGAAACATGGCTTCAAGACAGCTCTGGACCAGACTTAGCTATGGCACTCCCTGAAACTTATGCAATTGTTAGACTTGACCGAGAAAAACCACCAGGAGGAGGAATAGCAATCATTTTTAAAAAATGCTATAATTGCGAATTTACTAAACTCCCATGTGAGGGCTGTGAAGGCGCAATTTATAAACTTTCACTCACACCGAACTTTACTTTCTCGGGAGCACTCATTTATAGGCCACCGGGATCTGCCTCGAAATGGATATCTCATCTTGTAGAACTTCTTGGACCCCTAATTATGAAAATGGCTAACTTCACTATTCTAGGAGACATGAATTTACACTTGGAGAAAGATGATTGCCCAATAGTGAATGATTTCAAAACGGATCTTGCATCCCTCAACCTGACCTTAAAGAACTCTGGCCCTACACATAGAGCCGGTCATTTGTTGGATCCTGTCCTCTCCAACCTAAACGACATATCGAAACCCACGGCCATTCCTGTGCCTTGGTCTGACCACTTCCTGATTAAATTTTCCCTTCTTGTAAAAAACTATAATGGGATGAGAACACCAATTCCTATACAATTAATCAGGAAATGGAAAAAACTCGATCTAGAAAAACTTAACTTCTTTCTCGAGGGCCATCTCCCTTGTACAAAATCAACAGCACAAGAGTTTTCTACATCAGTCCAAACTTGGCTCCTAGAAGCCATCGACTCCACTTTGCCTAAAACTATATTAAAACAAAATTCCCACCGTCCCCCTGCTCCATGGTTCACTGAGACCTTGAAACAAGAAAAAAGTATATGCAAAACTGCAGAACGTCATTGGAGGAAATCCTATTGCCCTGAGTCCAAATTGGCCTATAAACATAAACTCTCAAATTATCAGAGGCTCTGTGCCAAAACCAAAGCTGAACATGCCTGCACGAAAATCACTGAAGCCCTATGTCAGTCCAAAACACTTTTTAAAACTGTAAGAGAACTAGCTGGTTCCCTTACATTACAATCTCCTCCAGATTTAAACAAATTACAATGTGATGCCCTTGCAACTTTTTTTGTAGAAAAAGTCGACAAAATCTATCAGGGTATAGAACAAACTACAAAGGAAATTGCCGAGTCCAGAGCAACCCCTCCTTCTATTAATATTGGCCCTGAAATCAATACTTCAGTCCCCATCACTCCCATGAAAACAGAGATGTCCTCCTATATATCCTCACTTGATGTAACACCACCAGCCATTTTAGATAAATGGCCGTTGCTTGATTTAGACTTGGTTCGAAAACTTTTGAATTCCATCAAATCTGGCTCACCAAACGATCCATTACCGTGTTCTATCCTGAAAAAATTAAATGATAAAACCCTAGGGACTATTACCAACCTTCTTAATAAATCGCTACAGGAAGAAATCGTTCCAAAGGAATGGAAACATGCAATGATCCACCCTCTACTGAAAAAAGCTGGAACTGACCCCAACTTGCCATCCAACTTTAGGCCTATCTCTTTGCTACCTACCTTTGCAAAGATATTGGAAAAACATGTTCACAGAGTCCTCACTGATTTCATTACCACCCATGATCTTCTACCTCTTCATCAGTCAGGATTCCGCACAGGATTCTCTACGGAAACGACTCTGTTGGGCGTAACTGAGAATATCCGTCTACTGTTGGACCGCGGAGAAACGGTTGCCTTGCTGTTACTGGATCTCAGTGCAGCATTTGATACTGTGTCACATGCTGTACTTGAGCAAACCCTCCACGCCACCGGTATCAGGGGCGCCGCCTGCAACTGGATTAAATCACTGCTAGAACAACGCACCTTCCAGGTTTTCTCCCAATCAGCATGCTCTGACACTATGACCCTTAAACATGGAGTGCCGCAGGGCTCTATATTGAGCCCACTGCTTTTCAATGTTTACATGAGTCCATTGGCCAAAATGATAGAAGAGTCTGGCCTACTCATGTTCTCGTATGCTGATGATTCCCAGTTTATTTTCTCTCTATCATCTTCGGATCCAAATAACATCTCGTCATTAAAAATCGGCCTCACTAACATCGCAGACTGGATGAGAAAATTTTTTCTCAAACTTAATGGCGAGAAAACAGAGTTACTTGTTTTGGGCAAAAACAAAGAACTCTGGGGACCCCAGCACTGGCCTGATGTGATGGGCACACCCCCGGTCCCAGTCAAATCAGCACGCAATCTCGGAGTCATCATTGATGAATCATTAAGTCTTAATCAGCAAGCTACTAAGACATCATCCACTTGATTTGCGATTCTAAAGTGGCTGAAGAAAATCTGTTGGATGTTACCCAAAAACACCCAAAAATCGGTCATCAATGCTTTGATAACCTCCAGGCTCGATTACGCCAACGTGCTTTATCTAGGGGCCAACAAGGCCATAACCCGACGACTACAGACAGTGCAAAATGCCGCCGCAAGATTGCTGTGGAAAATTCCCATCTCCACACCTACCACCGAGTATATCCGCGAATTGCACTGGCTGAAAATCGAGAATCGGGTAAAATTTAAATCCTTATGTCTTATGCGTAGGATCTCAATCAACAAGGCACCCAAATATCTTCAAAACCTTATTCAGCCCTACCGTCCATCCCGCACCCTTCGTTCAGCTACAGCCAACCAATTTGTGATCCCTAAAATCAGGCTGGCGAGAATGGGCGGCAAATCTTTTTCATACCTGGGACCCTCCCTCTGGAATACTCTTCCATTGATTCTTAGGCAGGAAACGAATCACCTGAAATTCAGGAAAGCCTTAAAAACCTGGCTGTTTAACATCTAAAAATCCTGATTTTCTCAATGCACGGAATCATCAGCGCCGGGAAACCCTTTGTTGGGTAGCTGTAGCGCTTTAGAAATGAAATAAATAAATAAATAAATAAGCCTGGAGCAGCTGAGTGCTGCTAGCACACTAGATCTAAGGACTCTTTCACTGAGGTCCGAGCCTGGAGTAGCCGAGTCCTGCTAGCACACTAAATCTAAGGACTCTTTCACTGAGGTCCGAGACTGTAGAAGCCATGTCCTGCTAGCACACTAAATCTATGGACTCTTTCACTGAGGACCGAGCCTGGAGGAGCCGAATCCCGCTAGCACACTAAATCTAAGGACTCTTTCACTGAGATCCGAGCCTGGACCAGCCGATTCCTGCTTGCACACTAAATCTAAGGACTCTTTCACTGAGGTCCAAGCCTGGAGGAGTGGGGTCCTGCTAGCACACTAAATCTAAGGACTCTTTCACTGAGGTCCGTGCCTGGAGGAGTCGGGTCCTGCTAGCACCTAAAATCTAAGGACTCTTTCACTGAGGTCTGAGCCTGGAGGAGCCGGGTCCTGCTAGCACACTAAATCTATGGACTCTTTCACTGAGGTCCGGGCTTGGAGAAGCCGAGACCTGCTAGCACACTAGATCTAAGGACTGTTCCAATGAGGTCCGAGCCTAGAGGAGCCGGGCCCTGCTAGCACAACTAATTCTAAGGACTCTTTCACTGAGGTCCGAGCCTGGAGGAGCCAAGTCCTGCTAGCACACTAAATCTAAGGACTCTTTCACTGAAGTCCGAGCCTGGAGGAGCCGAGTCCCGCTAGCACACTAAATCTATGGACTCTTTCACTGAGGACCGAGCCTGGAGGAGCCGAATCCCGCTAGCACACTAAATCTAAGGACTCTTTCACTGAGATCCGAGCCTGGAGCAGCCGAGTCCTGCTAGCACACTAAATCTAAGGACTCTTTCACTGAGGTCCAAGCCTGGAGGAGCGGGGTCCTGCTAGCACTCTAAATCTAAGGACTTTTTCACTGAGGTCCGAGCCTGGAGGAGTCGGGTCCTGCTAGCACATTAAATCTAAGGACTCTTTCACTGAGGTCCGAGCCTGGAGGAGCCGGGTCCTGCTAGCACACTAAATCTATGGACTCTTTCACTGAGGTCCGAGCTTCGAGAAGCCGAGTCCTGCTAGCACACTAGATCTAACGACTGTTCCACTGAGGTCCGAGCCTGGAGGAGCCGGGTCCTGCTAGCACACTAAATCTAAGGACTCTTTCACTGAGGTCCGAGCTTGTAGAAGCCGAGTCCTGCTAGCACACTAAATCTAAGTACTCTTTCACTGAGGTCTGAGCCTGGAGGAGCCGAGTCCTGCTAGCACAATAAATCTATGGACTCTTTCACTGAGGTCCGAGCCTGGAGGAGCCGAGTCCTGCTAGCACACTAAATCTAAGGACTCTTTCACTGAGGTCCGAGCCTGGAGGAGCCGGGTCCTGCTAGCACACTAAATCTAAGGACTCTTTCACTGAGATCCGAGCCTGGAGGAGCCGAGTCCTGCTAGCACACTAAATCTAAGGACTCTTTCACTGAGGTCCGAGCCTGGAGGAGCCGAGTCCTGCTAGCACACTAGATCTAAGGACTCTTTCACTGAGGTCCGAGCCTGGAGGAGCCGAGCCCTGCTAGCACACTAAAACTAAGAACTCTTCTACTGAGGTCCGAGCCTGGAGAAGCCGAGTCCTGCTAGCACACTAAATCTAAGGACTATTTCACTGAGGTCCGAGCCTAGAGCAGCCGAGTCCTTCTAGCACACTAGATCTAAGGACTGTTCCACTGAGTTCCGAACCTAGAGGAGCCGGGTCCTGCTAGCACAACTAAATCTAAGGACTCTTTCACTGAGGTCCGAGCCTGGAGGAGCCGAGTCCTGCTAGCACACTAAATCTAAGGACTCTTCCACTGAGGTCCGAGCCTGTGGAAGCCGAGTCCTGCTAGCACACTAAATCTAAGGACACTTTCACTGAGGTCCTTGCCTGGAGGAGCCGGGTCCTGCTAGCACACTAAATCTAAGGACTCTTTCACTGAGGGCCAAGCCTGGAGGAGCTAGGTCCTGCAACACACTAAATCTAAGGACTCTTTCACTGAGGTCCGAGCCTGTAGAAGCCAAGTCCTGCTAGCACACTAAATCTAAGGACTCTTTCACTGAGGTCCGAGCCTGGAGGAGCCGAGTCCCGCTAGCACACTAAATCTATGGACTCTTTAACTGAGGTCCGAGTCTGGAGGAGCCGAGTCCCGCTAGCACACTAAATCTATGGACTCTTTCCCTGAGGACCGAGCCTGGAGCAGCCGAGTCCTGCTAGCACACTAAATCTAAGGACTCTTTTACTGAGGTCCAAGCCTGGGGGAGCGGGGTCCTGCTAGCACACTAAATCTAAGGACTCTTTCACTGAGGTCCGAGCCTGGAGGAGTCGGGTCATGCTAGCAAATTAAATCTAAGGACTCTTTCACTGAGGTCCGAGCCTGGAGGAGCCGAGTGCTGCTAGCACACTAAATCTAAGGACTATTTCACTGAGGTCCGAGTCTGGAGCAGCCGAGTCCTGCTAGCACACTAGATCTAAGGACTGTTCCACTGAGGTCCGAACCTAGAGGAGCCGGTTCCTGCTAGCACAACTAAATCTAAGGACTCTTTCACTGAGGTCCGAGCCTGGAGGAGCCGAGTCCTGCTAGCACACTAAATCTAAGGACTCTTCCACTGAGGTCCAAGCCTGTGGAAGCCGAGTCCTGCTAGCACACTAAATCTAAGGACTCTTTCACTGAGGTCCTTGCCTGGAGGAGCCGGGTCCTGCTAGCACACTAAATCTATGGACTCTTTCACTGAGGTCCGAGCCTGGAGGAGCCGGGTCCTGCTAGCACACTAAATCTAAGGACTCTTTCACTGAGGTCCGAGCTTGTAGAAGCCGAGTCCTGCTAGCACACTAAATCTAAGGACCCTTTCACTGAGGTCTGAGCCTGGAGGAGCCGAGTCCTGCTAGCACACTAAATCTAGGGACTCTTTCACTGAGGTCCGAGCCTGGAGGAGCCGAGTCCTGCCAGCACACTAAATCTAAGGACTCTTTCACTGAGGTCCGAGCCTGGAGGAGCCGGGTCCTCCTAGCACAACAAAATCTAAGGACTCTTTTACTGAGGTCCGAGCATAGAGGAGCCCAGCCCTGCTAGCACACTAAATCTAAGGACTCTTCCACTGAGGTCCGAGCCTGGAGGAGCCAGGTCCTGCTAGCACAACTAAATCTAAGGACTCTTCCACTGAGGTCAGAGCCTGTAGAAGCCGAGTCCTGCTAGCACACTAAATCTAAGGACTCTTCCACTGAGGTCCAAGCCTGGAGCAGCTGAGTGCTGCTAGCACACTAGATCTAAGGACTCTTTCACTGAGGTCCGAGCCTAGAGTAGCCGAGTCCTGCTAGCACACTAAATCTAAGGACTCTTTCACTGAGGTCCGAGCCTGGAGGAGCCGGGTCCTGCTAGCACACTATGGACTCTTTCACTGAGGTCCGAGACTGTAGAAGCCAAGTCCTGCTAGCACACTAAATCTAAGGACTCTTTCACTGAGGTCCGAGTCTGGAGGAGCCGAGTCCCGCTAGCACACTAAATCTATGGACTCTTTCACTGAGGACCGAGCCTTGAGGAGCCGAATCCCGCTAGCACACTAAATCTAAGGACTCTTTCACTGAGATCCGAGCCTGGACCAGCCGATTCCTGCTTGCACACTAAATCTAAGGACTCTTTCACTGAGGTCCAAGCCTGGAGGAGTGGGGTCCTGCTAGCACACTAAATCTAAGGACTCTTTCACTGAGGTCCGTGCCTGGAGGAGTCGGGTCCTGCTAGCACATAAAATCTAAGGACTCTTTCACTGAGGTCTGAGCCTGGAGGAGCCGGGTCCTGCTAGCACACTAAATCTATGGACTCTTTCACTGAGGTCCGGGCTTGGAGAAGCCGAGTCCTGCTAGCACACTAGATCTAAGGACTGTTCCAATGAGGTCCGAGCCTAGAGGAGCCGGGTCCTGCTAGCAAAACTAATTCTAAGGACTCTTTCACTGAGGTCCGAGCCTGGAGGAGCCGAGTCCTGCTAGCACACTAAATCTAAAGACTCTTTCACTGAGGTCTGAGCCTGTAGAAGCCAAGTCCTGCTAGCACACTAAATCTAAGGACTCTTTCACTGAAGTCCGAGCCTGGAGGAGCCGAGTCCTGCTAGCACACTAAATCTATGGACTCTTTCACTGAGGACCGAGCCTGGAGGAGCCGCATCCCGCTAGCACACTAAATCTAAGGACTCTTTCACTGAGATCCGAGCCGGGAGCAGCCGAGTCCTGCTTCCACACTAAATCTAAGGACTCTTTCACTGAGGTCCAAGCCTGGAGGAGCGGGGTCCTGCTAGCACTCTAAATCTAAGGACTCTTTCACTGAGGTCCGAGCCTGGAGGAGTCGGGTCCTGCTAGCACATTAAATCTAAGGACTCTTTCACTGAGGTCCGAGCCTGGAGGAGCCGGATCCTGCTAGCACACTAAATCTAAGAACTCTTTCACTGAGATCCGAGCCTGGAGGAGCCGAGTCCTGCTAGCACACTAAATCTAAGGACTCTTTCACTGAGGTCCGAGCCTGGAGGAGCCGAGTCCTGCTAGCACACTAAATCTAAGGACTCTTCCACTGAGGTCCGAGCCTGTGGAAGCCGAGTCCTGCTAGCACACTAAATCTAAGGACACTTTCACTGAGGTCCTTGCCTGGAGGAGCCGGGTCCTGCTAGCACACTAAATCTAAGGACTCTTTCACTGAGGTCCAAGCCTGGAGGAGCTGGGTCCTGCAACACACTAAATCTAAGGACTCTTTCACTGAGGTCCGAGCCTGTAGAAGCCAAGTCCTGCTAGCACACTAAATCTAAGGACTCTTTCACTGAGGACCGAGCCTGGAGCAGCCGAGTCCTGCTAGCACACTAAATCTAAGGACTCTTTTACTGAGGTCCAAGCCTGGGGGAGCGGGGTCCTGCTAGCACACTAAATCTAAGGACTCTTTCACTGAGGTCCGAGCCTGGAGGAGTCGGGTCATGCTAGCAAATTAAATCTAAGGACTCTTTCACTGAGGTCCGAGCCTGGAGGAGCCGGGTCCTGCTAGCAAACTATATCTATGGACTCTTTCACTGAGGTCCGAGCCTGGAGAAGCCGAGTCCTGCTAGCACACTAGATCTAAGGACTGTTCCACTGAGGTCCGAGCCTAGAGGAGCCGGGTCCTGCTAGCACAACTAAATCTAAGGACTCTTCCACTGAGGTCCGAGCCTGTAGAAGCCGAGTCCTGCTAGCACACTAAATCTAAGGACTCTTTCACTGAGGTCAGAGCCTGGAGGAGCCGAGTCCTGCTAGCACACTAAATCTATGGACTCTTTCACTGAGGTCCAAACCTGGAGGAGCCGGGTCCTGCTAGCACACTAAATCTAAGGACTCTTTCACTGAGGTCCGACCCTGGAGGAGCCGGGTCCTGCTAGCACACTAAATCTAAGGACTCTTTCACTGAGCTCCGAGCCTGGAGGAGTCGGGTCATGCTAGCAAATTAAATCTAAGGACTCTTTCACTGAGGTCCGAGCCTGGAGGAGGTGAGTCCTGCTAGCACACTAAATCTAAGGACTCCTTCACTGAGGTCCGAGCCTGGAGGAGCCGGGTCCTGCTAGCACATTCAATCTAAGGACTCTTTCACTGAGATCCGAGCCTGGAGGAGCCGAGTCCTGCTAGCACACTAAATCTAAGGACTCTTTCACTGAGGTCCGAGCCTGGAGGAGCCGAGTCCTGCTAGCACACTAAATCTAAGGACTCTTTCACTGAGGTCCGAGCCTGGAGCAGCCGAGTCCTACTAGCACACTAAATCTAAGGACTCTTTCACTGAGGTCCAAGCCTAGAGGAGCCAGGTCCTGCAAGCACAACTAAATCTAAGAACTCTTTCACTGAGGTCCGAGCCTGGAGGAGCCGGGTACTGCTAGCAGATTCAATCTAAGGATTCTTTCACTGAGATCCGAGCCTGGAGGAGCCGAGTCCTGCTAGCACACTAAATCTAAGGACTCTTTCACTGAGGTCCGAGCCTGGAGGAGCCGAGTCCTGCTAGCACACTAAATCTAAGGACTCTTTCACTGAGTTCCGAGCCTGGAGGAGCCGAGTCCTGCTAGCACACTAAATCTAAGGACTCTTTCACTGAGGTCTGTGGTACTTTAAAATTTGGGACCGCGTAGGAGGCAGGGCCCTACCCCTGTCTATCCCGGTATTAGCGAACCGCGAATTGTCAATGCGGTATGTACAAGTGCCTTGTGTAACGTTTTAGCTATGAATGCACTATGTATACGTTATTATACATTGACTCCGTGGGTTCCATCTTGGAGCGGTGGCCATCTTATAGTTGCCCTCACATAGGCTACACCTTTAAGAACAAATACAGGCCTCTAGAACACATGTGCCTTCCTTTGACTTCTCTATGACCTGGGCAGCTTGGCTCTGCTGCCCCAGGTCAGTCCGGTCTCACGAGTTCCCCGTCCTCTGGCCACCTGTGATTAGCATCAGGGCTTGACACACCATAAAGCCTTTACATTAAACACGAGCCTCCAGCTAATCTCTTTCACACCTGACTGTTCCTGCTTTATGGCTTGTTTCCCAAACAGGAGATGCTCATGTTTATTGGGGCCTATCAATATCTGATGTGGGATCTGAGCCTCGATGGGTAAATAATTGTGGGCTGGTTGAACAGGAATGTGGGATTGTCACCATGACTCTGCCTTTTCTTTGAAGCCAAAATATGTGAATGACCACTTGTAAAACAGGCGCGGTGTTGCCCAAAGCGTAATATTCTGTATAAAATAGAAGACTGGTTTTTGTTCTGGGGACTGCCTCATTCAGTTGCTAAGGCTTCTGTGCGACGTAGTCTCACTCATTTAATGTTTAATAAAGATGTCTTTTTCATATTTCAGCTTCTTCTGCCAAGTTCTTTGTTGCATTATCAAGATATGCAGAATTTTATAATACCACATCAGGAAGTACTCGAAGTCATAGGGTGCTACCCCTAGCACCTCTGGGCTCTCAAAAATTGGAGTACGTCAGTTGGCGCCCACCAGCGCGGCCTCATCAGAGAAGTGACTTTCTGTGGGAGTGATCTTGTCAGGAGACTGAAATCTACTGAGGAGGACAGAACGGGATTCTACCAAGAAGGTACTCTGTGCACAGGGATTCTGGAGATTCTTTGATTATGTAGCCCGGTATATTTCTGCTCTTCCTGATTTTGATCCTCCACATGATGTCACTCAAAAGGTGAGAAAAAGAACCCTTTTGGCGTGAGTATTATAGAAGACGTTTGGTCATGTAGAACTTGACAATTAGAATTTGGATAACCTTTTGATTATTAAGAATAAGAATTAAGTATAAGTGGGTCGCTCCCAGTCCTTTGGTTCTTTGGGTCTTTACTTTGGTTATCGCAATTACCAAAGCCGAGGGGTTGGTTTCTTGGTTTCTGATTTGGTCATTGCAATTACCGAAACCGAGGGTCTCTCATATTTGCGAGTGTATTGGTAGAGATAACCCCTTGAAGTTTGAAGCTAGATTAGTGAGCTATAAGATGCCTGATCTTAGCAAATTTGGAAATGTAGCTTTTGGTTTGTATAGGTTTGGATATGCGAATTGCAATTTGTGTAGGCAGGTAATGAGGAGATATTTCTCCATTTGGTTTTGATTATAATACTTGCGTTTTCCGCAGTATTTTTGGCATGCCTGTTTGTAAGCTCACATGGAAAAATGTGTTGCTTTTTGTTTTGAAAGGTACCACAGTGTGGGAAATATCTAAATAGGTTAAATTTAAAAACATATTTCTTCCCTGGTGATTTTGTATCCCCAGGGAATTAAAAAATGACATAATACAAAACGAGGATCCTTCGTTCTGCGCAGTTTCATGAATAAAGATATGCAGAACGATTTTGTGTGGTGTTCTGCTAGGCAAAGCTAGTGAATTGAGCGCATTCACTACTTCTTGGACATGCATCTGTCTGTGGGGCTGTTTATTCAGCCTTTTGGAACACTATTGAAAAGCGTTGCTTGTAAATATGACCTACAACTAGTATTTGCAAATGGTTTGTTTCAAGTATAGTCTGTGAGCTGTTCTTTCTTTCTGTCATGCGTATTGATTTGTAAGTCAACTGTGTGTTTAAATGTCTGTGTTTTTTTTTTCATTAGTGCAACTTCTGTAAGTAAATTGCGACGGCGCTATTTATGAAAAATGGCTAAAGCGCGCTGTATTGTCTGTTTATGTCTGAAATGAGCTCAATATGTGTTTGTGGGTCTTCTGATGTTTCCAGTCTGTTAAGTAAATTGTTGGTTAATTAATATCAAGTAGAAACTTAAAAAAGAAATCCAGAAACGAACCATGTGACGTGCTAAAATAGCTATATTGTGCTCTTTAATTTATAGAATGAGCAATTGTGCACATATACAAAACTGCCGTTAAATGCTTAAAGGATAAAATTAGAAACACATTCAATAGATATAAATCAGGCCCCAAAAACGAAATTATCTATTTTTGCAAAAGTAAATAAATTTACAGCAGTTTCCTTAGATGCATTGTATGTTGAAATGTGTACCATTACATAGGATTGTAACAAGGATTTATTCTAAAAAGTGGTATGTGTGTTATTAAGTTTCGTGAATTATTCACAGTAAATGTAGTTTAATAATCTGGGAATAGAGATAATTTTTTTAGCGCCTAAAAAGGAGAAATTATTTTTCAAAATAGAGTGAATTATTGCAAGTTAGGAGGAATTAGGAAGGCCTTCTGGCTTTGACAAATTCAGAGTGGCAGAAGCCGGGGGGCTAAGGAGAGCTGCAGAGGCTGGCTCAAGTTACGCTGCTGAGATGTTAGCTTTGGTTTTCCCGTAGGCTGCCACGTTGACATTTATGACCTTTTAATTAGGGCCTTGCCTCTGTGGAATGCAGAATGACCTTGCTACACGGGCCTTTGAAGGTGGGGTTTCTGGTTTCTCCACAAGAACATCAATAAAACTAAAGAACTTAATTCCAAAGGGAAAATATAGCAAAGGGGTTTCTTTGGAAGCCCAAACATCATGTTAAATGCTTTGCAGAACTGATACATTTGCGTCTCGCTCTAAAAAAAAATTAAAAAAAAGAATGATGCCTGCTACTAGCTCTTATTTAGCAGAAAACGGAGTGTTGCATTAAGTCTTAGACAGACAAAAAGATTCAAAATTTTTTTTTTAGGGCTACATGCCTAAATGTGAACGAATTGACAATTTAAGACTTATTTTTCACAGTGGAAATTGTAGGTGCCAAATTAATATGGAGTGTCAGTGTAACGATTTTTTTTAGAAAGGTAAAACTAAAGTGGCTGGATGTTGCAAGGACTGACAAGCCTGTATGTTAGAAGAGAGACAGTATATTTGACAGCAGATTTCCATTGCCTGGTGATCTACTGTCAAAAAGGAGGGTAAGGATTTTAAACCTGACAAATTAAACAGGCCCGTATATTGGGTTTTGGGCTGCAGGTTTACAGTGCATAAAAGTACATGACATGGTGTTGTGTGTCACCGCTTATTTTACATATGCTATTGTTTTGTCTATGCTTTTTTTTGTGCTTGATATACAGCAAATATATCTGATGGCTTGACGTTTTGTGCGTTTTTATTATTTTTTGCATGTTTTCGTTGTTTTTGTTGCTGCTTTTTATACTATTACAAGTTTACCTGTGTTGTGAGGGGATGGTCTTGACGATGCCCATCGCTACGCAACAGTTGGTTGAACTTGTTCTGGTTACTAAATTCCACAGCTAATGATATTTCATGCTGTGAACATGAGAGGCAGCACTTTACCAGTGCATGTCTAAATTGGCTATAATGGTATTACAGAAAACTAAAAGAGATCTACAGGATCAAAGTGTGTCACCTGCAGTTAGTCACGTTACTGCCCCTTTCCTTTAAAGGAACAGGCAGCCCTACGTTTATGTATCCTTGATTGGACCTAAGGATGAAATTATAGATCTGTGACTCAAGGTGGCCTAATTTCTATATTACATTAGTTAATGGTGTCCTGTCTCCTAAGTAGCATATGGCCTTTGCTTCTTAAAAGAAAACTAGGTTTTCATTTTTCCCTGCAGAAGGAACTGGAACATTAGCTAAGATTACCGTATATGGTGTAGTCGCCAGCGGAAGAGTTAAAATGTATGTAACTTTGGCCTTTTGTGTACCACCCGTACTCTTGGTGTAGTGTCACATGCCTGACTATCACCCAAGTAAATTCTTGTCCTTCCTATAGATTTTTATTTTTTATTGCTTTTGTTGCTTCTTCCCTGACCGATGTCGCATCATGCTTAGTTATTGGGGATTTTAGTTGTGTCCTAGTTCCAATTCCCTTTTCCGTATTCCTTTCACCAGTCAGCCCATTTAGTATTGTAGGTGTATTGTTCAGGTACACACTTCCAGACTGCAGTGATGCACCAGGAACCTCCATATTATGTATAATCCCCTCTTGTATGACCAGACTGGTTTTCAAGAATTGTCCCTAGGCCTGCTTCAATGTTTTCCAGCCTGATTGTCAAGTATATTATATTATAGTAAGACAAGTTTTCCATCCCGATAGGAGATAACTTACGTTTACCTTTTTTGAACATGACGAATTTTCAATGTCTATTTTTTAATGTGGTTTTTACCCTTTTTGTTCCTGCTGCTTTAATTTTCGGTGGGATCAGAAATTTCTAATCATGCAAATATCAGGACCCTCTAGTTCTTGTCTTTTGTTTTCATATCTGACTATTAGCCTGTGTATTGCCTAGTGCACCTGATGTGAAAGGTTTCTACCTGCCTATGATAATCTGTACCATGTGATTTCTCTATTGAGATGTCCTAGATAAGGAATTTAGAAACACTTATATGTAATCATTGAAAAAAAAAAATGTGTTTGCCCTATTAGACAATGCCACCATATGTGAAGACATCCATTTAGATAGAATTCTCGTGTAGTTATCTACCCTTAGATGATGGAGGCTCTCACACGGAAACCCAATTGAAAAGCTTAGAGGCACTGTTTTGCCTACTGCCTTTTTATTTGTATTGCTTCCTGAGAAAGACAGTGTATTCTAGACGAAAATTGTCCCATGGCGTGTGGCCACTCCTTTGAAAATCACAGGCCACCTGTTTACAGTCCCCTTGTTATACAATGAACTGTTTAAAGCATCACACTTGCTTCATCAGAAGGCGTTCAACATCAGAAAAGAAGGAGGAGCTGGTTTTGCCACAGAACCAGAATTCCAGTGCAAAAGAGCACCTGTCATGTGCTGGTAACCTCTGACAGTGTGCAGTCCCTTGAGCCCCTTGGCCTGAGTTTTTGGCCACACCCCCCCCCCCCTCTTTTCCTTTGCTTCAATGGAAGTGCAGTGCACCGGCGGATCCAAGATTGACAGAAGGCACTACATTCCAGTGCCCATGGAAGAGCAGCCTGAGCGTCCTCTGACACTGAATGACGAGTGTTGGAGTCTGAGAATCGTCCCGAATCTGCACGAGATGACCTGTGCCCTTGATCAATGGAGAGCACACTACCTGTAGTGCCTGCCGCAAAGGAAAAATACTGGCGCACTGCCTTGAGACATTGAGACTTTTTCGAGTGAGCTGTGGGTGTTTGCCAGGAGGGCACTCCAACTAAGCAGTACTTTTCTCATGAAAGGCTTGAATGAAGAGGCCCATTCAAAAGAAAACAACAGAAGAAGATTTGATGGACAATAGAAGCCTGCCAGAGAGGCTTTTTGAACGGACTCTGGGCATAGGTGGTTTCACAAGAGGTTTCCGTGTGATTGTATAGAGTAGGTGTTAAGGAGACAGATTGTTTTGCTGGCATTGTTTTAAAGTACTATTCTGTTTAGTATAAGCAGAATAAAGTCAATTGTCTGTGGAAAGAGTATTTTCACCTCAGAGCATTTATGAGGGTCACCACTGTTTCACCTGAACATAAAAATTATTATTTCATTTGTAATAGTGGTCACTACTTTCTCCCGTTGTCTATATGTTTTTTAATAACGAGTTTTCTAGTGTTTTTTAAACATGACGTTGTCATTTATGGGTGGGATCGTTTTTCTCTACTCAATTGACTTCTGCACCCGCTTCCCAACCTATGTCTCTTCCTACTACTGCTTCTTTGTACTCTTTTCACCCTTTTCCTGAACATGGGCAGGTTAAAAGATCAGAATTCGTAAGCAATTCTTTTGTACAGCTTCTGCATCAACATTAGTTGATAGTGAACATCACTAATTATTGGGTGTGTGATCTTATGCCGCCTGCTACAGACAGAGGTATTCCTTATTTTGTCCCGCCATATGTGGCCTTTGTGCTGCTACTACATGTGTAAGGAAACATGTATCAGAAAACGAGCTAAGTAATAGGATGATGCTCCAGCAACATCTCCATGACTTCATGAATATTGACCTAGACTCGGATTGATGAGAGTATAGTTATTGCCTATGTAAGGGCAAAAGGAGGGTCTGTGGTACTTTAAAATTTGGGAACGCGTAGGAGGCAGGGCCCTACCCCTGTCTATCCCGGTATTAGCGAACCGCGAATGGTCAATGCGGTATGTACAAGTGCCTCGTGTAACGTTTTAGCTATAAATGCACTATGTATACGTTATTATACATTGACTCCGTGGGTTCCATCTTGGAGCGGTGGCCATCTTATAGTTGCCCTCGCATAGGCTACACCTTTAAGAACAAATACAGGCCTCTAGAACACATGTGCCTTCCTTTGACTTCTCTATGACCTGGGCAGCTTGGCTCTGCTGCCCCAGGTCAGTCCGGTCTCACGAGTTCCCCGTCCTCTGGCCACCTGTGATTAGCATCAGGGCTTGACACACCATAAAGCCTTTATATTAAACACGAGCCTCCAGCTAATCTCTTTCACACCTGACTGTTCCTGCTTTATGGCTTGTTTCCCAAACAGGAGATGCTCATGTTTATTGGGGCCTATCGATATCTGATGTGGGATCTGAGCCTCGCTGGGTAAATAATTGTGGGCTGGTTGAACAGGAATGTGGGATTGTCACCATGACTCTGCCTTTTCTTTGAAGCCAAAATATGTGAATGACCACTTGTAAAACAGGGGCGGTGTTGCCCAAAGCGTAATATTCTGTATAAAATAGAAGACAGGTTTTTGTTCTGGAGACTGCCTCATTCAGTTGCTAAGGCTTCTGTGCGACGTAGTCTCACTCATTTAATGTTTAATAAAGATGTCTTTTTCATATTTCAGCTTCTTCTGCCAAGTTCTTTGTTGCATTATCAAGATATGCAGAATTTTATAATACCACATCAGGAAGTACTCGAAGTCATAGGGTGCTACCCCTAGCACCTCTGGGGTCTCAAAAATTGGAGTACTTCAGGTCCGAGCCTGGAGCAGCCGAGTCCTGCTAGCACACTAAATCTAAGGACTCTTTCACTGAGGTCCGAGCCTGGAGGAGTCGAGTCCTGCTAGCACAACTAAATCTAAGGGCTCTTTCACTGAGGTCCGAGCCTGGAGGAGCCGAGCCCTGCTAGCACACTAAATCTAAGGACTCTTTCACTGAGATCCGAGCCTGGAGGAGCCGAGTCCTGCTAGCACACTAAATCTAAGGACTCTTTCACTGAGGTCCGAGCCTGGAGGAGACGAGTCCTGCTAGCACACTAAATTTATGGACTCTTTCACTGAGGTCCGAGCCTGGAGGAGCCGAGTCCTGCTAGCACACTAAATCTAATGACTCTTTCACTGAGGTCCGAGCCTGGAGCAGCCGAGTCCTGCTAGCACACTAAATCTAAGGACTCTTTCACTGAGGTCCGAGCCTGGAGGAGTCGAGTCCTGCTAGCACAACTAAATCTAAGGGCTCTTTTACTGAGGTCCGAGCCTGGAGGAGCCAAGCCCTGCTAGCACACTAAAACTAAGGACTCTTCCACTGAGGTCCGAGCCTGGAGAAGCCGAGTTCTGCTAGCACACTAAATCTAAGGACTATTTCACTGAGGTCCGAGCCTGGAGCAGCCGAGTCCTTCTAGCACACTAGATCTAAGGACTGTTCCACTGAGGTCCGAACCTAGAGGAACCGGGTCCTGCTAGCACAACTAAATCTAAGGACTCTTTCACTGAGGTCCGAGCCTAGAGGACCCGAGTCCTGCTAGCACAGTAAATCTAAGGACTCTTCCACTGAGGTCCGAGCCTGTGGAAGCCGAGTCCTGCTAGCACACTAAATCTAAGGACACTTTCACTGAGGTCCTTGCCTGGAGGAGCCGGGTCCTGCTAGCACACTAAATCTATGGACTCTTTTACTGAGGTCCGAGCCTGGAGGAGCCGGGTCCTGCTAGCACACTAAATCTAAGGACTCTTTCACTGAGGTCCGAGCTTGTAGAAGCCGAGTCCTGCTAGCACACTAAATCTAAGGACCCTTTCACTGAGGTCTGAGCCTGGAGGAGCCGAGTCCTGCTAGCACACTAAATCTAAGGACTCTTTCACTGAGGTCCGAGCTTGTAGAAGCCGAGTCCTGCTAGCACACTAAATCTAAGGACCCTTTCACTGAGGTCTGAGCCTGGAGGAGCCGAGTCCTGCTAGCACACTAAATCTAGGGACTTATTCACTGAGGTCTGAGCCTGGAGGAGCCGGGTCCTCCTAGCACAACAAAATCTAAGGACTCTTTCACTGAGGTCCGAGCCTGGAGGAGCCGGGTCCTGCTAGCACACTAAATCTAACGACTCTTTCACTGAGGTCCGAGCCTGTAGAAGCCAAGTCCTGCTAGCACACTAAATCTAAGGACTCTTTCACTGAGGTCCAAGACTGGAGGAGCCGAGTCCCACTAGCACACTAAATCTATGGACTCTTTCACTGAGGTCTGAGTCTGGAGGAGCCGAATCCCGCTAGCACACTAAATCTAAAGACTCTTTCACTGAGATCGGAGCCTGGAGCAGCCGAGTCCTGCTAGCACACTAAATCTAAGGACTCTTTCACTGAGGTCCAAGCCTGGAGGAGCGGGGTCCTGCTAGCACACTAAATCTAAGGACTCTTTCACTGAGGTCCGAGCCTGGAGGAGTCGGGTCAAGCTAGCAAATTAAATCTAAGGACTCTTTTACTGAGGTCCGAGCCTGGAGAAGCCGAGTCCTGCTAGCACACTAGATCTAAGGACTCTTTCACTGAGGTCCGAGCCTGGAGGAGCCGAGTCCTGCTAGCACACTGAATCTAAGGACTCTTCCACTGAGGTCCGAGCCTGTAGAAGCCAAGTCCTGCTAGCTCACTAAATCTAAGGACTCTTTCACTGAAGTCCGAGCCTGGAGGAGCCGAGTCCCGCTAGCACACTAAATCTATGGACTCTTTCACTGAGGACCGAGCCTGAAGGAGCTGAATCCCGCTAGCACACTAAATCTAAGGACTCTTTCACTGAGATCTGAGCCTGGAGCAGCCGAGTCCTGCTAGCACACTAAATCTAAGGACTCTTTCACTGAGGTCCAAGCCTGGAGGAGCGGGGTCCTGCTAGCACACTAAATCTAAGGACTCTTTCACTGAGGTCCGAGCCTGGAGGAGTCGGGTCCTGCTAGCACATTAAATCTAAGGACTTTTTCACTGAGGTCCGAGCCTGGAGGAGCCGGGTCCTGCTAGCACACTAAATCTATGGACTCTTTCACTGAGGTCCGAGCTTCGAGAAGCCGAGTCCTGCTAGCACACTAGATCTAAGGACTGTTCCACTGATGTCCGAGCCTGGAGGAGCCGGGTCCTGCTAGCACACTAAATCTAAGGACTCTTTCACTGAGGTCCGAGCTTGTAGAAGCCGAGTCCTGCTAGCACACTAAATCTAAGTACTCTTTCACTGAGGTCTGAGCCTGGAGGAGCCGAGTCCTGCTAGCACACTAAATCTATGGACTCTTTCACTGAGGTCCGAGCCTGGAGGAGCCGAGTCCTGCTAGCACACTAAATCTAAGGACTCTTTCACTGAGGTCCGAGCCTGGAGGAGCCGGGTCCTGCTAGCACACTAAATCTAAGGACTCTTTCACTGAGGTCCGAGCCTGGAGGAGCCGAGTCCTGCTAGCACACTGAATCTAAGGACTCTTCCACTGAGGTCCGAGCCTGTAGAAGCCGAGTCCGGCTAGCACAGTAAATCTAAGGACTCTTTCACTGAGGACAGAGCCTGGAGGAGCCGAGTCCTGCTAGCACACTAAATCTATGGACTCTTTCACTGAGGTCGGAGCCTGGAGGAGTCGGGTCCTGCTAGCACACTAAATCTAAGGACTCTTTCACTGAGGTCCGAGCCTGGAGGAGCCGGGTCCTGCTAGCACATTCAATCTGAGGACTCTTTCACTGAGGTCCGAGCCTGGAGGAGCCGAGTCCTGCTAGCAATCTAAATCTAAGGACTCTTTCACTGAGGTCCGAGCTTGTAGAAGCCGAGTCCTGCTAGCACACTAAATCTAAGTACTCTTTCACTGAGGTCTGAGCCTGGAGGAGCCGAGTCCTGCTAGCACACTAAATCTAAGGACTCTTTCACTGAGATCCGAGCCTGGACCAGCCGATTCCTGCTTGCACACTAAATCTAAGGACTCTTTCACTGAGGTCCAAGCCTGGAGGAGTGGGGTCCTGCTAGCACACTAAATCTAAGGACTCTTTCACTGAGGTCCGTCCTTGGAGGAGTCGGGTCCTGCTAGCACATAAAATCTAAGGACTCTTTCACTGAGGTCTGAGCCTGGAGGAGCCGGGTCCTGCTAGCACACTAAATCTATGGACTCTTTCACTGAGGTCCGGGCTTGGAGAAGCCGAGTCCTGCTAGCACACTAGATCTAAGGACTGTTCCAATGAGGTCCGAGCCTAGAGGAGCCGGGTCCTGCTAGCACAACTAATTCTAAGGACTCTTTCACTGAGGTCCGAGCCTGGAGGAGCCGAGTCCTGCTAGCACACTAAATCTAAAGACTCTTTCACTGAGGTCCGAGCCTGTAGAAGCCAAGTCTTGCTAGCACACTAAATCTAAGGACTCTTTCACTGAAGTCCGAGCCTGGAGGAGCCGAGTCCCGCTAGCACACTAAATCTATGGACTCTTTCACTGAGGACCGAGCCTGGAGGAGCCGAATCCCGCTAGCACACTAAATCTAAGGACTCTTTCACTGAGATCCGAGCCTGGAGCAGCAGAGTCCTGCTAGCACACTAAATCTAAGGACTCTTTCACTGAGGTCCAAGCCTGGAGGAGCGGGGTCCTGCTAGCACTCTAAATCTAAGGACTCTTTCACTGAGGTCCGAGCCTGGAGGAGTCGGCTCCTGCTAGCAAATTAAATCTAAGGACTCTTTCACTGAGGTCCGAGCCTGGAGGAGCCGGGTCCTGCTAGCACACTAAATCTATGGACTCTTTCACTGAGGTCCGAGCTTCGAGAAGCCGAGTCCTGCTAGCACACTAGATCTAAGGACTGTTCCACTGAGGTCCGAGCCTGGAGGAGCCGGGTCCTGCTAGCACACTAAATATAAGGACTCTTTCACTGAGGTCCGAGCTTGTAGAAGCCGAGTCCTGCTAGCACACTAAATCTAAGTACTCTTTCACTGAGGTCTGAGCCTGGAGGAGCCGAGTCCTGCTAGCACAATAAATCTATGGACTCTTTCACTGAGGTCCGAGCCTGGAGGAGCCGAGTCCTGCTAGCACACTAAATCTAAGGACTCTTTCACTGAGGTCCGAGCCTGGAGGAGCCGGGTCCTGCTAGCACACTAAATCTAAGGACTCTTTCACTGAGATCCGAGCCTGGAGGAGCCGAGTCCTGCTAGCACACTAAATCTAAGAACTCTTTCACTGAGGTCCGAGCCTGGAGGAGCCGAGTCCTGCTAGCACACTAAATCTAAGGACTCTTTCACTGAGGTCCGAGCCTGGAGGAGCCGAGCCCTGCTAGCACACTAAAACTAAGGACTCTTCTACTGAGGACCGAGCCTGGAGAAGCCGAGTCCTGCTAGCACACTAAATCTAAGGACTATTTCACTGAGGTCCGAGCCTGGAGCAGCCGAGTCCTTCTAGCACACTAGATCTAAGGACTGTTCCACTGAGGTCCGAACCTAGAGGAGCCGGGTCCTGCTAGCACAACTAAATCTAAGGACTCTTTCACTCAGGTCGGAGCCTGGAGGAGCCGAGTCCTGCTAGCACACTAAATCTAAGGACTCTTCCACTGAGGTCCGAGCCTGTGGAAGCCGAGTCCTGCTAGCACACTAAATCTAAGGACACTTTCACTGAGGTCCTTGCCTGGAGGAGCCGGGTCCTGCTAGCACACTAAATCTAAGGACTCTTTCACTGAGGTCCAAGCCTGGAGGAGCTGGGTCCTGCAACACACTAAATCTAAGGACTCTTTCACTGAGGTCCGAGCCTGTAGAAGCCAAGTCCTGCTAGCACACTAAATCTAAGGACTCTTTCACTGAGGACCGAGCCTGGAGCAGCCGAGTCCTGCTAGCACACTAAATCTAAGGACTCTTTTACTGAGGTCCAAGCCTGGGGGAGCGGGGTCCTGCTAGCACACTAAATCTAAGGACTCTTTCACTGAGGTCCGAGCCTGGAGGAGTCGGGTCATGCTAGCAAATTAAATCTAAGGACTCTTTCACTGAGGTCCGAGCCTGGAGCAGCCGAGTCCTGCTAGCACACTAGATCTAAGGACTGTTCCACTGAGGTCCGAACCTAGAGGAGCCGGTTCCTGCTAGCACAACTAAATCTAAGGACTCTTTCACTGAGGTCCGAGCCTGGAGGAGCCGAGTCCTGCTAGCACACTAAATCTAAGGACTCTTCCACTGAGGTCCAAGCCTGTGGACGCCGAGTCCTGCTAGCACACTAAATCTAAGGACTCTTTCACTAAGGTCCTTGCCTGGAGGAGCCGGGTCCTGCTAGCACACTAAATCTATGGACTCTTTCACTGAGGTCCGAGCCTGGAGGAGCCGGGTTCTGCTAGCACACTAAATCTAAGGACTCTTTCACTGAGGTCCGAGCTTGTAGAAGCCGAGTCCTGCTAGCACACTAAATCTAAGGACCCTTTCACTGAGGTCTGAGCCTGGAGGAGCCGAGTCCTGCTAGCACACTAAATCTAGGGACTCTTTCACTGAGGTCCGAGCCTGGAGGAGCCGAGTCCTGCCAGCACACTAAATCTAAGGACTCTTTCACTGAGGTCCGAGCCTGGAGGAGCCGGGTCCTCCTAGCACAACAAAATCTAAGGACTCTTTTACTGAGGTCCAAGCCTAGAGGAGCCCAGCCCTGCTAGCACACTAAATCTAAGGACTCTTCCACTGAGGTCCGAGCCTGGAGGAGCCAGGTCCTGCTAGCACAACTAAATCTAAGGACTCTTCCACTGAGGTCAGAGCCTGTAGAAGCCGAGTCCTGCTAGCACACTAAATCTAAGGACTCTTCCACTGAGGTCCAAGCCTGGAGCAGCTGAGTGCTGCTAGCACACTAGATCTAAGGACTCTTTCACTGAGGTCCGAGCCTGGAGTAGCCGAGTCCTGCTAGCACACTAAATCTAAGGACTCTTTCACTGAGGTCCGAGCCTGGAGGAGCCGGGTCCTGCTAGCACACTATGGACTCTTTCACTGAGGTCCGAGACTGTAGAAGCCAAGTCCTGCTAGCACACTAAATCTAAGGACTCTTTCACTGAGGTCCGTGTCTGGAGGAGCCGAGTCCCGCTAGCACACTAAATCTATGGACTCTTTCACTGAGGTCCGAGTCTGGAGGAGCCGAGTCCCGCTAGCACACTAAATCTATGGACTCTTTCACTGAGGACCGAGCCTGGAGGAGCCGAATCCCGCTAGCACACTAAATCTAAGGACTCTTTCACTGAGATCCGAGCCTGGACCAGCCGATTCCTGCTTGCACACTAAATCTAAGGACTCTTTCACTGAGGTCCAAGCCTGGAGGAGTGGGGTCCTGCTAGCACACTAAATCTAAGGACTCTTTCACTGAGGTCCGTGCCTGGAGGAGTCGGGTCCTGCTAGCACATAAAATCTAAGGACTCTTTCACTGAGGTCTGAGCCTGGAGGAGCCGGGTCCTGCTAGCACACTAAATCTATGGACTCTTTCACTGAGGTCCGGGCTTGGAGAAGCCGAGTCCTGCTAGCACACTAGATCTAAGGACTGTTCCAATGAGGTCCGAGCCTAGAGGAGCCGGGTCCTGCTAGCACAACTAATTCTAAGGACTCTTTCACTGAGGTCCGAGCCTGGAGGAGCCGAGTCCTGCTAGCACACTAAATCTAAAGACTCTTTCACTGAGGTCCGAGCCTGTAGAAGCCAAGTCCTGCTAGCACACTAAATCTAAGGACTCTTTCACTGAAGTCCGAGCCTGGAGGAGCCGAGTCCCGCTAGCACACTAAATCTATGGACTCTTTCACTGAGGACCGAGCCTGGAGGAGCCGCATCCCGCTAGCACACTAAATCTAAGGACTCTTTCACTGAGATCCGAGCCTGGAGCAGCCGAGTCCTGCAAGCACACTAAATCTAAGGACTCTTTCACTGAGGTCCAAGCCTGGAGGAGCGGGGTCCTGCTAGCACTCTAAATCTAAGGACTCTTTCACTGAGGTCCGAGCCTGGAGGAGTTGGGTCCTGCTAGCACATTAAATCTAAGGACTCTTTCACTGAGGTCCGAGCCTGGAGGAGCCGGGTCCTGCTAGCACACTAAATCTAAGGACTCTTTCACTGAGGTCCGAGCTTGTAGAAGCCGAGTCCTGCTAGCACACTAAATCTAAGGACCCTTTCACTGAGGTCCGAGCCTGGAGAAGCCGAGTCCTGCTAGCACACTAAATCTATGGACTCTTTCACTGAGGTCTGAGCCTGGAGGAGCCGAGTCCTGCTAGCACATTAAATCTAACGACTCTTTCACTGAGGTCCGAGCCTGTAGAAGCCAAGTCCTGCTAGCACACTAAATCTAAGGACTCTTTCACTGAGGTCCAAGACTGGAGGAGCCGAGTCCCACTAGCACACTAAATCTATGGACTCTTTCACTGAGGTCTGAGTCTGGAGGAGCTGAATCCCGCTAGCACACTAAATCTAAAGACTCTTTCACTGAGATCCGAGCCTGGAGCAGCCGAGTCCTGCTAGCACACTAAATCTAAGGACTCTTTCACTGAGGTCCAAGCCTGGTGGAGCGGGGTCCTGCTAGCACACTAAATCTAAGGACTCTTTCACTGAGGTCCGAGCCTGGAGGAGCCGAGTCCTGCTAGCACACTGAATCTAAGGACTCTTCCACTGAGGTCCGAGCCTGTAGAAGCCAAGTCCTGCTCGCACACTAAATCTAAGGACTCTTTCACTGAAGTCCGAGCCTGGAGGAGCCGAGTCCCGCTAGCACACTAAATCTATGGACTCTTTCACTGAGGACCGAGCCTGGAGGAGCCGAATCCCGCTAGCACACTAAATCTAAGGACTCTTTCACTGAGATCTGAGCCTGGAGCAGCCGAGTCCTGCTAGCACACTAAATCTAAGGACTCTTTCACTGAGGTCCAAGCCTGGAGGAGCGGGGTCCTGCTAGCACACTAAATCTAAGGACTCTTTCACTGAGGTCCGAGCCTGGAGGAGTCGGGTCCTGCTAGCACATTAAATCTAAGGACTCTTTCACTGAGGTCCGAGCCTGGAGGAGCCAGGTCCTGCTAGCACACTAAATCTATGGACTCTTTCACTGAGGTCCGAGCTTCGAGAAGCCGAGTCCTGCTAGCACACTAGATCTAAGGACTGTTCCAATGAGGTCCGAGCCTAGAGGAGCCGGGTCCTGCTAGCACAACTAATTCTAAGGACTCTTTCACTGAGGTCCGAGCCTGGAGGAGCCGAGTCCTGCTAGCACACTAAATCTAAAGACTCTTTCACTGAGGTCCGAGCCTGTAGAAGCCAAGTCCTGCTAGCACACTAAATCTAAGGACTCTTTCACTGAAGTCCGAGCCTGGAGGAGCCGAGTCCCGCTAGCACACTAAATCTATGGACTCTTTCACTGAGGACCGAGCCTGGAGGAGCCGCATCCCGCTAGCACACTAAATCTAAGGACTCTTTCACTGAGATCCGAGCCTGGAGCAGCCGAGTCCTGCTAGCACACTAAATCTAAGGACTCTTTCACTGAGGTCCAAGCCTGGAGGAGCGGGGTCCTGCTAGCACTCTAAATCTAAGGACTCTTTCACTGAGGTCCGAGCCTGGAGGAGTCGGGTCCTGCTACCACATTAAATCTAAGGACTCTTTCACTGAGGTCCGAGCCTGGAGGAGCCGGGTCCTGCTAGCACACTAAATCTAAGGACTCTTTCACTGAGGTCCGAGCTTGTAGAAGCCGAGTCCTGCTAGCACACTAAATCTAAGGACCCTTTCACTGAGGTCCGAGCCTGGAGGAGCCGAGTCCTGCTAGCACACTAAATCTATGGACTCTTTCACTGAGGTCTGAGCCTGGAGGAGCCGAGTCCTGCTAGCACATTAAATCTAACGACTCTTTCACTGAGGTCCGAGCCTGTAGAAGCCAAGTCCTGCTAGCACACTAAATCTAAGGACTCTTTCACTGAGGTCCAAGACTGGAGGAGCCGAGTCCCACTAGCACACTAAATCTATGGACTCTTTCACTGAGGTCTGAGTCTGGAGGAGCTGAATCCCGCTAGCACACTAAATCTAAAGACTCTTTCACTGAGATCCGAGCCTGGAGCAGCCGAGTCCTGCTAGCACACTAAATCTAAGGACTCTTTCACTGAGGTCCAAGCCTGGTGGAGCGGGGTCCTGCTAGCACACTAAATCTAAGGACTCTTTCACTGAGGTCCGAGCCTGGAGGAGCCGAGTCCTGCTAGCACACTGAATCTAAGGACTCTTCCACTGAGGTCCGAGCCTGTAGAAGCCAAGTCCTGCTCGCACACTAAATCTAAGGACTCTTTCACTGAAGTCCGAGCCTGGAGGAGCCGAGTCCCGCTAGCACACTAAATCTATGGACTCTTTCACTGAGGACCGAGCCTGGAGGAGCCGAATCCCGCTAGCACACTAAATCTAAGGACTCTTTCACTGAGATCTGAGCCTGGAGCAGCCGAGTCCTGCTAGCACACTAAATCTAAGGACTCTTTCACTGAGGTCCAAGCCTGGAGGAGCGGGGTCCTGCTAGCACACTAAATCTAAGGACTCTTTCACTGAGGTCCGAGCCTGGAGGAGTCGGGTCCTGCTAGCATATTAAATCTAAGGACTCTTTCACTGAGGTCCGAGCCTGGAGGAGCCGGGTCCTGCTAGCACACTAAATCTATGGACTCTTTCACTGAGGTCCGAGCTTCGAGAAGCCGAGTCCTGCTAGCACACTAGATCTAAGGACTGTTCCACTGAGGTCCGAGCCTGGAGGAGCCGGGTCCTGCTACCACACTAAATCTAAGGACTCTTTCACTGAGGTCCGAGCTTGTAGAAGCCGAGTCCTGCTAGCACACTAAATCTAAGTACTCTTTCACTGAGGTCTGAGCCTGGAGGAGCCGGGTCCTGCTAGTACACTAAATCTAAGGACTCTTCCACTGAGGTCCGAGCCTGGAGGAGCCGAGTCCTGCTAGCACACTAAATCTATGGACTCTTTCACTGAGGTCCGAGCCTGGAGGAGTCGGGTCCTGCTAGCACACTAAATCTAAGGACTCTTTCACTGAGGTCCGAGCCTGGAGGAGCCGGGTCCTGCTAGCACATTCAATCTGAGGACTCTTTCACTGAGATCCGAGTCTGGAGGAGCCGAGTCCTGCTAGCACACTAAATCTGAGGACTCTTTCACTGAGGTCCGAGCCTGGAGGAGCCGAGTCCTGCTAGCACACTAAATCTAAGGACTCTTTCACTGAGGTCCGAGCCTGGAGCAGCCGAGTCCTGCTAGCACACTAAATCTAAGGACTCTTTCACTGAGGTCCGAGCCTAGAGGAGCCAGGTCCTGCAAGCACAACTAAATCTAAGGACTCTTTCACGGAGGTCCGAGCCTGGAGGTGCCGGGTACTGCTAGTAGATTCAATCTAAGGACTCTTTCACTGAGATCCGAACCTGGAGGAGCCGAGTCCTGCTAGCACACTAAATCTAAGGACTCTTTCACTGAGGTCCGAGCCTGGAGGAGCCGAGTCCTGCTAGCGCACTAAATCTAAGGACTCTTTCACTGAGGTCCGAGCCTGGAGGAGCCGAGTCCTGCTAGCACACTAAATCTAAGGACTCTTTCACTGAGATCCGAGCCTGGAGGAGCCGAGTCCTGCTAGCACACTAAATCTAAGGACTCTTTCACTGAGGTCCGAGCCTGGAGGAGTCGAGTCCTGCTAGCACAACTAAATCTAAGGGCTCTTTCACTGAGGTCTGAGCCTGGAGCAGCCGAGTCCTGCTAGCACACTAAATCTAAGGACTCTTTCACTGAGGTCCGAGCCTAGAGGAGCCAGGTCCTGCAAGCACAACTAAATCTAAGGACTCTTTCACGCAGGTCCGAGCCTGGAGGAGCCGGGTACTGCTAGTAGATTCAATCTAAGGACTCTTTCACTGAGATCCGAGCCTGGAGGAGCCGAGTCCTGCTAGCACACTAAATCTAAGGACTCTTTCACTGAGGTCCGAGCCTGGAGGAGCCGAGTCCTGCTTGCACACTAAATCTAAGGACTCTTTCACTGAGGTCCGAGCCTGGAGGAGCCGAGTCCTGCTAGCACACTAAATCTAAGGACTCTTTCACTGAGGTCCGAGCCTGGAGCAGCCGAGTCCTGCTAGCACACTAAATCTAAGGACTCTTTCACTGAGGTCCGAGCCTGGAGGAGTCGAGTCCTGCTAGCACAACTAAATCTAAGGGCTCTTTCACTGAGGTCTGAGCCTGGAGGAGCCGAGTCCTTCTAGCACACTAAAACTAAGGACTCTTCCACTGAGGTCCGAGCCTGGAGCAGCCGAGTCCTGCTAGCACACTAAATCTAAGGACTCTTTCACTGAGGTCCGAGCCTGGAGGAGTCGAGTCCGGCTAGCACAACTAAATCTAAGGGTTCTTTCACTGAGGTCCGAGCCTGGAGGTGCCGAGTCCTGCTAGCACACTAAAACTAAGGGCTCTTCCACTGAGGTCCGAGCCTGGAGAAGCCGAGTCCTGCTAGCACACTAAATCTAAGGACTCTTTCACCGAGGTCCAAGCCTGGAGGAGCGGGGTCCTGCTAGCACACTAAATCTAAGGACTCTTTCACTGAGGTCCGAGCCTGGAGGAGTCGGGTCATGCTAGCAAATTAAATCTAAGGACTCTTTCACTGAGGTCCCAGCCTGGAGGAGCCGAGTCCTGCTAGCACACTAAATCTATGGACTCTTTTACTGAGGTCCAAGCCTGGAGAAGCCGAGTCCTGCTAGCACACTAGATCTAAGGACTGTTCCACTGAGGTCCGAGCCTAGAGGAGCCGGGTCCTGCTAGCACAACTAAATCTAAGGACTCTTTCACTGAGGTCCGAGCCTGGAGGAGCCGAGTCCTGCTAGCACACTGAATCTAAGGACTCTTCCACTGAGGTCCGAGCCTGTAGAAGCCAAGTCCTGCTAGCACATTAGATCTAAGGACTCTTTCACTGAAGTCCGAGCCTGGAGGAGCCGAGTCCCGCTAGCACACTAAATCTATGGACTCTTTCACTGAGGACCGAGCCTGGAGGAGCCGAATCCCGCTAGCACACTAAATCTAAGGACTCTTTCACTGAGATCTGAGCCTGGAGCAGCCGAGTCCTGCTAGCACACTAAATCTAAGGACTCTTTCACTGAGGTCCAAGCCTGGAGGAGCGGGGTCCTGCTAGCACACTAAATCTAAGGACTCTTTCACTGAGGTCCGAGCCTGGAGGAGTCGGGTCCTGCTAGCACATTAAATCTAAGGACTCTTTCACTGAGGTCCGAGCCTGGAGGAGCCGGGTCCTGCTAGCACACTAAATCTATGGACTCTTTCACTGAGGACCGAGCTTGGAGAAGCCGAGTCCTGCTAGCACACTAGATCTAAGGACTGTTCCACTGAGGTCCGAGCCTGGAGGAGCCGGGTCCTGCTAGCACACTAAATCTAAGGACTCTTTCACTGAGGTCCGAGCTTGTAGAAGCCGAGTCCTGCTAGCACACTAAATCTAAGTACTCTTTTACTGAGGTCTGAGCCTGGAGGAGCCGAGTCCTGCTAGCACACTAAATCTATGGACTCTTTCACTAAGGTCCGAGCCTGGAGGAGCCGAGTCCTGCTAGCACACTAAATCTAAGGACTCTTTCACTGAGGTCCGAGCCTGGAGGAGCCAAGTCCTGCTAGCACACTAAATCTTAGGACTCTTTCACTGAGGTCAGAGCCTGGAGGAGCCGAGTCCTGCTAGCACACTGAATCTAAGGACTCTTCCACTGAGGTCCGAGCCTGTAGAAGCCGAGTCCGGCTAGCACAGTAAATCTAAGGACTCTTTCACTGAGGACAGAGACTGGAGGAGCCGAGTCCTGCTAGCACACTAAATCTATGGACTCTTTCACTGAGGTCCGAGCCTGGAGGAGCTGGGTCCTGCTAGCACATTCAATCTGAGGACTCTTTCACTGAGATCCGAGCCTGTAGGAGCCGAGTCCTGCTAGCACACTAAATCTGAGGACTCTTTCACTGAGGTCCGAGCCTGGAGGAGCCGAGTCCTGCTAGCACACTAAATCTAAGGACTCTTTCACTGAGGTCCGAGCCTGGAGCAGCCGAGTCCTGCTAGCACACTAAATCTAAGGACTCTTTCACTGAGGTCCGAGCCTAGAGGAGCCAGGTCCTGCAAGCACAACTAAATCTAAGGACTCTTTCACGGAGGTCCGAGCCTGGAGGAGCCGGGTACTGCTAGTAGATTCAATCTAAGGACTCTTTCACTGAGATCCGAGCCTGGAGGAGCCGAGTCCTGCTAGCACACTAAATCTAAGGACTCTTTCACTGAGGTCCGAGCCTGGAGCAGCCGAGTCCTGCTAGCACACTAAATCTAAGGACTCTTTCACTGAGGTCCGAGCCTGGAGGAGTCGAGTCCTGCTAGCACAACTAAATCTAAGGGCTCTTTCACTGAGGTCCGAGCCTGGAGGAGCCGAGTCCTGCTAGCACACTAAAACTAAGGGCTCTTCCACTGAGGTCCGAGCCTGGAGAAGCCGAGTCCTGCTAGCACACTAAATCTAAGGACTATTTCACTGAGGTCCGAGTCTGGAGCAGCCGAGTCCTGCTAGCACACTAGATCTAAGGACTGTTCCACTGAGGTCCGAACCTAGAGGAGCCGGTTCCTGCTAGCACAACTAAATCTAAGGACTCTTTTACTGAGGTCCGAGCCTGGAGGAGCCGAGTCCTGCTAGCACACTAAATCTAAGGACTCTTCCACTGAGGTCCAAGCCTGTGGAAGCCAAGTCCTGCTAGCACACTAAATCTAAGGACTCTTTCACTGAGGTCCTTGCCTGGAGGAGCTGGGTCCTGCTCGCACACTAAATCTATGGACTCTTTCACTGAGGTCCGAGCCTGGAGGAGCCGGGTCCTGCTAGCACACTAAATCTAAGGACTCTTTCACTGAGGTCTGAGCCTGGAGGAGCCGAGTCCTGCTAGCACACTAAATCTAGGGACTCTTTCACTGAGGTCCGAGCCTGGAGGAGCCGAGTCCTGCCAGCACACTAAATCTAAGGACTCTTTCACTGAGGTCCGAGCCTGGAGGAGCCGGGTCCTCCTAGCACAACAAAATCTAAGGACTCTATTACTGGGGTCCGAGCCTAGAGGAGCCCAGCCCTGCTAGCACACTAAATCTAAGGACTCTTCCACTGAGGTCCGAGCCTGGAGGAGCCAGGTCCTGCTAGCACAAATACGTCTAAGGACTCTTCCACTGAGGTCAGAGCCTGTAGAAGCCGAGTCCTGCTAGCACACTAAATCTGAGGGCTCTTCCACTGAGGTCCAAGCCTGGAGCAGCTGAGTGCTGCTAGCACACTAGATCTAAGAACTCTTTCACTGAGGTCCGAGCCTGGAGTTGCCGAGTCCTGCTAGCACACTAAATCTAAGGACTCTTTCACTGAGGTCCCAGCCTGGAGGAGCCGGGTCCTGCTAGCACACTATGGACTCTTTTACTGAGGTCCGAGACTGTAGAAGCCAAGTCCTGCTAGCACACTAAATCTAAGGACTATTTCACTGAGGTCCGTGTCTGGAGGAGCCGAGTCCCGCTAGCACACTAAATCTATGGACTCTTTCACTGAGGTCCGAGTCTGGAGGAGCCGAGTCCCGCTAGCACACTAAATCTATGGACTCTTTCACTGAGGACCGAGCCTGGAGGAGCCGAATCCCGCTAGCACACTAAATCTAAGGACTCTTTCACTGAGATCCGAGCCTGGAGCAGCCGATTCCTGCTTGCACACTAAATCTAAGGACTCTTTCACTGAGGTCCAAGCCTGGAGGAGTGGGGTCCTGCTAGCACACTAAATCTAAGGACTCTTTCACTGAGGTCCGTGCCTGGAGGAGTCGGGTCCTGCTAGCACATAAAATCTAAGGACTCTTTCACTGAGGTCTGAGCCTGGAGGAGCCGGGTCCTGCTAGCACACTAAATCTATGGACTCTTTCACTGAGGTCCGGGCTTGGAGAAGCCGAGTCCTGCTAGCACACTAAATCTAAGGACTGTTCCAATGTGGTCCGAGCCTAGAGGAGCCGGGTCCTGCTAGCACAACTAATTCTAAGCACTCTTTCACTGAGGTCCGAGCCTGGAGGAGCTGAGTCCTGCTAGCACACTAAATCTAAAGACTCTTTCACTGAGGTCCGAGCCTGTAGAAGCCAAGTCCTGCTAGCACACTAAATCTAAGGACTCTTTCACTGAAGTCCGAGCCTGGAGGAGCCAAGTCCCGCTAGCACACTAAATCTATGGACTCTTTCACTGAGATCTGAGCCTGGAGCAGCCGAGTCCTGTAGCACACTAAATCTAAGGACTCTTTCACTGAGGTCCAAGCCTGGAGGAGCCGAATCCCGCTAGCACACTAAATCTAAGGACTCTTTCACTGAGATCTGACCCTGGAGCAGCCGAGTCCTGTAGCACACTAAATCTAAGGACTCTTTCACTGAGGTCCAAGCCTGGAGGAGCGGAGTCCTGCTAGCACACTAAATCTAAGGACTCTTTCACTGAGGTCCGAGCCTGGAGGAGTCGGGTCCTGCTAGCACATTAAATCTAAGGACTCTTTCACTGAGGTCCGAGCCTGGAGGAGCCGGGTCCTGCTAGCACACTAAATCTATGGACTCTTTCACTGAGGTCCGAGCCTGGAGGAGCCGGGTCCTCCTAGCACAACAAAATCTAAGGACTCTATTACTGGGGTCCGAGCCTAGAGGAGCCCAGCCCTGCTAGCACACTAAATCTAAGGACTCTTCCACTGAGGTCCGAGCCTGGAGGAGCCAGGTCCTGCTAGCACAAATAAGTCTAAGGACTCTTCCACTGAGGTCAGAGCCTGTAGAAGCCGAGTCCTGCTAGCACACTAAATCTGAGGGCTCTTCCACTGAGGTCCAAGCCTGGAGCAGCTGAGTGCTGCTAGCACACTAGATCTAAGGACTCTTTCACTGAGGTCCGAGCCTGGAGTTGCCAAGTCCTGCTAGCACACTAAATCTAAGGACTCTTTCACTGAGGTCCCAGCCTGGAGGAGCCGGGTCCTGCTAGCACACTATGGACTCTTTCACTGAGGTCCGAGACTGTAGAAGCCAAGTCCTGCTAGCACACTAAATCTAAGGACTATTTCACTGAGGTCCGTGTCTGGAGGAGCCGAGTCCCGCTAGCACACTAAATCTATGGACTCTTTCACTGAGGTCCGAGTCTGGAGGAGCCGAGTCCCGCTAGCACACTAAATCTATGGACTCTTTCACTGAGGACCGAGCCTGGAGGAGCCGAATCCCGCTAGCACACTAAATCTAAGGACTCTTTCACTGAGATCCGAGCCTGGAGCAGCCGATTCCTGCTTGCACACTAAATCTAAGGACTCTTTCACTGAGGTCCAAGCCTGGAGGAGTGGGGTCCTGCTAGCACACTAAATCTAAGGACTCTTTCACTGAGGTCCGTGCCTGGAGGAGTCGGGTCCTGCTAGCACATAAAATCTAAGGACTCTTTCACTGAGGTCTGAGCCTGGAGGAGCCGGGTCCTGCTAGCACACTAAATCTATGGACTCTTTCACTGAGGTCCGGGCTTGGAGAAGCCGAGTCCTGCTAGCACACTAAATCTAAGGACTGTTCCAATGTGGTCCGAGCCTAGAGGAGCCGGGTCCTGCTAGCACAACTAATTCTAAGCACTCTTTCACTGAGGTCCGAGCCTGGAGGAGCTGAGTCCTGCTAGCACACTAAATCTAAAGACTCTTTCACTGAGGTCCGAGCCTGTAGAAGCCAAGTCCTGCTAGCACACTAAATCTAAGGACTCTTTCACTGAAGTCCGAGCCTGGAGGAGCCAAGTCCCGCTAGCACACTAAATCTATGGTCTCTTTCACTGAGATCTGAGCCTGGAGCAGCCGAGTCCTGTAGCACACTAAATCTAAGGACTCTTTCACTGAGGTCCAAGCCTGGAGGAGCCGAATCCCGCTAGCACACTAAATCTAAGGACTCTTTCACTGAGATCTGACCCTGGAGCAGCCGAGTCCTGTAGCACACTAAATCTAAGGACTCTTTCACTGAGGTCCAAGCCTGGAGGAGCGGAGTCCTGCTAGCACACTAAATCTAAGGACTCTTTCACTGAGGTCCGAGCCTGGAGGAGTCGGGTCCTGCTAGCACATTAAATCTAAGGACTCTTTCACTGAGGTCCGAGCCGGGAGGAGCCGGGTCCTGCTAGCACACTAAATCTATGGACTCTTTCACTGAGGTCCGAGCTTCGAGAAGCCGAGTCCTGCTAGCACACTAGATCTAAGGACTGTTCCACTGAGGTCCGAGCCTGGAGGAGCCGGGTCCTGCTAGCACACTAAATCTAAGGACTCTTTCACTGAGGTCCGAGCTTGTAGAAGCCGAGTCCTGCTAGCACACTAAATCTAAGTACTCTTTCACTGAGGTCTGAGCCTGGAGGAGCCGAGTCCTGCTAGCACACTAAATCTATGGACTCTTTCACTGAGGTCCAAACCTGGAGGAGCCGAGTCCTGCTAGCACACTAAATCTAAGGACTCTTTCACTGAGGTCCAAGCCTGGAGGAGCCGGGTCCTGCTAGCACACTAAATCTAAGGACTCTTTCACTGAGGTCTGAGCCTGGAGGAGCCGAGTCCTGCTAGCACACTGAATCTAAGGACTCTTCCACTGAGGTCCGAGCCTGTAGAAGCCGAGTCCGGCTAGCACAGTAAATCTAAGGACTCTTTCACTGAGGACAGAGCCTGGAGGAGCCGAGTCCTGCTAGCACACTAAATCTATGGACTTTTTCACTGAGGTCCGAGCCTGGAGGAGCTGGGTCCTGCTAGCACACTAAATCTAAGGACTCTTTCACTAAGGTCCGAGCCTGGAGGAGCCGGGTCCTGCTAGCACATTCAATCTGAGGACTCTTTCACTGAGATCCGAGCCTGGAGGAGCCGAGTCCTGCTAGCACACTGTTGGACCCGGCCTCGTGGCGTGGTCCTTAACCCCCTGGATTGTGCCCGTTCCCCGCCCCGGCCTTCACGGGCCACCCGTCTGAACTGCACCAAGGCCCTTCACCCGGAGCTGCACGTGGTCGCATACTCCTCGTGGCTCCGCCATCTTGTTGGCATCCACGTCACCCCGTGCACCAACCCGGCCTCGACCCCAGCGAAGCCCGACATCGAGGCACCACGAACTAGCCAGGGGGTGCCGCAGGAACCATTCATCGCCCCCGGCGGAGGACAGTATCGATGGGACCCCCAACTGTCCTCCCCTCTCGAGGTGTGATCGCCCGGCAACTCCCATGGGCCTGGCGCCTCTCCTGCTGGGCGTCTGGCCACCTCCACCCGGCCACTCCGCCCCCTCGGGCGCATAGGTCCGGACATCAAAGGGCTCCAGACCTATATCTGGGGCAACCCCACCACAGCTCGGCAGTTGTATCCCGGAGTCGAGAGCCCTGCTGATTGAATCGCGGCTGACCCTACGGAGAAGAACTCTTGTCGGAACCATCACGAGCCCTGCTGACTGCGTCGCGGCTCCCTCTTGTGAACTCTTTCTGAACCACCTGGAACATCGGAGCCCTGCTGACGCTGTCGCGGCCCAACCTCGCTGGAACCTTCCTCGGAGCCCTGCTGACGACGTCGCGGCTCGAGCTGAACAGAGACCATCTTGAGAGCCCTGCTGATTGAATCGCGGCTCTCCACGAACTGTACGCCAGAGCCCTGCTGACGCCGTCGCGGCTCGACCCCTCCGAGATCAGAGGTCCTCCAGCGTGAGGATAAGAACTGGGCCCCAGGTACCCTCGTACCACATTCCTGCCAAAGACTGTCCCGCTACCCCTACCCTTCCAAAGAGACATTGAGACTTTTGGTGGATCCCTCGATCCCTTCGTGTAAATATTGAGCTCGTAACCTTTTATTGATGATAAAGAATTGCTTGTCTTGAGACAACCTCCTTGAGTCCGGTGTGGTGGTGTTACTGTGCTAGTACGGGATAGGAGAAGGATCTCTCAGGAGACTTCTCGGCAGCGCTCGGCTACTTCGTGCAGTGAGAGGGCCCCCTCTTGGTGGTCTCACCGACTCCTCAGGGTCCGCCTTCCAACATTTGGTGGCCAGCGACGGGATCCGAGCCGAACGCAGTACGTACCAGCCAGTACCCACTAGCTACCCATCCAAACAAATAGCATCATGAGCAACCAGGAAAACAACGCGACAATGGAGTTCCAGCCCGAACGGCTGGAGGAATATACGCACAAAGAATTAAAACAGTTCTGCAGAGACAAAGGCATTGCAACCACCAGCCTCGGTACCAAGGAAGAGATGCAGAAAGCTCTGAGGGCATGGTTGGAGGCTGGGGCAGGCCCCTCCCAGGAAGAAGGGCCCTTGCCCCTGACGGAGACCACAGCAACCGCACTGACCCCGGCAACCGGAGGAAGAAAGAGCCTAGAAACCGGCCTCTCCGAGGAAGAAATACGAGAGCGGGAAAAGGTCCGGAGCCACGAACTAGAGCTCGCCCGACTGCGGCTGGACGGCGAACTCCAGCTGGCAGAAAAGAAACTGGCCCTCGAGCAGCTACGCCTTCAAGAAGAAATAGAAGAGAAGAGACGACACCGGGAGTTGGAGGAAAAGAAAATAACTCTTGAGCACGAGCGCAGTCTCAAGGAGCTCGAGATCAAGGCCAAGAACGGAGGGACCGACACCCCCAGTACTAGAGACACTCTACCGCCCCCCGAGGCCAAGGTGCATATCCCGAAGGAGGTCGTCAAGGAGTATTACAAGAATGACGATATCCAACAATGGTTCAAGGCCTACGAGGTGGCCATGACCTCCCATCGGGTGCCCCGAAAAGACTGGGGCGCAGGCCTGTGGGGGCGATTCCTGAGTGAAGGGCGGGACACGCTGCTCCAGCTACCGGAGGAGGTGATGACCTCCTACGATCACATGAAGGAGGCCCTGCTCACCCGATACGGACTAACAGCGGAGATGTACCGCCAGCGGTTCCGAGACTGCAAGAAAATCCCGGGTACCACATGGGTGGAATATGTGGACTTTTTCAGTCGGGCCCTAGAAGGGTGGATCAAAGGCAGCAAAGTAACCACCTACGGACAACTGGTCGACCTCATCGTCTGGGAACACCTTTCCAATAATTGCTTCGTGGAACTGAGACAGCACCTCCTCGACAGCAAAATGACCGACCCGCGCAAACTTGCCGTCGAGGCCGATCGATGGGTCAACTCCCGGGTCCCCCGGAGCTCAATGGGGGAGTACCAGAGGAATCCCAACGGACCCCCACGCCAGCGCGGTGGGGGGGGAGGGGCGAACAGGAACCGAGACCCTCCCGCTGGGGCCCCCAGGAGCCCCCCTCGAGGGCCACCGCAGCCACATCTCTCCCCGAGCCTAGCGCGAAGGGTGGGCCCGGCCCGACCCGGACCACGGCCACCAGTGACCTGCTATGGCTGCCAACACACCGGACACTTTGCCAGCGACCCGGCCTGCCCCCTGAACCGAAGAAACGGGGCCGGCGAGCCCCCGCCCCGGCAGCTGACAGCCGCCGCCTTGGGGGGAGAGGAGGAAGAAGAGGCCCTCGACCGAGAAAACACTGAGTGGGAGCCGGCAGCCATGTCCCTGGTCTGCCTGGGTAGCCGAGAGATGGTACCCTGCACCCCCATCCCAACCAACACCCAGAAGTACCGGCAGCAGGTCACGGTCAACGGACAACGGGCCGAAGCCCTTCGCAACACCGGCGCCAGTATCACCGCTGTCCGCTGCCACCTGGTGACCCCGGAACAGATTCTACCGAATGTGCTGTGCCCTGTGCGGACGGCCGACAACAGTGAAAGCCTATGCCAGATGGCCCTGGTCCCCTTCGAGTGGGGAGGGGTGACGGGCCTGCTGAAGGTGACGGTGCGCGACGACGCCCCGGTCGACTGCCTCCTGGGGAACGACTTGGAGAGTTCCCTCTGGGCTCAAGTAGAACGACGAGAGCACCTCCGAATGTTGGGACTGGCTGATTGGGCCTGCGCCATCACCCGGTCCATGACCGCCCAGGCCCCCCGCTCCTCCTCGACCTCCGGGACGGCCCGACCCGAGGGGCTCACACCCCCTCCCGCCAGCAGCGAGGAGGAGGCGGACACCGACCCCGGGCCCAGCGAATCCTCCCCCGAAGAGATGGCTTCTCCGAGCACCCTACCAGAACTGACGCAATGGCAACATGAAGGGGGCCCCACCCGAGAGCAGTTCCAGCAAGAGCAACAGTCCTGTCCCTCTCTCGAAGGGGTCCGACAGCAGGCGACCACGCAAGCCAACGGTGACCAGATCGGCACCCACTGGATCTACTGGGCCGAGGGCCTGTTGTACAGTGAACAGAAAGTGGCAGAACTCGGGGCCGGCCGCGTGTTGGTGGTCCCCCTCCGCTTCCGGGAGTTCCTTCTCACACTGGCCCATGATGTGCCCCTCGCCGGACACTTGGGGCAAGACAAAACGTACAGTCGTCTGGTGACCCACTTCTACTGGCCTCGGATGCGGAGAGATGTGGAATGCGGAGAGATGTGGACAACCACTGCCGGTCCTGCCAGACCTGCCAAGCCAGCGGAAAGACGGGGGGTCGGGTCAAGGCCCCCCTCCAGCCCTTTCCCGCCGTCAGCACCCCGTTTGAACGAGTCGGAATCGACATTGTGGGACCCCTGGACCCCCAAACCGCCCTGGGCCACCGCTTCATCCTGGTCCTCGTGGACCACGCCACCAGGTACCCGGAGGCGGTCCCGCTCAGAACTATAACGGCCCCTGTGGTAGGCCGGGCCTTGATGGGGATCTTCTCCCGAGTGGGATTCCCCAGCGAAGTGGTGAGCGACCGTGGCACGAACTTTATCTCCAGGTACATGCGGTCCCTGTGGCAACAATGCGGGGTCACATACAAGTTCACGACCCCATATCACCCTCAGGGGAACGGGCTGGTTGAGCGGTTCAACCGAACATTGAAAGGGATGATCCAGGGCCTGGAAGAACCCCTCAGGCGGAAATGGGATGTCCTGCTGCCCTGCCTCCTGTTTGCCTATCGGGAGGTCCCGCAGAAGTCCCTGGGGTTCAGCCCGTTTGAACTATTGTATGGGCACCCGGTCCGCGGACCACTCAGCCTGGTCAAGGAGGGCTGGGAGATGAAGCCCCGAGGCGCCCCTCCTGACGTCTACCGATACCTCCTGACCCTCCGAAACCAGACCCGCAAGTTCCGAGCCATAGCCGAAGCCAACCTCGAGGCCAGCCAGGAGGACATGAAGCGGTGGTACGATCGCAACACTTCTACGGTAGAATTCGAGCCAGGTCAGAAAGTATGGGTCATGGCCCCGGTCGAACCCGGCGCCCTCCAGGACAAGTGGACCGGGCCCTTCAAGGTGGTGGAGAAGAAAAGTCCCATCACCTACCTGGTCGATCTGGAGTCCCCCCGGAACCCCCTCCGGGTCCTACATGCGAACAGGCTAAAACCCCACTTCGCCCGGACCGAACTGAGCCTGCTGCTGGCGACCGACGAGGGGAGCGAGGACGACTCCGAGCCCTTGCCCGACCTCTTGCAGTCCAACAACCATGATGGATCGATCGAAGGTGTCCAACTCGCCTCGTCCCTGACCCCGGAGCAGCGCAAAAACTGCCAGCGATTACTGCGGGACTACGCAGCCCTCTTCTCTCTCACCCCGGGGGTGACCCACTGGTGCGTCCACGACGTCGACACCGGGGAGAACCCCCCCATACGACACAGAGCCTACCGGGTGCCTGACCGAGTGCGGGCCTGCATCCAGGCCGAAGTAGCGAAGATGCTGGCCCTGGGGGTCATCGAGCCTTCCGACAGCCCGTGGGCCAGCCCTGTCGTCCTGGTGCCCAAGGCCGCAGCTCCCGGTCACCCCCCGGAGTTGCGATTCTGCGTGGACTACCGAGCACTGAATGGAGTAACAAAGACGGACGCACACCCGATACCCCGGGCCGACGAACTGATCGACCGCCTAGGGGCCGCTCGCTACTTGAGCACGCTGGACCTCACCGCCGGGTACTGGCAAATCCAGCTCACCCCCGGCGCCCAAGAAAGATCCGCCTTTTCGACTCCGGATGGGCATTACCACTTTCGGGTGATGCCCTTCGGAATGAAGAACGCCCCGGCCACCTTCCAAAGACTGGTGAACAAGGTTTTGGCCGGGCTTGAGGCCTTCAGCGTGGCCTACTTAGATGACATTGCCGTGTACAGCAGCCACTGGGCCGAGCACCTCCTCCACCTGGAGGCCGTCCTGGCCGCCCTCCAGCGGGCCGGGCTCACAATCAAGGCCAGCAAATGCCAAATCGGCCACGGATCCGTGACCTACCTGGGCCATCAAGTGGGGAGCGGGCAGGTGGCCCCCCTCCAAGCGAAGATAGATGCCATCCAGACCTGGGAACCCCCCACTACCCAGACCGCTGTCCGGGCCTTCCTGGGTCTCACCGGATACTACCGGCGGTTTATCCGGGACTATGGGAGCATTGTTGGCCCCCTCACAGAGTTAACGTCCAAAAAGCAGCCCAAGAAGGTACACTGAACACCCCGCTGCCAAACAGCCTTCGTCACCCTAAAGACAGCCATGTGTACTGCCCCGGTGCTGCAGGCCCCGGACTATCAGAAGGAGTTCGTGGTACAGACGGACGCCTCCGAGTATGGGATCGGGGCCGTCCTATCCCAAGCCGACGAAAAGGGGCTCGACCGACCAGTGGCCTTCATCAGCCGACGACTACTGCCCCGAGAGCAACGCTGGAGCACTATTGAGCGCGAGGCCTTCGCTGTGGTGTGGGCCCTCAAGAAGCTCCGGCCCTACCTCTTTGGCACCCACTTCCGGGTCCAGACCGACCACCGGCCCTTGCAATGGTTGATGCAAATGCGGGGCGAGAACCCCAAGCTGCTGCGGTGGTCCATCTCGCTACAAGGGATGGATTTTGACGTCGAACACCGGCCAGGCAATGACCACGCCAACGCCGACGGCCTGTCCCGCTTCTTCCGCCTTGACGAGGAGAATCCCCAAGGAGATGGGTGACTCTCCATGCCTTCGGCTGGGGGGGACGCCTGTTGGACCCGGCCTCGTGGCGTGGTCCTTAACCCCCTGGATTGTGCCCGTTCCCCGCCCCGGCCTTCACGGGCCACCCGTCTGAACTGCACCAAGGCCCTTCACCCGGAGCTGCACGTGGTCGCATACTCCTCGTGGCTCCGCCATCTTGTTGGCATCCACGTCACCCCGTGCACCAACCCGGCCTCGACCCCAGCGAAGCCCGACATCGAGGCACCACGAACTAGCCAGGGGGTGCCGCAGGAACCATTCATCGCCCCCGGCGGAGGACAGTATCGATGGGACCCCCAACTGTCCTCCCCTCTCGAGGTGTGATCGCCCGGCAACTCCCATGGGCCTGGCGCCTCTCCTGCTGGGCGTCTGGCCACCTCCACCCGGCCACTCCGCCCCCTCGGGCGCATAGGTCCGGACATCAAAGGGCTCCAGACCTATATCTGGGGCAACCCCACCACAGCTCGGCAGTTGTATCCCGGAGTCGAGAGCCCTGCTGATTGAATCGCGGCTGACCCTACGGAGAAGAACTCTTGTCGGAACCATCACGAGCCCTGCTGACTGCGTCGCGGCTCCCTCTTGTGAACTCTTTCTGAACCACCTGGAACATCGGAGCCCTGCTGACGCTGTCGCGGCCCAACCTCGCTGGAACCTTCCTCGGAGCCCTGCTGACGACGTCGCGGCTCGAGCTGAACAGAGACCATCTTGAGAGCCCTGCTGATTGAATCGCGGCTCTCCACGAACTGTACGCCAGAGCCCTGCTGACGCCGTCGCGGCTCGACCCCTCCGAGATCAGAGGTCCTCCAGCGTGAGGATAAGAACTGGGCCCCAGGTACCCTCGTACCACATTCCTGCCAAAGACTGTCCCGCTACCCCTACCCTTCCAAAGAGACATTGAGACTTTTGGAGGATCCCTCGATCCCTTCGTGTAAATATTGAGCTCGTAACCTTTTATTGATGATAAAGAATTGCTTGTCTTGAGACAACCTCCTTGAGTCCGGTGTGGTGGTGTTACTGTGCTAGTACGGGATAGGAGAAGGATCTCTCAGGAGACTTCTCGGCAGCGCTCGGCTACTTCGTGCAGTGAGAGGGCCCCCCCCTTGGTGGTCTCACCGACTCCTCGGGGTCCGCCTTCCAACACACACTAAATCTGAGGACTCTTTCACTGAGGTCCGAGCCTGGAGGAGCCGAGTCCTGCTAGCACACTAAATCTAAGGACTCTTTCACTGAGGTCCGAGCCTGGAGCAGCCGAGTCCTGATAGCACACTAAATCTAAGGACTCTTTCACTGAGGTCCGAGCCTAGAGGAGCCAGGTCCTGCAAGCACAACTAAATCTAAGGACTCTTTCACGGAGGTCCGAGCCTGGAGGAGCTGGGTACTGCTAGTAGATTCAATCTAAGGACTCTTTCACTGAGATCCGAGCCTGGAGGAGCTGAGTCCTGCTAGCACACTAAATCTAAGGACTCTTTCACTAAGGTCCGAGCCTGGAGGAGCCGGGTCCTGCTAGCACATTCAATCTGAGGACTCTTTCACTGAGATCCGAGCCTGGAGGAGCCGAGTCCTGCTAGCACACTAAATCTGAGGACTCTTTCACTGAGGTCCGAGCCTGGAGGAGCCGAGTCCTGCTAGCACACTAAATCTAAGGACTCTTTCACTGAGGTCCGAGCCTGGAGCAGCCGAGTCCTGATAGCACACTAAATCTAAGGACTCTTTCACTGAGGTCCGAGCCTAGAGGAGCCAGGTCCTGCAAGCACAACTAAATCTAAGGACTCTTTCACGGAGGTCCGAGCCTGGAGGAGCTGGGTACTGCTAGTAGATTCAATCTAAGGACTCTTTCACTGAGATCCGAGCCTGGAGGAGCCGAGTCCTGCTAGCACACTAAATCTAAGGACTCTTTCACTGAGGTCCGAGCCTGGAGGAGCCGAGTCCTGCTAGCACACTAAATTTAAGGACTCTTTCACTGAGGTCCGAGCCTGGAGGAGCCGAGTCCTGCTAGCACACTAAATCTAAGGACTCTTTCACTGAGGTCCGAGCCTGGAGCAGCCGAGTCCTGCTAGCACACTAAATCTAAGGACTCTTTTACTGAGGTCCGAGCCTGGAGGAGTCGAGTCCTGCTAGCACAACTAAATCTAAGGGCTCTTTCACTGAGGTCCGGGCTTGGAGAAGCCGAGTCCTGCTAGCACACTAAATCTAAGGACTGTTCCAATGTGGTCCGAGCCTAGAGGAGCCGGGTCCTGCTAGCACAACTAATTCTAAGGACTCTTTCACTGAGGTCAGAGCCTGGAGGAGTCGGGTCCTGCTAGCACATTAAATCTAAGGACTCTTTCACTGAGGTCCGAGCCTGGAGGAGCCGGGTCCTGCTAGCACACTAAATCTATGGACTCTTTCACTGAGGTCCGAGCTTCGAGAAGCCGAGTCCTGCTAGCACACTAGATCTAAGGACTGTTCCACTGAGGTCCGAGCCTGGAGGAGCCGGGTCCTGCTAGCACACTAAATCTAAGGACTCTTTCACTGAGGTCCGAGCTTGTAGAAGCCGAGTCCTGCTAGCACACTAAATCTAAGTACTCTTTCACTGAGGTCTGAGCCTGGAGGAGCCGAGTCCTGCTAGCACACTAAATCTATGGACTCTTTCACTGAGGTCCAAACCTGGAGGAGAGGAGTCCTGCTAGCACACTAAATCTAAGGACTCTTTCACTGAGGTCCGAGCCTGGAGGAGCCGGGTCCTGCTAGCACACTAAATCTAAGGACTCTTTCACTGAGGTCCGAGCCTGGAGGAGCCAAGTCCTGCTAGCACACTGAATCTAAGGACTCTTCCACTGAGGTCCGAGCCTGTAGAAGCCGAGTCCGGCTAGCACAGTAAATCTAAGGACTCTTTCACTGAGGACAGAGCCTGGAGGAGCCGAGTCCTGCTAGCACACTAAATCTATGGACTTTTTCACTGAGGTCCGAGCCTGGAGGAGCTGGGTCCTGCTAGCACACTAAATCTAAGGACTCTTTCACTAAGGTCCGAGCCTGGAGGAGCCGGGTCCTGCTAGCACATTCAATCTGAGGACTCTTTCACTGAGATCCGAGCCTGGAGGAGCCGAGTCCTGCTAGCACACTAAATCTGAGGACTCTTTCACTGAGGTCCGAGCCTGGAGGAGCCGAGTCCTGCTAGCACACTAAATCTAAGGACTCTTTCACTGAGGTCCGAGCCTGGAGCAGCCGAGTCCTGCTAGTACACTAAATCTAAGGACTCTTTCACTGAGGTCCGAGCCTAGAGGAGCCAGGTCCTGCAAGCACAACTAAATCTAAGGACTCTTTCACGGAGGTCCGAGCCTGGAGGAGCCGGGTACTGCTAGTAGATTCAATCTAAGGACTCTTTCACTGAGATCTGAGCCTGGAGGAGCTGAGTCCTGCTAGCACACTAAATCTAAGGACTCTTTCACTGAGGTCCGAGCCTGGAGGAGCCGAGTCCTGCTAGCACACTAAATCTAAGGACTCTTCCACTGAGGTCCAAGCCTGTGGAAGCCGAGTCCTGCTAGCACACTAAATCTAAGGACTCTTTCACTGAGGTCCTTGCCTGGAGGAGCCGGGTCCTGCTAGCACACTAAATCTATGGACTCTTTCACTGAGGTCCGAGCCTGTAGAAGCCGAGTCCGGCTAGCACAGTAAATCTAAGGACTCTTTCACTGAGGACAGAGCCTGGAGGAGCCGAGTCCTGCTAGCACACTAAATCTATGGACTCTTTCACTGAGGTCGGAGCCTGGAGGAGTCGGGTCCTGCTAGCACACTAAATCTAAGGACTCTTTCACTGAGGTCCGAGCCTGGAGGAGCCGGGTCCTGCTAGCACATTCAATCTGAGGACTCTTTCACTGAGGTCCGAGCCTGGAGGAGCCGAGTCCTGCTAGCAATCTAAATCTAAGGACTCTTTCACTGAGGTCCGAGCCTGGAGGAGCCGAGTCCTTCTAGCACACTAAATCTAAGGACTCTTTCACTAAGGTCCGAGCCTGGAGGAGCCGGGTCCTGCTAGCACATTCAATCTGAGGACTCTTTCACTGAGATCCGAGCCTGGAGGAGCCGAGTCCTGCTAGCACACTAAATCTGAGGACTCTTTCACTGAGGTCCGAGCCTGGAGGAGCCGAGTCCTGCTAGCACACTAAATCTAAGGACTCTTTCACTGAGGTCCGAGCCTGGAGCAGCCGAGTCCTGCTAGTACACTAAATCTAAGGACTCTTTCACTGAGGTCCGAGCCTAGAGGAGCCAGGTCCTGCAAGCACAACTAAATCTAAGGACTCTTTCACGGAGGTCCGAGCCTGGAGGAGCCGGGTACTGCTAGTAGATTCAATCTAAGGACTCTTTCACTGAGATCCGAGCCTGGAGGAGCTGAGTCCTGCTAGCACACTAAATCTAAGGACTCTTTCACTGAGGTCCGAGCCTGGAGGAGCCGAGTCCTGCTAGCACACTAAATCTAAGGACTCTTCCACTGAGGTCCAAGCCTGTGGAAGCCGAGTCCTGCTAGCACACTAAATCTAAGGACTCTTTCACTGAGGTCCTTGCCTGGAGGAGCCGGGTCCTGCTAGCACACTAAATCTATGGACTCTTTCACTGAGGTCCGAGCCTGTAGAAGCCGAGTCCGGCTAGCACAGTAAATCTAAGGACTCTTTCACTGAGGACAGAGCCTGGAGGAGCCGAGTCCTGCTAGCACACTAAATCTATGGACTCTTTCACTGAGGTCGGAGCCTGGAGGAGTCGGGTCCTGCTAGCACACTAAATCTAAGGACTCTTTCACTGAGGTCCGAGCCTGGAGGAGCCGGGTCCTGCTAGCACATTCAATCTGAGGACTCTTTCACTGAGGTCCGAGCCTGGAGGAGCCGAGTCCTGCTAGCAATCTAAATCTAAGGACTCTTTCACTGAGGTCCGAGCCTGGAGGAGCCGAGTCCTGCTAGCACACTAAATCTAAGGACTCTTTCACTGAGGTCCGAGCCTGGAGCAGCCGAATCCTGCTAGCACACTAAATCTAAGGACTCTTTCACTGAGGTCCGAGCCTGGAGGAGTCGAGTCCTGCTAGCACAACTAAATCTAAGGGCTCTTTCACTGAGGTCCGAGCCTGGAGGAGCCGAGTCCTGCTAGCACACTAAAACTAAGGGCTCTTCCACTGAGGTCCGAGCCTGGAGAAGCCGAGTCCTGCTAGCACACTAAATCTAAGGACTATTTCACTGAGGTCCGAGTCTGGAGCAGCCGAGTCCTGCTAGCACACTAGATCTAAGGACTGTTCCACTGAGGTCCGAACCTAGAGGAGCCGGTTCCTGCTAGCACAACTAAATCTAAGGACTCTTTCACTGAGGTCCGAGCCTGGAGGAGCCGAGTCCTGCTAGCACACTAAATCTAAGGACTCTTCCACTGAGGTCCAAGCCTGTGGAAGCCGAGTCCTGCTAGCACACTAAATCTAAGGACTCTTTCACTGAGATCCTTGCCTGGAGGAGCCGGGTCCTGCTAGCACACTAAATCTATGGACTCTTTCACTGAGGTCCGAGCCTGGAGGAGCCGGGTCCTGCTAGCACACTAAATCTAAGGACTCTTTCACTGAGGTCCGAGCTTGTAGAAGCCAAGTCCTGCTAGCACACTAAATCTAAGGACTCTTTCACTGAGGTCCGTGTCTGGAGGAGCCGAGTCCCGCTAGCACACTACATCTATGGACTCTTTCACTGAGGTCCTAGTCTGGAGGAGCCGAGTCCCGCTAGCACACTAAATCTATGGACTCTTTCACTGAGGACCGAGCCTGGAGGAGCCGAATCCCGCTAGCACACTAAATCTAAGGACTCTTTCACTGAGATCCGAGCCTGGACCAGCCGATTCCTGCTTGCACACTAAATCTAAGGACTCTTTCACTGAGGTCCAAGCCTGGAGGAGTGGGGTCCTGCTAGCACACTAAATCTAAGGACTCTTTCACTGAGGTCCGTGCCTGGAGGAGTCGGGTCCTGCTAGCACATAAAATCTAAGGACTCTTTCACTGAGGTCTGAGCCTGGAGGAGCCGGGTCCTGCTAGCACACTAAATCTATGGACTCTTTCACTGAGGTCCGAGCCTGGAGGAGCCGAGTCCTGCCAGCACACTAAATCTAAGGACTCTTTCACTTAGGTCCGAGCCTGGAGGAGCCGGGTCCTCCTAGCACAACAAAATCTAAGGACTCTTTTACTGAGGTCCGAGCCTAGAGGAGCCCAGCCCTGCTAGCACACTAAATCTAAGGACTCTTCCACTGAGGTCCGAGCCTGGAGGAGGCAGGTCCTGCTAGCAAAACTAAATCTAAGGACTCTTCCACTGAGGTCAGAGCCTGTAGAAGCCGAGTCCTGCTAGCACACTAAATCTAAGGACTCTTCCACTGAGGTCCAAGCCGGGAGCAGCTGAGTGCTGCTAGCACACTAGATCTAAGGACTCTTTCACTGAGGTCCGAGCCTGGAGTAGCCGAGTCCTGCTAGCACACTAAATCTAAGGACTCTTTCACTGAGGTCCGAGCCTGGAGGAGCCGGGTCCTGCTAGCACACTATGGACTCTTTCACTGAGGTCCGAGACTGTAGAAGCCAAGTCCTGCTAGCACACTAAATCTAAGGACTCTTTCACTGAGGTCCGTGTCTGGAGGAGCCGAGTCCCACTAGCACACTAAATCTATGGACTCTTTCACTGAGGTCCGAGTCTGGAGGAGCCGAGTCACGCTAGCACACTAAATCTAAGGACTCTTTCACTGAGATCCGAGCCTGGACCAGCCGATTCCTGCTTGCACACTAAATCTAAGGACTCTTTCACTGAGGTCCAAGCCTGGAGGAGTGGGGTCCTGCTAGCACACTTAATCTAAGGACTCTTTCACTGAGGTCCGTGCCTGGAGGAGTCGGGTCCTGCTAGCACATAAAATCTAAGGACTCTTTCACTGAGGTGTGAGCCTGGAGGAGCCGGGTCCTGCTAGCACACTAAATCTATGGACTCTTTCACTGAGGTCTGGGCTTGGAGAAGCCGAGTCCTGCTAGCACACTAGATCTAAGGACTGTTCCAATGGGGTCCGAGCCTAGAGGAGCCGGGTCCTGCTAGCACAACTAATTCTAAGGACTGTTTCACTGAGGTCCGAGCCTGGAGGAGCCGAGTCCTGCTAGCACACTAAATCTAAAGACTCTTTCACTGAGGTCCGAGCCTGTAGAAGCCAAGTCCTGCTAGCACACTAAATCTAAGGACTCTTTCACTGAAGTCCGAGCCTGGAGGAGCCGAGTCCCGCTAGCACACTAAATCTATGGACTCTTTCACTGAGGACCGAGCCTGGAGGAGCCGAATCCCGCTAGCACAGTAAATCTAAGGACTCTTTCACTGAGATCCGAGCCTGGAGCAGCCGAGTCCTGCTAGCACACTAAATCTAAGGACTCTTTCACTGAGGTCCAAGCCTGGAGGAGCGGGGTCCTGCTAGCACTCTAAATCTAAGGACTCTTTCACTGAGGTCCGAGCCTGGAGGAGCCGAGTCCTGCTAGCACACTAAATCTAAGGACTCTTCCACTGAGGTCCAAGCCTGTGGAAGCCGAGTCCTGCTAGCACACTAAATCTAAGGACTCTTTCACTGAGGTCCTTGCCTGGAGGAGCCGGGTCCTGCTAGCACACTAAATCTATGGACTCTTTCACTGAGGTCCGAGCCTGGAGGAGCCGGGTCCTGCTAGCACACTAAATCTAAGGACTCTTTCACTGAGGTCCGAGCTTGTAGAAGCCGAGTCCTGCTAGCACACTAAATCTAAGGACCCTTTCACTGAGGTCTGAGCCTGGAGGAGCCGAGTCCTGCTAGCACACTAAATCTAGGGACTCTTTCACTGAGGTCCGAGCTTGTAGAAGCCGAGTCCTGCTAGCACACTAAATCTAAGTACTCTTTCACTGAGGTCTGAGCCTGGAGGAGCCGAGTCCTGCTAGCACAATAAATCTATGGACTCTTTCACTGAGGTCCGAGCCTGGAGGAGCCGAGTCCTGCTAGCACACTAAATCTAAGGACTCTTTCACTGAGGTCCGAGCCTGGAGGAGCCGGGTCCTGCTAGCACACTAAATCTAAGGACTCTTTCACTGAGATCCGAGCCTGGAGGAGCTGAGTCCTGCTAGCACACTAAATCTAAGGACTCTTTCACTGAGGTCCGAGCCTGGAGGAGCCGAGTCCTGCTAGCACACTAAATCTAAGGACTCTTTCACTGAGGTCCAAGCCTGGAGGAGCCGAGCCCTGCTAGCACACTAAATCTATGGACTCTTTCACTGAGGTCCGAGCCTGGAGGAGCCGGGTCCTGCTAGCACACTAAATCTAAGGACTCTTTCACTGAGGTCCGAGCTTGTAGAAGCCGAGTCCTGCTAGCACACTAAATCTAAGGACTCTTCCACTGAGGTCCAAGCCTGTGGAAGCCGAGTCCTGCTAGCACACTAAATCTAAGGACTCTTCTACTGAGGTCCGAGCCTGGAGAAGCCGAGTCCTGCTAGCACACTAAATCTAAGGACTATTTCACTGAGGTCCGAGCCTGGAGCAGCCGAGTCCTTCTAGCACACTAGATCTAAGGACTGTTCCACTGAGGTCCGAACCTAGAGGAGCCGAGTCCTGCTAGCACACTAAATCTAAGGACTCTTCCACTGAGGTCCGAGCCTGTGGAAGCCGAGTCCTGCTAGCACACTAAATCTAAGGACACTTTCACTGAGGTCCTTGCCTGGAGGAGCCGAGTCCCGCTAGCACACTAAATCTATGGACTCTTTAACTGAGGTCCGAGTCTGGAGGAGCCGAGTCCCGCTAGCACACTAAATCTATGGACTCTTTCACTGAGGACCGAGCCTGGAGCAGCCGAGTCCTGCTAGCACACTAAATCTAAGGACTCTTTTACTGAGGTCCAAGCCTGGGGGAGCGGGGTCCTGCTAGCACACTAAATCTAAGGACTCTTTCACTGAGGTCCGAGCCTGGAGGAGTCGGGTCATGCTAGCAAATTAAATCTAAGGACTCTTTCACTGAGGTCCGAGCCTGGAGCAGCCGAGTCCTGCTAGCACACTAGATCTAAGGACTGTTCCACTGAGGTCCGAACCTAGAGGAGCCGGTTCCTGCTAGCACAACTAAATCTAAGGACTCTTTCACTGACGTCCGAGCCTGGAGGAGCCGAGTCCTGCTAGCACACTAAATCTAAGGACTCTTCCACTGAGGTCCAAGCCTGTGGAAGCCGAGTCCTGCTAGCACACTAAATCTAAGGACTCTTTCACTGAGGTCCTTGCCTGGAGGAGCCGAGTCCTGCCAGCACACTAAATCTAAGGACTCTTTCACTGAGGTCCGAGCCTGGAGGAGCCCGGTCCTCCTAGCACAACAAAATCTAAGGACTCTTTTACTGAGGTCCAAGCCTAGAGGAGCCCAGCCGTGCTAGCACACTAAATCTAAGGACTCTTCCACTGAGGTCCGAGCCTGGAGGAGCCAGGTCCTGCTAGCACAACTAAATCTAAGGACTCTTCCACTGAGGTCAGAGCCTGTAGAAGCCGAGTCCTGCTAGCACACTAAATCTAAGGACTCTTCCACTGAGGTCCAAGCCTGGAGCAGCTGAGTGCTGCTAGCACACTAGATCTAAGGACTCTTTCACTGAGGTCCGAGCCTGGAGTAGCCGAGTCCTGCTAGCACACTAAATCTAAGGACTCTTTCACTGAGGTCCGAGCCTGGAGGAGCCGGGTCCTGCTAGCACACTATGGACTCTTTCACTGAGATCCGAGACTGTAGAAGCCAAGTCCTGCTAGCACACTAAATCTAAGGACTCTTTCACTGAGGTCCGTGTCTGGAGGAGCCGAGTCCCGCTAGCACACTAAATCTATGGACTCTTTCACTGAGGTCCGAGTCTGGAGGAGCCGAGTCCCGCTAGCACACTAAATCTATGGACTCTTTCACTGAGGACCGAGCCTGGAGGAGCCGAATCCCGCTAGCACACTAAATCTAAGGACTCTTTCACTGAGATCCGAGCCTGGACCAGCCGATTCCTGCTTGCACACTAAATCTAAGGACTCTTTCACTGAGGTCCAAGCCTGGAGGAGTGGGGTCCTGCTAGCACACTAAATCTAAGGACTCTTTCACTGAGGTCCGTGCCTGGAGGAGTCGGGTCCTGCTAGCACATAAAATCTAAGGACTCTTTCACTGAGGTCTGAGCCTGGAGGAGCCGGGTCCTGCTAGCACACTAAATCTATGGACTCTTTCACTGAGGTCCGGGCTTGGAGAAGCCGAGTCCTGCTAGCACACTAGATCTAAGGACTGTTCCAATGAGGTCCGAGCCTAGAGGAGCCGGGTCCTGCTAGCACAACTAATTCCAAGGACTCTTTCACTGAGGTCCGAGCCTGGAGGAGCCGAGTCCTGCTAGCACACTAAATCTAAAGACTCTTTCACTGAGGTCCGAGCCTGTAGAAGCCAAGTCCTGCTAGCACACTAAATCTAAGGACTCTTTCACTGAAGTCCGAGCCTGGAGGAGCCGAGTCCCGCTAGCACACTAAATCTATGGACTCTTTCACTGAGGACCGAGCCTGGAGGAGCCGCATCCCGCTAGCACACTAAATCTAAGGACTCTTTCACTGAGATCCGAGCCTGGAGCAGCCGAGTCCTGCTAGCACACTAAATCTAAGGACTCTTTCACTGAGGTCCAAGCCTGGAGGAGCGGGGTCCTGCTAGCACTCTAAATCTAAGGACTCTTTCACTGAGGTCCGAGCCTGGAGGAGTCAGGTCCTGCTAGCACATTAAATCTAAGGACTCTTTCACTGAGGTCCGAGCCTGGAGGAGCCGGGTCCTGCTAGCACACTAAATCTATGGACTCTTTCACTGAGGTCCGAGCTTCGAGAAGCCGAGTCCTGCTAGCACACTAGATCTAAGGACTGTTCCACTGAGGTCCGAGCCTGGAGGAGCCGGGTCCTGCTAGCACACTAAATCTAAGGACTCTTTCACTGAGGTCCGAGCTTGTAGAAGCCGAGTCCTGCTAGCACACTAAATCTAAGTACTCTTTCACTGAGGTCTGAGCCTGGAGGAGCCGAGTCCTGCTAGCACACTAAATCTAAGGACTCTTTCACTGAGATCCGAGCCTGGACCAGCCGATTCCTGCTTGCACACTAAATCTAAGGACTCTTTCACTGAGGTCCAAGCCTGGAGGAGTGGGGTCCTGCTAGCACACTAAATCTAAGGACTCTTTCACTGAGGTCCGTCCTTGGAGGAGTCGGGTCCTGCTAGCACATAAAATCTAAGGACTCTTTCACTGAGGTCTGAGCCTGGAGGAGCCGGGTCCTGCTAGCACACTAAATCTATGGACTCTTTCACTGAGGTCCGGGTTTGGAGAAGCCGAGTCCTGCTAGCACACTAGATCTAAGGACTGTTCCAATGAGGTCCGAGCCTAGAGGAGCCGGGTCCTGCTAGCACAACTAATTCTAAGGACTCTTTCACTGAGGTCCGAGCCTGGAGGAGCCGAGTCCTGCTAGCACACTAAATCTAAAGACTCTTTCACTGAGGTCCGAACCTGTAGAAGCCAAGTCCTTCTAGCACACTAAATCTAAGGACTCTTTCACTGAAGTCCGAGCCTGGAGGAGCCGAGTCCCGCTAGCACACTAAATCTATGGACTCTTTCACTGAGGACCGAGCCTGGAGGAGCCGAATTCCGCTAGCACACTAAATCTAAGGACTTTTACACTGAGATCCGAGCCTGGAGCAGCCGAGTCCTGCTAGCACACTAAATCTAAGGACTCTTTCACTGAGGTCCAAGCCTGGAGGAGCGGGGTCCTGCTAGCACTCTAAATCTAAGGACTCTTTCACTGAGGTCCGAGCCTGGAGGAGTCGGGTCCTGCTAGCACATTAAATCTAAGGACTCTTTCACTGAGGTCCGAGCCTGGAGGAGCCGGGTCCTGCTAGCACAATAAATCTATGGACTCTTTCACTGAGGTCCGAGCTTCGAGAAGCCGAGTCCTGCTAGCACACTAGATCTAAGGACTGTTCCACTGAGGTCCGAGCCTGGAGGAGCCGGGTCCTGCTAGCACACTAAATATAAGGACTCTTTCACTGAGGTCCGAGCTTGTAGAAGCCGAGTCCTGCTAGCACACTAAATCTAAGTACTCTTTCACTGAGATCTGAGCCTGGAGGAGCCGAGTCCTGCTAGCACAATAAATCTATGGACTCTTTCACTGAGGTCCGAGCCTGGAGGAGCCGAGTCCTGCTAGCACACTAAATCTAAGGACTCTTTCACTGAGGTCCGAGCCTGGAGGAGCCGGGTCCTGCTAGCACACTAAATCTAAGGACTCTTTCACTGAGATCCGAGCCTGGAGGAGCCGAGTCCTGCTAGCACACTAAATCTAAGGACTCTTTCACTGAGGTCTGAGCCTGGAGGAGCCGAGTCCTGCTAGCACACTAAATCTAAGGACTCTTTCACTGAGGTCCGAGCCTGGAGGAGCCGAGCCCTGCTAGCACACTAAAACTAAGGACTCTTCTACTGAGGTCCGAGCCTGGAGAAGCCGAGTCCTGCTAGCACACTAAATCTAAGGACTATTTCACTGAGGTCCGAGCCTGGAGCAGCCGAGTCCTTCTAGCACACTAGATCTAAGGACTGTTCCACTGAGGTCCGAACCTAGAGGAGCCGGGTCCTGCTAGCACAACTAAATCTAAGGACTCTTTCACTGAGGTCGGAGCCTGGAGGAGCCGAGTCCTGCTAGCACACTAAATCTAAGGACTCTTCCACTGAGGTCCGAGCCTGTGGAAGCCGAGTCCTGCTAGCACACTAAATCTAAGGACACTTTCACTGAGGTCCTTGCCTGGAGGAGCCGGGTCCTGCTAGCACACTAAATCTAAGGACTCTTTCACAGAGGTCCTTGCCTGGAGGAGCCGGGTCCTGCTAGCACACTAAATCTATGGACTCTTTCACTGAGGTCCGAGACTGGAGGAGCCGGGTCCTGCTAGCACACTAAATCTAAGGACTCTTTCACTGAGGTCCGAGCTTGTAGAAGCCGAGTCCTGCTAGCACACTAAATCTAAGGACCCTTTCACTGAGGTCTGAGCCTGGAGGAGCCGAGTCCTGCTAGCACACTAAATCTAGGGACTCTTTCACTGAGGTCCGAGCCTGGAGGAGCCGAGTCCTGCCAGCACACTAAATCTAAGGACTCTTTTACTGAGGTCCGAGCCTGGAGGAGCCGGGTCCTCCTAGCACAACAAAATCTAAGGACTCTTTTACTGAGGTCCAAGCCTAGAGGAGCCGAGTCCTGCTAGCACACTAAATCTAAGGACTCTTCCACTGAGGTCCGAGCCTGGGGGAGCCGAGTCCTGCTAGCACACTAAATCTAAGGACTCTTCCACTGAGGTCCAAGCCTGGAGCAGCTGAGTGCTGCTAGCACACTAGATCTAAGGACTCTTTCACTGAGGTCCGAGCCTGGAGTAGCCGAGTCCTGCTAGCACACTAAATCTAAGGACTCTTTCACTGAGGTCCGAGCCTGGAGGAGCCGGGTCCTGCTAGCACACTATGGACTCTTTCACTGAGGTCCGAGACTGTAGAAGCCAAGTCCTGCTAGCACACTAAATCTAAGGACTCTTTCACTGAGGTCCGTGTCTGGAGGAGCCGAGTCCCGCTAGCACACTAAATCTATGGACTCTTTCACTGAGGTCTGAGTCTGGAGGAGCCGAGTCCCGCTAGCACACTAAATCTATGGACTCTTTCACTGAGGACCGAGCCTGGAGGAGCCGAATCCCGCTAGCACACTAAATCTAAGGACTCTTTCACTGAGATCCGAGCCTGGACCAGCCGATTCCTGCTTGCACACTAAATCTAAGGACTCTTTCACTGAGGTCCAAGCCTGGAGGAGTGGGGTCCTGCTAGCACACTATGGACTCTTTCACTGAGGTCCGAGACTGTAGAAGCCAAGTCCTGCTAGCACACTAAATCTAAGGACTCTTTCACTGAGGTCCGAGCCTGGAGGAGTCGGGTCCTGCTAGCACATTAAATCTAAGGACTCTTTCACTGAGGTCCGAGCCTGGAGGAGCCGGGTCCTGCTAGCACAATAAATCTATGGACTCTTTCACTGAGGTCCGAGCTTCGAGAAGCCGAGTCCTGCTAGCACACTAGATCTAAGGACTGTTCCACTGAGGTCCGAGCCTGGAGGAGCCGGGTCCTGCTAGCACACTAAATATAAGGACTCTTTCACTGAGGTCCGAGCTTGTAGAAGCCGAGTCCTGCTAGCACACTAAATCTAAGTACTCTTTCACTGAGGTCTGAGCCTGGAGGAGCCGAGTCCTGCTAGCACAATAAATCTATGGACTCTTTCACTGAGGTCCGAGCCTGGAGGAGCCGAGTCCTGCTAGCACACTAAATCTAAGGACTCTTTCACTGAGGTCCGAGCCTGGAGGAGCCGGGTCCTGCTAGCACACTAAATCTAAGGACTCTTTCACTGAGATCCGAGCCTGGAGGAGCCGAGTCCTGCTAGCACACTAAATCTAAGGACTCTTTCACTGAGGTCCGAGCCTGGAGGAGCCGAGTCCTGCTAGCACACTAAATCTAAGGACTCTTTCACTGAGGTCCGAGCCTGGAGGAGCCGAGCCCTGCTAGCACACTAAAACTAAGGACTCTTCTACTGAGGTCCGAGCCTGGAGAAGCCGAGTCCTGCTAGCACACTAAATCTAAGGACTATTTCACTGAGGTCCGAGCCTGGAGCAGCCGAGTCCTTCTAGCACACTAGATCTAAGGACTGTTCCACTGAGGTCCGAACCTAGAGGAGCCGGGTCCTGCTAGCACAACTAAATCTAAGGACTCTTTCACTGAGGTCGGAGCCTGGAGGAGCCGAGTCCTGCTAGCACACTAAATCTAAGGACTCTTCCACTGAGGTCCGAGCCTGTGGAAGCCGAGTCCTGCTAGCACACTAAATCTAAGGACACTTTCACTGAGGTCCTTGCCTGGAGGAGCCGGGTCCTGCTAGCACACTAAATCTAAGGACTCTTTCACTGAGGTCCTTGCCTGGAGGAGCCGGGTCCTGCTAGCACACTAAATCTATGGACTCTTTCACTGAGGTCCGAGCCTGGAGGAGCCGGGTCCTGCTAGCACACTAAATCTAAGGACTCTTTCACTGAGGTCCGAGCTTGTAGAAGCCGAGTCCTGCTAGCACACTAAATCTAAGGACCCTTTCACTGAGGTCTGAGCCTGGAGGAGCCGAGTCCTGCTAGCACACTAAATCTAGGGACTCTTTCACTGAGGTCCGAGCCTGGAGGAGCCGAGTCCTGCCAGCACACTAAATCTAAGGACTCTTTTACTGAGGTCCGAGCCTGGAGGAGCCGGGTCCTCCTAGCACAACAAAATCTAAGGACTCTTTTACTGAGGTCCAAGCCTAGAGGAGCCGAGTCCTGCTAGCACACTAAATCTAAGGACTCTTCCACTGAGGTCCGAGCCTGGGGGAGCCGAGTCCTGCTAGCACACTAAATCTAAGGACTCTTCCACTGAGGTCCAAGCCTGGAGCAGCTGAGTGCTGCTAGCACACTAGATCTAAGGACTCTTTCACTGAGGTCCGAGCCTGGAGTAGCCGAGTCCTGCTAGCACACTAAATCTAAGGACTCTTTCACTGAGGTCCGAGCCTGGAGGAGCCGGGTCCTGCTAGCACACTATGGACTCTTTCACTGAGGTCCGAGACTGTAGAAGCCAAGTCCTGCTAGCACACTAAATCTAAGGACTCTTTCATTGAGGTCCGTGTCTGGAGGAGCCGAGTCCCGCTAGCACACTAAATCTATGGACTCTTTCACTGAGGTCTGAGTCTGGAGGAGCCGAGTCCCGCTAGCACACTAAATCTATGGACTCTTTCACTGAGGACCGAGCCTGGAGGAGCCGAATCCCGCTAGCACACTAAATCTAAGGACTCTTTCACTGAGATCCGAGCCTGGACCAGCCGATTCCTGCTTGCACACTAAATCTAAGGACTCTTTCACTGAGGTCCAAGCCTGGAGGAGTGGGGTCCTGCTAGCACACTAAATCTAAGGACTCTTTCACTGAGGTCCGTGCCTGGAGGAGTCGGGTCCTGCTAGCACATAAAATCTAAGGACTCTTTCACTGAGGTCTGAGCCTGGAGGAGCCGGGTCCTGCTAGCACACTAAATCTATGGACTCTTTCACTGAGGTCCGGGCTTGGAGAAGCCGAGTCCTGCTAGCACACTAGATCTAAGGACTGTTCCAATGAGGTCCGAGCCTAGAGGAGCCGGGTCCTGCTAGCACAACTAATTCCAAGGACTCTTTCACTGAGGTCCGAGCCTGGAGGAGCCGAGTCCTGCTACCACACTAAATCTAAAGACTCTTTCACTGAGGTCCGAGCCTGTAGAAGCCAAGTCCTGCTAGCACACTAAATCTAAGGACTCTTTCACTGAGGACCGAGCCTGGAGGAGCCGCATCCCGCTAGCACACTAAATCTAAGGACTCTTTCACTGAGATCCGAGCCTGGAGCAGCCGAGTCCTGCTAGCACACTAAATCTAAGGACTCTTTCACTGAGGTCCAAGCCTGGAGGAGCGGGGTCCTGCTAGCACTCTAAATCTAAGGACTCTTTCACTGAGGTCCGAGCCTGGAGGAGTCGGGTCCTGCTAGCACATTAAATCTAAGGACTCTTTCACTGAGGTCCGAGCCTGGAGGAGCCGGGTCCTGCTAGCACACTAAATCTATGGACTCTTTCACTGAGGTCCGAGCTTCGAGAAGCCGAGTCCTGCTAGCACACTAGATCTAAGGACTGTTCCACTGAGGTCCGAGCCTGGAGGAGCCGGGTCCTGCTAGCACACTAAATCTAAGGACTCTTTCACTGAGGTCCGAGCTTGTAGAAGCCGAGTCCTGCTAGCACACTAAATCTAAGTACTCTTTCACTGAGGTATGAGCCTGGAGGAGCCGAGTCCTGCTAGCACACTAAATCTAAGGACTCTTTCACTGAGATCCGAGCCTGGACCAGCCGATTCCTGCTTGCACACTAAATCTAAGAACTCTTTCACTGAGGTCCAAGCCTGGAGGAGTGGGGTCCTGCTAGCACACTAAATCTAAGGACTCTTTCACTGAGGTCCGTCCTTGGAGGAGTCGGGTCCTGCTAGCACATAAAATCTAAGGACTCTTTCACTGAGGTCTGAGCCTGGAGGAGCCGGGTCCTGCTAGCACACTAAATCTATGGACTCTTTCACTGAGGTCCGGGCTTGGAGAAGCCGAGTCCTGCTAGCACACTAGATCTAAGGACTGTTCCAATGAGGTCCGAGCCTAGAGGAGCCGGGTCCTGCTAGCACAACTAATTCTAAGGACTCTTTCACTGAGGTCCGAGCCTGGAGGAGCCGAGTCCTGCTAGCACACTAAATCTAAAGACTCTTTCACTGAGGTCCGAGCCTGTAGAAGCCAAGTCCTGCTAGCACACTAAATCTAAGGACTCTTTCACTGAAGTCCGAGCCTGGAGGAGCCGAGTCCCGCTAGCACACTAAATCTATGGACTCTTTCACTGAGGACCGAGCCTGGAGGAGCCGAATCCCGCTAGCACACTAAATCTAAGGACTCTTTCACTGAGATCCGAGCCTGGAGCAGCCGAGTCCTGCTAGCACACTAAATCTAAGGACTCTTTCACTGAGGTCCAAGCCTGGAGGAGCAGGGTCCTGCTAGCACTCTAAATCTAAGGACTCTTTCACTGAGGTCCGAGCCTGGAGGAGTCGGGTCCTGCTAGCACATTAAATCTAAGGACTCTTTCACTGAGGTCCGAGCCTGGAGGAGCCGGGTCCTGCTAGCACACTAAATCTATGGACTCTTTCACTGAGGTCCGAGCTTCGAGAAGCCGAGTCCTGCTAGCACACTAGATCTAAGGACTGTTCCACTGAGGTCCGAGCCTGGAGGAGCCGGGTCCTGCTAGCACACTAAATATAAGGACTCTTTCACTGAGGTCCGAGCTTGTAGAAGCCGAGTCCTGCTAGCACACTAAATCTAAGTACTCTTTCACTGAGGTCTGAGCCTGTGGAAGCCGAGTCCTGCTAGCACACTAAATCTAAGGACACTTTCACTGAGGTCCTTGCCTGGAGGAGCCGGGTCCTGCTAGCACACTAGATCTAAGGACTGTTCCACTGAGGTCCGAACCTAGAGGAGCCGGGTCCTGCTAGCACAACTAAATCTAAGGACTCTTTCACTGAGGTCGGAGCCTGGAGGAGCCGAGTCCTGCTAGCACACTAAATCTAAGGACTCTTCCACTGAGGTCCAAGCCTGGAGGAGCTGGGTCCTGCAACACACTAAATCTAAGGACTCTTTCACTGAGGTCCGAGCCTGTGGAAGCCGAGTCCTGCTAGCACACTAAATCTAAGGACACTTTCACTGAGGTCCTTGCCTGGAGGAGCCGGGTCCTGCTAGCAAACTAAATCTAAGGACTCTTTCACTGAGGTCCAAGCCTGGAGGAGCTGGGTCCTGCAACACACTAAATCTAAGGACTCTTTCACTGAGGTCCGAGCCTGTAGAAGCCAAGTCCTGCTAGCACACTAAATCTAAGGACTCTTTCACTGAGGTCCGAGCCTGGAGGAGCCGAGTCCCGCTAGCACACTAAATCTATGGACTCTTTAACTGAGGTCCGAGTCTGGAGGAGCCGAGTCCCGCTAGCACACTAAATCTATGGACTCTTTCACTGAGGACCGAGCCTGGAGCAGCCGAGTCCTGCTAGCACACTAAATCTAAGGACTCTTTTACTGAGGTCCAAGCCTGGGGGAGCGGGGTCCTGCTAGCACATTAAATCTAAGGACTCTTTCACTGAGGTCCGAGCCTGGAGGAGTCGGGTCATGCTAGCAAATTAAATCTAAGGACTCTTTCACTGAGGTCCGAGCCTGGAGCAGCCGAGTCCTGCTAGCACACTAGATCTAAGGACTGTTCCACTGAGGTCCGAACCTAGAGGAGCCGGTTCCTGCTAGCACAACTAAATCTAAGGACTCTTTCACTGAGGTCCGAGCCTGGAGGAGCCGAGTCCTGCTAGCACACTAAATCTAAGGACTCTTCCACTGAGGTCCAAGCCTGTGGAAGCCGAGTCCTGCTAGCACACTAAATCTAAGGACTCTTTCACTGAGGTCCTTGCCTGGAGGAGCCGGGTCCTGCTAGCACACTAAATCTATGGACTCTTTCACTGAGGTCCGAGCCTGGAGGAGCCGGGTCCTGCTAGCACACTAAATCTAAGGACTCTTTCACTGAGGTCCGAGCTTGTAGAAGCCGAGTCCTGCTAGCACACTAAATCTAAGGACCCTTTCACTGAGGTCTGAGCCTGGAGGAGCCGAGTCCTGCTAGCACACTAAATCTAAGGACCCTTTCACTGAGGTCTGAGCCTGGAGGAGCCGAGTCCTGCTAGCACACTAAATCTAGGGACTCTTTCACTGAGGTCCGAGCCTGGAGGAGCCGAGTCCTGCCAGCATACTAAATCTAAGGACTCTTTCACTGAGGTCCGAGCCTGGAGGAGCCGGGTCCTCCTAGCACAACAAAATCTAAGGACTCTTTTACTGAGGTCCAAGCCTAGAGGAGCCCAGCCCTGCTAGCACACTAAATCTACGGACTCTTCCACTGAGGTCCGAGCCTGGAGGAGCCAGGTCCTGCTAGCACAACTAAATCTAAGGACTCTTCCACTGAGGTCAGAGCCTGTAGAAGCCGAGTCCTGCTAGCACACTAAATCTAAGGACTCTTCCACTGAGGTCCAAGCCTGGAGCAGCTGAGTGCTGCTAGCACACTAGATCTAAGGACTCTTTCACTGAGGTCCGAGCCTGGAGTAGCCGAGTCCTGCTAGCACACTAAATCTAAGGACTCTTTCACTGAGGTCCGAGCCTGGAGGAGCCGGGTCCTGCTAGCACACTATGGACTCTTTCACTGAGGTCCGAGACTGTAGAAGCCAAGTCCTGCTAGCACACTAAATCTAAGGACTCTTTCACTGAGGTCCGTGTCTGGAGGAGCCGAGTCCTGCTAGCACACTAAATCTATGGACTCTTTCACTGAGGTCCGAGTCTGGAGGAGCCGAGTCCCGCTAGCACACTAAATCTATGGACTCTTTCACTGAGGACCGAGCCTGGAGGAGCCGAATCCCGCTAGCACACTAAATCTAAGGACTCTTTCACTGAGATCCGAGCCTGGACCAGCCGATACCTGCTTGCACACTAAATCTAAGGACTCTTTCACTGAGGTCCGTGCCTGGAGGAGCCGAGTCCTGCTAGCACACTAAATCTAAGGACTCTTTCACTGAGGTCCGAGCCTGGAGGAGCCGAGCCCTGCTAGCACACTAAAACTAAGGACTCTTCTACTGAGGTCCGAGCCTGGAGAAGCCGAGTCCTGCTAGCACACTAAATCTAAGGACTATTTCACTGAGGTCCGAGCCTGGAGCAGCCGAGTCCTTCTAGCACACTAGATCTAAGGACTGTTCCACTGAGGTCCGAACCTAGAGGAGCCGGGTCCTGCTAGCACAACTAAATCTAAGGACTCTTTCACTGAGGTCGGAGCCTGGAGGAGCCGAGTCCTGCTAGCACACTAAATCTAAGGACTCTTCCACTGAGGTCCGAGCCTGTGGAAGCCGAGTCCTGCTAGCACACTAAATCTAAGGACACTTTCACTGAGGTCCTTGCCTGGAGGAGCCGGGTCCTGCTAGCACACTAAATCTAAGGACTCTTTCACTGAGGTCCTTGCCTGGAGGAGCCGGGTCCTGCTAGCACACTAAATCTATGGACTCTTTCACTGAGGTCCGAGACTGGAGGAGCCGGGTCCTGCTAGCACACTAAATCTAAGGACTCTTTCACTGAGGTCCGAGCTTGTAGAAGCCGAGTCCTGCTAGCACACTAAATCTAAGGACCCTTTCACTGAGGTCTGAGCCTGGAGGAGCCGAGTCCTGCTAGCACACTAAATCTAGGGACTCTTTCACTGAGGTCCGAGCCTGGAGGAGCCGAGTCCTGCCAGCACACTAAATCTAAGGACTCTTTTACTGAGGTCCGAGCCTGGAGGAGCCGGGTCCTCCTAGCACAACAAAATCTAAGGACTCTTTTACTGAGGTCCAAGCCTAGAGGAGCCGAGTCCTGCTAGCACACTAAATCTAAGGACTCTTCCACTGAGGTCCGAGCCTGGGGGAGCCGAGTCCTGCTAGCACACTAAATCTAAGGACTCTTCCACTGAGGTCCAAGCCTGGAGCAGCTGAGTGCTGCTAGCACACTAGATCTAAGGACTCTTTCACTGAGGTCCGAGCCTGGAGTAGCCGAGTCCTGCTAGCACACTAAATCTAAGGACTCTTTCACTGAGGTCCGAGCCTGGAGGAGCCGGGTCCTGCTAGCACACTATGGACTCTTTCACTGAGGTCCGAGACTGTAGAAGCCAAGTCCTGCTAGCACACTAAATCTAAGGACTCTTTCACTGAGGTCCGTGTCTGGAGGAGCCGAGTCCCGCTAGCACACTAAATCTATGGACTCTTTCACTGAGGTCTGAGTCTGGAGGAGCCGAGTCCCGCTAGCACACTAAATCTATGGACTCTTTCACTGAGGACCGAGCCTGGAGGAGCCGAATCCCGCTAGCACACTAAATCTAAGGACTCTTTCACTGAGATCCGAGCCTGGACCAGCCGATTCCTGCTTGCACACTAAATCTAAGGACTCTTTCACTGAGGTCCAAGCCTGGAGGAGTGGGGTCCTGCTAGCACACTATGGACTCTTTCACTGAGGTCCGAGACTGTAGAAGCCAAGTCCTGCTAGCACACTAAATCTAAGGACTCTTTCACTGAGGTCCGAGCCTGGAGGAGTCGGGTCCTGCTAGCACATTAAATCTAAGGACTCTTTCACTGAGGTCCGAGCCTGGAGGAGCCGGGTCCTGCTAGCACAATAAATCTATGGACTCTTTCACTGAGGTCCGAGCTTCGAGAAGCCGAGTCCTGCTAGCACACTAGATCTAAGGACTGTTCCACTGAGGTCCGAGCCTGGAGGAGCCGGGTCCTGCTAGCACACTAAATATAAGGACTCTTTCACTGAGGTCCGAGCTTGTAGAAGCCGAGTCCTGCTAGCACACTAAATCTAAGTACTCTTACACTGAGGTCTGAGCCTGGAGGAGCCGAGTCCTGCTAGCACAATAAATCTATGGACTCTTTCACTGAGGTCCGAGCCTGGAGGAGCCGAGTCCTGCTAGCACACTAAATCTAAGGACTCTTTCACTGAGGTCCGAGCCTGGAGGAGCCGGGTCCTGCTAGCACACTAAATCTAAGGACTCTTTCACTGAGATCCGAGCCTGGAGGAGCCGAGTCCTGCTAGCACACTAAATCTAAGGACTCTTTCACTGAGGTCCGAGCCTGGAGGAGCCGAGTCCTGCTAGCACACTAAATCTAAGGACTCTTTCACTGAGGTCCGAGCCTGGAGGAGCCGAGCCCTGCTAGCACACTAAAACTAAGGACTCTTCTACTGAGGTCCGAGCCTGGAGAAGCCGAGTCCTGCTAGCACACTAAATCTAAGGACTATTTCACTGAGGTCCGAGCCTGGAGCAGCCGAGTCCTTCTAGCACACTATTTCTAAGGACTGTTCCACTGAGGTCCGAACCTAGAGGAGCCGGGTCCTGCTAGCACAACTAAATCTAAGGACTCTTTCACTGAGGTCGGAGCCTGGAGGAGCCGAGTCCTGCTAGCACACTAAATCTAAGGACTCTTCCACTGAGGTCCGAGCCTGTGGAAGCCGAGTCCTGCTAGCACACTAAATCTAAGGACACTTTCACTGAGGTCCTTGCCTGGAGGAGCCGGGTCCTGCTAGCACACTAAATCTAAGGACTCTTTCACTGAGGTCCTTGCCTGGAGGAGCCGGGTCCTGCTAGCACACTAAATCTATGGACTCTTTCACTGAGGTCCGAGCCTGGAGGAGCCGGGTCCTGCTAGCACACTAAATCTAAGGACTCTTTCACTGAGGTCCGAGCTTGTAGAAGCCGAGTCCTGCTAGCACACTAAATCTAAGGACCCTTTCACTGAGGTCTGAGCCTGGAGGAGCCGAGTCCTGCTAGCACACTAAATCTAGGGACTCTTTCACTGAGGTCCGAGCCTGGAGGAGCCGAGTCCTGCCAGCACACTAAATCTAAGGACTCTTTTACTGAGGTCCGAGCCTGGAGGAGCCGGGTCCTCCTAGCACAACAAAATCTAAGGACTCTTTTACTGAGGTCCAAGCCTAGAGGAGCCGAGTCCTGCTAGCACACTAAATCTAAGGACTCTTCCACTGAGGTCCGAGCCTGGGGGAGCCGAGTCCTGCTAGCACACTAAATCTAAGGACTCTTCCACTGAGGTCCAAGCCTGGAGCAGCTGAGTGCTGCTAGCACACTAGATCTAAGGACTCTTTCACTGAGGTCCGAGCCTGGAGTAGCCGAGTCCTGCTAGCACACTAAATCTAAGGACTCTTTCACTGAGGTCCGAGCCTGGAGGAGCCGGGTCCTGCTAGCACACTATGGACTCTTTCACTGAGGTCCGAGACTGTAGAAGCCAAGTCCTGCTAGCACACTAAATCTAAGGACTCTTTCATTGAGGTCCGTGTCTGGAGGAGCCGAGTCCCGCTAGCACACTAAATCTATGGACTCTTTCACTGAGGTCTGAGTCTGGAGGAGCCGAGTCCCGCTAGCACACTAAATCTATGGACTCTTTCACTGAGGACCGAGCCTGGAGGAGCCGAATCCCGCTAGCACACTAAATCTAAGGACTCTTTCACTGAGATCCGAGCCTGGACCAGCCGATTCCTGCTTGCACACTAAATCTAAGGACTCTTTCACTGAGGTCCAAGCCTGGAGGAGTGGGGTCCTGCTAGCACACTAAATCTAAGGACTCTTTCACTGAGGTCCGTGCCTGGAGGAGTCGGGTCCTGCTAGCACATAAAATCTAAGGACTCTTTCACTGAGGTCTGAGCCTGGAGGAGCCGGGTCCTGCTAGCACACTAAATCTATGGACTCTTTCACTGAGGTCCGGGCTTGGAGAAGCCGAGTCCTGCTAGCACACTAGATCTAAGGACTGTTCCAATGAGGTCCGAGCCTAGAGGAGCCGGGTCCTGCTAGCACAACTAATTCCAAGGACTCTTTCACTGAGGTCCGAGCCTGGAGGAGCCGAGTCCTGCTAGCACACTAAATCTAAAGACTCTTTCACTGAGGTCCGAGCCTGTAGAAGCCAAGTCCTGCTAGCACACTAAATCTAAGGACTCTTTCACTGAGGACCGAGCCTGGAGGAGCCGCATCCCGCTAGCACACTAAATCTAAGGACTCTTTCACTGAGATCCGAGCCTGGAGCAGCCGAGTCCTGCTAGCACACTAAATCTAAGGACTCTTTCACTGAGGTCCAAGCCTGGAGGAGCGGGGTCCTGCTAGCACTCTAAATCTAAGGACTCTTTCACTGAGGTCCGAGCCTGGAGGAGTCGGGTCCTGCTAGCACATTAAATCTAAGGACTCTTTCACTGAGGTCCGAGCCTGGAGGAGCCGGGTCCTGCTAGCACACTAAATCTATGGACTCTTTCACTGAGGTCCGAGCTTCGAGAAGCCGAGTCCTGCTAGCACACTAGATCTAAGGACTGTTCCACTGAGGTCCGAGCCTGGAGGAGCCGGGTCCTGCTAGCACACTAAATCTAAGGACTCTTTCACTGAGGTCCGAGCTTGTAGAAGCCGAGTCCTGCTAGCACACTAAATCTAAGTACTCTTTCACTGAGGTATGAGCCTGGAGGAGCCGAGTCCTGCTAGCACACTAAATCTAAGGACTCTTTCACTGAGATCCGAGCCTGGACCAGCCGATTCCTGCTTGCACACTAAATCTAAGAACTCTTTCACTGAGGTCCAAGCCTGGAGGAGTGGGGTCCTGCTAGCACACTAAATCTAAGGACTCTTTCACTGAGGTCCGTCCTTGGAGGAGTCGGGTCCTGCTAGCACATAAAATCTAAGGACTCTTTCACTGAGGTCTGAGCCTGGAGGAGCCGGGTCCTGCTAGCACACTAAATCTATGGACTCTTTCACTGAGGTCCGGGCTTGGAGAAGCCGAGTCCTGCTAGCACACTAGATCTAAGGACTGTTCCAATGAGGTCCGAGCCTAGAGGAGCCGGGTCCTGCTAGCACAACTAATTCTAAGGACTCTTTCACTGAGGTCCGAGCCTGGAGGAGCCGAGTCCTGCTAGCACACTAAATCTAAAGACTCTTTCACTGAGGTCCGAGCCTGTAGAAGCCAAGTCCTGCTAGCACACTAAATCTAAGGACTCTTTCACTGAAGTCCGAGCCTGGAGGAGCCGAGTCCCGCTAGCACACTAAATCTATGGACTCTTTCACTGAGGACCGAGCCTGGAGGAGCCGAATCCCGCTAGCACACTAAATCTAAGGACTCTTTCACTGAGATCCGAGCCTGGAGCAGCCGAGTCCTGCTAGCACACTAAATCTAAGGACTCTTTCACTGAGGTCCAAGCCTGGAGGAGCAGGGTCCTGCTAGCACTCTAAATCTAAGGACTCTTTCACTGAGGTCCGAGCCTGGAGGAGTCGGGTCCTGCTAGCACATTAAATCTAAGGACTCTTTCACTGAGGTCCGAGCCTGGAGGAGCCGGGTCCTGCTAGCACACTAAATCTATGGACTCTTTCACTGAGGTCCGAGCTTCGAGAAGCCGAGTCCTGCTAGCACACTAGATCTAAGGACTGTTCCACTGAGGTCCGAGCCTGGAGGAGCCGGGTCCTGCTAGCACACTAAATATAAGGACTCTTTCACTGAGGTCCGAGCTTGTAGAAGCCGAGTCCTGCTAGCACACTAAATCTAAGTACTCTTTCACTGAGGTCTGAGCCTGTGGAAGCCGAGTCCTGCTAGCACACTAAATCTAAGGACACTTTCACTGAGGTCCTTGCCTGGAGGAGCCGGGTCCTGCTAGCACACTAGATCTAAGGACTGTTCCACTGAGGTCCGAACCTAGAGGAGCCGGGTCCTGCTAGCACAACTAAATCTAAGGACTCTTTCACTGAGGTCGGAGCCTGGAGGAGCCGAGTCCTGCTAGCACACTAAATCTAAGGACTCTTCCACTGAGGTCCAAGCCTGGAGGAGCTGGGTCCTGCAACACACTAAATCTAAGGACTCTTTCACTGAGGTCCGAGCCTGTGGAAGCCGAGTCCTGCTAGCACACTAAATCTAAGGACACTTTCACTGAGGTCCTTGCCTGGAGGAGCCGGGTCCTGCTAGCAAACTAAATCTAAGGACTCTTTCACTGAGGTCCAAGCCTGGAGGAGCTGGGTCCTGCAACACACTAAATCTAAGGACTCTTTCACTGAGGTCCGAGCCTGTAGAAGCCAAGTCCTGCTAGCACACTAAATCTAAGGACTCTTTCACTGAGGTCCGAGCCTGGAGGAGCCGAGTCCCGCTAGCACACTAAATCTATGGACTCTTTAACTGAGGTCCGAGTCTGGAGGAGCCGAGTCCCGCTAGCACACTAAATCTATGGACTCTTTCACTGAGGACCGAGCCTGGAGCAGCCGAGTCCTGCTAGCACACTAAATCTAAGGACTCTTTTACTGAGGTCCAAGCCTGGGGGAGCGGGGTCCTGCTAGCACATTAAATCTAAGGACTCTTTCACTGAGGTCCGAGCCTGGAGGAGTCGGGTCATGCTAGCAAATTAAATCTAAGGACTCTTTCACTGAGGTCCGAGCCTGGAGCAGCCGAGTCCTGCTAGCACACTAGATCTAAGGACTGTTCCACTGAGGTCCGAACCTAGAGGAGCCGGTTCCTGCTAGCACAACTAAATCTAAGGACTCTTTCACTGAGGTCCGAGCCTGGAGGAGCCGAGTCCTGCTAGCACACTAAATCTAAGGACTCTTCCACTGAGGTCCAAGCCTGTGGAAGCCGAGTCCTGCTAGCACACTAAATCTAAGGACTCTTTCACTGAGGTCCTTGCCTGGAGGAGCCGGGTCCTGCTAGCACACTAAATCTATGGACTCTTTCACTGAGGTCCGAGCCTGGAGGAGCCGGGTCCTGCTAGCACACTAAATCTAAGGACTCTTTCACTGAGGTCCGAGCTTGTAGAAGCCGAGTCCTGCTAGCACACTAAATCTAAGGACCCTTTCACTGAGGTCTGAGCCTGGAGGAGCCGAGTCCTGCTAGCACACTAAATCTAAGGACCCTTTCACTGAGGTCTGAGCCTGGAGGAGCCGAGTCCTGCTAGCACACTAAATCTAGGGACTCTTTCACTGAGGTCCAAGCCTGGAGGAGCCGAGTCCTGCCAGCATACTAAATCTAAGGACTCTTTCACTGAGGTCCGAGCCTGGAGGAGCCGGGTCCTCCTAGCACAACAAAATCTAAGGACTCTTTTACTGAGGTCCAAGCCTAGAGGAGCCCAGCCCTGCTAGCACACTAAATCTACGGACTCTTCCACTGAGGTCCGAGCCTGGAGGAGCCAGGTCCTGCTAGCACAACTAAATCTAAGGACTCTTCCACTGAGGTCAGAGCCTGTAGAAGCCGAGTCCTGCTAGCACACTAAATCTAAGGACTCTTCCACTGAGGTCCAAGCCTGGAGCAGCTGAGTGCTGCTAGCACACTAGATCTAAGGACTCTTTCACTGAGGTCCGAGCCTGGAGTAGCCGAGTCCTGCTAGCACACTAAATCTAAGGACTCTTTCACTGAGGTCCGAGCCTGGAGGAGCCGGGTCCTGCTAGCACACTATGGACTCTTTCACTGAGGTCCGAGACTGTAGAAGCCAAGTCCTGCTAGCACACTAAATCTAAGGACTCTTTCACTGAGGTCCGTGTCTGGAGGAGCCGAGTCCCGCTAGCACACTAAATCTATGGACTCTTTCACTGAGGTCCGAGTCTGGAGGAGCCGAGTCCCGCTAGCACACTAAATCTATGGACTCTTTCACTGAGGACCGAGCCTGGAGGAGCCGAATCCCGCTAGCACACTAAATCTAAGGACTCTTTCACTGAGATCCGAGCCTGGACCAGCCGATACCTGCTTGCACACTAAATCTAAGGACTCTTTCACTGAGGTCCGTGCCTGGAGGAGTCGGGTCCTGCTAGCACATAAAATCTAAGGACTCTTTCACTGAGGTCTGAGCCTGGAGGAGCCGGGTCCTGCTAGCACACTAAATCTATGGACTCTTTCACTGAGGTCCGGGCTTGGAGAAGCCGAGTCCTGCTAGCACACTAGATCTAAGGACTGTTCCAATGAGGTCCGAGCCTAGAGGAGCCGGGTCCTGCTAGCACAACTAATTCTAAGGACTCTTTCACTGAGGTCCGAGCCTGGAGGAGCCGAGTCCTGCTAGCACACTAAATCTAAGGACTCTTTCACTGAGGTCCGAGCCTGGAGGAGCCGAGTCCCGCTAGCATACTAAATCTATGGACTCTTTAACTGAGGTCCGAGTCTGGAGGAGCCGAGTCCCGCTAGCACACTAAATCTATGGACTCTTTCACTGAGGACCGAGCCTGGAGCAGCCGAGTCCTGCTAGCACACTAAATCTAAGGACTCTTTTACTGAGGTCCAAGCCTGGGGGAGCGGGGTCCTGCTAGCACATTAAATCTAAGGACTCTTTCACTGAGGTCCGAGCCTGGAGGAGTCGGGTCATGCTAGCAAATTAAATCTAAGGACTCTTTCACTGAGGTCCGAGCCTGGAGCAGCCGAGTCCTGCTAGCACACTAGATCTAAGGACTGTTCCACTGAGGTCCGAACCTAGAGAAACCGGTTCCTGCTAGCACAACTAAATCTAAGGACTCTTTCACTGAGGTCCGAGCCTGGAGGAGCCGAGTCCTGCTAGCACACTAAATCTAAGGACTCTTCCACTGAGGTCCAAGCCTGTGGAAGCCGAGTCCTGCTAGCACACTAAATCTAAGGACTCTTTCACTGAGGTCCTTGCCTGGAGGAGCCGGGTCCTGCTAGCACACTAAATCTATGGACTCTTTCACTGAGGTCCGAGCCTGGAGGAGCCGGGTCCTGCTAGCACACTAAATCTAAGGACTCTTTCACTGAGGTCCGAGCTTGTAGAAGCCGAGTCCTGCTAGCACACTAAATCTAAGGACCCTTTCACTGAGGTCTGAGCCTGGAGGAGCCGAGTCCTGCTAGCACACTAAATCTAAGGACCCTTTCACTGAGGTCTGAGCCTGGAGGAGCCGAGTCCTGCTAGCACACAAAATCTAGGGACTCTTTCACTGAGGTCCGAGCCTGGAGGAGCCGAGTCCTGCCAGCACACTAAATCTAAGGACTCTTTCACTGAGGTCCGAGCCTGGAGGAGCCGGGTCCTCCTAGCACAACAAAATCTAAGGACTCTTTTACTGAGGTCCAAGCCTAGAGGAGCCCAGCCCTGCTAGCACACTAAATCTACGGACTCTTCCACTGAGGTCCGAGCCTGGAGGAGCCAGGTCCTGCTAGCACAACTAAATCTAAGGACTCTTCCACTGAGGTCAGAGCCTGTAGAAGCCGAGTCCTGCTAGCACACTAAATCTAAGGACTCTTCCACTGAGGTCCAAGCCTGGAGCAGCTGAGTGCTGCTAGCACACTAGATCTAAGGACTCTTTCACTGAGGTCCGAGCCTGGAGTAGCCGAGTCCTGCTAGCACACTAAATCTAAGGACTCTTTCACTGAGGTCCGAGCCTGGAGGAGCCGGGTCCTGCTAGCACACTATGGACTCTTTCACTGAGGTCCGAGACTGTAGAAGCCAAGTCCTGCTAGCACACTAAATCTAAGGACTCTTTCACTGAGGTCTGTGTCTGGAGGACCCGAGTCCCGCTAGCACACTAAATCTATGGACTCTTTCACTGAGGTCCGAGTCTGGAGGAGCCGAGTCCCGCTAGCACACTAAATCTATGGACTCTTTCACTGAGGACCGAGCCTGGAGGAGCCGAATCCCGCTAGCACACTAAATCTAAGGACTCTTTCACTGAGATCCGAGCCTGGACCAGCCGATACCTGCTTGCACACTAAATCTAAGGACTCTTTCACTGAGGTCCGTGCCTGGAGGAGTCGGGTCCTGCTAGCACATAAAATCTAAGGACTCTTTCACTGAGGTCTGAGCCTGGAGGAGCCGGGTCCTGCTAGCACACTAAATCTATGGACTCTTTCACTGAGGTCCGGGCTTGGAGAAGCCGAGTCCTGCTAGCACACTAGATCTAAGGACTGTTCCAATGAGGTCCGAGCCTAGAGGAGCCGGGTCCTGCTAGCACAACAAATTCTAAGGACTCTTTCACTGAGGTCCGAGCCTGGAGGAGCCGAGTCCTGCTAGCACACTAAATCTAAAGACTCTTTCACTGAGGTCCGAGCCTGTAGAAGCCAAGTCCTGCAAGCACACTAAATCTAAGGACTCTTTCACTGAAGTCCGAGCCTGGAGGAGCCGAGTCCCGCTAGCACACTAAATTTATGGACTCTTTCACTGAGGACCGAGCCTGGAGGAGCCGCATCCCGCTAGCACACTAAATCTAAGGACTCTTTCACTGAGATCCGAGCCTGGAGCAGCCGAGTCCTGCTAGCACACTAAATCTAAGGACTCTTTCACTGAGGTCCAAGCCTGGAGGAGCGGGGTCCTGCTAGCACTCTAAATCTAAGGACTCTTTCACTGAGGTCCGAGCCTGGAGGAGTCGGGTCCTGCTAGCACATTAAATCTAAGGACTCTTTCACTGAGGTCCAAGCCTGGAGGAGCCGGGTCCTGCTAGCACACTAAATCTAAGGACCCTTTCACTGAGGTCCGAGCCTGGAGGAGCCGAGTCCTGCTAGCACACTAAATCTAGGGACTCTTTCACTGAGGTCTGAGCCTGGAGGAGCCGAGTCCTGCTAGCACACTAAATCTAAGTACTCTTTCACTGAGGTCTGAGCCTGGAGGAGCCGAGTCCTGCTAGCACATTAAATCTAACGACTCTTTCACTGAGGTCCGAGCCTGTAGAAGCCAAGTCCTGCTAGCACACTAAATCTAAGGACTCTTTCACTGAGGTCCAAGACTGGAGGAGCCGAGTCCCACTAGCACACTAAATCTATGGACTCTTTCACTGAGGTCTGAGTCTGGAGGAGCCGAATCCCGCTAGCACACTAAATCTAAAGACTTTCACTGAGATCCGAGCCTGGAGCAGCCGAGTCCTGCTAGCACACTAAATCTAAGGACTCTTTCACTGAGGTCCAAGCCTGGAGGGGCGGGGTCCTGCTAGCACACTAAATCTAAGGACTCTTTCACTGAGGTCCGAGCCTGGAGGAGTCGGGTCATGCTAGCAAATTAAATCTAAGGACTCTTTTACTGAGGTCCGTGCCTGGAGAAGCCGAGTCCTGCTAGCACACTAGATCTAAGGACTGTTCCACTGAGGTCCGAGCCTAGAGGAGCCGGGTCCTGCTAGCACAACTAAATCTAAGGACTCTTTCACTGAGGTCCGAGCCTGGAGGAGCCGAGTCCTGCTAGCACACTGAATCTAAGGACTCTTCCACTGAGGTCCGAGCCTGGAGGAGCCGAGTCCCGCTAGCACACTAAATCTATGGACTCTTTCACTGAGGACCGAGCCTGGAGGAGCCGAATCCCGCTAGCACACTAAATCTAAGGACTCTTTCACTGAGATCTGAGCCTGGAGCAGCCGAGTCCTGCTAGCACACTAAATCTAAGGACTCTTTCACTGAGGTCCAAGCCTGGAGGAGCGGGGTCCTGCTAGCACACTAAATCTAAGGACTCTTTCACTGAGGTCCGAGCCTGGAGGAGTCGGGTCCTGCTAGCACATTAAATCTAAGGACTCTTTCACTGAGGTCCGAGCCTGGAGGAGCCGGGTCCTGCTAGCACACTAAATCTATGGACTCTTTCACTGAGGTCCGAGCTTCGAGAAGCCGAGTCCTGCTAGCACACTAGATCTAAGGACTGTTCCACTGAGGTCCGAGCCTGGAGGAGCCGGGTCCTGCTAGCACACTAAATCTAAGGACTCTTTCACTGAGGTCCGAGCTTGTAGAAGCCGAGTCCTGCTAGCGCACTAAATCTAAGTACTCTTTCACTGAGGTCTGAGCCTGGAGGAGCCGGGTCCTGCTAGTACACTAAATCTAAGGACTCTTCCACTGAGGTCCGAGCCTGTAGAAGCCGAGTCCGGCTAGCACAGTAAATCTAAGGACTCTTTCACTGAGGACAGAGCCTGGAGGAGCCGAGTCCTGCTAGCACACTAAATCTATGGACTCTTTCACTGAGGTCCGAGCCTGGAGGAGTCGGGTCCTGCTAGCACACTAAATCTAAGGACTCTTTCACTGAGGTCCGAGCCTGGAGGAGCCGGGTCCTGCTAGCACATTCAATCTGAGGACTCTTTCACTGAGATCCGAGTCTGGAGGAGCGGAGTCCTGCTAGCACACTAAATCTGAGGACTCTTTCACTGAGGTCCGAGCCTGGAGGAGCCGAGTCCTGCTAGCACACTAAATCTAAGGACTCTTTCACTGAGGTCCGAGCCTGGAGCAGCCGAGTCCTGCTAGCACACTAAATCTAAGGACTCTTTCACTGAGGTCCGAGCCTAGAGGAGCCAGGTCCTGCAAGCACAACTAAATCTAAGGACTCTTTCACGGAGGTCCGAGCCTGGAGGAGCCGGGTACTGCTAGTAGATTCAATCTAAGGACTCTTTCACTGACATCCGAACCTGGAGGAGCCGAGTCCTGCTAGCACACTAAATCTATGGACTCTTTCACTGAGGTCCGAGCCTGGAGGAGCCGAGTCCTGCTAGCACACTAAATCTAAGGACTCTTTCACTGAGGTCCGAGCCTGGAGGAGCCGAGTCCTGCTAGCACACTAAATCTAAGGACTCTTTCACTGAGATCCGAGCCTGGAGGAGCCGAGTCCTGCTAGCACACTAAATCTAAGGACTCTTTCACTGAGGTCCGAGCCTGGAGGAGTCGAGTCCTGCTAGCACAACTAAATCTAAGGGCTCTTTCACTGAGGTCTGAGCCTGGAGCAGCCGAGTCCTGCTAGCACACTAAATCTAAGGACTCTTTCACTGAGGTCCGAGCCTAGAGGAGCCAGGTCCTGCAAGCACAACTAAATCTAAGGACTCTTTCACGGAGGTCCGAGCCTGGAGGAGCCGGGTACTGCTAGTAGATTCAATCTAAGGACTCTTTCACTGAGATCCGAGCCTGGAGGAGCCGAGTCCTGCTAGCACACTAAATCTAAGGACTCTTTCACTGAGGTCCGAGCCTGGAGGAGCCGAGTCCTGCTAGCACACTAAATCTAAGGACTCTTTCACTGAGGTCCGAGCCTGGAGGAGCCGAGTCCTGCTAGCACACTAAATCTAAGGACTCTTTCACTGAGGTCCGAGCCTGGAGCAGCCGAGTCCTGCTAGCACACTAAATCTAAGGACTCTTTCACTGAGGTCCGAGCCTGGAGGAGTCGAGTCCTGCTAGCACAACTAAATCTAAGGGCTCTTTCACTGAGGTCTGAGCCTGGAGGAGCCGAGTCCTGCTAGCACACTAAAACTAAGGACTCTTCCACTGAGGTCCGAGCCTGGAGCAGCCGAGTCCTGCTAGCACACTAAATCTAAGGACTCTTTCACTGAGGTCCGAGCCTGGAGGAGTCGAGTCCGGCTAGCACAACTAAATCTAAGGGCTCTTTCACTGAGGTCCGAGCCTGGAGGTGCCGAGTCCTGCTAGCACACTAAAACTAAGGGCTCTTCCACTGAGGTCCGAGCCTGGAGAAGCCGAGTCCTGCTAGCACACTAAATCTAAGGACTCTTTCACTGAGGTCCAAGCCTGGAGGAGCGGGGTCCTGCTAGCACACTAAATCTAAGGACTCTTTCACTGAGGTCCGAGCCTGGAGGAGTCGGGTCATGCTAGCAAATTAAATCTAAGGACTCTTTCACTGAGGTCCCAGCCTGGAGGAGCCGAGTCCTGCTAGCACACTAAATCTATGGACTCTTTTACTGAGGTCCAAGCCTGGAGAAGCCGAGTCCTGCTAGCACACTAGATCTAAGGACTGTTCCAATGAGGTCCGAGCCTAGAGGAGCCAAGTACTGCTAGCACATTAGATCTAAGGACTCTTTCACTGAAGTCCGAGCCTGGAGGAGCCGAGTCCCGCTAGCACACTAAATCTATGGACTCTTTCACTGAGGACCGAGCCTGGAGGAGCCGAATCCCGCTAGCACACTAAATCTAAGGACTCTTTCACTGAGATCTGAGCCTGCAGCAGCCGAGTCCTGCTAGCACACTAAATCTAAGGACTCTTTCACTGAGGTCCAAGCCTGGAGGAGCGGGGTCCTGCTAGCACACTAAATCTAACGACTCTTTCACTGAGGTCCGAGCCTGGAGGAGTCGGGTCCTGCTAGCACATTAAATCTAAGGACTCTTTCACTGAGGTCCGAGCCTGGAGGAGCCGGGTCCTGCTAGCACACTAAATCTATGGACTCTTTCACTGAGGACCGAGCTTGGAGAAGCCGAGTCCTGCTAGCACACTAGATCTAAGGACTGTTCCACTGAGGTCCGAGCCTGGAGGAGCCGGGTCCTGCTAGCACACTAAATCTAAGGACTCTTTCACTGAGGTCCGAGCTTGTAGAAGCCGAGTCCTGCTAGCACACTAAATCTAAGTACTCTTTTACTGAGGTCTGAGCCTGGAGGAGCCGAGTCCTGCTAGCACACTAAATCTGAGGACTCTTTCACTGAGGTCCGAGCCTGGAGGAGCCGAGTCCTGCTAGCACACTAAATCTAAGGACTCTTTCACTGAGGTCCGAGCCTGGAGCAGCCGAGTCCTGCTAGCACACTAAATCTAAGGACTCTTTCACTGAGGTCGGAGCCTAGAGGAGCCAGGTCCTGCAAGCACAACTAAATCTAAGGACTCTTTCACGGAGGTCCGAGCCTGGAGGAGCCGGGTACTGCTAGTAGATTCAATCTAAGGACTCTTTCACTGAGATCCGAGCCTGGAGGAGCCGAGTCCTGCTAGCACACTAAATCTAAGGACTCTTTCACTGAGGTCCGAGCCTGGAGCAGCCGAGTCCTGCTAGCACACTAAATCTAAGGACTCTTTCACTGAGGTCCGAGCCTGGAGGAGTCGAGTCCTGCTAGCACAACTAAATCTAAGGGCTCTTTCACTGAGGTCCGAGCCTGGAGGAGCCGAGTCCTGCTAGCACACTAAAACTAAGGGCTCTTCCACTGAGGTCCGAGCCTGGAGAAGCCGAGTCCTGCTAGCACACTAAATCTAAGGACTATTTCACTGAGGTCCGAGTCTGGAGCAGCCGAGTCCTGCTAGCACACTAGATCTAAGGACTGTTCCACTGAGGTCCGAACCTAGAGGAGCCGGTTCCTGCTAGCACAACTAAATCTAAGGACTCTTTTACTGAGGTCCGAGCCTGGAGGAGCCGAGTCCTGCTAGCACACTAAATCTAAGGACTCTTCCACTGAGGTCCAAGCCTGTGGAAGCCAAGTCCTGCTAGCACACTAAATCTAAGGACTCTTTCACTGAGGTCCTTGCCTGGAGGAGCCGGGTCCTGCTAGCACACTAAATCTATGGACTCTTTCACTGAGGTCCGAGCCTGGAGGAGCCGGGTCCTGCTAGCACACTAAATCTAATGACTCTTTCACTGAGGTCCGAGCTTGTAGAAGCCGAGTCCTGCTAGCACACTAAATCTAAGGACCCTTTCACTGAGGTCTGAGCCTGGAGGAGCCGAGTCCTGCTAACACACTAAATCTAGGGACTCTTTCACTGAGGTCCGAGCTTGTAGAAGCCGAGTCCTGCTAGCACACTAAATCTAAGTACTCTTTTACTGAGGTCTGAGCCTGGAGGAGCCGAGTCCTGCTAGCACACTAAATCTGAGGACTCTTTCACTGAGGTCCGAGCCTGGAGGAGCCGAGTCCTGCTAGCACACTAAATCTAAGGACTCTTTCACTGAGGTCCGAGCCTGGAGCAGCCGAGTCCTGCTAGCACACTAAATCTAAGGACTCTTTCACTGAGGTCGGAGCCTAGAGGAGCCAGGTCCTGCAAGCACAACTAAATCTAAGGACTCTTTCACGGAGGTCCGAGCCTGGAGGAGCCGGGTACTGCTAGTAGATTCAATCTAAGGACTCTTTCACTGAGATCCGAGCCTGGAGGAGCCGAGTCCTGCTAGCACACTAAATCTAAGGACTCTTTCACTGAGGTCCGAGCCTGGAGCAGCCGAGTCCTGCTAGCACACTAAATCTAAGGACTCTTTCACTGAGGTCCGAGCCTGGAGGAGTCGAGTCCTGCTAGCACAACTAAATCTAAGGGCTCTTTCACTGAGGTCCGAGCCTGGAGGAGCCGAGTCCTGCTAGCACACTAAAACTAAGGGCTCTTCCACTGAGGTCCGAGCCTGGAGAAGCCGAGTCCTGCTAGCACACTAAATCTAAGGACTATTTCACTGAGGTCCGAGTCTGGAGCAGCCGAGTCCTGCTAGCACACTAGATCTAAGGACTGTTCCACTGAGGTCCGAACCTAGAGGAGCCGGTTCCTGCTAGCACAACTAAATCTAAGGACTCTTTTACTGAGGTCCGAGCCTGGAGGAGCCGAGTCCTGCTAGCACACTAAATCTAAGGACTCTTCCACTGAGGTCCAAGCCTGTGGAAGCCAAGTCCTGCTAGCACACTAAATCTAAGGACTCTTTCACTGAGGTCCTTGCCTGGAGGAGCCGGGTCCTGCTAGCACACTAAATCTATGGACTCTTTCACTGAGGTCCGAGCCTGGAGGAGCCGGGTCCTGCTAGCACACTAAATCTAATGACTCTTTCACTGAGGTCCGAGCTTGTAGAAGCCGAGTCCTGCTAGCACACTAAATCTAAGGACCCTTTCACTGAGGTCTGAGCCTGGAGGAGCCGAGTCCTGCTAACACACTAAATCTAGGGACTCTTTCACTGAGGTCCGAGCCTGGAGGAGCCGAGTCCTGCCAGCACACTAAATCTAAGTACTCTTTTACTGAGGTCTGAGCCTGGAGGAGCCGAGTCCTGCTAGCACACTAAATCTATGGACTCTTTCACTGAGGTCCGAGCCTGGAGGAGCCGAGTCCTGCTAGCACACTAAATCTAAGGACTCTTTCACTGAGGTCCGAGCCTGGAGGAGCCAAGTCCTGCTAGCACACTAAATCTTAGGACTCTTTCACTGAGGTCGGAGCCTGGAGGAGCCGAGTCCTGCTAGCACACTGAATCTAAGGACTCTTCCACTGAGGTCCGAGCCTGTAGAAGCCGAGTCCGGCTAGCACAGTAAATCTAAGGACTCTTTCACTGAGGACAGAGCCTGGAGGAGCCGAGTCCTGCTAGCACACTAAATCTATGGACTCTTTCACTGAGGTCCGAGCCTGGAGGAGCCAGGTCCTGCTAGCACATTCAATCTGAGGACTCTTTCACTGAGATCCGAGCCTGTAGGAGCCGAGTCCTGCTAGCACACTAAATCTGAGGACTCTTTCACTGAGGTCCGAGCCTGGAGGAGCCGAGTCCTGCTAGCACACTAAATCTAAGGACTCTTTCACTGAGGTCCGAGCCTGGAGCAGCCGAGTCCTGCTAGCACACTAAATCTAAGGACTCTTTCACTGAGGTCCGAGCCTAGAGGAGCCAGGTCCTGCAAGCACAACTAAATCTAAGGACTCTTTCACGGAGGCCCGAGCCTGGAGGAGCCGGGTACTGCTAGTAGATTCAATCTAAGGACTCTTTCACTGAGATCCGAGCCTGGAGGAGCCGAGTCCTGCTAGCACACTAAATCTAAGGACTCTTTCACTGAGGTCCGAGCCTGGAGCAGCCGAGTCCTGCTAGCACACTAAATCTAAGGACTCTTTCACTGAGGTCCGAGCCTGGAGGAGTCGAGTCCTGCTAGCACAACTAAATCTAAGGGCTCTTTCACTGAGGTCGGAGCCTGGAGGAGCCGAGTCCTGCTAGCACACTAAAACTAAGGGCTCTTCCACTGAGGTCCGAGCCTGGAGAAGCCGAGTCCTGCTAGCACACTAAATCTAAGGACTATTTCACTGAGGTCCGAGCCTGGAGGAGCGGGGTCCTGCTAGCACACTAAATCTAAGGACTCTTTCACTGAGGTCCGAGCCTGGAGGAGTCGGGTCATGCTAGCAAATTAAATCTAAGGACTCTTTCACTGAGGTCCCAGCCTGGAGGAGCCGAGTCCTGCTAGCACACTAAATCTATGGACTCTTTTACTGAGGTCCAAGCCTGGAGAAGCCGAGTCCTGCTAGCACACTAGATCTAAGGACTGTTCCACTGAGGTCCGAGCCTAGAGGAGCCAAGTACTGCTAGCACATTAGATCTAAGGACTCTTTCACTGAAGTCCGAGCCTGGAGGAGCCGAGTCCCGCTAGCACACTAAATCTATGGACTCTTTCACTGAGGACCGAGCCTGGAGGAGCCGAATCCCGCTAGCACACTAAATCTAAGGACTCTTTCACTGAGATCTGAGCCTGGAGCAGCCGAGTCCTGCTAGCACACTAAATCTAAGGACTCTTTCACTGAGGTCCAAGCCTGGAGGAGCGGGGTCCTGCTAGCACACTAAATCTAAGGACTCTTTCACTGAGGTCCGAGCCTGGAGGAGTCGGGTCCTGCTAGCACATTAAATCTAAGGACTCTTTCACTGAGGTCCGAGCCTGGAGGAGCCGGGTCCTGCAAGCACACTAAATCTATGGACTCTTTCACTGAGGACCGAGCTTGGAGAAGCCGAGTCCTGCTAGCACACTAGATCTAAGGACTGTTCCACTGAGGTCCGAGCCTGGAGGAGCCGGGTCCTGCTAGCACACTAAATCTAAGGACTCTTTCACTGAGGTCCGAGCTTGTAGAAGCCGAGTCCTGCTAGCACACTAAATCTAAGTACTCTTTTACTGAGGTCTGAGCCTGGAGGAGCCGAGTCCTGCTAGCACACTAAATCTGAGGACTCTTTCACTGAGGTCCGAGCCTGGAGGAGCCGAGTCCTGCTAGCACACTAAATCTAAGGACTCTTTCACTGAGGTCCGAGCCTGGAGCAGCCGAGTCCTGCTAGCACACTAAATCTAAGGACTCTTTCACTGAGGTCGGAGCCTAGAGGAGCCAGGTCCTGCAAGCACAACTAAATCTAAGGACTCTTTCACGGAGGTCCGAGCCTGGAGGAGCCGGGTACTGCTAGTAGATTCAATCTAAGGACTCTTTCACTGAGATCCGAGCCTGGAGGAGCCGAGTCCTGCTAGCACACTAAATCTAAGGACTCTTTCACTGAGGTCCGAGCCTGGAGCAGCCGAGTCCTGCTAGCACACTAAATCTAAGGACTCTTTCACTGAGGTCCGAGCCTGGAGGAGTCGAGTCCTGCTAGCACAACTAAATCTAAGGGCTCTTTCACTGAGGTCCGAGCCTGGAGGAGCCGAGTCCTGCTAGCACACTAAAACTAAGGGCTCTTCCACTGAGGTCCGAGCCTGGAGAAGCCGAGTCCTGCTAGCACACTAAATCTAAGGACTATTTCACTGAGGTCCGAGTCTGGAGCAGCCGAGTCCTGCTAGCACACTAGATCTAAGGACTGTTCCACTGAGGTCCGAACCTAGAGGAGCCGGTTCCTGCTAGCACAACTAAATCTAAGGACTCTTTTACTGAGGTCCGAGCCTGGAGGAGCCGAGTCCTGCTAGCACACTAAATCTAAGGACTCTTCCACTGAGGTCCAAGCCTGTGGAAGCCAAGTCCTGCTAGCACACTAAATCTAAGGACTCTTTCACTGAGGTCCTTGCCTGGAGGAGCCGGGTCCTGCTAGCACACTAAATCTATGGACTCTTTCACTGAGGTCCGAGCCTGGAGGAGCCGGGTCCTGCTAGCACACTAAATCTAATGACTCTTTCACTGAGGTCCGAGCTTGTAGAAGCCGAGTCCTGCTAGCACACTAAATCTAAGGACCCTTTCACTGAGGTCTGAGCCTGGAGGAGCCGAGTCCTGCTAACACACTAAATCTAGGGACTCTTTCACTGAGGTCCGAGCCTGGAGGAGCCGAGTCCTGCCAGCACACTAAATCTAAGTACTCTTTTACTGAGGTCTGAGCCTGGAGGAGCCGAGTCCTGCTAGCACACTAAATCTATGGACTCTTTCACTGAGGTCCGAGCCTGGAGGAGCCGAGTCCTGCTAGCACACTAAATCTAAGGACTCTTTCACTGAGGTCCGAGCCTGGAGGAGCCAAGTCCTGCTAGCACACTAAATCTTAGGACTCTTTCACTGAGGTCGGAGCCTGGAGGAGCCGAGTCCTGCTAGCACACTGAATCTAAGGACTCTTCCACTGAGGTCCGAGCCTGTAGAAGCCGAGTCCGGCTAGCACAGTAAATCTAAGGACTCTTTCACTGAGGACAGAGCCTGGAGGAGCCGAGTCCTGCTAGCACACTAAATCTATGGACTCTTTCACTGAGGTCCGAGCCTGGAGGAGCCAGGTCCTGCTAGCACATTCAATCTGAGGACTCTTTCACTGAGATCCGAGCCTGTAGGAGCCGAGTCCTGCTAGCACACTAAATCTGAGGACTCTTTCACTGAGGTCCGAGCCTGGAGGAGCCGAGTCCTGCTAGCACACTAAATCTAAGGACTCTTTCACTGAGGTCCGAGCCTGGAGCAGCCGAGTCCTGCTAGCACACTAAATCTAAGGACTCTTTCACTGAGGTCCGAGCCTAGAGGAGCCAGGTCCTGCAAGCACAACTAAATCTAAGGACTCTTTCACGGAGGTCCGAGCCTGGAGGAGCCGGGTACTGCTAGTAGATTCAATCTAAGGACTCTTTCACTGAGATCCGAGCCTGGAGGAGCCGAGTCCTGCTAGCACACTAAATCTAAGGACTCTTTCACTGAGGTCCGAGCCTGGAGCAGCCGAGTCCTGCTAGCACACTAAATCTAAGGACTCTTTCACTGAGGTCCGAGCCTGGAGGAGTCGAGTCCTGCTAGCACAACTAAATCTAAGGGCTCTTTCACTGAGGTCCGAGCCTGGAGGAGCCGAGTCCTGCTAGCACACTAAAACTAAGGGCTCTTCCACTGAGGTCCGAGCCTGGAGAAGCCGAGTCCTGCTAGCACACTAAATCTAAGGACTATTTCACTGAGGTCTGAGTCTGGAGCAGCCGAGTCCTGCTAGCACACTAGATCTAAGGACTGTTCCACTGAGGTCCGAACCTAGAGGAGCCGGTTCCTGCTAGCACAACTAAATCTAAGGACTCTTTTACTGAGGTCCGAGCCTGGAGGAGCCGAGTCCTGCTAGCACACTAAATCTAAGGACTTTTCCACTGAGGTCCGAGCCTGGAGGAGCCGGGTCCTGCTAGCACACTAAATCTAAGGACTCTTTCACTGAGGTCCGAGCTTGTAGAAGCCGAGTCCTGCTAGCACACTAAATCTAAGGACTCTTTCACTGAGGTCCTTGCCTGGAGGAGCCGGGTCCTGCTAGCACACTAAATCTATGGACTCTTTCACTGAGGTCCGAGCCTGGAGGAGCCGGGTCCTGCTAGCACACTAAATCTAAGGACTCTTTCACTGAGGTCCGAGCTTGTAGAAGCCGAGTCCTGCTAGCACACTAAATCTAAGGACCCTTTCACTGAGGTCTGAGCCTGGAGGAGCCGAGTCCTGCTAGCACACTAAATCTAGGGACTCTTTCACTGAGGTCCAAGCCTGGAGGAGCCGAGTCCTGCCAGCACACTAAATCTAAGGACTCTTTCACTGAGGTCCGAGCCTGGAGGAGCCGGGTCCTCCTAGCACAACAAAATCTAAGGACTCTATTACTGAGGTCCGAGCCTAGAGGAGCCCAGCCCTGCTAGCACACTAAATCTAAGGACTCTTCCACTGAGGTCCGAGCCTGGAGGAGCCAGGTCCTGCTAGCACAAATAAATCTAAGGACTCTTCCACTGAGGTCAGAGCCTGTAGAAGCCGAGTCCTGCTAGCACACTAAATCTGAGGGCTCTTCCACTGAGGTCCAAGCCTGGAGCAGCTGAGTGCTGCTAGCACACTAGATCTAAGGACTCTTTCACTGAGGTCCGAGCCTGGAGAAGCCGAGTCCTGCTAGCACACTAAATCTAAGGACTCTTTCACTGAGGTCCCAGCCTGGAGGAGCCGGGTCCTGCTAGCACACTATGGACTCTTTCACTGAGGTCCGAGACTGTAGAAGCCAAGTCCTGCTAGCACACTAAATCTAAGGACTATTTCACTGAGGTCCGTGTCTGGAGGAGCCGAGTCCCGCTAGCACACTAAATCTATGGACTCTTTCACTGAGGTCCGAGTCTGGAGGAGCCGAGTCCCGCTAGCACACTAAATCTATGGACTCTTTCACTGAGGACCGAGCCTGGAGGAGCCGAATCCCGCTAGCACACTAAATCTAAGGACTCTTTCACTGAGATCCGAGCCTGGAGCAGCCGATTCCTGCTTGCACACTAAATCTAAGGACTCTTTCACTGAGGTCCAAGCCTGGAGGAGTGGGGTCCTGCTAGCACACTAAATCTAAGGACTCTTTCACTGAGGTACGTGCCTGGAGGAGTCGGGTCCTGCTAGCACATAAAATCTAAGGACTCTTTCACTGAGGTCCGAGCCTAGAGGAGCCGGGTCCTGCTAGCACAACTAATTCTAAGGACTCTTTCACTGAGGTCCGAGCCTGGAGGAGCTGAGTCCTGCTAGCACACTAAATCTAAAGACTCTTTCACTGAGGTCCGTGCCTGTAGAAGCCAAGTCCTGCTAGCACACTAAATCTAAGGACTCTTTCACTGAAGTCCGAGCCTGGAGGAGCCAAGTCCCGCTAGCACACTAAATCTATGGACTCTTTCACTGAGATCTGAGCCTGGAGCAGCCGAGTCCTGTAGCACACTAAATCTAAGGACTCTTTCACTGAGGTCCAAGCCTGGAGGAGCCGAATCCCGCTAGCACACTAAATCTAAGGACTCTTTCACTGAGATCTGACCCTGGAGCAGCCGAGTCCTGTAGCACACTAAATCTAAGGACTCTTTCACTGAGGTCCAAGCCTAGAGGAGCGGGGTCCTGCTAGCACACTAAATCTAAGGACTCTTTCACTGAGGTCCGAGCCTGGAGGAGTCGGGTCCTGCTAGCACATTAAATCTAAGGACTCTTTCACTGAGGTCCGAGCCTGGAGGAGCCGGGTCCTGCTAGCACACTAAATCTATGGACTCTTTCACTGAGGTCCGAGCTTCGAGAAGCCGAGTCCTGCTAGCACACTAGATCTAAGGACTGTTCCACTGAGGTCCGAGCCTGGAGGAGCCGGGTCCTTCTAGCACACTAAATCTAAAGACTCTTTCACTGAGGTCCGAGCTTGTAGAAGCCGAGTCCTGCTAGCACACTAAATCTAAGTACTCTTTCACTGAGGTCTGAGCCTGGAGGAGCCGAGTCCTGCTAGCACACTAAATCTATGGACTCTTTCACTGAGGTCCAAACCTGGAGGAGCCGAGTCCTGTTAGCACACTAAATCTAAGGACTCTTTCACTGAGGTCCAAGCCTGGAGGAGCCGGGTCCTGCTAGCACACTAAATCTAAGGACTCTTTCACTGAGGTCCGAGCCTGGAGGAGCCGAGTCCTGCTAACACACTGAATCTAAGGACTCTTCCACTGAGGTCCAAGCCTGTAGAAGCCGAGTCCGGCTAGCACAGTAAATCTAAGGACTCTTTCACTGAGGACAGAGCCTTGAGGAGCCGAGTCCTGCTAGCACACTAAATCTATGGACTTTTTCACTGAGGTCCGAGCCTGGAGGAGCCGAGTCCCGCTAGCACACTAAATCTATGGACTCTTTCACTGAGGACCGAGCCTGGAGGAGCCGAATCCCGCTAGCACACTAAATCTAAGGACTCTTTCACTGAGGTCCAAGCCTGGAGGAGCCGAATCCCGCTAGCACACTAAATCTAAGGACTCTTTCACTGAGATCTGACCCTGGAGCAGCCGAGTCCTGTAGCACACTAAATCTAAGGACTCTTTCACTGAGGTCCAAGCCTAGAGGAGCGGGGTCCTGCTAGCACACTAAATCTAAGGACTATTTCACTGAGGTCCGTGTCTGGAGGAGCCGAGTCCCGCTAGCACACTAAATCTATGGACTCTTTCACTGAGGTCCGAGTCTGGAGGAGCCGAGTCCCGCTAGCACACTAAATCTATGGACTCTTTCACTGAGGACCGAGCCTGGAGGAGCCGAATCCCGCTAGCACACTAAATCTAAGGACTCTTTCACTGAGATCCGAGCCTGGAGCAGCCGATTCCTGCTTGCACACTAAATCTAAGGACTCTTTCACTGAGGTCCAAGCCTGGAGGAGTGGGGTCCTGCTAGCACACTAAATCTAAGGACTCTTTCACTGAGGTACGTGCCTGGAGGAGTCGGGTCCTGCTAGCACATAAAATCTAAGGACTCTTTCACTGAGGTCCGAGCCTAGAGGAGCCGGGTCCTGCTAGCACAACTAATTCTAAGGACTCTTTCACTGAGGTCCGAGCCTGGAGGAGCTGAGTCCTGCTAGCACACTAAATCTAAAGACTCTTTCACTGAGGTCCGTGCCTGTAGAAGCCAAGTCCTGCTAGCACACTAAATCTAAGGACTCTTTCACTGAAGTCCGAGCCTGGAGGAGCCAAGTCCCGCTAGCACACTAAATCTATGGACTCTTTCACTGAGATCTGAGCCTGGAGCAGCCGAGTCCTGTAGCACACTAAATCTAAGGACTCTTTCACTGAGGTCCAAGCCTGGAGGAGCCGAATCCCGCTAGCACACTAAATCTAAGGACTCTTTCACTGAGATCTGACCCTGGAGCAGCCGAGTCCTGTAGCACACTAAATCTAAGGACTCTTTCACTGAGGTCCAAGCCTAGAGGAGCGGGGTCCTGCTAGCACACTAAATCTAAGGACTCTTTCACTGAGGTCCGAGCCTGGAGGAGTCGGGTCCTGCTAGCACATTAAATCTAAGGACTCTTTCACTGAGGTCCGAGCCTGGAGGAGCCGAGTCCCGCTAGCACACTAAATCTATGGACTCTTTCACTGAGGTCCGAGCTTCGAGAAGCCGAGTCCTGCTAGCACACTAGATCTAAGGACTGTTCCACTGAGGTCCGAGCCTGGAGGAGCCGGGTCCTTCTAGCACACTAAATCTAAAGACTCTTTCACTGAGGTCCGAGCTTGTAGAAGCCGAGTCCTGCTAGCACACTAAATCTAAGTACTCTTTCACTGAGGTCTGAGCCTGGAGGAGCCGAGTCCTGCTAGCACACTAAATCTATGGACTCTTTCACTGAGGTCCAAACCTGGAGGAGCCGAGTCCTGTTAGCACACTAAATCTAAGGACTCTTTCACTGAGGTCCAAGCCTGGAGGAGCCGGGTCCTGCTAGCACACTAAATCTAAGGACTCTTTCACTGAGGTCCGAGCCTGGAGGAGCCGAGTCCTGCTAACACACTGAATCTAAGGACTCTTCCACTGAGGTCCAAGCCTGTAGAAGCCGAGTCCGGCTAGCACAGTAAATCTAAGGACTCTTTCACTGAGGACAGAGCCTTGAGGAGCCGAGTCCTGCTAGCACACTAAATCTATGGACTTTTTCACTGAGGTCCGAGCCTGGAGGAGCTGGGTCCTGCTAGCACACTAAATCTAAGGACTCTTTCACTAAGGTCCGAGCCTGGAGGAGCCGGGTCCTGCTAGCACATTCAATCTGAGGACTCTTTCACTGAGATCCGAGCCTGGAGGAGCCGAGTCCTGCTAGCACACTAAATCTGAGGACTCTTTCACTGAGGTCCGAGCCTGGAGGAGCCGAGTCCTGCTAGCACACTAAATCTAAGGACTCTTTCACTGAGGTCCGAGCCTAGAGCAGCCGAGTCCTGCTAGCACACTAAATCTAAGGACTCTTTCACTGAGGTCCGAGCCTAGAGGAGCCAGGTCCTGCAAGCACAACTAAATCTAAGGACTCTTTCACGGAGGTCCGAGCCTGGAGGAGCCGGGTACTGCTAGTAGATTCAATCTAAGGACTCTTTCACTGAGATCCGAGCCTGGAGGAGCCGAGTCCTGCTAGCACACTAAATCTAAGGACTCTTTCACTGAGGTCCGAGCCTGGAGGAGCCGAGTCCTGCTAGCACACTAAATTTAAGGACTCTTTCACTGAGGTCCGAGCCTGGAGGAGCCGAGTCCTGCTAGCACACTAAATCTAAGGACTCTTTTACTGAGGTCCGAGCCTGGAGCAGCCGAGTCCTGCTAGCACACTAAATCTAAGGACTCTTTCACTGAGGTCCGAGCCTGGAGGAGTCGAGTCCTGCTAGCACAACTAAATCTAAGGGCTCTTTCACTGAGGTCCGGGCTTGGAGAAGCCGAGTCCTGCTAGCACACTAAATCTAAGGACTGTTCCAATGTGGTCCGAGCCTAGAGGAGCCGGGTCCTGCTAGCACAACTAATTCTAAGGACTCTTTCACTGAGGTCCGAGCCTGGAGGAGTCGGGTCCTGCTAGCACATTAAATCTAAGGACTCTTTCACTGAGGTCCGAGCCTGGAGGAGCCGGGTCCTGCTAGCACACTAAATCTATGGACTCTTTAACTGAGGTCCGAGCTTCGAGAAGCCGAGTCCTGCTAGCACACTAGATCTAAGGACTGTTCCACTGAGGTCCGAGCCTGGAGGAGCCGGGTCCTGCTAGCACACTAAATCTAAGGACTCTTTCACTGAGGTCCGAGCTTGTAGAAGCCGAGTCCTGCTAGCACACTAAATCTAAGTACTCTTTCACTGAGGTCTGAGCCTGGAGGAGCCGAGTCCTGCTAGCACACTAAATCTATGGACTCTTTCACTGAGGTCCAAACCTGGAGGAGCCGAGTCCTGCTAGCACACTAAATCTAAGGACTCTTTCACTGAGGTCCGAGCCTGGAGGAGCCGGGTCCTGCTAGCACACTAAATCTAAGGACTCTTTCACTGAGGTCCGAGCCTGGAGGAGCCGAGTCCTGCTAGCACACTGAATCTAAGGACTCTTCCACTGCGGTCCGAGCCTGTAGAAGCTGAGTCCGGCTAGCACAGTAAATCTAAGGACTCTTTCACTGAGGACAGAGCCTGGAGGAGCCGAGTCCTGCTAGCACACTAAATCTATGGACTTTTTCACTGAAGTCCGAGCCTGGAGGAGCTGGGTCCTGCTAGCACACTAAATCTAAGGACTCTTTCACTAAGGTCCGAGCCTGGAGGAGCCGGGTCCTGCTAGCACATTCAATCTGAGGACTCTTTCACTGAGATCCGAGCCTGGAGGAGCCGAGTCCTGCTAGCACACTAAATCTGAGGACTCTTTCACTGAGGTCCGAGCCTGGAGGAGCCGAGTCCTGCTAGCACACTAAATCTAAGGACTCTTTCACTGAGGTCCGAGCCTGGAGGAGCCAGGTCCTGCAAGCACAACTAAATCTAAGGACTCTTTCACGGAGGTCCGCGCCTGGAGGAGCCGGGTACTGCTAGTAGATTCAATCTAAGGACTCTTTCACTGAGATCCGAGCCTGGAGGAGCCGAGTCCTGCTAGCACACTAAATCTAAGGACTCTTTCACTGAGGTCCGAGCCTGGAGGAGCCGAGTCCTGCTAGCACACTAAATTTAAGGACTCTTTCACTGAGGTCCGAGCCTGGAGGAGCCGAGTCCTGCTAGCACACTAAATCTAAGGACTCTTTCACTGAGGTCCGAGCCTGGAGCAGCCGAGTCCTGCTAGCACACTAAATCTAAGGACTCTTTCACTGAGGTCCGAGCCTGGAGGAGTCGAGTCCTGCTAACACAACTAAATCTAAGGGCTCTTTCACTGAGGTCTGAGCCTGGAGGAGCCGAGTCCTGCTAGCACACTAAAACTAAGGACTCTTCCACTGAGGTCCGAGCCTGGAGCAGCCGAGTCCTGCTAGCACACTAAATCTAAGGACTCTTTCACTGAGGTCCGAGCCTGGAGGAGTCGAGTCCTGCTAGCACAACTAAATCTAAGGGCTCTTTCACTGAGGTCCGAGCCTGGAGGAGCCGAGTCCTGCTAGCACACTAAAACTAAGGGCTCTTCCACTGAGGTCCGAGCCTGGAGAAGCTGAGTCCTGCTAGCACACTAAATCTAAGGACTATTTCACTGAGGTCCGAGTCTGGAGCAGCCGAGTCATGCTAGCACACTAGATCTAAGGACTGTTCCACTGAGGTCCGAACCTAGAGGAGCCGGTTCCTGCTAGCACAACTAAATCTAAGGACTCTTTCACTGAGGTCCGAGCCTGGAGGAGCCGAGTCCTGCTAGCACACTAAATCTAAAGACTCTTCCACTGAGGTCCAAGCCTGTGGAAGCCGAGTCCTGCTAGCACACTAAATCTAAGGACTCTTTCACTGAGGTCCTTGCCTGGAGGAGCCGGGTCCTGCTAGCACACTAAATCTATGGACTCTTTCACTGAGGTCCGAGACTGGAGGAGCCGGGTCCTGCTAGCACACTAAATCTAAGGTCTCTTTCACTGAGGTCCGAGCTTGTAGAAGCCGAGTCCTGCTAGCACACTAAATCTAAGGACCCTTTCACTGAGGTCTGAGCCTGGAGGAGCCGAGTCCTGCTAGCAAACTAAATCTAGGGACTCTTTCACTGAGGTCCGAGCCTAGAGGAGCCGAGTCCTGCCAGCACACTAAATCTAAGGACTCTTTCGCTGAGGTCCGAGCCTGGAGGAGCCGGGTCCTCCTAGCACAACAAAATCTAAGGACTCTTTTACTGAGGTCCGAGCCTAGAGGAGCCCAGCCCTGCTAGCACACTAAATCTAAGGACTCTTCCACTGAGGTCCGAGCCTGGAGGAGCCAGGTCCTGCTAGCACAACTAAATCTAAGGACTCTTCCACTGAGGTCAGAGCCTGTAGAAGCCAAGTCCTGCTAGCACACTAAATCTAAGGACTCTTCCACTGAGGTCCAAGCCTGGAGCAGCTGAGTGCTGCTAGCACACTAGATCTAAGGACTCTTTCACTGAGGTACGAGCCTGGAGTAGCCGAGTCCTGCTAGCACACTAAATCTAAGGACTCTTTCACTGAGGTCCGAGCCTGGAGGAGCCGGGTCCTGCTAGCACACTATGGACTCTTTCACTGAGGTCCGAGACTGTAGAAGCCAAGTCCTGCTTGCACACTAAATCTAAGGACTCTTTCACTGAGGTCCGTGTCTGGAGGAGCCGAGTCCCGCTAGCACACTAAATCTATGGACTCTTTCACTGAGGTCCGAGTCTGGAGGAGCCGAGTCCCGCTAGCACACTAAATCTATGGACTCTTTCACTGAGGACCGAGCCTGGAGGAGCCGAATCCCGCTAGCACACTAAATCTAAAGACTCTTTCACTGAGATCCGAGCTTGGAGCAGCCGATTCCTGCTTGCACACTAAATCTAAGGACTCTTTCACTGAGGTCCAAGCCTGGAGGAGTGGGGTCCTGCTAGCACACTAAATCTAAGGACTCTTTCACTGAGGTCCGTGCCTGGAGGAGTCGGGTCCTGCTAGCACATAAATTCTAAGGACTCTTTCACTGAGGTCTGAGCCTGGAGGAGCCGGGTCCTGCTAGCACACTAAATCTATGGACTCTTTCACTGAGGTCCGGGCTTGGAGAAGCCGAGTCCTGCTAGCACACTAGATCAAAGGACTGTTCCGATGAGGTCCGAGCCTAGAGGAGCCAGGTCCTGCTAGCACAACTAATTCTAAGGACTCTTTCACTGAGGTCCGAGCCTGGAGGAGCCGAGTCCTGCTAGCACACTAAATCTAAAGACTCTTTCACTGAGGTCCGAGCTTCGAGAAGCCGAGTCCTGCTAGCACACTAGATCTAAGGACTGTTCCACTGAGGTCCGAGCCTGGAGGAGCCGGGTCCTGCTAGCACACTAAATCTAAGGACTCTTTCACTGAGGTCCGAGCTTGTAGAAGCCGAGTCCTGCTAGCACACTAAATCTAAGTACTCTTTCACTGAGGTCTGAGCCTGGAGGAGCCGAGTCCTGCTAGCACACTAAATCTATGGACTCTTTCACTGAGGTCCGAGCCTGGAGGAGCCGAGTCCTGCTAGCACACTAAATCTAAGGACTCTTTCACTGAGGTCTGAGCCTGGAGGAGCCGGGTCCTGCTAGCACACTAAATCTATGGACTCTTTCACTGAGGTCCGGGCTTGGAGAAGCCGAGTCATGCTAGCACACTAAATCTAAGGACTGTTCCAATGTGGTCCGAGCCTAGAGGAGCCGGGTCCTGCTAGCACAACTAATTCTAAGGACTCTTTCACTGAGGTCCGAGCCTGGAGGAGCTGAGTCCTGCTAGCACACTAAATCTAAAGACTCTTTCACTGAGGTCCGTGCCTGTAGAAGCCAAGTCCTGCTAGCACACTAAATCTAAGGACTCTTTCACTGAAGTCCGAGCCTGGAGGAGCCAAGTCCCGCTAGCACACTAAATCTATGGGCTCTTTCACTGAGATCTGAGCCTGGAGCAGCTGAGTCCTGTAGCACACTAAATCTAAGGACTCTTTCACTGAGGTCCAAGCCTGGAGGAGCCGAATCCCGCTAGCACACTAAATCTAAGGACTCTTTCACTGAGGTCCGTGCCTGGAGGAGTCGGGTCCTGCTAGCACATAAATTCTAAGGACTCTTTCACTGAGGTCTGAGCCTGGAGGAGCCGGGTCCTGCTAGCACACTAAATCTATGGACTCTTTCACTGAGGTCCGGGCTTGGAGAAGCCGAGTCCTGCTAGCACACTAGATCAAAGGACTGTTCCGATGAGGTCCGAGCCTAGAGGAGCCAGGTCCTGCTAGCACAACTAATTCTAAGGACTCTTTCACTGAGGTCCGAGCCTGGAGGAGCCGAGTCCTGCTAGCACACTAAATCTAAAGACTCTTTCACTGAGGTCCGAGCTTCGAGAAGCCGAGTCCTGCTAGCACACTAGATCTAAGGACTGTTCCACTGAGGTCCGAGCCTGGAGGAGCCGGGTCCTGCTAGCACACTAAATCTAAGGACTCTTTCACTGAGGTCCGAGCTTGTAGAAGCCGAGTCCTGCTAGCACACTAAATCTAAGTACTCTTTCACTGAGGTCTGAGCCTGGAGGAGCCGAGTCCTGCTAGCACACTAAATCTATGGACTCTTTCACTGAGGTCCGGGCTTGGAGAAGCCGAGTCATGCTAGCACACTAAATCTAAGGACTGTTCCAATGTGGTCCGAGCCTAGAGGAGCCGGGTCCTGCTAGCACAACTAATTCTAAGGACTCTTTCACTGAGGTCCGAGCCTGGAGGAGCTGAGTCCTGCTAGCACACTAAATCTAAAGACTCTTTCACTGAGGTCCGTGCCTGTAGAAGCCAAGTCCTGCTAGCACACTAAATCTAAGGACTCTTTCACTGAAGTCCGAGCCTGGAGGAGCCAAGTCCCGCTAGCACACTAAATCTATGGGCTCTTTAACTGAGATCTGAGCCTGGAGCAGCTGAGTCCTGTAGCACACTAAATCTAAGGACTTTTTCACTGAGGTCCAAGCCTGGAGGAGCCGAATCCCGCTAGCACACTAAATCTAAGGACTCTTTCACTGAGATCTGACCCTGGAGCAGCCGAGTCCTGTAGCACAATAAATCTAAGGACTCTTTCACTGAGGTCCAAGCCTGGAGGAGCGGGGTCCTGCTAGCACACTAAATCTAAGGACTCTTTCACTGAGGTCCGAGCCTGGAGGAGTCGGGTCCTGCTAGCACATTAAATCTAAGGACTCTTTCACTGAGGTCCGAGCCTGGAGGAGCCGGGTCCTGCTAGCACACTAAATCTATGGACTCTTTCACTGAGGTCCGAGCTTCGAGAAGCCGAGTCCTGCTAGCACACTAGATCTAAGGACTGTTCCACTGAGGTCCGAGCCTGGAGGAGCCGGGTCCTGCTAGCACACTAAATCTAAGGACTCTTTCACTGAGGTCCGAGCTTGTAGAAGCCGAGTCCTGCTAGCACACTAAATCTAAGTACTCTTTCACTGAGGTCTGAGCCTGGAGGAGCCGAGTCCTGCTAGCACACTAAATCTATGGACTCTTTCACTGAGGTCCAAACCTGGAGGAGCCGAGTCCTGCTAGCACACTAAATCTAAGGACTCTTTCACTGAGGTCCAAGCCTGGAGGAGCCGGGTCCTGCTAGCACACTAAATCTAAGGACTCTTTCACTGAGGTCCGAGCCTGGAGGAGCCGAGTCCTGCTAGCACACTGAATCTAAGGACTCTTCCACTGAGGTCCAAGCCTGTAGAAGCCGAGTCCGGCTAGCACAGTAAATCTAAGGACTCTTTCACTGAGGACAGAGCCTGGAGGAGCCGAGTCCTGCTAGCACACTAAATCTATGGACTTTTTCACTGAGGTCCGAGCCTGGAGGAGCTGGGTCCTGCTAGCACACTAAATCTAAGGACTCTTTCACTAAGGTCCGAGCCTGGAGGAGCCGGGTCCTGCTAGCACATTCAATCTGAGGACTCTTTCACTGAGATCCGAGCCTGGAGGAGCCGAGTCCTGCTAGCACACTAAATCTGAGGACTCTTTCACTGAGGTCCGAGCCTGGAGGAGCCGAGTCCTGCTAGCACACTAAATCTAAGGACTCTTTCACTGAGGTCCGAGCCTGGAGCAGCCGAGTCCTGCTAGCACACTAAATCTAAGGACTCTTTCACTGAGGTCCGAGCCTAGAGGAGCCAGGTCCTGCAAGCACAACTAAATCTAAGGACTCTTTCACGGAGGTCCGAGCCTGGAGGAGCCGGGTACTGCTAGTAGATTCAATCTAAGGACTCTTTCACTGAGATCCGAGCCTGGAGGAGCCGAGTCCTGCTAGCACACTAAATCTAAGGACTCTTTCACTGAGGTCCGAGCCTGGAGGAGCCGAGTCCTGCTAGCACACTAAATCTAAGGACTCTTTCACTGAGGTCCGAGCTTGGAGGAGCCGAGTCCTGCTAGCACACTAAATCTAAGGACTCTTTCACTGAGGTCCGAGCCTGGAGCAGCCGAGTCCTGCTAGCACACTAAATCTAAGGACTCTCTCACTGAGGTCCGAGCCTGGAGGAGTCGAGTCCTGCTAACACAACTAAATCTAAGGGCTCTTTCACTGAGGTCTGAGCCTGGAGGAGCCGAGTCCTGCTAGCACACTAAAACTAAGGACTCTTCCACTGAGGTCCGAGCCTGGAGCAGCCGAGTCCTGCTAGCACACTAAATCTAAAGACTCTTTCACTGAGGTCCGAGCCTGGAGGAGTCGAGTCCTGCTAGCACAACTAAATCTAAGGGCTCTTTCACTGAGGTCCGAGCCTGGAGGAGCCGAGTCCTGCTAGCACACTAAAACTAAGGGCTCTTCCACTGAGGTCTGAGCCTGGAGAAGCTGAGTCCTGCTAGCACACTAAATCTAAGGACTATTTCACTGAGGTCCGAGTCTGGAGCAGCCGAGTCCTGCTAGCACACTAGATCTAAGGACCGTTCCACTGAGGTCCGAACCTAGAGGAGCCGGTTCCTGCTAGCACAACTAAATCTAAGGACTCTTTCACTGAGGTCCGAGCCTAGAGGAGCCGAGTCCTGCTAGCACACTAAATCTAAGGACTCTTCCACTGAGGTCCAAGCCTGTGGAAGCCGAGTCCTGCTAGCACACTAAATCTAAGGACTCTTTCACTGAGGTCCTTGCCTGAAGGAGCCGGGTCCTGCTAGCACACTAAATCTATGGACTCTTTCACTGAGGTCCGAGCCTGGAGGAGCCGGGTCCTGCTAGCACACTAAATCTAAGGACTCTTTCACTGAGGTCCGAGCTTGTAGAAGCCGAGTCCTGCTAGCACACTAAATCTAAGGACCCTTTCACTGAGGTCTGAGCCTGGAGGAGCTGAGTCCTGCTAGCACACTAAATCTAGGGACTCTTTCACTGAGGTCCGAGCCTGAAGGAGCCGAGTCCTGCCAGCACACTAAATCTAAGGACTCTTTCACTGAGGTCCGAGCCTGGAGGAGCCGGGTCCTCCTAGCACAACAAAATCTAAGGACTCTTTTACTGAGGTCCGAGCCTAGAGGGCCCAGCCCTGCTAGCACACTAAATCTAAGGACTCTTCCACTGAGGTCCGAGCCTGGAGGAGCCAGGTCCTGCTAGCACAACTAAATCTAAGGACTCTTCCACTGAGGTCAGAGCCTGTAGAAGCCGAGTCCTGCTAGCACACTAAATCTAAGGACTCTTTCACTGAGGTCCGAGCCTGGAGGAGCCGAGTCCTGCTAGCACACTAAATCTAAGGACTCTTTCACTGAGGTCCGAGCCTGGAGGAGCCGAGTCCTGCTAGCACACTAAATCTAAGGACTCTTTCACTGAGGTCCGAGCCTGGAGCAGCCGAGTCCTGCTAGCACACTAAATCTAAGGACTCTTTCACTGAGGTCCGAGCCTGGAGGAGTCGACTCCTGCTAGCACAACTAAATCTAAGGGCTCTCTCACTGAGGTCTGAGCCTGGAGGAGCCGAGTCCTGCTAGCACACTAAAACTAAGGACTCTTCCACTGAGGTCCGAGCCTGGAGCAGCCGAGTCCTGCTAGCACACTAAATCTAAGGACTCTTTCACTGAGGTCCGAGCCTGGAGGAGTCGAGTCCTGCTAGCACACTAAAACTAAGGGCTCTTCCACTGAGGTCCGAGCCTGGAGAAGCCGAGTCCTGCTAGCACACTAAATATAAGGACTATTTCACTGAGGTCCGAGTCTGGAGCAGCCGAGTCCTGCTAGCACACTAGATCTAGGGACTGTTCCACTGAGGTCCGAACCTAGAGGAGCAAGTTCCTGCTAGCACAACTAAATCTAAGGACTCTTTCACTGAGGTCCGAGCCTGGAGGAGCCGAGTCCTGCTAGCACACTAAATCTAAGGACTCTTCCACTGAGGTCCAAGCCTGTGGAAGCCGAGTCCTGCTAGCACACTAAATCTAAGGACTCTTTCACTGAGGTCCTTGCCTGGAGGAGCCGGGTCCTGCTAGCACACTAAATCTATGGACTCTTTCACTGAGGTCCGAGCCTGGAGGAGCCGGGTCCTGCTAGCACACTAAATCTAAGGACTCTTTCACTGAGGTCCAAGCTTGTAGAAGCCGAGTCCTGCTAGCACACTAAATCTAAGGACCCTTTCACTGAGGTCTGAGCCTGGAGGAGCCGAGTCCTGCTAGCACACTAAATCTAGGGACTCTTTCACTGAGGTCCGAGCCTGGAGGAGCCGAGTCCTGCCAGCACACTAAAACTAAGGACTCTTCCACTGAGGTCCGAGCCTGGAGAAGCCGAGTCCTAATAGCACACTAAATCTAAGGACTATTTCACTGAGGTCCGAGTCTGGAGCAGCCGAGTCCTGCTAGCACACTAGATCTAGGGACTGTTCCACTGAGGTCCGAACCTAGAGGAGCCGGGTCCTCCTAGCACAACAAAATCTAAGGACTCTTCCACTGAGGTCCGAGCCTGGAGGAGTCAGGTCCTGCTAGCACAACTAAATCTAAGGACTCTTCCACTGAGGTCAGAGCCTGTAGAAGCCGAGTCCTGCTAGCACACTAAATCTAAGGACTCTTCCACTGAGGTCCAAGCCTGGAGCAGCTGAGTGCTGCTAGCACACTAGATCTAAGGACTCTTTCACTGAGGTCCGAGCCTGGAGTAGCCGAGTCCTGCTAGCACACTAAATCTAAGGACTCTTTCACTGAGGTCCGAGCCTGGAGGAGCCGGGTCCTGCTATCACATTCAATCTGAGGACTCTTTCACTGAGATCCGAGCCTGGAGGAGCCGAGTCCTGCTAGCACAGTAAATCTGAGGACTCTTTCACTAAGGTCTGAGCCTGGAGGAGCCGAGTCCTGCTAGCACACTAAATCTAAGGACTCTTTCACTGAGGTCCGAGCCTGGAGCAGCCGAGTCCTGCTAGCACACTAAATCTAAGGACTCTTTCACTGAGGTCCTAGGCTAGAGGAGCCAGGTCCTGCAAGCACAACTAAATCTAAGGACTCTTTCACGGAGTTCCGAGCCTGGAGGAGCCGGGTACTGCTAGTAGATTCAATCTAAGGACTCTTTCACTGAGATCCGAGCCTGGAGGAGCCGAGTCCTGCTAGCACACTAAATCTAAGGACTCTTTCACTGAGGTCCGAGCCTGGAGGAGCCGAGTCCTGCTAGCACACTAAATCTAAGGACTCTTTCACTGAGGTCCGAGCCTGGAGGAGCCGAGTCCTGCTAGCACACTAAATCTAAGGACTCTTTCACTGAGGTCCGAGCCTGGAGCATCCGAGTCCTGCTAGCACACTAAATCTAAGGACTCTCTCACTGAGGTCCGAGCCTGGAGGAGTCGAGTCCTGCTAGCACAACTAAATCTAAGGGCTCTTTCACTAAGGTCTGAGCCTGGAGGAGCCGAGTCCTGCTAGCACACTAAAACTAAGGACTCTTCCACTGAGGTCCGAGCCTGGAGCAGCCGAGTCCTGCTAGCACACTAAATCTAAAGACTCTTTCACTGAGGTCCGAGCCTGGAGGAGTCGAGTCCTGCTAGCACAACTAAATCTAAGGGCTCTTTCACTGAGGTCCGAGCCTGGAGGAGCCGAGTCCTGCTAGCACACTAAAACTAAGGGCTCTTCCACTGAGGTCCGAGCCTGGAGAAGCCGAGTCCTGCTAGCACACTAAATCTAAGGACTATTTCACTGAGGTCCGAGTCTGGAGCAGCCGAGTCCTGCTAGCACACTAGATCTAAGGACTGTTCCACTGAGGTCCGAACCTAGAGGAGCCGGTTCCTGCTAGCACAACTAAATCTAAGGACTCTTTCACTGAGGTCCGAGCCTAGAGGAGCCGAGTCCTGCTAGCACACTAAATCTAAGGACTCTTCCACTGAGGTCCAAGCCTGTGGAAGCCGAGTCCTGCTAGCACACTAAATCTAAGGACTCTTTCACTGAGGTCCTTCCCTGAAGGAGCCGGGTCCTGCTAGCACACTAAATCTATGGACTCTTTCACTGAGGTCCGAGCCTGGAGGAGCCGGGTCCTGCTAGCACACTAAATCTAAGGACTCTTTCACTGAGGTCCGAGCTTGTAGAAGCCGAGTCCTGCTAGCACACTAAATCTAGGGACCCTTTCACTGAGGTCGGAGCCTGGAGGAGCTGAGTCCTGCTAGCACACTAAATCTAGGGACTCTTTCACTGAGGTCCGAGCCTGGAGGAGCCGAGTCCTGCCAGCACACTAAATCTAAGGACTCTTTCACTGAGGTCCGAGCCTGGAGGAGCCGGGTCCTCCTAGCACAACAAAATCTAAGGACTCTTTTACTGAGGTCCGAGCCTAGAGGAGCCCAGCCCTGCTAGCACACTAAATCTAAGGACTCTTCCACTGAGGTCCGAGCCTGGAGGAGCCAGGTCCTGCTAGCACAACTAAATCTAAGGACTCTTCCACTGAGGTCAGAGCCTGTAGAAGCCGAGTCCTGCTAGCACACTAAATCTAAGGACTCTTTCACTGAGGTCCGAGCCTGGAGGAGCCGAGTCCTGCTAGCACACTAAATCTAAGGACTCTTCCACTGAGGTCCAAGCCTGTGGAAGCCGAGTCCTGCTAGCACACTAAATCTAAGGACTCTTTCACTGAGGTCCTTGCCTGAAGGAGCCGGGTCCTGCTAGCACACTAAATCTAAGGACTCTTTCACTGAGGTCCGAGCCTGGAGGAGCCGAGTCCTGCTAGCACACTAAATCTAAGGACTCTTTCACTGAGGTCCGAGCCTGGAGCAGCCGAGTCCTGCTAGCACACTAAATCTAAGGACTCTTTCACTGAGGTCCGAGCCTGGAGGCGTCGAGTCCTGCTAGCACAACTAAATCTAGGGGCTCTTTCACTGAGGTCTGAGCCTGGAGGAGCCGAGTCCTGCTAGCACACTAAAACTAAGGACTCTTCCACTGAGGTCCGAGCCTGGAGCAGCCGAGTCCTGTTAGCACACTAAATCTAAGGACTCTTTCACAGAGGTCCGAGCCTGGAGGAGTCGAGTCCTGCTAGCACACTAAAACTAAGGACTCTTCCACTGAGGTCCGAGCCTGGAGCAGCCGAGTCCTGCTAGCACACTAAATCTAAGGACTCTTTCACTGAGGTCCGAGCCTGGAGGAGTCGAGTCCTGCTAGCACACTAAAACTAAGGGCTCTTCCACTGAGGTCCGAGCCTGGAGAAGCCGAGTCCTGCTAGCACACGAAATCTAAGGACTATTTCACTGAGGTCCGAGTCTGGAGCAGCCGAGTCCTGCTAGCACACTAGATCTAGGGAGTGTTCCACTGAGGTCCGAACCTAGAGGAGCCGGTTCCTGCTAGCACAACTAAATCTAAGGACTCTTTCACTGAGGTCCGAGCCTGGAGGAGCCGAGTCCTGCTAGCACACTAAATCTAAGGACTCTTCCATTGAGGTCCAAGCCTGTGGAAGCCGAGTCCTGCTAGCACACTAAATCTAAGGACTCTTTCACTGAGGTCCTTGCCTGGAGGAGCCGGGTCCTGCTAGCACACTAAATCTATGGACTCTTTCACTGAGGTCCGAGCCTGGAGGAGCCAGGTCCTGCTAGCACACTAAATCTAAGGACTCTTTCACTGAGGTCCGAGCTTGTAGAAGCCGAGTCCTGCTAGCACACTAAATCTAAGGACCCTTTCACTGAGGTCTGAGCCTGGAGGAGCCGAGTCCTGCTAGCACACTAAATCTAGGGACTCTTTCACTGAGGTCCGAGCCTGGAGGAGCCGAGTCCTGCCAGCCCACTAAAACTAAGGACTCTTCCACTGAGGTCCGAGCCTGGAGAAGCCGAGTCCTGCTAGCACACTAAATCTAAGGACTATTTCACTGAGGTCCGAGTCTGGAGCAGCCGAGTCCTGCTAGCACACTAGATCTAGGGACTGTTCCACTGAGGTCCGAACCTAGAGGAGCCGGGTCCTCCTAACACAACAAAATCTAAGGACTCTTCCACTGAGGTCCGAGCCTGGAGGAGCCAGGTCCTGCTAGCACAACTAAATCTAAGGACTCTTCCACTGAGGTCAGAGCCTGTAGAAGCCGAGTCCTGCTAGCACACTAAATCTAAGGACTCTTCCACTGAGGTCCAAGCCTGGAGCAGCTGAGTGCTGCTAGCACACTAGATCTAAGGACTCTTTCACTGAGGTCCGAGCCTGGAGTAGCCGAGTCCTGCTAGCACACTAAATCTAAGGACTCTTTCACTGAGGTCCGAGCCTGGAGGAGCCGGGTCCTGCTAGCACACTATGGACTCTTTCACTGAGGTCCGAGACTGTAGAAGCCAAGTCCTGCTAGCACACTAAATCTAAGGACTCTTTCACTGAGGTCCGTGTCTGGAGGAGCCGAGTCCCGCTAGCACACTAAATCTATGGACTCTTTCACTGAGGTCCGAGTCTGGAGGAGCCGAGTCCTGCTAGCACACTAGATCTAAGGACTGTTCCAATGAGGTCCGAGCCTAGAGGAGCCGGGTCCTGCTAGCACAACTAATTCTAAGGACTCTTTCACTGAGGTCCGAGCCTGGAGGAGCCGAGTCCTGCTAGCACACTAAATCTAAAGACTCTTTCACTGAGGTCCGAGCCTGTAGAAGCCAAGTCCTGCTAGCACACTAAATCTAAGGACTCTTTCACTGAAGTCCGAGCCTGGAGGAGCCGAGTCCCGCTAGCACACTAAATCTATGGACTCTTTCATTGAGGACCGAGCCTGGAGGAGCCGAATCCCGCTAGCACACTAAATCTAAGGACTATTTCACTGAGATCCGAGCCTGGAGCAGCCGAGTCCTGCTAGCACACTAAATCTAAGGACTCTTTCATTGAGGTCCAAGCCTGGAGGAGCGGGGTCCTGCTAGCACACTAAATCTAAGGACTCTTTCACTGAGGTCCGAGCCTGGAGGAGTCGGGTCCTGCTAGCACATTAAATCTAAGGACTCTTTCACTGAGGTCCGAGCCTGGAGGAGCCGGGTCCTGCTAGCACACTAAATCTATGGACTCTTTCACTGAGGTCCGAGCTTCGAGAAGCCGAGTCCTGCTAGCACACTAGATCTAAGGACTGTTCCACTGAGGTCCGAGCCTGGAGGAGCCGGGTCCTGCTAGCACACTAAATCTAAGGACTCTTTCACTGAGGTCCGAGCTTGTAGAAGCCGAGTCCTGCTAGCACACTAAATCTAAGTACTCTTTCACTGAGGTCTGAGCCTGGAGGTGCCGAGTCCTGCTAGCACACTAAATCTATGGACTCTTTCACTGAGGTCCGAGCCTGGAGGAGCCGAGTCCTGCTAGCACACTAAATCTAAGGACTCTTTCACTGAGGTCCGAGCCTGGAGGAGCCGGGTCCTGCTAGCACACTAAATCTAAGGACTCTTTCACTGAGGTCCGAGCCTGTAGAAGCCAAGTCCTGCTAGCACACTAAATCTAAGGACTCTTTCACTGAGGTCCAAGCCTGGAGGAGCCGAGTCCCACTAGCACACTAAATCTATGGACTTTTTCACTGAGGTCCGAGTCTGGAGGAGCCGAGTCCCGCTAGCACACTAAATCTATGGACTCTTTCACTGAGGACCGAGCCTGGAGGAGCCGAATCCCGCTAGCACACTAAATCTAAGGACTCTTTCACTGAGATCCGAGCCTGGAGCAGCCGAGTCCTGCTAGCACACTAAATCTAAGGACTCTTTCACTGAGGTCCGAGCCTGGAGGAGCCGAGTCCTGCTAGCACACTAAATCTAAGGACTCTTTCACTGAGGTCCGAGCCTGGAGCAGCCGAGTCCTGCTAGCACACTAAATCTAAGGACTCTTTCACTGAGGTCCGAGCCTAGAGGAGCCGGGTCCTGCTAGCACACTATGGACTCTTTCACTGAGGTCCGAGACTGTAGAAGCCAAGTCCTGCTAGCACACTAAATCTAAGGACTCTTTCACTGAGGTCCGTGTCTGGAGGAGCCGAGTCCCGCTAGCACACTAAATCTATGGACTCTTTCACTGAGGTCCGAGTCTGGAGGAGCCGAGTCCTGCTAGCACACTAGATCTAAGGACTGTTCCAATGAGGTCCGAGTTTAGAGGAGCCGGGTCCTGCTAGCACAACTAATTCTAAGGACTCTTTCACTGAGGTCCGAGCCTGGAGGAGCCGAGTCCTGCTAGCACACTAAATCTAAAGACTCTTTCACTGAGGTCCGAGCCTGTAGAAGCCAAGTCCTGCTAGCACACTAAATCTAAGGACTCTTTCACTGAAGTCCGAGCCTGGAGGAGCCGAGACCCGCTAGCACACTAAATCTATGGACTCTTTCATTGAGGACCGAGCCTGGAGGAGCCGAATCCCGCTAGCACACTAAATCTAAGGACTCTTTCACTGAGATCCGAGCCTGGAGCAGCCGAGTCCTGCTAGCACACTAAATCTAAGGACTCTTTCATTGAGGTCCAAGCCTGGAGGAGCGGGGTCCTGCTAGCACACTAAATCTAAGGACTCTTTCACTGAGGTCCGAGCCTGGAGGAGTCGGGTCCTGCTAGCACATTAAATCTAAGGACTCTTTCACTGAGGTCCGAGCCTGGAGGAGCCGGGTCCTGCTAGCACACTAAATCTATGGACTCTTTCACTGAGGTCCGAGCTTCGAAAAGCCGAGTCCTGCTAGCACACTAGATCTAAGGACTGTTCCACTGAGGTCCGAGCCTGGAGGAGCCGGGTCCTGCTAGCACACTAAATCTAAGGACTCTTTCACTGAGGTCCGAGCTTGTAGAAGCCGAGTCCTGCTAGCACACTAAATCTAAGGACTCTTTCACTGAGGTCCTTGCCTGAAGGAGCCGGGTCCTGCTAGCACACTAAATCTAAGGACTCTTTCACTGAGGTCCGAGCCTGGAGGAGCCGAGTCCTGCTAGCACACTAAATCTAAGGACTCTTTCACTGAGGTCCGAGCCTGGAGCAGCCGAGTCCTGCTAGCACACTAAATCTAAGGACTCTTTCACTGAGGTCCGAGCCTGGAGGCGTCGAGTCCTGCTAGCACAACTAAATCTAGGGGCTCTTTCACTGAGGTCTGAGCCTGGAGGAGCCGAGTCCTGCTAGCACACTAAAACTAAGGACTCTTCCACTGAGGTCCGAGCCTGGAGCAGCCGAGTCCTGTTAGCACACTAAATCTAAGGACTCTTTCACAGAGGTCCGAGCCTGGAGGAGTCGAGTCCTGCTAGCACACTAAAACTAAGGACTCTTCCACTGAGGTCCGAGCCTGGAGCAGCCGAGTCCTGCTAGCACACTAAATCTAAGGACTCTTTCACTGAGGTCCGAGCCTGGAGGAGTCGAGTCCTGCTAGCACACTAAAACTAAGGGCTCTTCCACTGAGGTCCGAGCCTGGAGAAGCCGAGTCCTGCTAGCACACGAAATCTAAGGACTATTTCACTGAGGTCCGAGTCTGGAGCAGCCGAGTCCTGCTAGCACACTAGATCTAGGGAGTGTTCCACTGAGGTCCGAACCTAGAGGAGCCGGTTCCTGCTAGCACAACTAAATCTAAGGACTCTTTCACTGAGGTCCGAGCCTGGAGGAGCCGAGTCCTGCTAGCACACTAAATCTAAGGACTCTTCCACTGAGGTCCAAGCCTGTGGAAGCCGAGTCCTGCTAGCACACTAAATCTAAGGACTCTTTCACTGAGGTCCTTGCCTGGAGGAGCCGGGTCCTGCTAGCACACTAAATCTATGGACTCTTTCACTGAGGTCCGAGCCTGGAGGAGCCAGGTCCTGCTAGCACACTAAATCTAAGGACTCTTTCACTGAGGTCCGAGCTTGTAGAAGCCGAGTCCTGCTAGCACACTAAATCTAAGGACCCTTTCACTGAGGTCTGAGCCTGGAGGAGCCGAGTCCTGCTAGCACACTAAATCTAGGGACTCTTTCACTGAGGTCCGAGCCTGGAGGAGCCGAGTCCTGCCAGCCCACTAAAACTAAGGACTCTTCCACTGAGGTCCGAGCCTGGAGAAGCCGAGTCCTGCTAGCACACTAAATCTAAGGACTATTTCACTGAGGTCCGAGTCTGGAGCAGCCGAGTCCTGCTAGCACACTAGATCTAGGGACTGTTCCACTGAGGTCCGAACCTAGAGGAGCCGGGTCCTCCTAACACAACAAAATCTAAGGACTCTTCCACTGAGGTCCGAGCCTGGAGGAGCCAGGTCCTGCTAGCACAACTAAATCTAAGGACTCTTCCACTGAGGTCAGAGCCTGTAGAAGCCGAGTCCTGCTAGCACACTAAATCTAAGGACTCTTCCACTGAGGTCCAAGCCTGGAGCAGCTGAGTGCTGCTAGCACACTAGATCTAAGGACTCTTTCACTGAGGTCCGAGCCTGGAGTAGCCGAGTCCTGCTAGCACACTAAATCTAAGGACTCTTTCACTGAGGTCCGAGCCTGGAGGAGCCGGGTCCTGCTAGCACACTATGGACTCTTTCACTGAGGTCCGAGACTGTAGAAGCCAAGTCCTGCTAGCACACTAAATCTAAGGACTCTTTCACTGAGGTCCGTGTCTGGAGGAGCCGAGTCCCGCTAGCACACTAAATCTATGGACTCTTTCACTGAGGTCCGAGTCTGGAGGAGCCGAGTCCTGCTAGCACACTAGATCTAAGGACTGTTCCAATGAGGTCCGAGCCTAGAGGAGCCGGGTCCTGCTAGCACAACTAATTCTAAGGACTCTTTCACTGAGGTCCGAGCCTGGAGGAGCCGAGTCCTGCTAGCACACTAAATCTAAAGACTCTTTCACTGAGGTCCGAGCCTGTAGAAGCCAAGTCCTGCTAGCACACTAAATCTAAGGACTCTTTCACTGAAGTCCGAGCCTGGAGGAGCCGAGTCCCGCTAGCACACTAAATCTATGGACTCTTTCATTGAGGACCGAGCCTGGAGGAGCCGAATCCCGCTAGCACACTAAATCTAAGGACTATTTCACTGAGATCCGAGCCTGGAGCAGCCGAGTCCTGCTAGCACACTAAATCTAAGGACTCTTTCATTGAGGTCCAAGCCTGGAGGAGCGGGGTCCTGCTAGCACACTAAATCTAAGGACTCTTTCACTGAGGTCCGAGCCTGGAGGAGTCGGGTCCTGCTAGCACATTAAATCTAAGGACTCTTTCACTGAGGTCCGAGCCTGGAGGAGCCGGGTCCTGCTAGCACACTAAATCTATGGACTCTTTCACTGAGGTCCGAGCTTCGAGAAGCCGAGTCCTGCTAGCACACTAGATCTAAGGACTGTTCCACTGAGGTCCGAGCCTGGAGGAGCCGGGTCCTGCTAGCACACTAAATCTAAGGACTCTTTCACTGAGGTCCGAGCTTGTAGAAGCCGAGTCCTGCTAGCACACTAAATCTAAGTACTCTTTCACTGAGGTCTGAGCCTGGAGGTGCCGAGTCCTGCTAGCACACTAAATCTATGGACTCTTTCACTGAGGTCCGAGCCTGGAGGAGCCGAGTCCTGCTAGCACACTAAATCTAAGGACTCTTTCACTGAGGTCCGAGCCTGGAGGAGCCGGGTCCTGCTAGCACACTAAATCTAAGGACTCTTTCACTGAGGTCCGAGCCTGTAGAAGCCAAGTCCTGCTAGCACACTAAATCTAAGGACTCTTTCACTGAGGTCCAAGCCTGGAGGAGCCGAGTCCCACTAGCACACTAAATCTATGGACTTTTTCACTGAGGTCCGAGTCTGGAGGAGCCGAGTCCCGCTAGCACACTAAATCTATGGACTCTTTCACTGAGGACCGAGCCTGGAGGAGCCGAATCCCGCTAGCACACTAAATCTAAGGACTCTTTCACTGAGATCCGAGCCTGGAGCAGCCGAGTCCTGCTAGCACACTAAATCTAAGGACTCTTTCACTGAGGTCCGAGCCTGGAGGAGCCGAGTCCTGCTAGCACACTAAATCTAAGGACTCTTTCACTGAGGTCCGAGCCTGGAGCAGCCGAGTCCTGCTAGCACACTAAATCTAAGGACTCTTTCACTGAGGTCCGAGCCTAGAGGAGCCAGGTCCTGCAAGCACAACTAAATCTAAGGACTCTTTCACTGAGGTCCGAGCCTGGAGGAGCCGGGTCCTGCTAGCACACTATGGACTCTTTCACTGAGGTCCGAGACTGTAGAAGCCAAGTCCTGCTAGCACACTAAATCTAAGGACTCTTTCACTGAGGTCCGTGTCTGGAGGAGCCGAGTCCCGCTAGCACACTAAATCTATGGACTCTTTCACTGAGGTCCGAGTCTGGAGGAGCCGAGTCCTGCTAGCACACTAGATCTAAGGACTGTTCCAATGAGGTCCGAGTTTAGAGGAGCCGGGTCCTGCTAGCACAACTAATTCTAAGGACTCTTTCACTGAGGTCCGAGCCTGGAGGAGCCGAGTCCTGCTAGCACACTAAATCTAAAGACTCTTTCACTGAGGTCCGAGCCTGTAGAAGCCAAGTCCTGCTAGCACACTAAATCTAAGGACTCTTTCACTGAAGTCCGAGCCTGGAGGAGCCGAGACCCGCTAGCACACTAAATCTATGGACTCTTTCATTGAGGACCGAGCCTGGAGGAGCCGAATCCCGCTAGCACACTAAATCTAAGGACTCTTTCACTGAGATCCGAGCCTGGAGCAGCCGAGTCCTGCTAGCACACTAAATCTAAGGACTCTTTCATTGAGGTCCAAGCCTGGAGGAGCGGGGTCCTGCTAGCACACTAAATCTAAGGACTCTTTCACTGAGGTCCGAGCCTGGAGGAGTCGGGTCCTGCTAGCACATTAAATCTAAGGACTCTTTCACTGAGGTCCGAGCCTGGAGGAGCCGGGTCCTGCTAGCACACTAAATCTATGGACTCTTTCACTGAGGTCCGAGCTTCGAAAAGCCGAGTCCTGCTAGCACACTAGATCTAAGGACTGTTCCACTGAGGTCCGAGCCTGGAGGAGCCGGGTCCTGCTAGCACACTAAATCTAAGGACTCTTTCACTGAGGTCCGAGCTTGTAGAAGCCGAGTCCTGCTAGCACACTAAATCTAAGGACTCTTTCACTGAGGTCCTTGCCTGAAGGAGCCGGGTCCTGCTAGCACACTAAATCTAAGGACTCTTTCACTGAGGTCCGAGCCTGGAGGAGCCGAGTCCTGCTAGCACACTAAATCTAAGGACTCTTTCACTGAGGTCCGAGCCTGGAGCAGCCGAGTCCTGCTAGCACACTAAATCTAAGGACTCTTTCACTGAGGTCCGAGCCTGGAGGCGTCGAGTCCTGCTAGCACAACTAAATCTAGGGGCTCTTTCACTGAGGTCTGAGCCTGGAGGAGCCGAGTCCTGCTAGCACACTAAAACTAAGGACTCTTCCACTGAGGTCCGAGCCTGGAGCAGCCGAGTCCTGTTAGCACACTAAATCTAAGGACTCTTTCACAGAGGTCCGAGCCTGGAGGAGTCGAGTCCTGCTAGCACACTAAAACTAAGGACTCTTCCACTGAGGTCCGAGCCTGGAGCAGCCGAGTCCTGCTAGCACACTAAATCTAAGGACTCTTTCACTGAGGTCCGAGCCTGGAGGAGTCGAGTCCTGCTAGCACACTAAAACTAAGGGCTCTTCCACTGAGGTCCGAGCCTGGAGAAGCCGAGTCCTGCTAGCACACGAAATCTAAGGACTATTTCACTGAGGTCCGAGTCTGGAGCAGCCGAGTCCTGCTAGCACACTAGATCTAGGGAGTGTTCCACTGAGGTCCGAACCTAGAGGAGCCGGTTCCTGCTAGCACAACTAAATCTAAGGACTCTTTCACTGAGGTCCGAGCCTGGAGGAGCCGAGTCCTGCTAGCACACTAAATCTAAGGACTCTTCCACTGAGGTCCAAGCCTGTGGAAGCCGAGTCCTGCTAGCACACTAAATCTAAGGACTCTTTCACTGAGGTCCTTGCCTGGAGGAGCCGGGTCCTGCTAGCACACTAAATCTATGGACTCTTTCACTGAGGTCCGAGCCTGGAGGAGCCAGGTCCTGCTAGCACACTAAATCTAAGGACTCTTTCACTGAGGTCCGAGCTTGTAGAAGCCGAGTCCTGCTAGCACACTAAATCTAAGGACCCTTTCACTGAGGTCTGAGCCTGGAGGAGCCGAGTCCTGCTAGCACACTAAATCTAGGGACTCTTTCACTGAGGTCCGAGCCTGGAGGAGCCGAGTCCTGCCAGCCCACTAAAACTAAGGACTCTTCCACTGAGGTCCGAGCCTGGAGAAGCCGAGTCCTGCTAGCACACTAAATCTAAGGACTATTTCACTGAGGTCCGAGTCTGGAGCAGCCGAGTCCTGCTAGCACACTAGATCTAGGGACTGTTCCACTGAGGTCCGAACCTAGAGGAGCCGGGTCCTCCTAACACAACAAAATCTAAGGACTCTTCCACTGAGGTCCGAGCCTGGAGGAGCCAGGTCCTGCTAGCACAACTAAATCTAAGGACTCTTCCACTGAGGTCAGAGCCTGTAGAAGCCGAGTCCTGCTAGCACACTAAATCTAAGGACTCTTCCACTGAGGTCCAAGCCTGGAGCAGCTGAGTGCTGCTAGCACACTAGATCTAAGGACTCTTTCACTGAGGTCCGAGCCTGGAGTAGCCGAGTCCTGCTAGCACACTAAATCTAAGGACTCTTTCACTGAGGTCCGAGCCTGGAGGAGCCGGGTCCTGCTAGCACACTATGGACTCTTTCACTGAGGTCCGAGACTGTAGAAGCCAAGTCCTGCTAGCACACTAAATCTAAGGACTCTTTCACTGAGGTCCGTGTCTGGAGGAGCCGAGTCCCGCTAGCACACTAAATCTATGGACTCTTTCACTGAGGTCCGAGTCTGGAGGAGCCGAGTCCTGCTAGCACACTAGATCTAAGGACTGTTCCAATGAGGTCCGAGCCTAGAGGAGCCGGGTCCTGCTAGCACAACTAATTCTAAGGACTCTTTCACTGAGGTCCGAGCCTGGAGGAGCCGAGTCCTGCTAGCACACTAAATCTAAAGACTCTTTCACTGAGGTCCGAGCCTGTAGAAGCCAAGTCCTGCTAGCACACTAAATCTAAGGACTCTTTCACTGAAGTCCGAGCCTGGAGGAGCCGAGTCCTGCTAGCACACTAAATCTATGGACTCTTTCATTGAGGACCGAGCCTGGAGGAGCCGAATCCCGCTAGCACACTAAATCTAAGGACTCTTTCACTGAGATCCGAGCCTGGAGCAGCCGAGTCCTGCTAGCACACTAAATCTAAGGACTCTTTCATTGAGGTCCAAGCCTGGAGGAGCGGGGTCCTTCTAGCACACTAAATCTAAGGACTCTTTCACTGAGGTCCGAGCCTGGAGGAGTCGGGTCCTGCTAGCACATTAAATCTAAGGACTCTTTCACTGAGGTCCGAGCCTGGAGGAGCCGGGTCCTGCTAGCACACTAAATCTATGGACTCTTTCACTGAGGTCCGAGCTTCGAGAAGCCGAGTCCTGCTAGCACACTAGATCTAAGGACTGTTCCACTGAGGTCCGAGCCTGGAGGAGCCGGGTCCTGCTAGCACACTAAATCTAAGGACTCTTTCACTGAGGTCCGAGCTTGTAGAAGCCGAGTCCTGCTAGCACACTAAATCTAAGTACTCTTTCACTGAGGTCTGAGCCTGGAGGAGCCGAGTCCTGCTAGCACACTAAATCTATGGACTCTTTCACTGAGGTCCGAGCCTGGAGGAGCCGAGTCCTGCTAGCACACTAAATCTAAGGACTCTTTCACTGAGGTCCGAGCCTGGAGGAGCCGGGTCCTGCTAGCACACTAAATCTAAGGACTCTTTCACTGAGGTCCGAGCCTGTAGAAGCCAAGTCCTGCTAGCACACTAAATCTAAGGACTCTTTCACTGAGGTCCAAGCCTGGAGGAGCCGAGTCCCACTAGCACACTAAATCTATGGACTTTTTCACTGAGGTCCGAGTCTGGAGGAGCCGAGTCCCGCTAGCACACTAAATCTATGGACTCTTTCACTGAGGACCGAGCCTGGAGGAGCCGAATCCCGCTAGCACACTAAATCTAAGGACTCTTTCACTGAGATCCGAGCCTGGAGCAGCCGATTCCTGCTAGCACACTAAATCTAAGGACTCTTTCACTGAGGTCCGAGCCTGGAGGAGCCGAGTCCTGCTAGCACACTAAATCTAAGGACTCTTTCACTGAGGTCCGAGCCTGGAGCAGCCGAGTCCTGCTAGCACACTAAATCTAAGGACTCTTTCACTGAGGTCCGAGCCTAGAGGAGCCAGGTCCTGCAAGCACAACTAAATCTAAGGACTCTTTCACTGAGGTCCGAGACTGGAGGAGCCGGGTCCTGCTAGCACACTATGGACTCTTTCACTGAGGTCCGAGACTGTAGAAGCCAAGTCCTGCTAGCACACTAAATCTAAGGACTCTTTCACTGAGGTCCGTGTCTGGAGGAGCCGAGTCCCGCTAGCACACTAAATCTATGGACTCTTTCACTGAGGTCCGAGTCTGGAGGAGCCGAGTCCTGCTAGCACACTAGATCTAAGGACTGTTCCAATGAGGTCCGAGTTTAGAGGAGCCGGGTCCTGCTAGCACAACTAATTCTAAGGACTCTTTCACTGAGGTCCGAGCCTGGAGGAGCCGAGTCCTGCTAGCACACTAAATCTAAAGACTCTTTCACTGAGGTCCGAGCCTGTAGAAGCCAAGTCCTGCTAGCACACTAAATCTAAGGACTCTTTCACTGAAGTCCGAGCCTGGAGGAGCCGAGACCCGCTAGCACACTAAATCTATGGACTCTTTCATTGAGGACCGAGCCTGGAGGAGCCGAATCCCACTAGCACACTAAATCTAAGGACTCTTTCACTGAGATCCGAGCCTGGAGCAGCCGAGTCCTGCTAGCACACTAAATCTAAGGACTCTTTCATTGAGGTCCAAGCCTGGAGGAGCGGGGTCCTGCTAGCACACTAAATCTAAGGACTCTTTCACTGAGGTCCGAGCCTGGAGGAGTCGGGTCCTGCTAGCACATTAAATCTAAGGACTCTTTCACTGAGGTCCGAGCCTGGAGGAGCCGGGTCCTGCTAGCACACTAAATCTATGGACTCTTTCACTGAGGTCCGAGCTTCGAAAAGCCGAGTCCTGCTAGCACACTAGATCTAAGGACTGTTCCACTGAGGTCCGAGCCTGGAGGAGCCGGGTCCTGCTAGCACACTAAATCTAAGGACTCTTTCACTGAGGTCCGAGCTTGTAGAAGCCGAGTCCTGCTAGCACACTAAATCTAAGTACTCTTTCACTGAGGTCTGAGCCTGGAGGAGCCGAGTCCTGCTAGCACACTAAATCTATGGACTCTTTCACTGAGGTCCGAGCCTGGAGGAGCCGAGTCCTGCTAGCACACTAAATCTAAGGACTCTTTCACTGAGGTACGAGCCTGGAGGAGCCGGGTCCTGCTAGCACACTAAATCTAAGGACTTTTTCACTGAGGTCCGAGCCTGTAGAAGCCAAGTCCTGCTAGCACACTAAATCTAAGGACTCTTTCACTGAGGTCCAAGCCTGGAGGAGCCGAGTCCCGCTAGCACACTAAATCTATGGACTCTTTCACTGAGGACCGAGCCTGGAGGAGCCGAATCCCGCTAGCACACTAAATCTAAGGACTCTTTCACTGAGATCCGAGCCTGGAGCAGCCGAGTCCTGCTAGCACACTAAATCTAAGGACTCTTTCACTGAGGTCCGAGCCTGGAGGAGCCGAGTCCTGCTAGCACACTAAATCTAAGGACTCTTTCACTGAGGTCCGAGCCTGGAGCAGCCGAGTCCTGCTAGCACACTAAATCTAAGGACTCTTTCACTGAGGTCCGAGCCTAGAGGAGCCAGGTACTGCAAGCACAACTAAATCTAAGGACTCTTTCACTGAGGTCCGAGCCTGGAGGAGCCGGGTACTGCTAGCAGATTCAATCTAAGGACTCTTTCACTGAGATCCGAGCCTGGAGGAGCCGAGTCCTGCTAGCACACTAAATCTAAGGACTCTTTCACTGAGGTCCGAGCCTGGAGGAGCCGAGTCCTGCTAGCACACTAAATCTAAGGACTCTTTCACTGAGGTCCGAGCCTGGAGGAGCCGAGTCCTGCTAGCACACTAAATCTAAGGACTCTTTCACTGAGGTCCGAGCCTGGAGCAGCCGAGTCCTGCTAGCACACTAAATCTATGGACTCTTTCACTGAGGTCCGAGCCTGGAGGAGCCGAGTCCTGTTAACACAACTAAATCTAAGGGCTCTTTCACTGAGGTCCGAGCCTGGAGGAGCCGAGTCCTGCTAGCACACTAAATCTAAGGACTATTTCACTGAGGTCCAAACCTGGAGCAGCCGAGTCCTTCTAGCACACTAGATCTAAGGACTGTTCCACTGAGGTCCGAACCTAGAGGAGCCGGGTCCTGCTAGCACACTATGGACTCTTTCACTGAGGTCCGAGACTGTAGAAGCCATGTCCTGCTAGCACACTAAATCTATGGACTCTTTCACTGAGGACCGAGCCTGGAGGAGCCGAATCCCGCTAGCACACTAAATCTAAGGACTCTTTCACTGAGATCCGAGCCTGGAGCAGCCGAGTCCTGCTTGCACACTAAATTTAAGGACTCTTTCAATGAGGTCCAAGCCTGGAGGAGCGGGGTCCTGCTAGCACACTAAATTTAGGGACTCTTTCACTGAGGTCCGAGCCTTGAGGAGTCGGGTCCTGCTAGCACATTAAATCTAAGGACTCTTTCACTGAGGTCTGAGCCTGGAGGAGCCGGGTCCTGCTAGCACACTAAATCTATGGACTCTTTCACTGAGGTCCGAGCTTGGAGAAGCCGAGTCCTGCTAGCACACTAGATCTAAGGACTGTTCCACTGAGGTCCGAGCCTAGAGGAGCCAGGTCCTGCTAGCACAACTAAATCTAAGGACTCTTTCACTGAGGTCCGAGCCTGGAGGAGCCGAGTCCTGCTAGCACACTAAATCTAAGGACTCTTCCACTGAGGTCCGAGCCTGTAGAAGCCGAGTCCTGCTAGCACACTTAATCTAATGACTCTTTCACTGAGGTCCGAGCCTGGAGGAGCCGAGTCCTGCTAGCACACTACATCTATGGACTCTTTCACTGAGGTCCGAGCCTGGAGCAGCCGATTCCTGCTTGCACACTAAATCTAAGGACTCTTTCACTGAGGTCCAAGCCTGGAGGAGTGGGGTCCTGCTAGCACATAAAATCTAAGGACTCTTTCACTGAGGTCTGAGCCTGGAGGAGCCGGGTCCTGCTAGCACACTAAATCTATGGACTCTTTCACTGAGGTCCGAGCCTGGAGGAGCCGAGTCCTGCTAGCACACTAAATCTAAGGACTCTTTCACTGAGGTCCGAGCCTGGAGGAGCAGGGTCCTGCTAGCACACTAAATCTAAGGACTCTTTCACTGAGGTCCGAGCCTGGAGGAGCCGAGTCCTGCTAGCACACTGAATCTAAGGACTCTTCCACTGAGGTCCGAGCCTGTAGAAGCCGAGTCCGGCTAGCACAGTAAATCTAAGGACTCTTTCACTGAGGACAGAGCCTGGAGGAGCCGAGTCCTGCTAGCACACTAATTCTATGGACTCTTTCACTGAGGTCCGAGCCTGGAGGAGCCGGGTCCTGCTAGCACACTAAATCTAAGGACTCTTTCACTGAGGTCCGAGCCTGGAGGAGCCGGGTCCTGCTAGCACATTCAATCTGAGGACTCTTTCACTGAGATCCGAGCCTGGAGGAGCCGAGTCCTGCTAGCACACTAAATCTGAGGACTCTTTCACTGAGGTCTGAGCCTGGAGGAGCCGAGTCCTGCTAGCACACTAAATCTAAGGACTCTTTCACTGAGGTCCGAGCCTGGAGCAGCCGAGTCCTGCTAGCACACTAAATCTAAGGACTCTTTCACTGAGGTCCGAGCCTAGAGGAGCCAGGTCCTGCAAGCACAACTAAATCTAAGGACTCTTTCACGGAGGTCCGAGCCTGGAGGAGCCGGGTACTGCTAGTAGATTCAATCTAAGGACTCTTTCACTAAGATCCGAGCCTGGAGGAGCCGAGTCCTGCTAGCACACTAAATCTAAGGACTCTTTCACTGAGGTCCAAGCCTGGAGGAGCCGAGTCCTGCTAGCACACTAAATCTAAGGACTCTTTCACTGAGGTCCGAGCCTGGAGGAGCCGAGTCCTGCTAGCACACTAAATCTAAGGACTCTTTCACTGAGGTCCGAGCCTGGAGCAGCCGAGTCCTGCTAGCACACTAAATCTAAGGACTCTTTCACTGAGGTCCGAGCCTGGAGGAGTTGAGTCCTGCTAGCACAACTAAATCTAAGGGCTCTTTCACTGAGGTCTGAGCCTGGAGGAGCCGAGTCCTGCTAGCACACTAAAACTAAGGACTTTTCCACTGAGGTCCAAGCCTGTGGAAGCCGAGTCCTGCTAGCACACTAAATCTAAGGACTCTTTCACTGAGGTCCTTGCCTGGAGGAGCCGGGTCCTGCTAGCACACTAAATCTAAGGACTCTTTCACAGAGGTCCGAGCCTGGAGCAGCCGAGTCCTGCTAGCACACTAAATCTAAGGACTCTTTCACTGAGGTCCGAGCCTGGAGAAGCCGAGTCCTGCTAGCACACTAAATCTAAGGACTATTTCACTGAGGTCCGAGTCTGGAGCAGCCGAGTCCTGCTAGCACACTAGATCTAAGGACTGTTCCACTGAGGTCTGAACCTAGAGGAGCCGGTTCCTGCTAGCACAACTAAATCTAAGGACTCTTTCACTGAGGTCCGAGCCTAGAGGAGCCGAGTCCTGCTAGCACACTAAATCTAAGGACTCTTCCACTGAGGTCCAAGCCTGTGGAAGCCGAGTCCTGCTAGCACACTAAATCTAAGGACTCTTTCACTGAGGTCCTTGCCTGGAGGAGCCGGGTCCTGCTAGCACACTAAATCTATGGACTCTTTCACTGAGGTCCGAGCCTGGAGGAGCCGGGTCCTGCTAGCACACTAAATCTAAGGACTCTTTCACTGAGGTCCGAGCTTGTAGAAGCCGAGTCCTGCTAGCACACTAAATCTAAGGACCCTTTCACTGAGGTCTGAGCCTGGAGGAGCCGAGTCCTGATAGCACACTAAATCTAGGGACTCTTTCACTGAGGTCCGAGCCTGGAGGAGCCGAGTCCTGCCAGCACACTAAATCTAAGGACTCTTTCACTGAGGTCCGAGCCTGGAGGAGCCGGGTCCTCCTAGCACAACAAAATCTAAGGACTCTTTTACTGAGGTCCGAGCCTAGAGGAGCCCAGCCCTGCTAGCACACTAAATCTAAGGACTCTTCCACTGAGGTCCGAGTCTGGAGGAGCCAGGTCCTGCTAGCACAACTAAATCTAAGGACTCTTCCACTGAGGTCAGAGCCTGTAGAAGCCGAGTCCTGCTAGCACACTAAATCTAAGGACTCTCTCACTGAGGTCCGAGCCTGGAGGAGCCGAGTCCTGCTAGCACACTAAATCTAAGGACTCTTTCACTGAGGTCCGAGCCTGGAGGAGCCGAGTCCTGCTAGCACACTAAATCTAAGGACTCTTTCACTGAGGTCCGAGCCTGGAGCAGCCGAGTCCTGCTAGCACACTAAATCTAAGGACTCTTTCACTGAGGTCCGAGCCTGGAGGAGTCGAGTCCTGCTAGCACAACTAAATCTAAGGGCTCTTTCACTGAGGTCTGAGCCTGGAGGAGCCGAGTCCTGCTAGCACACTAAAACTAAGGACTCTTCCACTGAGGTCCGAGCCTGGAGCAGCCGAGTCCTGCTAGCACACTAAATCTAAGGACTCTTTCACTGAGGTCCGAGCCTGGAGGAGTCGAGTCCTGCTAGCACAACTAAATCTAAGGGCTCTTTCACTGAGGTCCGAGCCTGGAGGAGCCGAGTCCTGCTAGCACACTAAAACTAAGGGCTCTTCCACTGAGGTCCGAGCCTGGAGAAGCCGAGTCCTGCTAGCACACTAAATCTAAGGACTATTTCACTGAGGTCCGAGTCTGGAGCAGCCGAGTCCTGCTAGCACACTAGATCTAAGGACTGTTCCACTGAGGTCCGAACCTAGAGGAGCCGGTTCCTGCTAGCACAACTAAATCTAAGGACTCTTTCACTGAGGTCCGAGCCTGGAGGAGCCGAGTCCTGCTAGCACACTAAATCTAAGGACTCTTCCACTGAGGTCCAAGCCTGTGGAAGCCGAGTCCTGCTAGCACACTAAATCTAAGGACTCTTTCACTGAGGTCCTTGCCTGGAGGAGCCGCGTCCTGCTAGCTCACTAAATCTATGGACTCTTTCACTGAGGTCCGAGCCTGGAGGACCTGGGTCCTGCTAGCACACTAAATCTAAGGACTCTTTCACTGAGGTCCGAGCTTGTAGAAGCCGAGTCCTGCTAGCACACTAAATCTAAGGACCCTTTCACTGAGGTCTTTGCCTGGAGGAGCCGAGTCCTGCTAGCACACTAAATCTAGGGACTCTTTCACTGAGGTCCGAGCCTGGAGGAGCCGAGTCCTGCCAGCACACTAAATCTAAGGACTCTTTCACTGAGGTCCGAGCCTGTAGGAGCCTGGTCCTCCTAGCACAACAAAATCTAAGGACTCTTTTACTGAGGTCCGAGCCTAGAGGAGCCCAGCCCTGCTAGCACACTAAATCTAAGGACTCTTCCACTGAGGTCCGAGCCTGGAGGAGCCAGGTCCTGCTAGCACAACTAAATCTAAGGACTCTTCCACTGAGGTCAGAGCCTGTAGAAGCCGAGTCCTGCTAGCACACTAAATCTAAGGACTCTTCCACTGAGGTCCAAGCCTGGAGCAGCTGAGTGCTGCTAGCACACTAGATCTAAGGACTCTTTCACTGAGGTCTGAGCCTGGAGGAGCCGGGTCCTGCTAGCACACTAAATCTATGGACTCTTTCACTGAGGTCCGAGCCTGGAGGAGCCGAGTCCTGCCAGCACACTAAATCTAAGGACTCTTTCACTGAGGTCCGAGCCTGGAGGAGCAGGGTCCTCCTAGCACAACAAAATCTAAGGACTCTTTCACTGAGGTCCGAGCCTAGAGGAGCCCAGCCCTGCTAGCACACTAAATCTAAGGACTCTTCCACTGAGGTCCGAGCCTGGAGGAGCCAGGTCCTGCTAGCACAACTAAATCTAAGGACTCTTCCACTGAGGTCAGAGCCTGTAGAAGCCGAGTCCTGCTAGCACACTAAATCTAAGGACTCTTCCACTGAGGTCCAAGCCTGGAGCAGCTGAGTGCTGCTAGCACACTAGATCTAAGGACTCTTTCACTGAGGTCCGAGCCTGGAGGAGCCAGGTCCTGCTAGCACAACTAAATCTAAGGACTCTTCCACTGAGGTCAGAGCCTGTAGAAGCCGAGTCCTGCTAGCACACTAAATCTAAGGACTCTTCCACTGAGGTCCAAGCCTGGAGCAGCTGAGTGCTGCTAGCACACTAGATCTAAGGACTCTTTCACTGAGGTCCGAGCCTGGAGTAGCCGAGTCCTGCTAGCACACTAAATCTAAGGACTCTTTCACTGAGGTCCGAGCCTGGAGGAGCCGGGTCCTGCTAGCACACTATGGACTCTTTCACTGAGGTCCGAGACTGTAGAAGCCAAGTCCTGCTAGCACACTAAATCTAAGGACTCTTTCACTGAGGTCCGTGTCTGGAGGAGCCGAGTCCCGCTAGCACACTAAATCTATGGACTCTTTCACTGAGGTCCGAGTCTGGAGGAGCCGAGTCCCGCTAGCACACTAAATCTATGGACTCTTTCACTGAGGACCGAGCCTGGAGGAGCCGAATCCCGCTAGCACACTAAATCTAAGGACTCTTTCACTGAGATCCGAGCCTGGAGCAGCCGATTCCTGCTTGTACACTAAATCTAAGGACTCTTTCACTGAGGTCCAAGCCTGGAGGAGTGGGGTCCTGCTAGCACACTAAATCTAAGGACTCTTTCACTGAGGTCTGTGCCTGGAGGAGTCGGGTCCTGCTAGCACATAAAATCTAAGGACTCTTTCACTGAGGTCTGAGCCTGGAGGAGCCGGGTCCTGCTAGCACACTAAATCTATGGACTCTTTCACTGAGGTCCGGGCTTGGAGAAGCCGAGTCCTGCTAGCACACTAGATCTAAGGACTGTTCCAATGAGGTCCGAGCCTAGAGGAGCCGGGTCCTGCTAGCACAACTAATTCTAAGGACTCTTTCACTGAGGTCCGAGTCTGGAGGAGCCGAGTCCTGCTAGCACACTAAATCTAAAGACTCTTTCACTGAGGTCCGAGCCTGTAGAAGCCAAGTCCTGCTAGCACACTAAATCTAAGGACTCTTTCACTGAAGTCCGAGCCTGGAGGAGCCGAGTCCCGCTAGCACACTAAATCTATGGACTCTTTCACTGAGGTCTGAGCCTGGAGGAGCCGAGTCCTGCTAGCACACTAAAACTAAGGACTTTTCCACTGAGGTCCAAGCCTGTGGAAGCCGAGTCCTGCTAGCACACTAAATCTAAGGACTCTTTCACTGAGGTCCTTGCCTGGAGGAGCCGGGTCCTGCTAGCACACTAAATCTAAGGACTCTTTCACAGAGGTCCGAGCCTGGAGCAGCCGAGTCCTGCTAGCACACTAAATCTAAGGACTCTTTCACTGAGGTCCGAGCCTGGAGAAGCCGAGTCCTGCTAGCACACTAAATCTAAGGACTATTTCACTGAGGTCCGAGTCTGGAGCAGCCGAGTCCTGCTAGCACACTAGATCTAAGGACTGTTCCACTGAGGTCTGAACCTAGAGGAGCCGGTTCCTGCTAGCACAACTAAATCTAAGGACTCTTTCACTGAGGTCCGAGCCTAGAGGAGCCGAGTCCTGCTAGCACACTAAATCTAAGGACTCTTCCACTGAGGTCCAAGCCTGTGGAAGCCGAGTCCTGCTAGCACACTAAATCTAAGGACTCTTTCACTGAGGTCCTTGCCTGGAGGAGCCGGGTCCTGCTAGCACACTAAATCTATGGACTCTTTCACTGAGGTCCGAGCCTGGAGGAGCCGGGTCCTGCTAGCACACTAAATCTAAGGACTCTTTCACTGAGGTCCGAGCTTGTAGAAGCCGAGTCCTGCTAGCACACTAAATCTAAGGACCCTTTCACTGAGGTCTGAGCCTGGAGGAGCCGAGTCCTGCTAGCACACTAAATCTAGGGACTCTTTCACTGAGGTCCGAGCCTGGAGGAGCCGAGTCCTGCCAGCACACTAAATCTAAGGACTCTTTCACTGAGGTCCGAGCCTGGAGGAGCCGGGTCCTCCTAGCACAACAAAATCTAAGGACTCTTTTACTGAGGTCCGAGCCTAGAGGAGCCCAGCCCTGCTAGCACACTAAATCTAAGGACTCTTCCACTGAGGTCCGAGCCTGGAGGAGCCAGGTCCTGCTAGCACAACTAAATCTATGGACTCTTCCACTGAGGTCAGAGCCTGTAGAAGCCGAGTCCTGCTAGCACACTAAATCTAAGGACTCTCTCACTGAGGTCCGAGCCTGGAGGAGCCGAGTCCTGCTGGCACACTAAATCTAAGGACTCTTTCACTGAGGTCCGAGCCTGGAGGAGCCGAGTCCTGCTAGCACACTAAATCTAAGGACTCTTTCACTGAGGTCCGAGCCTGGAGCAGCCGAGTCCTGCTAGCACACTAAATCTAAGGACTCTTTCACTGAGGTCCGAGCCTGGAGGAGTCGAGTCCTGCTAGCACAACTAAATCTAAGGGCTCTTTCACTGAGGTCCGAGCCTGGAGGAGCCGAGTCCTGCTAGCACACTAAAACTAAGGGCTCTTCCACTGAGGTCCGAGCCTGGAGAAGCCGAGTCCTGCTAGCACACTAAATCTAAGGACTATTTCACTGAGGTCCGAGTCTGGAGCAGCCGAGTCCTGCTAGCACACTAGATCTAAGGACTGTTCCACTGAGGTCCGAACCTAGAGGAGCCGGTTCCTGCTAGCACAACTAAATCTAAGGACTCTTTCACTGAGGTCCGAGCCTGGAGGAGCCGAGTCCTGCTAGCACACTAAATCTAAGGACTCTTCCACTGAGGTCCAAGCCTGTGGAAGCCGAGTCCTGCTAGCACACTAAATCTAAGGATTCTTTCACTGAGGTCCTTGCCTGGAGGAGCCGGGTCCTGCTAGCTCACTAAATCTATGGACTCTTTCACTGAGGTCCGAGCCTGGAGGACCTGGGTCCTGCTAGCACACTAAATCTAAGGACTCTTTCACTGAGGTCCGAGCTTGTAGAAGCCGAGTCCTGCTAGCACACTAAATCTAAGGACCCTTTCACTGAGGTCTGAGCCTGGAGGAGCCGAGTCCTGCTAGCACACTAAATCTAGGGACTCTTTCACTGAGGTCCGAGCCTGGAGGAGCCGAGTCCTGCCAGCACACTAAATCTAAGGACTCTTTCACTGAGGTCCGAGCCTGTAGGAGCCTGGTCCTCCTAGCACAACAAAATGCAAGGACTCTTTCACTGAGGTCCGAGCCTAGAGGAGCCCAGCCCTGCTAGCACACTAAATCTAAGGACTCTTCCACTGAGGTCCGAGCCTGGAGGAGCCAGGTCCTGCTAGCACAACTAAATCTAAGGACTCTTCCACTGAGGTCAGAGCCTGTAGAAGCCGAGTCCTGCTAGCACACTAAATCTAAGGACTCTTCCACTGAGGTCCAAGCCTGGAGCAGCTGAGTGCTGCTAGCACACTAGATCTAAGGACTCTTTCACTGAGGTCCGAGCCTGGAGGAGCCAGGTCCTGCTAGCACAACTAAATCTAAGGACTCTTCCACTGAGGTCAGAGCCTGTAGAAGCCGAGTCCTGCTAGCACACTAAATCTAAGGACTCTTCCACTGAGGTCCAAGCCTGGAGCAGCTGAGTGCTGCTAGCACACTAGATCTAAGGACTCTTTCACTGAGGTCCGAGCCTGGAGTAGCCGAGTCCTGCTAGCACACTAAATCTAAGGACTCTTTCACTGAGGTCCGAGCCTGGAGGAGCCGGGTCCTGCTAGCACACTATGGACTCTTTCACTGAGGTCCGAGACTGTAGAAGCCAAGTCCTGCTAGCACACTAAATCTAAGGACTCTTTCACTGAGGTCCGTGTCTGGAGGAGCCGAGTCCCGCTAGCACACTAAATCTATGGACTCTTTCACTGAGGTCCGAGTCTGGAGGAGCCGAGTCCCGCTAGCACACTAAATCTATGGACTCTTTCACTGAGGACCGAGCCTGGAGGAGCCGAATCCCGCTAGCACACTAAATCTAAGGACTCTTTCACTGAGATCCGAGCCTGGAGCAGCCGATTCCTGCTTGTACACTAAATCTAAGGACTCTTTCACTGAGGTCCAAGCCTGGAGGAGTGGGGTCCTGCTAGCACACTAAATCTAAGGACTCTTTCACTGAGGTCTGTGCCTGGAGGAGTCGGGTCCTGCTAGCACATAAAATCTAAGGACTCTTTCACTGAGGTCTGAGCCTGGAGGAGCCGGGTCCTGCTAGCACACTAAATCTATGGACTCTTTCACTGAGGTCCGGGCTTGGAGAAGCCGAGTCCTGCTAGCACACTAGATCTAAGGACTGTTCCAATGAGGTCCGAGCCTAGAGGAGCCGGGTCCTGCTAGCACAACTAATTCTAAGGACTCTTTCACTGAGGTCCGAGCCTGGAGGAGCCGAGTCCTGCTAGCACACTAAATCTAAAGACTCTTTCACTGAGGTCCGAGCCTGTAGAAGCCAAGTCCTGCTAGCACACTAAATCTAAGGACTCTTTCACTGAAGTCCGAGCCTGGAGGAGCCGAGTCCCGCTAGCACACTAAATCTATGGACTCTTTCACTGAGGTCTGAGCCTGGAGGAGCCGAGTCCTGCTAGCACACTAAAACTAAGGACTTTTCCACTGAGGTCCAAGCCTGTGGAAGCCGAGTCCTGCTAGCACACTAAATCTAAGGACTCTTTCACTGAGGTCCTTGCCTGGAGGAGCCGGGTCCTGCTAGCACACTAAATCTAAGGACTCTTTCACAGAGGTCCGAGCCTGGAGCAGCCGAGTCCTGCTAGCACACTAAATCTAAGGACTCTTTCACTGAGGTCCGAGCCTGGAGAAGCCGAGTCCTGCTAGCACACTAAATCTAAGGACTATTTCACTGAGGTCCGAGTCTGGAGCAGCCGAGTCCTGCTAGCACACTAGATCTAAGGACTGTTCCACTGAGGTCTGAACCTAGAGGAGCCGGTTCCTGCTAGCACAACTAAATCTAAGGACTCTTTCACTGAGGTCCGAGCCTAGAGGAGCCGAGTCCTGCTAGCACACTAAATCTAAGGACTCTTCCACTGAGGTCCAAGCCTGTGGAAGCCGAGTCCTGCTAGCACACTAAATCTAAGGACTCTTTCACTGAGGTCCTTGCCTGGAGGAGCCGGGTCCTGCTAGCACACTAAATCTATGGACTCTTTCACTGAGGTCCGAGCCTGGAGGAGCCGGGTCCTGCTAGCACACTAAATCTAAGGACTCTTTCACTGAGGTCCGAGCTTGTAGAAGCCGAGTCCTGCTAGCACACTAAATCTAAGGACCCTTTCACTGAGGTCTGAGCCTGGAGGAGCCGAGTCCTGCTAGCACACTAAATCTAGGGACTCTTTCACTGAGGTCCGAGCCTGGAGGAGCCGAGTCCTGCCAGCACACTAAATCTAAGGACTCTTTCACTGAGGTCCGAGCCTGGAGGAGCCGGGTCCTCCTAGCACAACAAAATCTAAGGACTCTTTTACTGAGGTCCGAGCCTAGAGGAGCCCAGCCCTGCTAGCACACTAAATCTAAGGACTCTTCCACTGAGGTCCGAGCCTGGAGGAGCCAGGTCCTGCTAGCACAACTAAATCTAAGGACTCTTCCACTGAGGTCAGAGCCTGTAGAAGCCGAGTCCTGCTAGCACACTAAATCTAAGGACTCTCTCACTGAGGTCCGAGCCTGGAGGAGCCGAGTCCTGCTAGCACACTAAATCTAAGGACTCTTTCACTGAGGTCCGAGCCTGGAGGAGCCGAGTCCTGCTAGCACACTAAATCTAAGGACTCTTTCACTGAGGTCCGAGCCTGGAGCAGCCGAGTCCTGCTAGCACACTAAATCTAAGGACTCTTTCACTGAGGTCCGAGCCTGGAGGAGTCGAGTCCTGCTAGCACAACTAAATCTAAGGGCTCTTTCACTGAGGTCTGAGCCTGGAGGAGCCGAGTCCTGCTAGCACACTAAAACTAAGGACTCTTCCACTGAGGTCCGAGCCTGGAGCAGCCGAGTCCTGCTAGCACACTAAATCTAAGGACTCTTTCACTGAGGTCCGAGCCTGGAGGAGTCGAGTCCTGCTAGCACAACTAAATCTAAGGGCTCTTTCACTGAGGTCCGAGCCTGGAGGAGCCGAGTCCTGCTAGCACACTAAAACTAAGGGCTCTTCCACTGAGGTCCGAGCCTGGAGAAGCCGAGTCCTGCTAGCACACTAAATCTAAGGACTATTTCACTGAGGTCCGAGTCTGGAGCAGCCGAGTCCTGCTAGCACACTAGATCTAAGGACTGTTCCACTGAGGTCCGAACATAGAGGAGCCGGTTCCTGCTAGCACAACTAAATCTAAGGACTCTTTCACTGAGGTCCGAGCCTGGAGGAGCCGAGTCCTGCTAGCACACTAAATCTAAGGACTCTTCCACTGAGGTCCAAGCCTGTGGAAGCCGAGTCCTGCTAGCACACTAAATCTAAGGACTCTTTCACTGAGGTCCTTGCCTGGAGGAGCCGGGTCCTGCTAGCTCACTAAATCTATGGACTCTTTCACTGAGGTCCGAGCCTGGAGGACCTGGGTCCTGCTAGCACACTAAATCTAAGGACTCTTTCACTGAGGTCCGAGCTTGTAGAAGCCGAGTCCTGCTAGCACACTAAATCTAAGGACCCTTTCACTGAGGTCTGAGCCTGGAGGAGCCGAGTCCTGCTAGCACACTAAATCTAGGGACTCTTTCACTGAGGTCCGAGCCTGGAGGAGCCGAGTCCTGCCAGCACACTAAATCTAAGGACTCTTTCACTGAGGTCCGAGCCTGTAGGAGCCTGGTCCTCCTAGCACAACAAAATCTAAGGACTCTTTCACTGAGGTCCGAGCCTAGAGGAGCCCAGCCCTGCTAGCACACTAAATCTAAGGACTCTTCCACTGAGGTCCGAGCCTGGAGGAGCCAGGTCCTGCTAGCACAACTAAATCTAAGGACTCTTCCACTGAGGTCAGAGCCTGTAGAAGCCGAGTCCTGCTAGCACACTAAATCTAAGGACTCTTCCACTGAGGTCCAAGCCTGGAGCAGCTGAGTGCTGCTAGCACACTAGATCTAAGGACTCTTTCACTGAGGTCTGAGCCTGGAGGAGCCGGGTCCTGCTAGCACACTAAATCTATGGACTCTTTCACTGAGGTCCGAGCCTGGAGGAGCCGAGTCCTGCTAGCACACTAAATCTAAGGACTCTTTCACTGAGGTCCGAGCCTGGAGGAGCAGGGTCCTGCTAGCACACTAAATCTAAGGACTCTTTCACTGAGTTCCGAGCCTGGAGGAGCCGAGTCCTGCTAGCACACTGAATCTAAGGACTCTTCCACTGAGGTCCGAGCCTGTAGAAGCCGAGTCCGGCTAGCACAGTAAATCTAAGGAATCTTTCACTGAGGACAGAGCCTGGAGGAGCCGAGTCCTGCTAGCACACTAATTCTATGGACTCTTTCACTGAGGTCCGAGCCTGGAGGAGCCGGGTCCTGCTAGCACACTAAATCTAAGGACTCTTTCACTGAGGTCCGAGCCTGGAGGAGCCGGGTCCTGCTAGCACATTCAATCTGAGGACTCTTTCACTGAGATCCGAGCCTGGAGGAGCCGAGTCCTGCTAGCACACTAAATCTGAGGACTCTTTCACTGAGGTCTGAGTCTGGAGGAGCCGAGTCCTGCTAGCACACTAAATCTAAGGACTCTTTCACTGAGGTCCGAGCCTGGAGCAGCCGAGTCCTGCTAGCACACTAAATCTAAGGACTCTTTCACTGAGGTCCGAGCCTAGAGGAGCCAGGTCCTGCAAGCACAACTAAATCTAAGGACTCTTTCACGGAGGTCCGAGCCTGGAGGAGCCGGGTACTGCTAGTAGATTCAATCTAAGGACTCTTTCACTGAGATCCGAGCCTGGAGGAGCCGAGTCCTGCTAGCACACTAAATCTAAGGACTCTTTCACTGAGGTCCGAGCCTGGAGGAGCCGAGTCCTGCTAGCACACTAAATCTAAGGACTCTTTCACTGAGGTCCGAGCCTGGAGGAGCCGAGTCCTGCTAGCACACTAAATCTATGGACTCTTTCACTGAGGTCCGAGCCTGGAGCAGCCGAGTCCTGCTAGCACACTAAATCTAAGGACTCTTTCACTGAGGTCCGAGCCTGGAGGAGTCGAGTCCTGCTAGCACAACTAAATCTAAGGGCTCTTTCACTGAGGTCTGAGCCTGGAGGAGCCGAGTCCTGCTAGCACACTAAAACTAAGGACTCTTCCACTGAGGTCCAAGCCTGTGGAAGCCGAGTCCTGCTAGCACACTAAATCTAAGGACTCTTTCACTGAGGTCCTTGCCTGGAGGAGCCGGGTCCTGCTAGCACACTAAATCTAAGGACTCTTTCACTGAGGTCCGAGCCTGGAGCAGCCGAGTCCTGCTAGCACACTAAATCTAAGGACTCTTTCACTGAGGTCCGAGCCTGGAGAAGCCGAGTCCTGCTAGCACACTAAATCTAAGGACTATTTCACTGAGGTCCGAGTCTGGAGCAGCCGAGTCCTGCTAGCACACTAGATCTAAGGACTGTTCCACTGAGGTCTGAACCTAGAGGAGCCGGTTCCTGCTAGCACAACTAAATCTAAGGACTCTTTCACTGAGGTCCGAGCCTAGAGGAGCCGAGTCCTGCTAGCACACTAAATCTAAGGACTCTTCCACTGAGGTCCAAGCCTGTGGAAGCCGAGTCCTGCTAGCACACTAAATCTAAGGACTCTTTCACTGAGGTCCTTGCCTGGAGGAGCCGGGTCCTGCTAGCACACTAAATCTATGGACTCTTTCACTGAGGTCCGAGCCTGGAGGAGCCGGGTCCTGCTAGCACACTAAATCTAAGGACTCTTTCACTGAGGTCCGAGCTTGTAGAAGCCGAGTCCTGCTAGCACACTAAATCTAAGGACCCTTTCACTGAGGTCTGAGCCTGGAGGAGCCGAGTGCTGCTAGCACACTAAATCTAGGGACTCTTTCACTGAGGTCCGAGCCTGGAGGAGCCGAGTCCTGCCAGCACACTAAATCTAAGGACTCTTTCACTGAGGTCCGAGCCTGGAGGAGCCGGGTCCTCCTAGCACAACAAAATCTAAGGACTCTTTTACTGAGGTCCGAGCCTAGAGGAGCCCAGCCCTGCTAGCACACTAAATCTAAGGACTCTTCCACTGAGGTCCGAGCCTGGAGGAGCCAGGTCCTGCTAGCACAACTAAATCTATGGACTCTTCCACTGAGGTCAGAGCCTGTAGAAGCCGAGTCCTGCTAGCACACTAAATCTAAGGACTCTCTCACTGAGGTCCGAGCCTGGAGGAGCCGAGTCCTGCTGGCACACTAAATCTAAGGACTCTTTCACTGAGGTCCGAGCCTGGAGGAGCCGAGTCCTGCTAGCACACTAAATCTAAGGACTCTTTCACTGAGGTCCGAGCCTGGAGCAGCCGAGTCCTGCTAGCACACTAAATCTAAGGACTCTTTCACTGAGGTCCGAGCCTGGAGGAGTCGAGTCCTGCTAGCACAACTAAATCTAAGGGCTCTTTCACTGAGGTCTGAGCCTGGAGGAGCCGAGTCCTGCTAGCACACTAAAACTAAGGACTCTTCCACTGAGGTCCGAGCCTGGAGCAGCCGAGTCCTGCTAGCACACTAAATCTAAGGACTCTTTCACTGAGGTCCGAGCCTGGAGGAGTCGAGTCCTGCTAGCACAACTAAATCTAAGGGCTCTTTCACTGAGGTCCGAGCCTGGAGGAGCCGAGTCCTGCTAGCACACTAAAACTAAGGGCTCTTCCACTGAGGTCCGAGCCTGGAGAAGCCGAGTCCTGCTAGCACACTAAATCTAAGGACTATTTCACTGAGGTCCGAGTCTGGAGCAGCCGAGTCCTGCTAGCACACTAGATCTAAGGACTGTTCCACTGAGGTCCGAACCTAGAGGAGCTGGTTCCTGCTAGCACAACTAATTCTAAGGACTCTTTCACTGAGGTCCGAGCCTGGAGGAGCCGAGTCCTGCTAGCACACTAAATCTAAGGACTCTTCCACTGAGGTCCAAGCCTGTGGAAGCCGAGTCCTGCTAGCACACTAAATCTAAGGATTCTTTCACTGAGGTCCTTGCCTGGAGGAGCCGGGTCCTGCTAGCTCACTAAATCTATGGACTCTTTCACTGAGGTCCGAGCCTGGAGGACCTGGGTCCTGCTAGCACACTAAATCTAAGGACTCTTTCACTGAGGTCCGAGCTTGTAGAAGCCGAGTCCTGCTAGCACACTAAATCTAAGGACCCTTTCACTGAGGTCTGAGCCTGGAGGAGCCGAGTCCTGCTAGCACACTAAATCTAGGGACTCTTTCACTGAGGTCCGAGCCTGGAGGAGCCGAGTCCTGCCAGCACACTAAATCTAAGGACTCTTTCACTGAGGTCCGAGCCTGTAGGAGCCTGGTCCTCCTAGCACAACAAAATCTAAGGACTCTTTCACTGAGGTCCGAGCCTAGAGGAGCCCAGCCCTGCTAGCACACTAAATCTAAGGACTCTTCCACTGAGGTCCGAGCCTGGAGGAGCCAGGTCCTGCTAGCACAACTAAATCTAAGGACTCTTCCACTGAGGTCAGAGCCTGTAGAAGCCGAGTCCTGCTAGCACACTAAATCTAAGGACTCTTCCACTGAGGTCCAAGCCTGGAGCAGCTGAGTGCTGCTAGCACACTAGATCTAAGGACTCTTTCACTGAGGTCCGAGCCTGGAGGAGCCAGGTCCTGCTAGCACAACTAAATCTAAGGACTCTTCCACTGAGGTCAGAGCCTGTAGAAGCCGAGTCCTGCTAGCACACTAAATCTAAGGACTCTTCCACTGAGGTCCAAGCCTGGAGCAGCTGAGTGCTGCTAGCACACTAGATCTAAGGACTCTTTCACTGAGGTCCGAGCCTGGAGTAGCCGAGTCCTGCTAGCACACTAAATCTAAGGACTCTTTCACTGAGGTCCGAGCCTGGAGGAGCCGGGTCCTGCTAGCACACTATGGACTCTTTCACTGATGTCCGAGACTGTAGAAGCCAAGTCCTGCTAGCACACTGAATCTAAGGACTCTTTCACTGAGGTCCGTGTCTGGAGGAGCCGAGTCCCGCTAGCACACTAAATCTATGGACTCTTTCACTGAGGTCCGAGTCTGGAGGAGCCGAGTCCCGCTAGCACACTAAATCTATGGACTCTTTCACTGAGGACCGAGCCTGGAGGAGCCGAATCCCGCTAGCACACTAAATCTAAGGACTCTTTCACTGAGATCCGAGCCTGGAGCAGCCGATTCCTGCTTGCACACTAAATCTAAGGACTCTTTCACTGAGGTCCAAGCCTGGAGGAGTGGGGTCCTGCTAGCACACTAAATCTAAGGACTCTTTCACTGAGGTCTGTGCCTGGAGGAGTCGGGTCCTGCTAGCACATAAAATCTAAGGACTCTTTCACTGAGGTCTGAGCCTGGAGGAGCCGGGTCCTGCTAGCACACTAAATCTATGGACTCTTTCACTGAGGTCCGGGCTTGGAGAAGCCGAGTCCTGCTAGCACACTAGATCTAAGGACTGTTCCAATGAGGTCCGAGCCTAGAGGAGCCGGGTCCTGCTAGCACAACTAATTCTAAGGACTCTTTCACTGAGGTCCGAGCCTGGAGGAGCCGAGTCCTGCTAGCACACTAAATCTAAAGACTCTTTCACTGAGGTCCGAGCCTGTAGAAGCCAAGTCCTGCTAGCACACTAAATCTAAGGACTCTTTCACTGAAGTCCGAGCCTGGAGGAGCCGAGTCCCGCTAGCACACTAAATCTATGGACTCTTTCACTGAGGACCGAGCCTGGAGGAGCCGAATCCCGCTAGCACACTAAATCTAAGTACTCTTTCACTGAGATCCGAGCCTGGAGCAGCCGAGTCCTGCTAGCACACTAAATCTAAGGACTCTTTCACTGAGGTCCAAGCCTGGAGTAGCGGGGTCCTGCTAGCACACTAAATCTAAGGACTCTTTCACTGAGGTCCGAGCCTGGAGGAGTCGGGTCCTGCTAGCACATTAAATCTAAGGACTCTTTCACTGAGGTCTGAGCCTGGAGGAGCCGGGTCCTGCTAGCACACTAAATCTATGGACTCTTTCACTGAGGTCCGAGCTTGGAGAAGCCGAGTCCTGCTAGCACACTAGATCTAAGGACTGTTCCACTGAGGTCCAAGCCTGGAGGAGCCGGGTCCTGCTAGCACACTAAATCTAAGGACTCTTTCACTGAGGTCCGAGCTTGTAGAAGCCGAGTCCTGCTAGCACACTAAATCTAAGTACTCTTTCACTGAGGTCTGAGCCTGGAGGAGCCGAGTCCTGCTAGCACACTAAATCTATGGACTCTTTCACTGAGGTCCGAGCCTGGAGGAGCCGATTCCTGCTAGGACACTAAATCTAAGGACTCTTTCAGTGAGGTCCGAGCCTGGAGGAGCCGGGTCCTGCTAGCACACTAAATCTAAAGACTCTTTCACTGAGGTCCGAACCTGTAGAAGCCAAGTCCTGCTAGCACACTAAATCTAAGGACTCTTCCACTGAGGTCCGAGTCTGGAGGAGCCGAGTCCCGCTAGCACACTAAATCTATGGACTCTTTCACTGAGGACCGAGCCTGGAGGAGCCGAATCCCGCTAGCACACTAAATCTAAGGACTCTTTCAATGAGGTCCGAGCCTGGATGAGCCGAGTCCTGCTAGCACACTAAATCTAAGGACTCTTCCACTGAGGTCAGAGCCTGTAGAAGCCGAGTCCTGCTAGCACACTAAATCTAAGGACTCTTCCACTGAGGTCCAAGCCTGGAGCAGCTGAGTGCTGCTAGCGCACTATGGACTCTTTCACTGAGGTCCGAGCCTGGAGGAGCCGGGTCCTGCTAGCGCACTATGGACTCTTTCACTGAGGTCCGAGACTGTAGAAGCCAAGTCCTGCTAGCACACTAAATCTAAGGACTCTTTCACTGAGGTCCGTGCCTGGAAGAGCCGAGTCCCGCTAGCACACTAAATCTATGGACTCTTTCACTGAGGTCCGAGTCTGGAGGAGCCGAGTCCCGCTAGCACACTAAATCTATGGACTCTTTCACTGAGGACCGAGCCTAGAGGAGCCGAATCCCGCCAGCACACTAAATCTAAGGACTCTTTCACTGAGATCCAAGCCTGGAGCAGCCGAGTCCTGCTTGCACACTAAATCTAAGGACTCTTTCACTGAGGTCCAAGCCTGGAGGAGCGGGGTCCTGCTAGCACACTAAATCTAAGGACTCTTTCACTGAGGTCCGAGCCTGGAGGAGTCGGGTCCTGCTAGCACATTAAATCTAAGGACTCTTTCACTGAGGTCTGAGCCTGGAGGAGCCGGGTCCTGCTAGCACACTAAATCTATGGACTCTTTCACTGAGGTCCAAACTTGGAGAAGCCGAGTCCTGCTAGCACACTAGATCTAAGGACTGTTCCACTGAGGTCCGAGCCTAGAGGAGCCGGGTCCTGCTAGCACAACTAAATCTAAGGACTCTTTCACTGAGGTCCGAGCCTGGAGGAGCCGGGTCCTGCTAGCACAACTAAATCTAAGGACTCTTTCACTGAGGTCCGAGCTTGTAGAAGCCGAGTCCTGCTAGCACACTAAATCTAAGGACCCTTTCACTGAGGTCTGAGCCTGGAGGAGCCGAGTCCTGCTAGCACACTAAATCTAGGGACTCTTTCACTGAGGTCCGAGCCTGGAGGAGCCGAGTCCTGCCAGCACACTAAATCTAAGGACTCTTTCACTGAGGTCCGAGCCTGTAGGAGCCTGGTCCTCCTAGCACAACAAAATCTAAGGACTCTTTCACTGAGGTCCGAGCCTAGAGGAGCCCAGCCCTGCTAGCACACTAAATCTAAGGACTCTTCCACTGAGGTCCGAGCCTGGAGGAGCCAGGTCCTGCTAGCACAACTAAATCTAAGGACTCTTCCACTGAGGTCAGAGCCTGTAGAAGCCGAGTCCTGCTAGCACACTAAATCTAAGGACTCTTCCACTGAGGTCCAAGCCTGGAGCAGCTGAGTGCTGCTAGCACACTAGATCTAAGGACTCTTTCACTGAGGTCCGAGCCTGGAGGAGCCAGGTCCTGCTAGCACAACTAAATCTAAGGACTCTTCCACTGAGGTCAGAGCCTGTAGAAGCCGAGTCCTGCTAGCACACTAAATCTAAGGACTCTTCCACTGAGGTCCAAGCCTGGAGCAGCTGAGTGCTGCTAGCACACTAGATTTAAGGACTCTTTCACTGAGGTCCGAGCCTGGAGTAGCCGAGTCCTGCTAGCACACTAAATCTAAGGACTCTTTCACTGAGGTCCGAGCCTGGAGGAGCCGGGTCCTGCTAGCACACTATGGACTCTTTCACTGAGGTCCGAGACTGTAGAAGCCAAGTCCTGCTAGCACACTGAATCTAAGGACTCTTTCACTGAGGTCCGTGTCTGGAGGAGCCGAGTCCCGCTAGCACACTAAATCTATGGACTCTTTCACTGAGGTCCGAGTCTGGAGGAGCCGAGTCCCGCTAGCACACTAAATCTATGGACTCTTTCACTGAGGACCGAGCCTGGAGGAGCCGAATCCCGCTAGCACACTAAATCTAAGGACTCTTTCACTGAGATCCGAGCCTGGAGCAGCCGATTCCTGCTTGCACACTAAATCTAAGGACTCTTTCACTGAGGTCCAAGCCTGGAGGAGTGGGGTCCTGCTAGCACACTAAATCTAAGGACTCTTTCACTGAGGTCTGTGCCTGGAGGAGTCGGGTCCTGCTAGCACATAAAATCTAAGGACTCTTTCACTGAGGTCTGAGCCTGGAGGAGCCGGGTCCTGCTAGCACACTAAATCTATGGACTCTTTCACTGAGGTCCGGGCTTGGAGAAGCCGAGTCCTGCTAGCACACTAGATCTAAGGACTGTTCCAATGAGGTCCGAGCCTAGAGGAGCCGGGTCCTGCTAGCACAACTAATTCTAAGGACTCTTTCACTGAGGTCCGAGCCTGGAGGAGCCGAGTCCTGCTAGCACACTAAATCTAAAGACTCTTTCACTGAGGTCCGAGCCTGTAGAAGCCAAGTCCTGCTAGCACACTAAATCTAAGGACTCTTTCACTGAAGTCCGAGCCTGGAGGAGCCGAGTCCCGCTAGCACACTAAATCTATGGACTCTTTCACTGAGGACCGAGCCTGGAGGAGCCGAATCCCGCTAGCACACTAAATCTAAGTACTCTTTCACTGAGATCCGAGCCTGGAGCAGCCGAGTCCTGCTAGCACACTAAATCTAAGGACTCTTTCACTGAGGTCCAAGCCTGGAGTAGCGGGGTCCTGCTAGCACACTAAATCTAAGGACTCTTTCACTGAGGTCCGAGCCTGGAGGAGTCGGGTCCTGCTAGCACATTAAATCTAAGGACTCTTTCACTGAGGTCTGAGCCTGGAGGAGCCGGGTCCTGCTAGCACACTAAATCTATGGACTCTTTCACTGAGGTCCGAGCTTGGAGAAGCCGAGTCCTGCTAGCACACTAGATCTAAGGACTGTTCCACTGAGGTCCAAGCCTGGAGGAGCCGGGTCCTGCTAGCACACTACATCTAAGGACTCTTTCACTGAGGTCCGAGCTTGTAGAAGCCGAGTCCTGCTAGCACACTAAATCTAAGTACTCTTTCACTGAGGTCTGAGCCTGGAGGAGCCGAGTCCTGCTAGCACACTAAATCTATGGACTCTTTCACTGAGGTCCGAGCCTGGAGGAGCCGATTCCTGCTAGGACACTAAATCTAAGGACTCTTTCAGTGAGGTCCGAGCCTGGAGGAGCCGGGTCCTGCTAGCACACTAAATCTAAAGACTCTTTCACTGAGGTCCGAACCTGTAGAAGCCAAGTCCTGCTAGCACACTAAATCTAAGGACTCTTCCACTGAGGTCCGAGTCTGGAGGAGCCGAGTCCCGCTAGCACACTAAATCTATGGACTCTTTCACTGAGGACCGAGCCTGGAGGAGCCGAATCCCGCTAGCACACTAAATCTAAGGACTCTTTCAATGAGGTCCGAGCCTGGATGAGCCGAGTCCTGCTAGCACACTAAATCTAAGGACTCTTCCACTGAGGTCAGAGCCTGTAGAAGCCGAGTCCTGCTAGCACACTAAATCTAAGGACTCTTCCACTGAGGTCCAAGCCTGGAGCAGCTGAGTGCTGCTAGCGCACTATGGACTCTTTCACTGAGGTCCGAGCCTGGAGGAGCCGGGTCCTGCTAGCGCACTATGGACTCTTTCACTGAGGTCCGAGACTGTAGAAGCCAAGTCCTGCTAGCACACTAAATCTAAGGACTCTTTCACTGAGGTCCGTGCCTGGAAGAGCCGAGTCCCGCTAGCACACTAAATCTATGGACTCTTTCACTGAGGTCCGAGTCTGGAGGAGCCGAGTCCCGCTAGCACACTAAATCTATGGACTCTTTCACTGAGGACCGAGCCTAGAGGAGCCGAATCCCGCCAGCACACTAAATCTAAGGACTCTTTCACTGAGATCCAAGCCTGGAGCAGCCGAGTCCTGCTTGCAAACTAAATCTAAGGACTCTTTCACTGAGGTCCAAGCCTGGAGGAGCGGGGTCCTGCTAGCACACTAAATCTAAGGACTCTTTCACTGAGGTCCGAGCCTGGAGGAGTCGGGTCCTGCTAGCACATTAAATCTAAGGACTCTTTCACTGAGGTCTGAGCCTGGAGGAGCCGGGTCCTGCTAGCACACTAAATCTATGGACTCTTTCACTGAGGTCCAAACTTGGAGAAGCCGAGTCCTGCTAGCACACTAGATCTAAGGACTGTTCCACTGAGGTCCGAGCCTAGAGGAGCCGGGTCCTGCTAGCACAACTAAATCTAAGGACTCTTTCACTGAGGTCCGAGCCTGGAGGAGCCGAGTCCTGCTAGCACACTAAATCTAAGGACTCTTCCACTGAGGTTCGAGCCTGTAGAAGCCGAGTCCTGCTAGCACACTAAATCTAAGGACTCTTTCACTGAGGTCCGAGCCTGGAGGAGCCGAGTCCTGCTAGCACACTAAATCTATGGACTCTTTCACTGAGGTCCGAGCTTGGAGGAGCCGGGTCCTGCTAGCACACTAAATCTTAGGACTCTTTCACTGAGGTCCGAGCTTGTAGAAGCCGAGTCCTGCTAGCACACTAAATCTATGGACTCTTTCACTGAGGTTCGAGCATGGAGGAGCCGAGTCCTGCTAGCACACTAAATCTGAGGACTCTTTCAGTGAGGTCCGAGCCTGGAGGAGCCGGGTCCTGCTAGCACACTAAATCTAAAGACTCTTTCACTGAGGTCCGAACCTGTAGAAGCCAAGTCCTGCTAGCACACTAAATCTACGGACTCTTCCACTGAGGTCCGAGCCTGGAGGAGCCGAGTCCCGCTAGCACACTAAATCTATGGACTCTTTCACTGAGGACCGAGCCTGGAGGAGCCGAATCCCGCTAGCACACTAAATCTAAGGACTCTTTCACTGAGATCCGAGCCTGGAGCAGCCGAGTCCTGCTAGCACACTAAATCTAAGGACTCTTTCACTGAGGTCCAAGCCTGGAGGAGCGGGTCCTGCTAGCACACTATATCTAAGGACTCTTTCACTGAGGTCCGAGCCTGGAGGAGTCGGGTCCTGCTAGCACACTAAATCTAAGGACTCTTTCACTGAGGTCCGAGCCTGGAGGAGCCGGGTCCTGCTAGCACACTAAATCTATGGACTCTTTCACTGAGGTCCGAGCTTGGAGAAGCCGAGTCCTGCTAGCACACTAGATCTAAGGACTGTTCCACTGAGGTCCGAGCCTGGAGGAGCCGGGTCCTGCTAGCACACTAAATCTAAGTACTCTTTCACTGAGGTCTGAGCCTGGAGGAGCCGGGTCCTGCTAGCGCACTATGGACTCTTTCACTGAGGTCCGAGACTGTAGAAGCCAAGTCCTGCTAGCACACTAAATCTAAGGACTCTTTCACTGAAGTCCGAGCCTGGAGGAGCCGAGTCCCGCTAGCACACTAAATCTATGGACTCTTTCACTGAGGTCCGAGTCTGGAGGAGCCGAGTCCCGCTAGCACACTAAATCTATGGACTCTTTCACTGAGGACCGAGCCTGGAGGAGCTGAATCCCGCTAGCACACTAAATCTAAGGACTCTTTCACTGAGATCCGAGCCTGGAGCAGCCGAGTCCTGCTAGCACACTAAATCTAAGGACTCTTTCACTGAGGTCTAAGTCTGGAGGAGCAGGGTCCTGCTAGCACACTAAATCTAAGGACTCTTTCACTGAGGTCCGAGCCTGGAGGAGTCGGGTCCTGCTAGCACATTAAATCTAAGGACTCTTTCACTGAGGTCCAAGCCTGGAGGAGCCGGGTCCTGCTAGCACACTAAATCTATGGACTCTTTCACTGAGGTCCGAGCCTGGAGAAGCCGAGTCCTGCTAGCACACTAGATCTAAGGACTGTTCCACTGAGGTCCGAGCCTAGAGGAGCCGGGTCCTGCTAGCACAACTAAATCTAAGGACTCTTTCACTGAGGTCCGAGCCTGGAGGAGCCGAGTCCTGCTAGCACACTAAATCTAAGGACTCTTCCACTGAGGTCCGAGCCTGTAGAAGCCGAGTCCTGCTAGCACACTAAATCTAAGGACTCTTTCACTGAGGTCAGAGCCTGGAGGAGCCGAGTCCTGCTAGCACACTAAATCTATGGAATCTTTCACTGAGGTCCGAGCTTGTAGAAGCCGAGTCCTGCTAGCACACTAAATCTAAGGACTCTTTCACTGAGGTCCGAGCCTGGAGGAGCCGGGTCCTGCTAGCACAACACAATCTAAGGACTCTTTTACTGAGGTCCGAGCCTGGATGAGCCGAGCCCTGCTAGCACACTAAATCTAAGGACTCTTTCACTGAGGTCCGAGCCTGGAGGAGCCGAGTCCCGCTAGCACACTAAATCTATGGACTCTTTCACTGAGGTCCGAGTCTGGAGGAGCCGAGTCCCGCTAGCACACTAAATCTATGGATTCTTTCACTGAGGACCGAGCCTGGAAGAGCCGAATTCAGCTAGCACACTATCTTCGGACTCTTTCACTGAGGACTGAGCCTGGAGGAGCCGAATCCCGCTAGCACACTAAATCTAAGGACTCTTTCACTGAGGTCCGAGCCTGTAGAAGCCAAGTCCTGCTAGCACACTAAATCTAAGGAATCTTTCACTGAGGTCCGAGCCTGGAGGAGCCGAGTCCCGCTAGCACACTAAATCTATGGCCTCTTTCACTGAGGTCCGAGTCTGGAGGAGCCGAGTCCCGCTAGCACACTAAATCTATGGACTCTTTCACTGAGGACTGAGCCTGGAGCAGCCGAGTCCTGCTAGCACACTAAATCTAAGGACTCTTTCACTGAGGTCCAAGCCTGGAGCAGCGGGGTCCTGCTAGCACACTAAATCTAAGGACTCTTTCACTGAGGTCCGAGCCTGGAGGAGTCGGGTCCTGCTAGCACATTAAATCTAAGGACTCTTTCACTGAGGTCCGAGTCTGGAGGAGCCAGGTCCTGCTAGCACACTAAATCTATGGACTCTTTCACTGAGGTCCGAGCCTGGAGAAGCCGAGTCCTGCTAGCACACTAGATCTAAGGACTGTTACACTGAGGTCCGAGCCTGGAGGAGCCGGGTCCTGCTAGCACACTAAATCTAAGGACTCTTTCACTGAGGTCCGAGCTTGTAGAAGCCGAGTCCTGCTAGCACACTAAATCTAAGGACTCTTTCACTGAGGTCTGAGCCTGGAGGAGCCGAGTCCTGCTAGCACACTAAATCTAAGGACTCTTTCACTGAGGTCCGAGCCTGGAGGAGCCGAGTCCTGCTAGCACACTAAATCTAAGGACTCTTTCACTGAGGTCCAAGCCTGGAGGAGCCGGGTCCTGCTAGCACAACAAAATCTAAGGACACTTTTACTGAGGTCCGAGCCTGAAGGAGCGGAGCCCTGCTAGCACACTAAATCTAAGGACTCTTCCACTGAGGTCCGAGCCTGGAGGAGCCGGGTCCTGCTAGCACAGCTAAATCTAAGGACTCTTCCACTGAGGTTTGAGCCTGGAGGAGCCGAGTCCTGCTAGAACACTAAATCTATGGACTATTTCACTGAGGTCCTAGCCTGGAGGAGCCGGGTTCTGCTAGCACACTAAATCTGTGGACTCTTTCACTGAGGACCGAGCCTGGAGGAGCCGAATCCCGCTAGCACACTAAATCTAAGGACTCTTTCACTGAGATCCGAGCCTGGAGCAGTCGAGTCCTGCTAGCACATTAAATCTAAGGACTCTTTCACTGAGGTCCGAGCCTGGAGGAGCCGGGTCCTGCTAGCACACTAAATCTATGGACTCTTTCACTGAGGTCCGAGCTTGGAGAAGCCGAGTCCTGCTAGCACACTAGATATAAGGACTGTTCCACTGAGGTCCGAGCCTGGAGGAGTCGGGTCCTGCTAGCACACTAAATCTAAGGACTCTTTCACTGAGGTCCGAGCTTGTAGAAGCCGAGTCCTGCTAGCACACTAAATCAAAGTACTCTTTCACTGAGGTCTGAGCCTGGAGGAGCCGAGTCCTGCTAGCACACTAAATCTATGGACTCTTTCACTGAGGTCCGAGCCTGGAGGAGCCAAGTCCTGCTAGCACACTAAATCTAAGGACTCTTTCACTGAAGTCCGAGCCTGGAGGAGCCGAGTCCCGCTAGCACACTAAATCTATGGACTCTTTCACTGAGGTCCGAGTCTGGAGGAGCCGAGTCCCGCTAGCACACTAAATCTATGGACTCTTTCACGGAGGACCGAGACTGGAGGAGCCGAATCCCGCTAGCACACTAAATCTAAGGACTCTTTCACTGAGATCCGAGCCTGGAGCAGCCGAGTCCTGCTAGCACACTAAATCTAAGGACTCTTTCACTGAGGTCTAAGCCTGGAGGAGCGGGGTCCTGCTAGCACACTAAATCTAAGGACTCTTTCACTGAGGTCCGAGCCTGGAGGAGTCGGGTCCTGCTAGCACATTAAATCTAAGGACTCTTTCACTGAGGTCCGAGCCTGAAGGAGCAGGGTCCTGCTAGCACACTAAATCTATGGACTCTTTCACTGAGGTCCGAGCCTGGAGAAGCCGAGTCCTGCTAGCACACTAGATCTAAGGACTGTTCCACTGAGGTCCGAGCCTAGAGGAGCCGGGTCCTGCTAGCACAACTAAATCTAAGGACTCTTTCACTGAGGTCCGAGCCTGTAGAAGCCAAGTCCTGCTAGCACACTAAATCTAAGGACTCTTTCACTGAAGTCCGAGCCTGGAGGAGCCGAGTCCCGCTAGCACACTAAATCTATGGACTCTTTCACTGAGGACCGAGCCTGGAGGAGCCGAATCCCGCTAGCACACTAAATCTAAGGACTCTTTCACTGAGATCCGAGCCTGGAGCAGCCGAGTCCTGCTAGCACACTAAATCTAAGGACTCTTTCACTGAGGTCCAAGCCTGGAGTAGCGGGGTCCTGCTAGCACACTAAATCTAAGGACTCTTTCACTGAGGTCCGAGCCTGGAGGAGTCGGGTCCTGCTAGCACATTAAATCTAAGGACTCTTTCACTGAGGTCTGAGCCTGGAGGAGCCGGGTCCTGCTAGCACATTAAATCTATGGACTCTTTCACTGAGGTCCGAGCTTGGAGAAGCCGAGTCCTGCTAGCACACTAGATCTAAGGACTGTTCCACTGAGGTCCGAGCCTGGAGGAGCCGGGTCCTGCTAGCACACTAAATCTAAGGACTCTTTCACTGAGGTCCGAGCTTGTAGAAGCCGAGTCCTGCTAGCACACTAAATCTAAGTACTCTTTCACTGAGGTCTGAGCCTGGAGGAGCCGAGTCCTGCTAGCACACTAAATCTATGGACTCTTTCACTGAGGTCCGAGCCTGGAGGAGCTGAGTCCTGCTAGCACACTAAATCTATGGACTCTTTCACTGAGGTCCGAGCCTGGAGGAGCCGATTCCTGCTAGGACACTAAATCTAAGGACTCTTTCAGTGAGGTCCGAGCCTGGAGGAGCCGGGTCCTGCTAGCACACTAAATCTAAAGCCTCTTTCACTGAGGTCCGAACCTGTAGAAGCCAAGTCCTGCTAGCACACTAAATCTAAGGACTCTTCCACTGAGGTCCGAGTCTGGAGGAGCCGAGTCCCGCTAGCACACTAAATCTATGGACTCTTTCACTGAGGACCGAGCCTGGAGGAGCCGAATCCCGCTAGCACACTAAATCTAAGGACTCTTTCAATGAGGTCCGAGCCTGGATGAGCCGAGTCCTGCTAGCACACTAAATCTAAGGACTCTTCCACTGAGGTCAGAGCCTGTAGAAGCCGAGTCCTGCTAGCACACTAAATCTAAGGACTCTTCCACTGAGGTCCAAGCCTGGAGCAGCTGAGTGCTGCTAGCGCACTTTGGACTCTTTCACTGAGGTCCGAGCCTGGAGGAGCCGGGTCCTGCTAGCGCACTATGGACTCTTTCACTGAGGTCCGAGACTGTAGAAGCCAAGTCCTGCTAGCACACTAAATCTAAGGACTCTTTCACTGAGGTCCGTGCCTGGAAGAGCCGAGTCCCGCTAGCACACTAAATCTATGGACTCTTTCACTGAGGTCCGAGTCTGGAGGAGCCGAGTCCCGCTAGCACACTAAATCTATGGACTCTTTCACTGAGGACCGAGCCTAGAGGAGCCGAATCCCGCCAGCACACTAAATCTAAGGACTCTTTCACTGAGATCCGAGCCTGGAGCAGCCGAGTCCTGCTTGCACACTAAATCTAAGGACTCTTTCACTGAGGTCCAAGCCTGGAGGAGCGGGGTCCGGCTAGCACACTAAATCTAAGGACTCTTTCACTGAGGTCCGAGCCTGGAGGAGTCGGGTCCTGCTAGCACATTAAATCTAAGGACTCTTTCACTGAGGTCTGAGCCTGGAGGAGCCGGGTCCTGCTAGCACACTAAATCTATGGACTCTTTCACTGAGGTCCAAACTTGGAGAAGCCGAGTCCTGCTAGCACACTAGATCTAAGGACTGTTCCACTGAGGTCCGAGCCTAGAGGAGCCGGGTCCTGCTAGCACAACTAAATCTAAGGACTCTTTCACTGAGGTCCGAGCCTGGAGGAGCCGAGTCCTGCTAGCACACTAAATCTAAGGACTCTTCCACTGAGGTTCGAGCCTGTAGAAGCCGAGTCCTGCTAGCACACTAAATCTAAGGACTCTTTCACTGAGGTCCGAGCCTGGAGGAGCCGAGTCCTGCTAGCACACTAAATCTATGGACTCTTTCACTGAGGTCCGAGCTTGGAGGAGCCGGGTCCTGCTAGCACACTAAATCTTAGGACTCTTTCACTGAGGTCCGAGCTTGTAGAAGCCGAGTCCTGCTAGCACACTAAATCTATGGACTCTTTCACTGAGGTTCGAGCCTGGAGGAGCCGAGTCCTGCTAGCACACTAAATCTGAGGACTCTTTCAGTGAGGTCCGAGCCTGGAGGAGCCGGGTCCTGCTAGCACACTAAATCTAAAGACTCTTTCACTGAGGTCCGAACCTGTAGAAGCCAAGTCCTGCTAGCACACTAAATCTACGGACTCTTCCACTGAGGTCCGAGCCTGGAGGAGCGGGGTCCTGCTAGCACACTAAATCTAAGGACTCTTTCACTGAGGTCCGAGCCTGGAGGAGTCGGGTCCTGCTAGCACATTAAATCTAAGGACTCTTTCACTGAGGTCCGAGCCTGAAGGAGCAGGGTCCTGCTAGCACACTAAATCTATGGACTCTTTCACTGAGGTCCGAGCCTGGAGAAGCCGAGTCCTGCTAGCACACTAGATCTAAGGACTGTTCCACTGAGGTCCGAGCCTAGAGGAGCCGGGTCCTGCTAGCACAACTAAATCTAAGGACTCTTTCACTGAGGTCCGAGCCTGTAGAAGCCAAGTCCTGCTAGCACACTAAATCTAAGGACTCTTTCACTGAAGTCCGAGCCTGGAGGAGCCGAGTCCCGCTAGCACACTAAATCTATGGACTCTTTCACTGAGGACCGAGCCTGGAGGAGCCGAATCCCGCTAGCACACTAAATCTAAGGACTCTTTCACTGAGATCCGAGCCTGGAGCAGCCGAGTCCTGCTAGCACACTAAATCTAAGGACTCTTTCACTGAGGTCCAAGCCTGGAGTAGCGGGGTCCTGCTAGCACACTAAATCTAAGGACTCTTTCACTGAGGTCCGAGCCTGGAGGAGTCGGGTCCTGCTAGCACATTAAATCTAAGGACTCTTTCACTGAGGTCTGAGCCTGGAGGAGCCGGGTCCTGCTAGCACACTAAATCTATGGACTCTTTCACTGAGGTCCGAGCTTGGAGAAGCCGAGTCCTGCTAGCACACTAGATCTAAGGACTGTTCCACTGAGGTCCGAGCCTGGAGGAGCCGGGTCCTGCTAGCACACTAAATCTAAGGACTCTTTCACTGAGGTCCGAGCTTGTAGAACCCGAGTCCTGCTAGCACACTAAATCTAAGTACTCTTTCACTGAGGTCTGAGCCTGGAGGAGCCGAGTCCTGCTAGCACACTAAATCTATGGACTCTTTCACTGAGGTCCGAGCCTGGAGGAGCCGAGTCCTGCTAGCACACTAAATCTATGGACTCTTTCACTGAGGTCCGAGCCTGGAGGAGCCAATTCCTGCTAGGACACTAAATCTAAGGACTCTTTCAGTGAGGTCCGAGCCTGGAGGAGCCGGGTCCTGCTAGCACACTAAATCTAAAGACTCTTTCACTGAGGTCCGAACCTGTAGAAGCCAAGTCCTGCTAGCACACTAAATCTAAGGACTCTTCCACTGAGGTCAGAGCCTGTAGAAGCCGAGTCCTGCTAGCACACTAAATCTAAGGACTCTTCCACTGAGGTCCAAGCCTGGAGCAGCTGAGTGCTGCTAGCGCACTATGGACTCTTTCACTGAGGTCCGAGCCTGGAGGAGCCGGGTCCTGCTAGCGCACTATGGACTCTTTCACTGAGGTCCGAGACTGTAGAAGCCAAGTCCTGCTAGCACACTAAATCTAAGGACTCTTTCACTGAGGTCCGTGCCTGGAAGAGCCGAGTCCCGCTAGCACACTAAATCTATGGACTCTTTCACTGAGGTCCGAGTCTGGAGGAGCCGAGTCCCGCTAGCACACTAAATCTATGGACTCTTTCACTGAGGACCGAGCCTAGAGGAGCCGAATCCCGCCAGCACACTAAATCTAAGGACTCTTTCACTGAGATCCGAGCCTGGAGCAGCCGAGTCCTGCTTGCACACTAAATCTAAGGACTCTTTCACTGAGGTCCAAGCCTGGAGGAGCGGGGTCCGGCTAGCACACTAAATCTAAGGACTCTTTCACTGAGGTCCGAGCCTGGAGGAGTCGGGTCCTGCTAGCACATTAAATCTAAGGACTCTTTCACTGAGGTCTGAGCCTGGAGGAGCCGAGTCCCGCTAGCACACTAAATCTATGGACTCTTTCACTGAGGACCGAGCCTAGAGGAGCCGAATCCCGCCAGCACACTAAATCTAAGGACTCTTTCACTGAGATCCGAGCCTGGAGCAGCCGAGTCCTGCTTGCACACTAAATCTAAGGACTCTTTCACTGAGGTCCAAGCCTGGAGGAGCGGGGTCCGGCTAGCACACTAAATCTAAGGACTCTTTCACTGAGGTCCGAGCCTGGAGGAGTCGGGTCCTGCTAGCACACTAAATCTATGGACTCTTTCACTGAGGTCCAAACTTGGAGAAGCCGAGTCCTGCTAGCACACTAGATCTAAGGACTGTTCCACTGAGGTCCGAGCCTAGAGGAGCCGGGTCCTGCTAGCACAACTAAATCTAAGGACTCTTTCACTGAGGTCCGAGCCTGGAGGAGCCGAGTCCTGCTAGCACACTAAATCTAAGGACTCTTCCACTGAGGTTCGAGCCTGTAGAAGCCGAGTCCTGCTAGCACACTAAATCTAAGGACTCTTTCACTGAGGTCCGAGCCTGGAGGAGCCGAGTCCTGCTAGCACACTAAATCTATGGACTCTTTCACTGAGGTCCGAGCTTGGAGGAGCCGTGTCCTGCTAGCACACTAAATCTTAGGTCTCTTTCACTGAGGTCCGAGCTTGTAGAAGCCGAGTCCTGCTAGCACACTAAATCTATGGACTCTTTCACTGAGGTTCGAGCCTGGAGGAGCCGAGTCCTGCTAGCACACTAAATCTGAGGACTCTTTCAGTGAGGTCCGAGCCTGGAGGAGCCGGGTCCTGCTAGCACACTAAATCTAAAGACTCTTTCACTGAGGTCCGAACCTGTAGAAGCCAAGTCCTGCTAGCACACTAAATCTACGGACTCTTCCACTGAGGTCCGAGCCTGGAGGAGCCGAGTCCCGCTAGCACACTAAATCTATGGACTCTTTCACTGAGGACCGAGCCTGGAGGAGCCGAATCCCGCTAGCACACTAAATCTAAGGACTCTTTCACTGAGATCCGAGCCTGGAGCAGCCGAGTCCTGCTAGCACACTAAATCTAAGGACTCTTTCACTGAGGTCCAAGCCTGGAGGAGCGGGTCCTGCTAGCACACTATATCTAAGGACTCTTTCACTGAGGTCCGAGCCTGGAGGAGTCGGGTCCTGCTAGCACACTAAATCTAAGGACTCTTTCACTGAGGTCCGAGCCTGGAGGAGCCGGGTCCTGCTAGCACACTAAATCTAAGGACTCTTTCACTGAGGTCCGAGCTTGGAGAAGCGGAGTCCTGCTAGCACACTAGATCTAGGGACTGTTCCACTGAGGTCCGAGCCTGGAGGAGCCGGGTCCTGCTAGCACACTAAATCTAAGGACTCCTTCACTGAGGTCCGAGCTTGTAGAAGCCGAGTCCTGCTAGCACACTAAATCTAAGTACTCTTTCACTGAGGTCTGAGCCTGGAGGAGCCGAGTCCTGCTAGCACACTAAATCTATGGACTCTTTCACTGAGGTCCGAGCCTGGAGGAGCCAAGTCCTGCTAGCACACTAAATCTAAGGACTCTTTCACTGAGGTCCGAGCCTGGAGGAGCCGGGTCCTGCTAGCACACTAAATCTAAGGACTCTTTCACTGAGGTCCGAGCCTGTAGAAGCCAAGTCCTGCTAGCACACTAAATCTTAGGACTCTTTCACTGAAGTCCGAGCCTGGAGGAGCCGAGTCCCGCTAGCACACTAAATCTATGGACTCTTTCACTGAGGTCCGAGTCTGGAGGAGCCGAGTCCCGCTAGCACACTAAATCTATGGGCTCTTTCACTGAGGACCGAGCCTGGAGGAGCTGAATCCCGCTAGCACACTAAATCTAAGGACTCTTTCACTGAGATCCGAGCCTGGAGCAGCCGAGTCCTGCTAGCACACTAAATCTAAGGACTCTTTCACTGAGGTCTAAGTCTGGAGGAGCAGGGTCCTGCTAGCACACTAAATCTAAGGACTCTTTCACTGAGGTCCGAGCCTGGAGGAGTCGGGTCCTGCTAGCACATTAAATCTAAGGACTCTTTCACTGAGGTCCAAGCCTGGAGGAGCCGGGTCCTGCTAGCACACTAAATCTATGGACTCTTTCACTGAGGTCCGAGCCTGGAGAAGCCGAGTCCTGCTAGCACACTAGATCTAAGGACTGTTCCACTGAGGTCCGAGCCTAGAGGAGCCGGGTCCTGCTAGCACAACTAAATCTAAGGACTCTTTCACTGAGGTCCGAGCCTGGAGGAGCCGAGTCCTGCTAGCACACTAAATCTAAGGACTCTTCCACTGAGGTCCGAGCCTGTAGAAGCCGAGTCCTGCTAGCACACTAAATCTAAGGACTCTTTCACTGAGGTCAGAGCCTGGAGGAGCCGAGTCCTGCTAGCACACTAAATCTATGGACTCTTTCACTGAGGTCCGAGCCTGGAGGAGCCGGGTCCTGCTAGCACACTAAATATAAGGACTCTTTCACTGAGGTCCGAGCTTGTAGAAGCCGAGTCCTGCTAGCACACTAAATCTAAGGACTCTTTCACTGAGGTCCGAGCCTGGAGGAGCCGGGTCCTGCTAGCACAACACAATCTAAGGACTCTTTTACTGAGGTCCGAGCCTGGATGAGCCGAGCCCTGCTAGCACACTAAATCTAAGGACTCTTTCACTGAGGTCCGAGCCTGGAGGAGCCGAGTCCCGCTAGCACACTAAATCTATGGACTCTTTCACTGAGGTCCGAGTCTGGAGGAGCCGAGTCCCGCTAGCACACTAAATCTATGGATTCTTTCACTGAGGACCGAGCCTGGAAGAGCCGAATTCCGCTAGCACACTAAATCTTCGGACTCTTTCACTGAGGACTGAGCCTGGAGGAGCCGAATCCCGCTAGCACACTAAATCTAAGGACTCTTTCACTGAGGTCCGAGCCTGTAGAAGCCAAGTCCTGCTAGCACACTAAATCTAAGGAATCTTTCACTGAGGTCCGAGCCTGGAGGAGCCGAGTCCCGCTAGCACACTAAATCTATGGACTCTTTCACTGAGGTCCGAGTCTGGAGGAGCCGAGTCCCGCTAGCACACTAAATCTATGGACTCTTTCACTGAGGACCGAGCCTGGAGCAGCCGAGTCCTGCTAGCACACTAAATCTAAGGACTCTTTCACTGAGGTCCAAGCCTGGAGCAGCGGGGTCCTGCTAGCACACTAAATCTAAGGACTCTTTCACTGAGGTCCGAGCCTGGAGGAGTCGGGTCCTGCTAGCACATTAAATCTAAGGACTCTTTCACTGAGGTCCGAGTCTGGAGGAGCCAGGTCCTGCTAGCACACTAAATCTATGGACTCTTTCACTGAGGTCCGAGCCTGGAGAAGCCGAGTCCTGCTAGCACACTAGATCTAAGGACTGTTCCACTGAGGTCCGAGCCTGGAGGAGCCGGGTCCTGCTAGCACACTAAATCTAAGGACTCTTTCACTGAGGTCCGAGCTTGTAGAAGCCGAGTCCTGCTAGCACACTAAATCTAAGGACTCTTTCACTGAGGTCTGAGCCTGGAGGAGCCGAGTCCTGCTAGCACACTAAATCTAAGGACTCTTTCACTGAGGTCCGAGCCTGGAGGAGCCGAGTCCTGCTAGCACACTAAATCTAAGGACTCTTTCACTGAGGTCCAAGCCTGGAGGAGCCGGGTCCTGCTAGCACAACAAAATCTAAGGACTCTTTTACTGAGGTCCGAGCCTGGAGGAGCGGAGCCATGCTAGCACACTAAATCTAAGGACTCTTCCACTGAGGTCCGAGCCTGGAGGAGCCGGGTCCTGCTAGCACAGCTAAATCTAAGGACTCTTCCACTGAGGTTTGAGCCTGGAGGAGCCGAGTCCTGCTAGAACACTAAATCTATGGACTATTTCACTGAGGTCCTAGCCTGGAGGAGCCGGGTTCTGCTAGCACACTAAATCTATGGACTCTTTCACTAAGGACCGAGCCTGGAGGAGCCGAATCCCGCTAGCACACTAAATCTAAGGACTCTTTCACTGAGATCCGAGCCTGGAGCAGTCGAGTCCTGCTAGCACATTAAATCTAAGGACTCTTTCACTGAGGTCCGAGCCTGGAGGAGCCGGGTCCTGCTAGCACACTAAATCTATGGACTCTTTCACTGAGGTCCGAGCTTGGAGAAGCCGAGTCCTGCTAGCACACTAGATCTAAGGACTGTTCCACTGAGGTCCGAGCCTGGAGGAGTCGGGTCCTGCTAGCACACTAAATCTAAGGACTCTTTCACTGAGGTCCGAGCTTGTAGAAGCCGAGTCCTGCTAGCACACTAAATCAAAGTACTCTTTCACTGAGGTCTGAGCCTGGAGGAGCCGAGTCCTGCTAGCACACTAAATCTATGGACTCTTTCACTGAGGTCCGAGCCTGGAGGAGCCAAGTCCTGCTAGCACACTAAATCTAAGGACTCTTTCACTGAAGTCCGAGCCTGGAGGAGCCGAGTCCCGCTAGCACACTAAATCTATGGACTCTTTCACTGAGGTCCGAGTCTGGAGGAGCCGAGTCCCGCTAGCACACTAAATCTATGGACTCTTTCACGGAGGACCGAGACTGGAGGAGCCGAATCCCGCTAGCACACTAAATCTAAGGACTCTTTCACTGAGATCCGAGCCTGGAGCAGCCGAGTCCTGCTAGCACACTAAATCTAAGGACTCTTTCACTGAGGTCTAAGCCTGGAGGAGCGGGGTCCTGCTAGCACACTAAATCTAAGGACTCTTTCACTGAGGTCCGAGCCTGGAGGAGTCGGGTCCTGCTAGCACATTAAATCTAAGGACTCTTTCACTGAGGTCCGAGCCTGAAGGAGCAGGGTCCTGCTAGCACACTAAATCTATGGACTCTTTCACTGAGGTCCGAGCCTGGAGAAGCCGAGTCCTGCTAGCACACTAGATCTAAGGACTGTTCCACTGAGGTCCGAGCCTAGAGGAGCCGGGTCCTGCTAGCACAACTAAATCTAAGGACTCTTTCACTGAGGTCCGAGCCTGGAGGAGCCGAGTCCTGCTAGCACACTAAATCTAAGGACTCTTCCACTGAGGTCCGAGCCTGTAGAAGCAGAGTCCTGCTAGCACACTAAATCTAAGGACTCTGTCACTGAGGTCAGAGCCTGGAGAAGCCGAGTCCTGCTAGCACACTAAATCTATGGACTCTTTCACTGAGGTCCGAGCCTGGAGGAGCCGGGTCCTGCTAGCACACTAAATCTAAGGACTCTTTCACTGAGGTCCGAGCTTGTAGAAGCCGAGTCCTGCTAGCACACTAAATCTGAGGACTCTTTCACTGAGGTCTGAGCCTGGAGGAGCCGAGTCCTGCTAGCACACTAAATCTATGGACTCTTTCACTGAGGTCCGAGCCTGGAGGAGCAGAGTCCTGCTAGCACACTAAAATTTAAGGACTCTTTCACTGAGGTCCGAGCCTGGAGGAGCCGGGTCCTGCTAGCACAACAAAATCTAAGGACTCTTTTACTGAGGTCCGAGCCTGGAGGAGCCGAGCCCTGCTAGCACACTAAATCTAAGGACTCTTTCACTGAGGTCTGAGCCTGGAGGAGCCGAGTCCCGCTAGCACACTAAATCTATGGACTCTTTCACTGAGGTCCGAGTCTGGAGGAGCCGAGTTCCGCTAGCACACTAAATCTATGGACTCTTTCACTGAGGACCTAGCCTGGAGGAGCCGAATCCTGCTAGAACACTAAATCTTCGGACTCTTTCACTGAGGACCGAGCCTGTAGAAGCCAAGTCCTGCTAGCACACTAAATCTAAGGACTCTTTCACTGAGGTCCGAGCCTGGAGGAGCCGAGTCCCGCTAGCACACTAAATCTATGGACTCTTTCACTGAGGACCGAGCCTGGAGGAGCCGAATCCCGCTAGCACACTAAATCTAAGGACTCTTTCACTGAGATCCGAGCCTGGAGCAGCCGAGTCCTGCTAGCACACTAAATCTAAGGACTCTTTCACTGAGGTCCAAGCCTGGAGGAGCGGGGTCCTTCTAGCACACTAAATCTAAGGACTCTTTCACTGAGGTCCGAGCCTGGAGGAGTCTGGTCCTGCTAGCACATTAAATCTAAGGACTCTTTCACTGAGGTCCGAGTCTGGAGGAGCCAGGTCCTGCTAGCACACTAAATCTATGGACTCTTTCACTGAGGTCCGAGCCTGGAGAAGCCGAGTCCTGCTAGCACACTAGATCTAAGGACTGTTCCACTGAGGTCCGAGCCTGGAGGAGCCGGGTCCTGCTAGCACACTAAATCTAAGGACTCTTTCACTGAGGTCCGAGCTTGTAGAAGCCGAGTCCTGCTAGCGCACTAAATCTAAGGACTCTTTCACTGAGGTCTGAGCCTGGAGGAGCCGAGTCCTGCTAGCACACTAAATCTATGGACTCTTTTACTGAGGTCCGAGCCTGGAGGAGCCGAGTCCTGCTAGCACACTAAATCTAAGGACTCTTTCACTGAGGTCCGAGCCTGGAGGAGCCGGGTCCTGCTAGCACAACAAAATCTAAGGACTCTTTTACTGAGGTCCGAGCCTGGAGGAGCCGAGCCCTGCTAGCACACTAAATCTAAGGACTCTTCCACTGAGGTCCGAGCCTGGAGGAGCCGGGTCCTGCTAGCACAGCTAAATCTAAGGACTCTTCCACTGAGGTTTGTGCCTGGAGGAGCCGAGTCCTGCTAGAACACTAAATCTATGGACTATTTCACTGAGGTCCTAGCCTGGAGGAGCCGGGTTCTGCTAGCACAACTAAATCTAAGGACTCTTTCACTGAGGTCCGAGTCTGGAGGAGCCGGGTCCTGCTAGCACACTAAATCTAAGGACTCTTCCACTGTGGTCCGAGGCTGGGCAGCTGAGTCCTTCTAGCACACTAGATCTATGGACTGTTCCACTGAGGTATCCTTCACCATGAACCTGTTGACCATCTCGATTGGGGGTGTCATTAAACTTGATAGTTACTAGTAATGGTTACTACAACAAGTTGGTAATCAAGTGGTTTATTTCTGTTTATTTTACAGTGGCCCCCGAAGAAGGGACGATTGGTCCCGAAATGCATAGGGCTTCTCACAACTGAGTGGAACACGAAATAAGAATGTACTTTATTTCTCTGTTTGTGTACCATGTATTAAGTGCACCAGAATATGTAGTGTAAATCAATTGAAATTGTTTCGTAATTTGTTTTGTCCCTGTGAAACAATGAAAATGTGTTTGTTTATACATTTGTGACTACACTGTTTTTTAGGATGAACACTATTTATCATTGTGATAATCATACCCAATATTGTGGTAAAAGTGTGAAAACATTGTACTAGTAGTGCACACAGTCATTTCAGGCAATTTTGCTGCTTGAATCACTTGTATACCAATTTCTGATGTGGGACAGGCAGCCCACAAATACTGTGTAGCACACACTATCAACTAAACCAGCATTAACATTTACTATATCACATCATTATTTTTGCATCACTCTATGCGGTGTGCATCGCTATTATCATTTTGATCAATGTCTGAGCTGGTGCCAGACCGGCCTAGCTGCCGGATTTTGAACCAGCTGCAACCTTTGACTCACTCCCTTTGGAAGTCCAAGGTAGAGTTGGCATAATCAATCCGGGACATAACTAATGTAATTATAATCTGCATGACCCCCTCAAGAGTGAAATATTAACGATTATTTTTAATTTTCCGAAGCTGGAAAATTTAATACAAAGTCTCTGCGCCTATCTGAGGCTTCATGCAAAGGTATTCATCAACAAGCAGCCTAAGACTTTTGAACGCTTTTTTGGGGATGGAGTGCCCATCTCCAATGTCTAGAGGGAAGGATTCCTACTGTGCAGGTTATTTTTAATCATCACAATTTCAGTTTTTTCAGAATTCAGCTTCAACTGATAATGATTCATCTAATCACGGAAGTATAACATAGTGCTCTGAAAGAAATCTGACGATTCCGTCGTCTCATCAATGTTGAAGAGCAACTTCATTTCATCGGCGTAATTGTATATTTTCACCCCTCACCTCTGTAGAGTGTGGACGAATATAGAGGTTGAATAGATGGGGGGACAAAGAAGAGCCCTGTGGTACTCCACAATTAAGCCTGACCTTAGATGAGCAAAAAGGAGCAAGACAAACCATTTGGGAACCGTCTGAGGGAAAGGATTTCATCCAATCTAATGCTGATCCTTGCATGCCCACAGCCTTGACACTCTCAATTAGAATAAGATGATCTACTGTGCCAAAAGCTGCTGATAAGTCCAAAAGGACTACTGCCTGGGCTAATCCTTTGTCTGCTTCTTCTCTCATATTGTTAACTACGGAAAGTATAACGGTTTCCATAGAGTGGACGGGACAGAGACCTGTCTGGTGAGGATCAAGAAAGGAGTGGTCCTCTAAGAAGGAACAGAGAAATTGGGCAACATGTGCCTCTAGTATCTTGACTAAATAAGGAAGTAAAGATATGAGATGGTAGTTCTTCAAGACCGAGGGATTTTCACCAACTTTTTTTTTAAGTGGGATGTCTACCGCCTCCTTAAAAAAGTGAGGGACAATGCCCTGATTAAAGATAAGTTGAGCAGGGAAGCTGAGTAGGGACATCACTGGATCAGGGAAGTATCAACATTTTTGGGCATATATACAGCACATGCATTATTCACCATACCTATATTTTAAAATGCAGCCTGTTCCTTCTTGTTGCCAATTTATCTTTGCAGAGTTTTAAAAAAATTTATACGTTGACTATCAGACTGCTTTCTATGAAACCTTGACACTTAATTTAGGGGTTTCTGGAGTAAAGATATTCCAATTCCAGCACTGCTGTAAGAATCACGCACGGGGCAGTAGCAACATTCATAGCTACCCCTACCCCGAAAACTGTTTCAAGTCTGCCTCACCCACTGTGATTATTCCCAGAATGCCCAGTGCCAGAAGCCAAGAAGAAATTAGCAGGAAGAATATATAAAAATGTCCCCCTGTGACTCAGAATGCAGCATGCCAGGAAGTTGGAAGATTAATATTTGTTGCACATAGAGATGGGCGAGGCAATAAATGAACAGGGGGAACCAATCCAGAGCCAAGCAGAGGGTCGGCCTTGGCTCTATGAGCCCATGCATGAGCCAAGCTCTGGAAAAGTTTGGCAAGTAAATCATGAAACATGCATCATGTTCAATAGAATGCAGTAGGGTGTCTTCAAATTTTAAAAAAATGTATTTATTTAGCACATGGAAGCCTTTCACCTAAGTTCGTCAGATTCTATCACTGCATTGAGAAGGATTTATTAAAAGTGATGCTTTTAAATATGAATTAGTAAACATGTGTGCCCACCCATGCCCCGGTTACAATAGAATTAGGAAATTAAGAAGCAAGCCAGTTGTCATGTATACCCTAAAATGACCCAGATTCTTACTATAAATTGAGCAACATTGTAGTCTATTAAATCAAACACAAGTGGTTTATGAGCAACGCACATCCTCAACTCACCTATCTGAAGGTGCTCTCATATGTGGTGATGAAGAAAAAGGAGGCTCAGTGAAATGAAATATTTGCCTATGAACAAATAATTGGTGAGCATGGCAGCCGCGATTGATCATTGGTTTTCTTGTTGCACATTGTGCAGCACAGCTCCCTAAATGGGTATTTTTTCTGTTAGCCATTAATACTTTTTCTTCAATTTTGGGCGCACGAAGTTAGAGCATGGTGGAAGGCAGAAGCCACACGAAAGCTCAGCTTGTGTTGGGGCTCAAGGGCCCAAAAAGACCTCAGGTGATCCAAAGCAGCCACCTGGTTTGAGCCTGGCTCGAGCTTTCAGTGGCTCTCCTACCTCTAGTTGCACAGCATTTAAAAAGGTGAGCGTTCAGATTATTGGTCTTTTTGTTCCTGAGCGCCTACTTCTGCCTTAGCCACCCTGCCCCTTCTCTTACTGAATTTACTGTCTGTTCTTTACAGCTATCGGAGCAACGACGTGCTCTGGTTATCCCCGTCAGCCTTAGACTGTGTAGCTAGGGGTGAGTGTGCTACAGTTATGTGTTTGCTTATGTTATCCAGAGGCAACATTTCTGTTACGTTACTAAAGATAGCGTTAATTCGCGCCTTGCTGGCTAGGCCATTTCTGACCCTTTTAACTCATCGGCATTACTCTATCACGACTATCCCACGCCGGCATTAAGACTCCCTTACTTGCTCACCACGCGCACGTTTGTCTAGCGGCAGCGCCTCATGTCCAATGTGTCCTTTTTAATATTTTTAATATTGTGTCTTCCCGCATAATTTGATCACCTCATGCCATCAATCCGCTACTTGCGAGCATTTCGGCTATATAGCTCGTGTCCGAATGTTATAATTTTGTTTTTCGCCTTGCCACACATGTCCCTCACCTAAGTGCGTTTTCACAGGCTACCACGTTTGTCATCCGGTTGGCCTCAGTGTTCCTCGTAATTTTAACCGTATTACTATTCAGAGACGCTCACTAGAGATCAGCGGCAAACTCACCCCCTTGGGAACCCCGCAATCTCCTTCACCTTGTCTGTGCATGACTTCTCACGCAACCTTGCGCTTATTTTAACCATTAAACCGCTATAGCCACTCATTTGCCAGGCAATAGTCACTGCACTGGCGTCGCTTTAAATACACTCCTTTATTGCTAGTTCTCACATCAATACGCACTGGCCGCTCTGATTATCAATTGAGGCAGGATCACGCCTGCGCTGCGTTGCGCTCACAATACCTCTCTGCCACCCTGATGACAGCTCAGCAGATCTTTTGGAACCTACCTATTGGGCTAGTAGCCCTCTTATGACCAACATGCTCACAGCCAATTGACGCGTAATTGTGTATCTCTATGTTAATTCAAGCTACTGTTTTTCCACATGAACATGTTACCACACTGTTGGCTTATGCTTTTACTTTCAACTGTTTTATTTTCCTTGGTTGTACCTTCCCCTCTTCTCCCCTTTCCCACAGGTCTACAGTACTCCCCAGTACAAGTCTACTAGGGTACTCCCTACCGCATCTGGTAATTTAACTCACAGAATCTCAATACTAGATGGTAGTGCACCTTTCACATTTAGTTTTCTCGGTCCTGATGAAGTGCCAATTGACCCGTTAGGGACAAGCTGGGCACAAAACATGTTGACCATCTACACTTTGGTAGCCCTTTAGGAACATTATTCCAATATAGGGGCACTTGCACCATTTTTAACCAGGCTAGAGCTACCTAAAACATTAAAACTTGACTTAAGTAGGACTGCTCCAGACCTATTTTACCCATCTCACCCCCTGTGCACTACCCAGCCCTCACACCCACATGCACCAAATGTCTTCTTCAAAAGATCCCTGATAAAGAGCCCCGATTTCGGGAGACCGTCAGGCATTGCAGCACCGGCCTGAGAAGGGGCACTCTCCCAATGATGAAGCATGACATCCCTCGGAGTGTGTGAGGGCATCATGAAGAAAGACCTGTCTTTCCCCCACGAAAACTAGGAACTGCTCACTCCCTTCAGACTCTCTCAATAAGGAACCAGAATAGGATGTACAAATATATCCTAGTATCAAAGCAACCGATAACGATCATGTAGCGTTAGCAAATAAAAAATAAAAAAAACTTTAAAGTGTGAAATCCAAGGTACATTTTAAAACATAAATAAACAGGCTCTGCTCGTAGAGTAATAGCACTGGCACACTACAGGTTGGTGTAATCAAGGCTGACGTGCCATAGACCATCTGACTCTTAATAGTTCATTCAGTCTACCAATATCAGTTGAAGCAGAAAAGGGAGCTGGCATAGTGGGAA